>NC_091122.1:75017475-76217475 GCF_040183065.1 Periplaneta americana | reverse complement strand
GCCTTATAGTATATAGTACGTAAATATTATTGACAAATTAAACATTAAAGATTTTGCAAAAGATACTGCAATTCGTTATTTAACAGATGCATTTAATAATTAGTATTAATATATGTAATTAGTCAATAACTGCATCAGTGCTTTTCCATTCAACCATAACCGCAAGTATGCATCTTCCACGTGTACACATTGTTGACAGACTGCAAGAATAAAAATATCACGTGTTCGCAATATGGTTATACTCTTTTAAAAAACTTTTTATCTTAATTAGTGCAATACGGTATAGGGCTACTGCTATATAGAAGTTGCAACGAAGTATACAGAAACATGTGCTTACGAAAGAATATATAACAGACAGAGAACTTTTCAGAAAGAATATAAAACAATCTTAATAGAAGTTACTTTCAAAATTTGTACTGTGTTTGAAAATTTTTGTGTTATATTTGTTTTCTTTTAATCGAAGAAAACCTCAGCAGTGAGGAAATTACCAAATAAATAAAAACTGTCAAATAATGTCAATATCCACGTTGCCAGAGATTTGTGTTCATCTTCATTCCTAGCGGCAAAGTTCAGCTCGTAGGGACATTTTCGATGTACTTACACTGGCAGAATCTTACAAGATAACGAAAGCAACGGTTCACACTATGTTCGCTTTCTAATTGCCTGTTGGATGCATGTCAGTTTTTTAATTTTTTTTGTTTGAAACTATAGCGCCAATTTATTACGGATTCACGAAGGGACTATAATCTACCACTTGCAAATTTATTTGTGAAGCCACAGGCGTGGCTCGGGCAGAAGCGCGTTTGGCTGCTAATCCGGAGTTGTGCTCGGGCGTGGGTTCGAGTCCCTCTTGCGCTGGTTGCGTTTTTTCCGAGGTTTTCTCGAACCGTAAGGAGAATGTCAGGTAATCTATTTCGAATCCTCGTTTTCATCACGCTTAATACCATCCATCACCAATCCCATCGACGCTAAATGACCTAGTAGTTGATACAATGTCGTTAAATAACGAAGTAAAAAGTATTTATGATAAATAATTTCATGTGAGGTACGCACTAGAATCGAGGTTCAGTACTGTGATGCAAGCTGGAAGACTGCAGGTTCGACTCCAGTAATGGAGTTTCACCATTAATCTAATTCTAATCCATCTGGTGACACCAGAGTTATTTCCTTGAAGGTATATGAGACGAGCAAATAGAACAGACATCCTACTGCTACTAATACTTTCGCATATACAAAGAAACACTATTCACTTCTATTTTTGCGTACCAATACTCTTGGAATTAGAAATTAACGCCAAAAACGCACCTGTTTAGCGGTTACTAGACCGACATAACAAATCAAATGGTTGCATACAGAGAGCAAGCCCGCATGCACCGTAAGCCAACTTCAGAGTTGTGAACGCTCTTTTATGTTTAAGGCATGCTAGGACCCACAACTTTAAATTTTAGTATTTGTGTAGAATTAGAAGTTGAGACGTAGGTAGCAATATTAACAACAATTAAATTGAACATACAGTATATACCTGAATCTAGATGTCATGGAAAAAATTACATCTTTTCTTGTTTCGGACAATTCTTTCCACATCTAGTTCAATATTTGCTAATTTTAGCCTTAAATCAGGTTCAACATCGCGCCAATTTCTATGTTTGTTTTTCAGGAAACAAAATATTGAAAATGTTTTTTCACAGAGATACAGTATGTGCTACAAAATGGAACTAGGTGTTTCAATGCCTTTTCATCTAATTTATTATACTCAGAAAATACCTTGACCTAATTTGATCAAGTGTACATTCTTTGAAAAATATTTTAAATGAACCATTACAAGTAACATCAACAAGTTCATCTTGCTCCTCCTTAGACAAAGTTTTTAATTGTATTACACCATACTCGAAAGGATTTCTTATCCATGAGTTTTCAGAATGGATGGAAGCTAGTCGCTAAATCATTCAGATGCTCAACGATGACATGTTTCCATGCTTCCACTAACAATACAACTATTTTTTTAACGTTACGACAATATTATAGCTAAATACACAACAAACTGAGCATTAACTCTGCTTATCATTGTAACCTAAACGCATTGTTTTAATGTTACTATGGAAACAATTTTTAAAATGAAATAGAGCAACTAAATGTTTCCAATATTCATTGCATAGATCTGTTCTTCATAGGAGTATATTTATTTCGCTGTTGCAATTTAATTATTAATAAAGCAGGAAGACTAATAATTAAATAAACATAAATAAAAGCAATATCAAATAGACGTAGGCCTATATAACCCACCGCTTGCAAACACAATCCAGAAAATTACCAACACGCTCTGAAAAAAAACAGACCGATGCTAGTTGCAGGCCTATTTCTCTTACAGCTATATTGCTATGTATAGAAGAGTGAGAAAATAATCTTTGTCATTACTTTAGATTGTATTATTATTCTACGTGATAGTTTCTTCTTAGTAGGAACAACAACTTCAACAGCAAATTTGTTTTTAGACTTTGCGTCCTAATTAGATTCACCTACCCGGAAATATGTGAATCGCTTATGTAGATGTTGGTTGGGCATAAATTTCATAAGTATGCGTAGGTGGAGACGGGTTACGGTTTGATTCACAGTGATCTGCTCTCTAAAGAGAAATGAATTCTTAACACCTCTGAATACAAGCCACTTTCTTGTGCACAACGACTCAGGAATAAGTTACGCGTGTTCCTGATAAATTTTGTGATTTACCCAATTCGTTTCAACAAACTTGTTCCATTCCGAATTTAATGTTTTTAGTATTAACCAAATATATAAATATTCTTAAATGAAATGTCTGTGATGAAAACCTAATTAATTTTGTAGCTCAAACCCATGAAATAAAATTGTTACTTTAATTGAACCTTAAATCTACACATCGAATGGTTTACTACAGGGACATCATTTTATTTTTAATTCAATTTTTATTGCACCTGAGTTTTTGTACGTATATACCTACATCTCGTAGTTACGTCATAAATAATGTATTGAATACGTGAAATAAAGAATATCTGTTAGGTAAGAATACAAATTACAGGTTATTTAGTAAATGATTGGTTGATTGGCAAACTTACTCGTGTTAAATTGTATAAGCTCGTGTCACGATCACGAGCTTATACAATTTAACATGAGTAAGTTTGCCATTCAACCAATCATGTAGACTATATTTAAGCGTTAAAAGTAGTATACGCAAGATTCAAGATGGGTCATTTAGTCTTAATCTAGAATGGATTCATACTCACTTCAAAGTTTATATTCAGAGTGCAGTTTACACTTTGGTGCACATCCTGGATGGCCTCACACGCACTTCGAGGATCATCTCCACTCATGTTTGCTGAATTCCATAACTACTAAAAGGTGCATCGGTTCATTCAATTAGCTATCCTGCTCTCTGTTTACAAGATATTGAAGCGAAACTATGCAAGCAAGTAGATTTTAAAATGGAGAATCGACTTAAACGTTCTCCTGAAAAAGGGCCTAGTAAAGTAAAGTAGAAAAATAGTTTTAGTAACTTAAGTGCATTTGTTACAAGTTTCGTTATTTTTTGTGAGCGTGTCTATGTATATTCGAAGTACACGAGGCTAGTTATTTCAATATACTAGTAGGCTATATCGCTGTGGTTGTGTTTCGACTGACTGCGAACACTAGTGAGAGATTCTTGCAGTTTTTTCATTTCCTTAAAGAGAAGAATAAAGTGACGAATGGATGAACGATGTTTTTTTTGGTTGGTTATTTAACGACGCTGTATCAACTACAAGGTTATTTACCGTCGATGAGATTGGTGATAGTGAGATGGTATTTGGCGAGATGAAGCCGAGGATTCGCCATAAATTACCTGGCATTCACCTTATGGTTGGGGAAAACCTCGCAAAAAACCCAACCAGGTAATCAACCCAAGCAGGAATCGAACCCGCACCCGAGTGCAACTTCAGACCGGCAGGCAAGCGCCTTAACTCAATGATGTTAATTTGTATAAAGGATGTACGGTAGACTGTATAGTTATTGACACATTAAGCACTTTTCTTTACATTTGTCTCCTGTAATTCTTTATTTTCAGTGACTAAGATGTTTTAAATTTTGTTATTAGTTCTAAAGAACTCCTGTGTTATCTTGGGTGAGTCAGATATTTTCAAATACACTTTAATGGTCATTAATTGATTAATAAATAAAAAATTACAAGAAAGTATAATTATTGACACTTATTAGATAGATATTGACACCTTTGATACAGTTGTTGACACAAAAATATTTTATTTACATCCAGACCTAGCCTAGCTGTTTTTAAATCAACTTTGACACAAAATGAAATGAAAGATATTTAGACTACATTACACTTACAGTACATAATAAATTATGTAGTCTATCCTATGTAGTCTATCCACATAAAGGTCAACAACTGGTTATGAGAAATGAACATAGAATCTTACATGCGATCATGTAGAATGTCATCCATATATGTTTTACAATAGTCGCCTTAGTGAATACTACTCTCTTCCATAATTCTTTACATTTGCTGCACATTTAAAACATAGTCCATCTAAAGTGGTTTTTGTTTTTTCTCCGAAATATTAAATACAATATCATTTTGGATTATCAAATTCTGAAATTTCGTTGTAGCTTCATCAGAGAAAAGATTTCTCCTGACTACCTTAGTTTTTTCTTATACCTGATTCGCAGTTTCATTTTTTTCTGTAGAATTTCATTCTATTTTAGCTTATTTTTTTTACTTTCTTCTACCCTATTTTCAGTTACAGTCTTCTTCACGTTTTGTTTCTGTAAACCTTTGTTCTCTTTTCGGACTGCTTTACTTATTTCTTTTTGTTTTTCTTCCTTCTTTTCTTCTCTTTTTCTCTTCCTTTCCAATTTCTCTTTTTCTAATGTAAGCTTCTTCTTTTCTTCCTCATTGTGTAACTCCTGCCATTTATTTGAAGTCAGTACAAAAGTCATTCTTTCAATATTTCTTTTCCTTTTCCTCTTAGGGGTATTTGACCATACAAGAATATCTGACAGTGATTATTTACCCTGGTTATTTTGTGTTGGTAGACTATTATCAACCAAAGCAGGGTTATCATTTACACATCTTTGAATTGATTTTGATTCACTTATTGATTGATTTGCATCTGAGATGTACTTTTCCTCTTCGAGTACAGAAACATTATCTTCCTCTTGAGTCAAATCTCTTTCTTTTTTCCCATCATTCTCTGCTGGTAATTGTGTTTCCAACATTTCAGTCCGACTTTCATGGGAAGATACTAGCTCGATCCATATTGTAAACAACATTTTAGACTCTTCATTCTCCCAAGTACAGATCTTGTTGTTTCTGTCTACAGACTCAAATTTTGAAAGCAAATGTTGACCAATAATTTCCTTGAATCTGTTGTATGTGAGAACAGAGTTGGATGTTCTCTGTTCATTGGTGTCTCTACTAGGTAAATCATTTCCATTCGCTTTTATTTTATTGCTGTCACCCAAACATGTTGAATAATCTATAGCATTGCTACCCCAAGGATGTAGACCACAAGCTCTGAAACCTTTCTGCAATGTTTCAGCCTTTATTTGTGTCTCCACCACTTTCTCCAGGATTGCAGCAAAGAATTCCTTGGTCAGTGCTTGTGATGGGTGTGCCCTTCGCCGTTCTAACACAGCATACTTCCATCCACACTTAAGGGGAAAGAAAGCAGATACATCTGCTGGTTGTATGATTCTCGTAGAATTTAGGTACAGAGCAATCAGAATTATTTTTAATTCAGAACAGAGTTCACTCAACTGATATGTGAGATGAGTTTTATGCCCATTCACAGCGTCTATAGCAGTCTCCATTGCTTCAGAAGAGTATCGATGTTTTTGTTTATTCATATTAGGCCAGTGACAATAACTGTAAGAAGTGAAATTAGCACTTCTAAAATCCGTATTATGTTTCATTATGGCAATATCTATAAAATTCCGTTAAAATTCTAGCTGTAAATAAATTTCTCAAAAATGCAGTTGTTGACATAGGGGTATCAGTGACTGAGCTTCATAGATACAAGGTTCTAGTTATTGCCACTGAGAATAAATCATCACAATATAGTTAATAAAAGTGGTAGAAATAGTTTTAATATATTAGGTAATTTCATTATCATAATACTAATTGAAATTATGTCTTACCTGATACTAGCATGTACGCAGGCACACAAAGAATAGATGTAAATGCTTAAGAAAATATTTAAAATTTGCACTCATTTTTACACGTCCTATGAAAGTTGAGAATTATTCGAAAATGCAACCAACTATTTAAAATGGATTACCAGTGTTGTTTTAGGATTGAAATGCATAATCAGATAATGAAAGTACCTTATTTCTCTTTGCAGTAGGAACCTTACTATGTACACAAGAATGGAAAAGTGTCGATAACTGTAACGGTGTCAATAACTATACAGTCTATCCTACCTTCATATATTTATTTATTTATTTATTTATTTATTTATTTATTTATTTATTTATTTATTTATTTATTTATTTATTTAATCCACTCAACAATGTAATTACAGAGTAGATAAAATGAAAATAACAGTAGTAATACATATAATAATGGTATTTAAACTTAAACAGTTACAATCCAATACTACTCAACAAAAGATATTAAGCAAATATTACATGTAAATCTCGGTAAACAAAAACAAAAGTATTTACAGTATGAAGAAAACATGAAATGCAAATCACTAGTCACAGATTAGTAACAATAATACAATAACTGATGAAGGACTAGACCTACGTTAAGTCAGAATTAGGAGCGAGTTCGTAATGATAATTGATATGAAATAATTTAAGAAGGAAGACCAAATATACAGTATGCAAACCAGTTAAGACCTATTTATTAGTAAAATACTTATGGAGTGTTTTGAACGCTACCGGTAATTATTTCTCTCAAGAGTGTGGTTCTATCCTGAAAGATGTCAATATTGCTCAGTTTATTATAGGAGGAACAGATTCTAAGAAGTGGAGAGTACTTATAACAACATGTCCTAGCACAGTTTATATTAAATGTTTTATTGGTCCTACAGCTCTCTCTTGGTACATGTATTGCTATCCTAGACAGTAGATGACTATTTACAGAACTTGTTAATAAATTATGGAGGCATTTTATATCAATATTATTTCTTCTGTGTCGCAAACTTTCAAAATTAAAGAGAGATAAAAGTGATGAGTACGAGATACTACTTTCATTATTCCAGGAGGGATAGTAACCAAATGATTTAAGAAACAAAAATCTGATGAATCTTTTTTGAACACTCTTAATTTTGTTAATATATTTAATTTGATAAGGGTTCCATACAGTACTGCAATATTCAAGTTTTGATCTAACTAGTGAAAAAAATAGAATTTTTAAACTGTCTTGAGAGGAGAATTTTGTGGTATGTCTATAGATAAATCCTAGAAGTTTAAGAGACTGAGACACAAGTTCAAGTATATGGCTGGAAAAATCCATATTATAAGTGAATACTATGCCTAAATCTTTTACTTTGTCAGTAATTTCCAGGAAATCCCCACCCATTGAGTATCTGTAAGTAATTTTTTTTCCTAGTATATATCATATAATGACATTTATTTAAGTTGAAATACAGTTTATTCTTCAGTGACCACTTGTATAACTCATTTAGATCTCTCTGAAGCAAGTGACAGTCATTAGCTGTAGGACAAGATTTAATAATTTTGACGTCATCAGCATACATTAAACATAGTGATTTTGATATCGAGTTCGGTAGGTCAATTATAAATAATAAAAATAAAAGTGGACCCAGATTTGATCCTTGAGGGACCCCCGATGTCACTGTAAATTCTTCAGATCGACATTTGTTGAAGACAACAAACTGTTTGCGGTTTAATAGGTAATTTCTAAATAGATTTATAAGAGAATTACGAATCCCGTATTTGGCAAGCTTCTTTAACAATATATAGTGATCAACAGTATCAAATGCTTTTTTGAAGTCTGTGTAGATTACATTAACTGGATTACCCATGTCCATATTTTCAGTGACATAATCACAAAACCATACTAAATTGGATGAAGTTGATCTACCAGTAACGAAACCATGTTGTTTGTCGTCAATAATGTTTTTGACTGAGAAATAAATGCATTTATATATAATAGATATATACAAATATCGAAGTTAAAATTTAGAAAACAAATACCTATGGTTATTTCTATTGTACCTACATTACATTATTTTGTGCACTGTTTTGGTGGATAGCTGATAAAGAATCTTCAAAGTACTTACTAGTTTGCAGTTTTCACTTGCAGTTTCCCCAACCCGTTTTTTTTTTCAGAAATTTAAGTAAATAATATAGGCCTATGGACTTTCCTCCTGCAGAATCTTACAAGACATGCCTTGCTCTATATTTGTAATAGAAGAGAACATTACCTAACCAAACGCCCTGTACATTGACTAATGGTATACATAGTAACCTTCTTAAATTCTCATTTCTTTTTTCAATTACAGTGTAGTCTTTTGTGAGAATGCAGCAGAGAAAGAAAATGATGCCAAATAGACATAGAATGTACAACTTGCAACTTCAAGAGCGTTGGAGGCTGAAAATTATTTTTTAAAACATGAAATAGGATTGAAAACTGAAGTGACCTCGATAGGAAACAGTAATAAATTAATACTTACGTGCACTGTTTACCCAAATAACTTAAAGAAGTTTTTAAATTTGTGTTAAATTTTGTGAAACATTTTAAATATCTTAATGTTGATTGTGTTTCAAAAGATCATCTCTTTATGGCATTGATTAAGCTCATATAGAATCGTCTTCATGAAGACTTTGCAGTTTTTGTTTGATGTTGATGATAAATTGTTTGTAGTGAAGTAACTATTATATATATATATATATATATATATATATATATATATATATATATAATTATGATTTATTTAACCACGCTCACAACTGCAGAGGTTATATCAGCGTCGCCGATGTGCCGGAATTTTGTCCCGCAGGAGTTCTTTTACATGCCAGTAAATCTACTGATATGAGCCTGTCCCATTTAAATACACTTAAATGCCATCGACCTCGGCCGGGATCGAACCCACAACCTCGAGCATACAAGGCCAGCGCTATACCAATTACGCTACCGAGGCCGAATATATATATAATACTAAGTTTTCTCACTCAGGCTACACACATGAAAATAGAGTAGACTATAATTGAATCTGTTGCTTTAAGCCTATATCAGATTTTGAAACTTATTAAAGTTTTCTCCTTTACAAGCGAAGGAAAACGTTATAACTCGAATAAAGCTTCGTAAATAGGCCTATGCACTCATTGTCATAGAGCACTAACAGAATTGCCCAATTTTTTATATAAAAATGTCATTTTTCCTTTTAGAACTATCTCCGAAATTGATATGTAGTGGTTAAAAAAACTTGAAATTTAACATGACATTTATTTTATACAGTATTCAATATAGCCTAGTAGAATTCAATATTAAAGCTGAAATTAGCATTAATAGTTGAAAATAATTACTTTCTTTATAAAATGTCATCAATACGTATCGTTAAAAAATGTTATGAAAATAATGTTTAAATCTGTCTGGAACATGTACATATTTGCGCAGTGAATATAGGGCTGTACGTCAGAGTCGTGCAAATCGGCTCAAGTCCACGGGCTGATACACCTCTGACGTCACTGGGCTAAGCAGTGTCGCACGGAACTAGCCCGTGACGTCACCACCGCACGGGTCGCGGCGGACTGCTTGTGGAGCGGTTTAGTGCGGTGAACTTGTTTGTATCAAAGCATGAGCCCAAGCTTCCGCTTCTATCAGTTATTTATGAATTGAGTTGGCGCGGGTTTGTGCTTGTTGTGCGGTTCGATCAACGATCAGCTACTGTTTCAAACGTTTTCGTTTTTGATTTCTGTTTTTCAAGATGAGTCCAAATAATGGTGCATCGCAAAGAAATACAATCTCTGTGAGGCTGCTATTACACTATCAAAGTTCTTTGACAAAGAATATTATGATAAAATATTTCATCAAAGATTTTTTATGAAAGATAGGATTTGGGGTATATTACACTACATAAAATCTTTTAAAACACGCTTTCCGTGGATTAGTTGATATTAATATTTACGCGTTAAGTTTATGATTTGTTTATACTATTACTTACGCGTTAAGTTTATAACATCATGAATAAAGAACAGTATTATGCTTGTTTAGCTGCAATTAGTTCAATTAGGCTATTACAATATGCATGTTACTGAGAAAGAAACGCCTTTGGGTTAAACTCCTGATCACAATACAAATATGTGGTCAGGGGTTAAACCATGGATTGCAAGACGTGATAAGAGAGGTATAGATCAGAACTTATTGAAAGACCTACAATGAGAGGACTTGAAAAGTTATACAAATTATTATAAAATATTATTTACTTAAAAATGGCTCTTAACGAACCCGCAGGTTTATTGCTGCCCTACATAACCCCGCCATCGGTCCCTATCCTGTGCAAGATTAATCCAGTCTCTATCATCTTATCCCACCTTCCTCAAATCCATTTTAATATTATCCTCCCATCTACGCCTCAGCCTCCCCAAAGATCTTTTTCCCTCTGGCCTCCCAACTAACACTCTATATGCATTTCCGGATTCGCCCAAATAATATTAATATTATATTATAAAAATTATTTATTTACATTTCATTTCCTTCATATTCCGATATCAGAATTTTTGTGGTAGCAACAATCTAGTTATATTTGCGTTCCGCCATATTTGTTTCAAGGTATAGAAATCTTTTATCAAAGATAACAAGCTGCATTTACATTTAATAAAAGATCTTTTATCAAAGGAACTTTTACAAAAGAAAACCCATAACAGTCATATATTGTATAATATATATTTTATAAAAAGATCTTTGCAAAAAACTTTGATAGTGTAATAGCAGCCCGGAAAAACTTCATCACAGACACCGGCCCTGAAAGCATACTTCCTAAAATACAATCTCTCTAGAGAAAAAGTAGTGAAGGAGAAAATCGCTGCTAGAAAGTTTAAAAATACAAAGTCGGATGAAAATTTCAAAAAGTACCATACGGACAGTTTTTAAATCTGTGTTCGACATCAGTGGAAAATACATATTTTAATTTTGTACTGTGTCTTGTATGCTTATGCCACAAGCCAAGCGAAAGCACAACTAATGCGCGCAAGCAGGAAAGGAGTAGAATTCAATCAACTGGTGGGATGACGTCACCGCACTGAGTGCGGTGGGCTAAATTGGGCTGCGAAACCCAGCTTGATGGGCTAGGAAGCGTCCACCCCAAGCAGTGTTGGTCTTGGATGGGCTGGGCTGCTTAAGCATTAGGACTAACAGTGCTGCGCTGAGGGCCAGTCTGCAGGACTCTGCTGTACGTACGTACTTGTAGTCCAGGCAGAACGTGATAATGAGTAACCTTTCTTCTTACATCTTGTGATTAATCACTAGTTCAAAATATTCTATTTTATAATCATTTTATCATCATAAGTATTATCAACCTCAACGTATAGGCCTATTGAGATATTATGTTACCAGTATGTACGTATTATAATATGAAGATATTAATTTTTTTCTTTCAATTAGCCTATAAAGCAACATTGCTTCAACATAAGATTATATTATGTGTTCAGTTATGTTATTTCAAATGTTGTGAAGATTTTTTCGTACTTTATACTAATGAAAAGTTAACGATTGAATTTAAATAAACAAGAATACGAAGTAGGCCTGCTTAAGGGTAAATTTGCATGTCTTTAAACCAACGAGTTAGAAACTCTTTCTAACTCGTTGCTTTAAATGCAGTTCGCGTGCGATCAAGCACGTAGGCAATGTTGTAGGTTTACACTGTAACATAATTTATGAGTTTATTAATAGTTATAATAGCATTAACTGCAAATCAGTAGGCTTAGTAACAGAGAAGTAGCCAAGTTAAGATGGGAGGTGCCAAGTTTTGAGAACATCACAGGACAAATTTGCCCTTAACTTATATGAAGCATATTTAAAAGACAGTAATAATTATTGTTTAATACTATAACATATAAAATCAGTTTATAGACTCCCCAGACATTGACATTTGTTTGACTTGAAAAAATCTTATTGCATAATAATCAGTGGCGTAGCATGAAATTTTGAGCAGGGGAAGCTAACTCAAGTTGTCTTTCATGCAATATGAGAAAACGTATTACAAAAATACAGTCTTAAAATAAATAGTAGTCAATGTCAAGTCAGCAGTCGAAGATTGGTTGGAACATTGTAAGTAACACCAATAAGGCATGACCTCAAATGATACGTAGTAAAATATGATTTCACGGTTTACACATATCTCTTAACAAATAGACACGTATACGTATAACATTAGCTGACTCCCTGTCATACTTAGAGAAATCACAATATTAGTATCATTACGTAAGTATGCGTCTGTCTTTTGGTTAGGTTTTTCATTGACAGCAAGGGAGTCGGTCATTTGTTCTTTAAATCACACTTTTGTTCGTAAGTCAGTCTTGATAATACAATGTCCTAAAAAAATTCAAGTAAATTAGTGTCAGGACCTGTTATTTCGTTCATTATTTATTATATCAGCCACAATGCACACTAGCACTTCAACTGAACACAACTGACGAAAAGGGATAACTCGGAAACTACTTATTTTAAATGTTAAAGCTAGCTTTTTGCAAGCCTTGCGACTAGGGTAGTTTAGTTAGAAAGGGGTGGATTACACTGAAGAAACCAGTCTGCTTGGAAGCTGGTGTGTACAGGCTTCTTGTTTACTGCTGCATCACAGATCATCCTGAGCTGCCGCATCACAATATTTAAAGCGTAAATATAAATTCTATTAAAATTAATAAATAATTTTCTCCATAAACTGCAGGTTTATTATGAAATTATTATTACTAACTGGGGAAGCTAAGCTTTTTAGCTTACATTGACGCTACGCCACTGATAATAATCAAGCAAAACCATGTTGCGAGCTGTGTCGTCCACGTGACATGCGTAAACAGCGGTCATACGATGGGTTAATGGCGCGCACAGTTCTGGTATCGTCTGCATGGCTAACTTGTCGTCTTCTTGTGAAGTCACTTCCGCGCATGCGTACATAATGGAACGCATTCCTGTCTTTAGTTGCTGCTGTATCTTCTGCGCAGCTGGCAGTGTGGGGACTTGGTTAATACGTGGCGGACATAGGTTCAAAAGTTTCAAAGATGGCGGTGCGATCGCCAATCTATATTCTTACTTCTAAAGGTAAGCGTTCACTACATCGCATCGCACTCATCGGACGAATCGCACGGATCGGAAAAAGACAACCTTTGCTGTAATTGTTAACTCGTTGGACGCGACGTATAATACAACATTGTCATGCGGGTTTTCGGCTTTGCGGGCGCTGTTAGTCTCGCTTTCTCGATTGTTGTTCATCTCTAATAGAAAATGTATGTTTTCCGCCGACTATTTACAGATAATTAGGACAACAATATAATTTCTTGGCATATATGAATACCTTCCGATAAGTATGGTAGAGTAGAAACATTTTTCAAGTTGACAAGAAAAGACTATTCTTGCAAATTATCATGTTTTAGAAATCAAGTTAATTCTGCCTCTAATACATTCAATGAAATACCTACTGGATTTTATAAGTTTGTACGATAATATGCAGAACGTAATGGAGATAAAGCAATAGAAATTACGGGTGAATGTAGCCTAGATAAAATCATTTCGTAGTATTCTAAGACGATACGCTATGTGTTAGCAGCTCTCTGATTGCGTAACTATTAGAGAGCGAAGTGAGTTTTAAATTTTATTTTAGATTATAGAGTAGACGTCAGTGGCGCGGCTCGTAGCTGAAAATAATAGAATGCTACAAAATATTGGTAAAACTTTAGTATACGGATACCTCACTGACAATTATCTTTAAATACTAAAAAGAGCAGATTTACCTGTGTTTGTCGAATTAGCATCATTTTATTTCCGAAAAGTCATTTTTCAGTAGCAATAATTTATTTTGTGTACACAAGATAGGAATTTTGGAGTAACAGGGACATAATTAGGAACATTAAATCCAGACGTTTGAGATGGGCAAGGCATATGGCACGTATGGGCGAATCCAGAACTGCATATAGTGTGTTAGTTGGGAGACCGGAGGGAAATAGACGTAGATGGCAGAATAATATTAAAATGGATTTGAGGGATTTGGGATATGATGTTAGAGACTGGATTAATCTTGTTCAGGATAGGGGCCGATGGCGGGCTTATGTGAGGGCTGCAATGAACGTTCGGGTCCCTTAAAAACTATTTGTTTGTAAGTAAATATATAAATGGATGAGTAAATATATAAATGGATGAGTAAGTACATAAATGGACGAGTAAATATATAAATGGGTAAGTAAATATATAATTGGATGAGTAAATACATAAATGTGCGAGTAAATATATAAATAGGTAAGAAAATATATAAATGGATGAGTAAATACATAAATGGACGAGTAAATATATAAATGGGTAAGTAAATATATAAATGGATGAGCAAATACATAAATGGACGAGTAAATATATAAATGGGTAGGTAAATATATAAATGGATGAGTAAATACATAAATGTGCGAGTAAATATATAAATGGGTAAGTAAATATATAAATGGATGAGTAAATACATAAATGGGCGAGTGAATATATAACTGGATGAGTAAATACATAAATGGATGAGTAAATACATAAATGGATGAATAAATATATAAATGGGTAAGTAAATATATAAATGGATGAGTAAATACATAAATGGGCGAGTGAATATATAAATGGATGAGTAAATACATAAATGGATGAGTAAATACATAAATGGGTAAGTAAATATATAAATGGATGAGTAAATACATAAATGGACGAGTAAATATATAAATGGGTAAGTAAATATATAAATGGATCAGTAAATACATAAATGTGCGAGTAAATATATAAATGGATAAGTAAATATATAAATGGATGAGTAAATACATAAATGGGCGAGTGAATATATAAATGGATGAGTAAATATATAAATGGATGAGTAAATACATAAATGGATGAGTAAATATATAAATGGGCGAGTAAATATATAAATGGGTTAGTAAATATATAAATGGATGAGTAAATACATAAATGGAAGATTAAATATATAAATGGGTAAGGAAATATATAAATGTATGAGTAAGCATATAATTCAATAATAAATTTATAAATTGCTTATTAAGTATATAAAATGCTGAATAAAAGTATAAATGGATTAATAAATAAATAAATAAATGGATGAGTAAATGTTAAAATGGGTGAGAAAATATATAAATGGATGGGTAATTATATAAATGGATGAGTAAATATATAAATAGATGAGTAAATAGTGAATGGATGAATAAATATATGAAATCATTAATAAATATATAAGTTGTTTATTAAATATATAAATTGCTGAATATATGTATAAATGGATGAATAAATATATAAATGAATGAGAAAATACATAAATGAATGAGTGAATGAGAATGAATGAGAAACATAGAAATGGATGAGTAAATAATAAATGGAAGAATAAATATATGAATTCATTAATAAATATATAAATTGCGTATTAAATATATAAATGGGTGAGTGAATTTATGAATGGATGAGTAAGTATATTAATGAATGAATAAATATTTAAATGGATGAACAAATATATAAATGGATGAATAAATACATAAATGGTTGAATAAACATATAAATGGATGAATAAATTTGTAAATGGATAAATTAATATATAAATGGATGAGTAAATATTTAAGCGGACGAATAAATACATAAATGTATGAATAAATATATAAATGGATGACTAGATATATAAATTAATGAATAAATATTTGAATGGATTGATATATAAATATTTAAATGGATGAATAAATATATAAATGGATCAAAAAGTATACACATTTATGAATAAATGTATAAATGCATAAATAAATATTGGAATGGATGAATGAATATATAAATAAATGGATGAATAAATATATAAGTGAAAAAATAAAATATAAAAATAAATAAAAATATAAATGAATGAATAGGTTTTGGAATGAGTGAATAAATGATTGAATTAATGTGGGAATAAATGAACGAATTAAATAAATAATTAATTTAAAAAATAAATCGATATCCACAGAATTTAACAAGTCAGCTTCGCGGAGTAACAAACTGCTCATTAATGTGTAGGCCTGCTCTGGGAATCCAAGCCGTTACACGTTACAATATATTAATGGATTCATAACATTCAAGTTTTGTGATGCCTACAACACAGGCAAAACATAGGCTCATATTAACACTAATAATTGTGAATATTATAAAAAAGAGGAAGGGAGGGCCTGCTTCTACATGAACGATGCTTAGCGAAACAACAACTGCGGTCTCTATGGAGACGATGCATGACAACAATAGCAATGCCGTTGCTGTGTTACATACGTTCTGAGTAAGCCAAGATGTTCAGAGCAGCTCTGAAATTCGTTACGCAAAACGCAAAGATACGGGAGCTAGTAAAACCAGAGAGGCTGGTTACAACCGCCATAGCAACGATCGGTGTAGGCTCTCTACTGGGCACAGGCTACGGGATTTATTGCATCGGGACCCGGGACAAAGGCAGGGTACCTCTGGGGGTCCACCCGAAAGAGGCGATACTGAAGGACAGACATAGGCGGCCGCGTCTGCAGGAGGAGGACCTCAATTCCCCCTCCGAAAAGGAAATCAAGGTGACCGATTATAGCAAATACAAGCCTCGACCACCAGAGCCAGGACCAGAGCCAGACTACAACGCCCTTGCTGGCCAGGACGGGGAATTGGCAGCGGAAGAGACGCCTGTGCCGAGGATCTTCGTACCCCACGAAAACAGAAACACCGGGCGCTTCACGGTTGTGGAGGGGGGGAAGTTGAGGAGGGTCTACACAGAGGATGAAATTCCAGAACATCAGGACCAAGATGAGAAGAAGGGGGAAGACCAACCATCCTCGCCCCCTCCTCCGCCCCCCCCCAACAGTAAGGTGTGAGCTTACACATTCAACTTACAGGATATATATATATATATATATATATATATATATATATATATATATATATATATATATATATTAATGTCAACGTTTACATCCATGTAATGTGGACCTCACAATTTTGTATCCGGTGCCACAATTACATTCATTACAGATATACTTTTGTAGACGCTCTTATATTTTAACTTTTGACCCTATTTAAATTGGTCAGTATTCCCACCTTTAAAATTTAACAACTTAATTTAAAACATTCAAAATTGACAATTTTAGGACTCTGTTCTTGCTTTTCAGTACACTTATATCGTACCCACACTGTTTCTAATAATACTCGTTACTAAAACATACTGCATCATTGTCCAATATCTTCGTTATTATATCTGTTTCTTGTGTACATTTCATTTTCAGAACTCACTAATTTTCTACATATTATACTTCACTATCCTAGCTAGCCTCCCCGCCATACTCCTCACCTATTTTCATTATCTCTATCATTTTACTTAACTTCCTATTACACTCCCCTAATTCATTCAAAATTGACACTTTTATCACTCCGTTCTTGGTTTTCAGTTCACTTAGACTATAGCGAACACACACTGTTTCTAATAATACTTGTTCTGTTTCTTGTGTACAATTCATTTTCAGAACTCACTAATTTTCTACATATTATACTTCGCTATCCCAGCTAGCCTTTTCCACCAAGGAAAATAGAATAGAAGGTAGGGGCCATCACACCCCTCGTGACGTCATCTGCCGTCAAGGCTGGACTTTTAACATATCTCGTACTATGGAAAGCAATGCACCGAAGATATTTATGACACTCATAAAAAGACCATTTTGATCGCAAACACTTTTTCAATTATTGTGGGCTCTTTAGATTTCGTTAAAACACTTATGTGAGGATATGAAAATAATACAGAATGGCTCTCTAGGAAGAATATTATGTTATTATGCTCACATTACATAGTTGACGATTTTCTTAATTTTCTTCGCTGTTCTACGGCTAGTTGTAGACGATTTACTCTTCTGCCCTTGTTGGCATTTGTTGAGAGCTTTCATGATGATCGAGTTGTGGAGTATCATTCAATAACTAATGGATCTATAGGCCTGCTAGAGATCTTTTCGTTCAGTATTTTAGCAAATGTTTGTGCAGACTGTCCATCACCTGTCACGTATATTTTGTCCCAGTTCGAATTCCGATCTTCACTTAATATCTGCTTAGTTGAGCTGGTCGGTATTAATCCATGCCAATGATTTTCTTCAATTTCCCTACTTTCCAGTTTGTGCGATAACTGCGGTTGCTTCATTTATTTGTCTCTTGACCATTCTTCTTCCTCACGATTGTAATTCCATCAGTTTGCCCATTCGTACGTTGTGCCTCGTGTCTTCAGATGTCCTCTGCTCTTTTGCATATTGATGTTCTCACTTCTTCGTACTTAATTCATATATTGGATGATCTTCATTTGGTTTACAGAATTCTACATTATAGAATTTTCCATTGATTTTTAATTTGTCTTCATATAATTTTGCAAAGTGTCCATTCGCTCTTGCCGCCTTCATGATGGCTTCCTTTTACATCTGATCTCGTAGCTCAGGTCATTTTCAACTCTCATTCCCGTTCCTCGCACTCTGTGTAAGTTCCTTAATATTTTTTCTTTGGTTACTATATTTGAGAATCTTATCACAATAGGTATTTTACATCCTAATCCGATTCTATAAGTCTCCTCGATATCTTTTGCTCTTACCTCCAGTTTGAAGATCTCGTACTGCGTACTGTCTCTCCGGTTTCTATTGCGAATTCACGTCCCTTTTCCTCTACTCCGAAGAATAATAACTTCCTTTTTCTTTGACTTATTTCGTACTGCTTAATTTTCCTCTTCATTTGTTCTATTTCTTGTCTCAACAATTCAAATGTTAAATGTTATGTTTTATTTAACGTAGCTCGCAACTACAGAGGTTATATCAGCGTCGCCGGATGTGCCGGAATTTTGTCTCACAGGAGTTCTTTTACATGCCAGTAAATCTACTGACATGAGCCTGTCGCATTTAAGCACACTTAAATGCCATCGACCTGGCCCGGGATCGAACCCGCAACCTTGGGCACAGAAGGCCAGCGCTATACCAACTCGCCAACCAGGTCGACTCAACAATTCAATCTTCTCACTGTGACCCTCTACGTTTGTCTTAGCTCTTTCAATCTCCTGTCTGTACTCGAGTCATTATTATTCTTTCTTCATTATTAATTTAGATCTCCTTCCGATCTACTAATTCTTTCGCCCCTGCTAATATCTCCTGTTGTACACTCCTGTGCATTTTCACTTTCTTGGATTGAATCACCTTCCGTAAGGGCAATGTCTCTCCACTTGCAACGTCAGAGCCGCGCTCAACTTGCGTCCGTTCACTACCAGTGCTTATTGACAACTGTGGCTTACAGTATATAATAATGAACTCCTGTCTCCATCTCTAGCAGTTCTGTACTCTGTTACTAGACCAGTGGTCCCCAGCATTTTGAGTGTCACAGACACCGTAAGTTTCATATTTCATTTTGACGGACCCTCTAAAATGTTTTGTGCGAGATTGTACGTATTTGCTTGGTTTCCGCACAAAACCAATCCGCGGTAAGTCTAAAATTCCACATTCAGTATTCCCAACCTAACACACATAACAATTTCCCTCTTCTTACCGCTTAAGTGACATATTGATTTTACTGCTTTAGGCTTCTAACATATTATTTTTAGAGACGTTCAATATAGTAATAATTATAAATTGAAAACTTACCGTACCACTGCAATTTCACCTAAATTGCACTGTTAATTATTGTTTTTAAATATTTGCAAAAATTAAGTAAACTCTACAACTCCACTAAAGTTACTGGATTCGTGATGCATTAAGGAAGCCGTGAAAAAATCAACAAGATTCCAGATGCCGATGTTATTACTGCAATATGTTATATAAATAATATTGTTAAAATATTAAAACGAAAAATAAATCATTACATAACCTTATCGTTTGTTTTAAGTTCGCATTTATGGACTGGGGGGAAAAAAAGACAGACGTATATGCTGGAGTATAGTAAACACAGAAAACATTTTAAAGCAACAATGTTGAAGATAGATATTTTTGTTTTACAAATTTGCCGTCATTGAACAGAAACCAAGATGGAGATTTCATTGCAACTAATTAGAAATTCCTCTTTCAGATATGTAATAAACGATCTTCGCACAAAATAATATACGATGCACGAGCGGTATGTTTTCTTTCAATTCTCGGAAATTAAAAAAGCTCAACTACGTTTCGCTTTTTCAAACTTTTCCTCGAACATGAAAAGTTCAACATACCGCTCTTGTAACGCATATTACAATTGCATATTCTAGGCCCAAAAAATGTGTTCTACTCATATTTTTGCATAATCTAGTGAAGTAAGCATCCTTAATAAAACTGTAGAGAAATTAAATTTTGGTTTTAGCTTTTGAATATGATCTGAAGTTGTATAGGTAAATACAAATATGATATATTTTATGCTATCCTAGCATTACAAACAGGTTGTTACTGCATACAATATCGTTCGAAATTGGCTGATTATAGCACGCGTGCCAATAAAAGCAATGACGTATTCGCTATGTCGTAATACCAGAACGCTTGCTATCTTGCTTACCACTTCTTTGCGCGACGTAACAAGAAATGAAATGCAGGACAGAAGGTAACATATCATTTATTTCCAATATTTAACACTTTTGTAATATCACATAAAACAGTTCTGTGGTTTAGAGAAACTATCTATAGCCTATTAACAAAATAAAGGAATATTTGTAACATAGCCTGCAAGGTCATCCATTTCTCTTTATTCAGTGTCACTACCAGGCGCAACTAATCGATACGAACACATGAAGACTGTCAGCTATGGATCCCGAATTTCTTTCATAATTTATTTCCTACAGATTATAAAGATGCCATAAAGTGTTGTGTCCAACTCGTGGATAATCTCATTATGACACTCACTAGCGTTCGTATGAAAAACATGCACTCTTGCCATAATCATCAAGATTATCCACTTGCTGCATAAATAACTATTACGTTGCATGACATTTCCTGAGAAAAATGAATTTAGTTTCATATTTACCATAAGGTTTTTAATATGATGGTTGTTACCGCATTACAGGTGTCAGTTCTAGGGCTGCCGTATTTCCCGGGATCTCCCGTATTTGGCCCTAATTTGAACCCGTATTTTTCTTCTTTTCGAGGATATTCCTCTCTTATTTTTGCATAATGTACGAATCATTATTCTAAGCACTTGATTTTGCCCTGAATGATTGTTTATTTGATGAATTTTGTTGTTCAAGAAATGCATGAAAATGTGGAGTCTTTTTAGAAGTAATGCTAGCTATAAATGGGCTTTAGTGCCATCACTTTAAAATCAAACAATATCAGTATTATGAATTTATAAAACTGGCTTGTTTTGTTCCAAGCATACCAAGTACTAATGCTCATAGAAAGAGGGTGTTTTTTCCTCATGAACAATAATTGGACAGATGTTCGAAAGAGGAGCACGACACATCTAATCAAATCACAGCAGCAAACTGCAATTTACGTCAACTATTACGAATTCTGTCTCAAAATACTCTTAATTTAAGTCTAGTTATCGAAGTGTTTTTAATAACTGAACGGAATAATCTGTCAATTGACTATGTGAAATTCTGTCGATTCCTTAATTTCCCGTATTTTCTTAAAAAAAAGTTGGCAACCCTAGTCAGTTCTGATAAGTCTGTTTCAATTGTAGGTAAGTCTAGCTCAACATTAAATTTCCTTCAATAGGTATTTGTTTTTCAAGAAGACCAAAGCAGAAAATGTATAAGTACGCAATTGAAATTTAAATATTGTATTGTAATTCGAAAACATCGGGCCCAATGGTGGTGCATGCAACCAAGATTACATAAGGTTAGTTGTAGGAAACCACTTTTAAGCACTACTCAGAAGTTAATTCTAACAGCTTCTCTTCTTTGTCGAGCAAACTGTTTTTCTTTTTTCACCAAGAAAGCGTATTCACTTAATTTTTTTTCAGTTAGAAGAAGAAAAATATTTCATTAATTTCAATGCTAATTAATCAAGATATTCTTTATACTTCCTGCGATATCGAACAAGAGTTCATCATTATTTGTTGCTAGAAAGTCACTTCGAGTGGGAAATCAATCGAATTCTCTAGTGACAACTCGGCGACACAACAAGTTTAACTTCTTTACTGTTGCTTCAATCTTATCCAGAACGGTGAACACTTAAAACTTACACTGAAAACTGAATTTATAAAAATTAAAAAACTAAACATATCAGATAGGTATGCAAGATTTGGGAGCCAAGAAAAGTCCCTCAAGCGATCTCTCTTCTGTTAAACCCTGCCTGTCAGAAGTCTGACACAAGCAAACAAATAGTCCCAAAATCTGAGAAAAATCAAAGAACATGTTAGAATTAAGTTTAATCAGTGATGCGGCTCGTGACTTTTCGTCTTAGGTGTGCATTTTTCATTTTTTTAAATATTACTAAACATTTAAATAAGCATATATGAAGAATTACTATAATATTACCTCTTAAATATTTATCAAAGAAAACAATAGTCCGTAGCTTTAGTATGGACGCTTGCATGAAAAATTCACCCTTCTCTCTTTTACTGCGAACTTATCCATTTTTTTCTCATTAAAATTCTGGATGACCCTCAAGTTTATTTTCAAAGTACATCATAGCCAACGCCTAAGGCTATCCTCAGACTTCGTACAAAATAACCTATTTGTAATTTCACACCCTCAAATCCAAGAGTTTTTAATGTACATAGACATTACATTTTCGATTCAGCTCCATGCCTTTGCACATACCGGTACTACTTTGTAGGCCTGCTCAATTTACTGGTGGTTAAGTCTTCCATTATTTTTAGTAATCAATTTTTCTTCTGTAATTAATCTAGAGAAATTTATATTTTTCAGTTTCATAACAGAAACTTATAAAAACACTTTACCATTACAGCACAATAATGAATAATTATTAACAGACTCATCGTTCTTCCGAAAACTAGTTGCCGCTAATCTGCACATTCCAATGTCGTACGAGAGTAATAAATAATATTGACATCTCCTCTCAAGACAGCCGACATGGCTGACAACATTCATTTTACTTAAAACAGAATTTAGTAATATAAAATCATAAAATCTCTAATTTAAAATAAATAAATATATACATAGACAAACCACTCAATAAACAATTCGCACATAAAAAATCTATGGTTCCAAAGCAAATGTTTGGTGAAAGTGACATTTTGCGATATGTGATTAAAGGTTGTCAACTGTGGTAAATAAAAATACCGGTCATCTTACATCTGCAAGTTTTCATGAATAAAAGTATACTAATATACTAAATACAGATTCGACTAATGAAACAATTTCTTTTTATTGAACTATACAGTATATACTGGTGATAGGCATGTCTGATATGAGAAATGCAAATGTTTGAGAAAGAGAAATTTTCCTTCAGTGCTCCAAATTCACTTCTAATATTTCTGTTTGGAGCATGTTGCCACAACTTCAAGAACTTGCTTTCTTCTTCTATAAATCGCCACTCTGCACAACTAAATTTAAGGTTTACCATGTCACAATGTTCAGCTTTTAGTGTTTCCACTCTCATCATTATATTAATATGTTATTCATAGTACTGAATACACGCTCCACAAACACGTTTGAACTGCTACTCGTATCTCTGAGACACCTTCATCATGAAAATATTTATACAGTTTCCTAAAACTTGTCAAATGTTAATGTCTGCCCTGCCAGCCTGCCAGCCACCATCTCTGCTCCTCCAGCCCACTATCATGCCACGCCAGGCAGCAACCATCTCTCCTCCTCCAGCCAACCATCATGCCACGCCGGGCAGCCACCATCTCTGCTCCTCCAGCCAGCCACCGTGCCACGCCGGGCAGCCACCATCTCTGCTTCTCCAGCCAACCATCGTGCCACGCCGGGCAGCCACCATCTCTGCTCCTCCAGCTAACATCATGCCACGCCAGGCAGCCACCATCTCTGCTCCTCCAGCAAACCATCATGCCACGCCAGGCAGCCACCATCTCTGCTCCTTCAGCCAACATCATGCCACGCAGGGCAGCCACCATCTCTGCTCCTCCAGCTAACCATCATGCCACGCCAGGCAGCCACCATCTCTGCTCCTCCAGCTAACATCATGCCAAACCGGGCAGCCACCATCTCTGCTCCTCCAGCTAACATCATGCCACGCCGGGCAGCCACCATCTCTGCTCCTCCAGCCAACATCATGCCACGCCGGGCAGCCACCATCTCTGCTCCTCCAGCCAACATCATGCCACGCCGGCAGCCACTATCTCTGCTCCTCCAGCTAACATCGTGCCACGCTGGGCAGCCACCATCTCTGCTCCTCCAGCCAACATCATGCCACGCCGGGCAGCCACCATCTCTGCTCCCCCAGCCCACATCATGCCACGCCGGGCAGTCACCATCTCTGCTCCTCCAGCCAACATCATGCCACGCCGGGCAGTCACCATCTCTGCTCCTCCAGCCAACATCATGCCACGCCGGGCAGCCACCATCTCTGCTCCTTCAGCCAACATCATGCCACGCCGGGCAGTCACCATCTCTGCTCCTCCAGCCAAAATCATGCCACGCCGGGCAGCCACCATCTCTGCTCCTCCAGCCAACATCATGCCACGCCGGGCAGTCACCATCTCTGCTCCTCCAGCCAACATCATGCCACGCCGGGCAGTCACCATCTCTGCTCCTCCAGCTAACATCATGCCGCGCCGGGCAGTCACCATCTCTGCTCCTCCAGCTAACATCATGCCACGCCGGGCAGCCACCATCTCTGCTCTTCCAGCCAACCATCATGCCACGCCGGGCAGCCACCATCTCTGCTCCTCCAGCCAACATCATGCTACGCCGGGCAGGCACCATCTTGGGACATTATTGATTGGCGAAATTTTAAATGGAGATAGGCATTATAAACATCCTATGTTTCAGAACATTGTTAATATGATACATGATTCAAAATGTGCTCTTCCAATAAATTTGTATCATATTAAGTGGACACTCAGTAAGAAAATAAAGAATTATACAAGGCAAATTACTAAAGTTCTTATGGATTCCATGAATTGTACTACAGCTGCAGGATCGCCATAAACGCGAACGACTCACTCCAGTAGTTGAAACTATTCTACGGGTGCTCAGCCGTGAACTCCGTTGTACCATTTGCAGTCTGTTTCCCCGTAAATTCATATCAGGTACCCGTTTTCTTTCCGACCTCAATGAAAAACTTTGTAGCTTGCCAGTTTCAGATAACGTCCGATAAAAACGGGACAACATACTGTCAGATGGAACCTTCGATTGGGAAAACGTCGTCTCTGTTTTCAACAGCAGCCAATGCACAAAATCCATACAGAAAAAGCATGTCTACATATTAACTATGCGGATACACGAGTGGCATCGCAAGACTGAAACAAAACGCAGCACAGCAATATTGCAACAGCAATTTACTCAACAATAATCCCGTCTACTGGAGAATTTAAAGCAATGTAAACACAACACAACAACAGTAACAGAAATGGACACAACTCAACAGAATTAAATGTTAAGTGAACGTGTATTCAGTTGCAAGGCCTTGCGGTACCCAGATAGTGTCGTGTGCGAATGATATCAATAACAAGTCAAATATAGTACACGGAACCGCAAGACGTTCCAGTATTCCTCCCCAACCGTTAGACTTCGGACATAGGTATATCAGGTTAAATCGATGCAGTTTAACCAAAACTACATTGTCCTGAAGTATTTTACATTTTTCCTGAGACACTCTGTGTATAATTACAATTATTAAGGAAAAAAGGCCATACGTTGACTGATTATAGTAATTATGGGCGATTGTAAGAGAAACATATTGTATGAACATATATCTTATTCTCAACTTTTTGGAGAAAACTAATCGAAACCATGAGGAACGGGAACATTGCAGGTGATTGTTAATTAAAAGATCGTTACTTGTATTTTGTGCATAAGTATACATTTCTCTCTATACAGAACATCTACAAAAATGCTACCGTCAACCTCTATGCGCTTTGCAGCTCGATGCCGTGTTGCTGGTTCAAACATTCCTTAATGTGACCACAAGCTTTTAAAATGCACGCAATAAAAAAGCTCCATTGTTTCCACTTTGCGCTTGTAAAGAACGTCTTTAATCAACTCCACAAACAATAATGGAATGCTGTAAGTTCGGGTGACCGCGGTGGTCAAGAAATGACACCAGCGTGACCGACCCAATGTCCAGGATAGGTTTCGCTGAGGTAACAGATCATTGGCCGGTTGGAATGTGCAGGGGATCCATCTTGTTGAAAGTATATACCAGCTCGTTTTGCCAAAGGAACATCCTCCAAGTATGCTGATAACACTTTTTTTCAGGAACTCAGAATACATTGCTCCGTTAAGATTATTGTCTAAAATAGCTGGACCAATATAACTGCCATCATTATCAAGACTACCACATCACACGTTAACTGCGAAACGACACTGAAAATTACTGTCGACAGTAGCGTAAGAATTTCCATCTGCTCATAGGTGATAGTTTCGCACGATATTGATTCCGTTATTAGTAAGTGTTGATTCATCTATAAACAAAATGTGTGGAATCAATCGGTCATTAGCAATAATAGAATTCCAGAATCACCTCCTTGATGACGCTGCACTGTTCTATACTGTGCGTCATACTCGTGTTTGGCACCAACTCTTCTAGAGCTAGTAGTGAGACTGCGTTCAATTATTTGAAGAACTTTCTCCACTTCATTTATATCTTGCTGGCCCTGTCGTTCAGATAAAATATGAACACTGGGAAGAGTACTATGTGCATGCAATATGTCAAAACACCCTCTTAAACACCTTTCTATCAGATAGGGGAGACTGTTGTATCTTCAGCCATGTATAACCCACCCCTCAGATTTTCCATCCCTTTCTAACTAAACTACCCTGGTCGCAAGGCTCGCAAGAAGCTAGCTTTGGCATTGGAAAGAATTTAGCTTCCGAGTTATCCCTTTCGTGAGTTGTGTTCAGTTGAAGTGTTAGCGTGCACTGTGGTTGATATAAATAATGAGTGAAATAACAGTACCTGACACTAATTTATGTAGTCAAAAATAATCTTCTGATAAAGATTTTAACGTTGATTGACGTAATTTTACTAACACTTATCTACTGACCATTAATATTGTGATTTCTCTAAATATGACAGGGAGTGAGCTAATGTTAAATTATACGTACTGTACGTGTCTATTTCTTAGAGATATGTGTAAACCATGAAATCATATTTTACTACCATTTGAGGTGATGCCTTATTGCTGTTACTTGTGAGGTTCCAACCAATCTTCGGACTGCTGACTTAACATCGACTACTATTTATTTTAAGACTATATTTTTGCAATACCTTTCCTCATACATGAAAGACAACTTGAGTTATCTTCCCCTGCTCAAAATTTCGTGCTACGCCACTGCATTCCAGTTGTACTTTTATCTTCTTACCACATTGGCTCCACTATTCAATTCATATACGGTTCCATAATCTATCAGTATTGGGTGTGGTTACGAATGTGTGGTCTTCCAAAATTATTCCGCCCCATTTCATATGGCAGAGTCTTTTTGAAAAGAGAATGGTGCGCCTTTTTTTGTGGAAAGAAACAAAAATGACTATCAATCTTTGGAAGTAACTGAAACAGGTACTGGCAGATCTATGCCTTCAGAAAAACGGTAAGCATTTTCTTCATCTTGCATAGGTGAATGTTTTGAATGCTTCATTTCATTATGTGTTTGCTTTGCTGCCACTCCTGAATGTTTATTCGTACTCAGTCTTAATGCTAATATTAACACAGAGCCAGTGTTACCACTATATTCTTCGTATTTAGCGAATTCCTGTTCCAATATTGTGGAGCGACTTAAAGCTTAAGTACTCTGTAATAGCAATTTCAAAAACTCTTGTAAAGCTTGAAGAATTCAAAGGAACCAATATAAATTCAGTAGTCTACCTACTGAGCGAAGTAGCTCTGACTTTACTTAGTGGCGTCAATAGACATAATAACTTATCTAGTTGTCATATTATTTAAAGTAGTTCTTTACACCAACTTGCAATTCAATGCAGTGTATTGTCGTAGTGTCAGTGTCTTTGAACAAATGCCAGATTTTTTCACATTGTTTGCCTTCGTAATGTTATAGTCAGCAATGCAAGGACGTCACAGGTCAAATGAAAGACAAGGAACAGGCACAGAATAGAGTGGAATAGAGATAAGCCTTCGCCAACACCGGAAATCAAACCATGAACTGCTTGGTTGGGAAGTGAAATAAACCACAGTGGCGAAATGTAATTAGTAAGTAAAAGAATTAAGATGAAAGATAAAAAAACTTCCAATGTAACTATTAGAGAATTCATTCCAGATCGTTTAAAGTACACATCAGTATTTATGGCAATGAAAACCAACTAGAAAAAGTGACAGGCAGGCTCGAACTAGTAACCCTGAAGTTGCTAGTCTTCCACATCATCCACTACACTACAGAACACTTCAAACTAGACCTTCTTATTCTCTGTCCTATAAGAGCTATAAGGAAATTCGAAAGCTAAAAATCTCCAAGGCCCATTCGGATAGGATAGGGTTGGGAAGATCATCGTGCTGACTACATGTTACTCCTTTTGGTTGGATGATCGTTCACCTCTGCTAAGGCATGTGACTGTGAAGCCAGCAGTCGGCTGGTCGACCTTTGCTCGTCACAGGTTTTCGCGCGACGGATTACTATTTTTCTTCATGTGTAGATTAATATTCAGTTTTCCATTATTTTCATTTGTTGTATTTCAAAGATCTTATATCACCGTTGTAACAACTGTGGAACAATTGGAAAAAGTCAAAATTTACAAAAAAGATAGAATATATAACAAGCAGATTAATTCAATTTACAAGCATAATGAATTCATCAGTTGAGTAGAAGCTGTGAAGAGAGGTTGGGACAAAATGACATACCCCAAATTTAAGCAGTGTTATTCAGCTTATTTTGATATATAATTAACTCAAACTTCTTATGTAATCTGCAACCCATGGTCCAAAACATTCAGAATTAGATCATTAATTAAATATGATATAAAATTGAGAATAGTGAGTGTGTTATTTTGCGCTATGTCCGGGAAAAATGACACACTTATGTTTATTTCTCCCAAAATCTTAAACTCAAGTATAAATTACAAAGAAAGACAAGTATCATCCTCTAAAATAATACATAATATGACGTAATTATAAAATAAACACAGTTAAATATTATTTTAAATAGTCCTACAATTGACAAAATTAAACATTGATTCTAAGATATCAAAATAAGGGAAACATATCAAAATGGTTTAACTGTTGTCAGGAAATACACTTTCATGTGCAAATTATTATTGTTAGGCTGTTTTTATTTCCATTATTTGTATGGTACTTTTAATTATTACTGTGTCAGGGCAAAATGACATAGCAGGTATGACATTTTCCCTGATGTGTCAAACATATGTTTTTAAGGGGAGAGGATGGTATTGTTGTTTAACTTTTTCCTATTTGGTGTAAATTATTAATTTTTTGTATGTAGAGAGCTCATAGCTGTGTCAACACAACCAAATAAAAATGTTTTGAAAAAAAAATTATTTGGGGGCCCAAATTAAAAAAAATATATGCCCAATGCAGAATTGTACTAAAACCGATATATCTAAACCGTTTTTAAAGATAGATTCAAATAGTTTTTGCAATATATTTGCAAAAGTATGTTCTACAAACTGTCTGTAACAGAATTTTGATATTAGTCCCTATGTTTGTAAAATAAACAATTAAAATTTAGTAACAATTTTCTGATTTCCTTTCTTGCAAACAAACGGACGTATTTTTTAAATGAAATCAATTAACAAAATTCTGTTACAGGGAGAAGTTTCCTAATAGTCTAAAGAATGTGTGTTCTAAATTTCATGCATGTATCTTTAATAGTTCAGAACTTATATTCATTTTGTCTGGCAATGCAGCAGAAAAAAATGAAGTTACTGGAAACCGATAAAAGCGGGCGTGTGATTTAAAAATCCATAGCGCAGGAAGTTTAAAAATGACATCTCAACATTCGATAAGGACACAAATACCTACAAAATGTTATGCAATGCAGTCTACACATATCAAAGGGTATTTTAAAGGAAAAACAATTTTTTTTAAATTTAATTTACCGGAAACAACAATAAAAGTGGGAGACTGATTTAAAAATCCATAATGCAGGAAGTTTAAAAATGACGTCTCAACATCCGATAAAGGCACAAATACCCACAAAATGTTATGCAATGCATTCCACACATATCAAAGGGTATTTTAAAGAAAAAACAATTTTTTTGAAACTTTAATTTACCGGAAACAACAATAAAAGTGGGCGAGTGATTTAAAAATCCATAATCCAGGAAGTTTAAAAATGGCGATCCACACATGTCACAGAGTATTTTAAAGATTTTTTTTTAAATTTAGTCATTTATCATCAAAAATACCATTCTCCCCCCTTAATTAGCCTGTAACCTAAAATAATATTTGTATTATAATAAAACTAAATGTACAAATCATTACTCACTCTTCACGTTTGTGAACAATATATGACTTTCTTAGTTTATGAAAAGCACAAAACTACAACAGGCTGGAAATACTTAGAGATATTTTCTTAACAGAAGCTCACAAAATGCATTCATGCCTATAACGACAATGGTTTCGCGCCTCTCAGCAGTAAAAATATAAGTAATACGTTATACCAACATCACACACGTAATGGTGGGAAGCTTTAAGGCACAATCAAGATATTTCTCGTGATAATTATGATATGTAATTTTGCCCTATAGTATGTCATTTTAGGCCAACCTCCCCAATGTGCAGAAATTTTGTAATTCTCTTTATTCTTCAAATCTTTAACAAAATTGGGCAGTGCACTGAAGACTGTAATACAGGAATAGTAGGCCTACATTCATTTTTATATGGTAACAGCTGAGACTGACGGAAATTAGATTTCTGTCTTGGTTTTTAATTTGGAGCATTATCAGGGAAAGAATGTACTCCCAAGTTAAGGTCAGTATTTCTAAATTTTGGAAAATCTGTTTACAAATGTCCTCTTAGTCCCTGTTTACAGAGTGTTGTTTCCTCGCCTGCTTTCAGGCGCCTGACTGATCTCCGAAGAAAGGAAAATCGAACGCGCAGATATAGAGTTCAGGAAACAATTGTACAACAAATGTCCAGTGAACTCGGAAAAGTGAAACGCGGAACTACAGTCACTAAAATAAAATCTAAAATAAAGACTCTGAGGTCGCAGTACTCCAATGAAGGGCAGTTAAAAATAGTAAAGTTGAAGAAGTTGATGAAGTTAATGAGACAAAATGGGAAATTCAAATGGCCATAATGTTCGTAATAAGAAAACAAAAGTCGCGAGCACCAGGCACCCAAGAAAAGTATACCTGGCTATAGGTCTATATTGTAATTTAATAATGATATCATGATGATAATTATGATGATGACGATAATAATAATAATAATAATAATAATAATAATAATATTAATAATAATAAGTTATGATAATACAATTATACATTTTATAATTTTATAAACAATTATACATATTATAATACAATTATTATTATTATTATTATTATTATTATTATTATTATTATTATTATTATTATTATTCACAACCATTGTACAGTTCCGTAACTTCAAGTATATGTTGTATTTCTTTACTCAGGAAAGACTTGGGTAGACGTGTTTGATATTCCAGACTCTGGTATGATTCACCAGTTACTAGAAATCTTATTTTATTTTCGTACGTTATTTTACGATGCTTTATCAACATCTTAGGTTATTTAGCGTCTGAATGAGATGAAGATGATAATGCCGGTGAAATGAGTCCGAGGTCCAACACCGAAAGTTACCCAGCATTTGCTCATATTGGGTTGAGAGAAAAACCCGGAAAAATCTCAACCAGGTTACTTGCCCCGACCGGAAATCGAACCCTGGCCACCTGGTTTCACGGCCAGATGCGCTAACCGTTACTCCACAGGTGTGGACAGAATAAATCTTATGTAGCACATAAATTTTCATTAGGTGAAATTGCCTTCCGCAAATGTGTGTCTTGCTTTTGAAGTAAGTTTTCCATGCAATTGATAGATTTATTAACCCTAGAACACAAACCTTCTTCCGGCACCTTTAAAACAAGCGTTCGTAATTTTTACTGCCATTTGATGAAGTATATTCTAGGACGTAAAGAGGAATGTAATAAATTATATTTACTTTGAACACACTGTTTAATACTAACTATAAGATTCAAATCAAGCATTACCATCATGCAATATAATAATAAAATTATTGCATAATTTTGCATGATGTACTTTACAAAAGCCCTGCGTCAAAGGTAAAATTCGTGGTAGTCGTTCTTGTCTTTTTGTTAATCAATTGCAGCATATTGCTTCTTGTTCACAGATAAAGATCCAGTAAATTCTTCTTGGTGTCGTCCCCATCACACATTTCACCGTTGTGCAGAGATCAGTAGGAAGTGTTGGAATACTCGGTCTTTCCTTCATCCAAGCCACAATTAGTCCTTTGCTTAGTAGCCTTATTACAACAAGTAGTTTTTCCTTTGAAATGTAGTCTTTTGTCCATGACAGGTATTATGCACATGAATCACCCATGAATTGACGCAATCAATGTTGAGCATTCCGTATGGAATACATAATGGCATGCGTAACAGTGGAAGATCACTCTGCATGAACCATACTGGACTTTCGCCTATCAAATCCAATTCCGGCAAAATTTTATGCACACCTGTGCAGAATTGGTTCGACAACTTCTCCTCGGTGGACAGTCCCCAGAGGACCAAGAGAGGGCTCTCAGGTCGCCTGGCCTAAAACCATTTGACTTTGTTTTCTGGGGTAAGGGAAAGTGAAGTGAAAATTCGTAACCTGCAACATCTACGAATGCAGATGGAAGAAAAGTATCGTGAAATAACTGCCGAGATCCTACACCGCGTTGTAAATAACATGAAGTTCCGCCTCCAGATATGATGGAAATCGGAGAGGATCATAAAGAACAAAATTGATGACGGACGTGTCGGAATCCTATACAATGATCTTGTGTCTAATTTCAAAATTGTATAAATTGTTATTTTAGCAACAATTTTGGAAGAAAAACAAGGCATTACGTAATGCCAGTTACTTGTATGAATGAAAATTATTTGATTTCTACTGATTAAACGTTTCACATTCACAAACACTTGTAAAAATTACGACTTTGGAAGTAGAGTTTCTGGTTTAACCAAATATTGGAAAGTCTTTTGTAGAGTGGCGAGAGCATTAGAAGGAAAAGCATTTGAATACTGAAGAAATTTTGAAGTATTGGCGAGAGAGCAAAACTGAAGCTGTTCAATGTCTTGAAATCTAGTGTTAAGTTGCATCAAAATGACTTCAAGTACTTCAAAAAATAATTATTTGTACTTCTGAAAAATTTCACCTTCTGACAACTTAACATATTTCCGCCCTGAAATTTCACCCCTTTCTTTAGCCTTTACAAAAAAAAAAGGAACTGACGATAACTTCATCTGTACTTTTTTTTTTTTATCAAATAAAAAGTATTATTTACTTGTTTCTTACAAAAAATAATATCCAACGATTTCTTTTGAAGGATATAAAATAAAATGCTAGTGTTCTGAAAGATTTCTTCAAACAATAACAAGAAATACAAATTCAAAATCCTTCACACAATTGAGTAACCCATTTGAAAGTTTAACTGCTGTTAGATCAGATTCAAAATCATGAGCTATTGCCTCAAAGACCGCTTTCAAATCATCCCACTCTTCTGCAACTACTTTCACCAATTTTTAATTTTAACTCCATCTAGTATCTGTTGTAGGTATACGCCTTCGTACAAATTGTATTTAAAACATAACTTCTCTTAGCAGAATGATGAAAAAATGACGGGATGCCACTAATATCAGCAAAAAAGACACGGCACTGGAACACCTGTTTCAGCGAGTTTTGTAATACCAAGTTCAATCTATGGACCAAACAGTGAATAAATATCGCCTGAGGTGCAAATTCTTTCACTCTCTTTCTTAATCCATTTAAGTGCCCAGACATCACATTTGCCCCATCGTAACATTGTTCTACAAGCTTTGTCTTATAGCCAAACGTCCCTAACACAGTATCCACCAAACTGTGCAATGCTTCCGAGGTTCGATCACAATTCACATCAAAAAAAAAAACAAAACAAAACAAAAATCGTTCCACCAATTTACCGTTTGTGTTTATAAGTCTTATAAATAGGAGCACTGAGATTTTTATGTGATACCTGTAGTGTCGTCAATCTGAACTGAGAAGAAGTCACAGCTGGTTATTTCAAGTTTAACATAATCATTAATGTAATCAGAAATACACTCAATTATTTCATTTTGTATTGTTTTTGAATCCCTGATAAAAACAAATTTGATTTTGGCATAATGTTGTTAGATGTCTAATGGGCTCGATGAAATTACAAGTGACAGAAGCTCTTTAAAATTACCCCTATTGGATGAAGATGAACTTTCATCATGTCCGCGTAGTGCTAGTTCTTGTCTCGCCAAAAATAAGAGTGCATTAATTAGTACACGCAACACTAATCGGTTCAATCTGACATTTTCGTTCTACTGGGCTATATAAAGGCGCGAATTTTCTTTCAGAGCGTCGGAAATAATATTCAGATTTTTCTCGAGATGTTTTAATTGCAAAGCACACTTGTGATGTTCTGCAGAATCTGAATGTTTGTGCAGTGATCGGTTGATATTTAGCAAATCACAAAATCCATTCGAGTTCCATGACGATTTTTTTTATTCCAGCTAATAAACAGGGCCAGGAAAACATTTTTTCAAATAAGAACTATAGCACAGCCACTGATATATACTGTACCACGCACTTTTAAAATGTTTGGCGTAGGATCTTGCACCTTTCCTTTCGAACTTTCTTTTTCCGATATACAGTATTAAGAACAGATGTTGGTTTCCCCGCTAAAAATACATCTCTTTTATCATCTTCAGTCCACCGCGAAAATGTCTCTAACACTACTATATCGTTTATAGGATGCATTCCTCATTGTTAATAAAAAATATTGAGTCACCACTTTTACAAATAATTACAAAACTGTCACTAAAAATAAATAACAACTTAGTTAACTTAGAGCCGGTTTCACCAACCTTCACTAAGGTTTCAATCATTCATTAATTTATTTACTGGTTCATTAAATCATTTTTATATCTCACCAAGCATCTTTAGCCTAACGAACCAGTAAAGTTATCATAAAATTTAGTGATAAAAATGTCTGCCTTTAACTTTTTAATGGTTCACTAGTTGCAATACAAAATGGCGAAACGTTTGGAAGAATTGTTGTATCTGGAACTGCTCGAAAATTAAGAGTCAGATGGAGATAATGTTAACCATTTAAGAAACGATCATTTTGAGAATTTGAATGACACAAAAATTCACGAAGATCGTGGTAGCCTACTCAAAATTTTAGAAGAAACTGGTCGTAGGTTAGATTGTCATAAGAACGGCTGAGCCAAAGCTGAAACTAGTCAACTAGGTAACACACAACTGAGTTTTTATTTTAACACATGAAAGTGGTTATTATAAATACGACCTAAGAAATATTAGTAAATTAATACATGATGTGCATTCAAACATAACAAAGCTTAATTGGTATATTAACTTTAATTTATTATAATTAAATTTAGGCGCACACATTGAACATCAACCTTGAAAATAGTTATTTAACACAGCATATTTGCTAGCAAGTTTCTACTTTCTTTCAGCTCTGCAGCTATAGTTCACAGTATAGTAAATTCATAAATCTTTAATTTTTTTTTCATTCTGGATCACATATTTCAAGAATAATATCTATACCTAAATTGCAGTAATTGTATATAAAATATCATACTTCCTCAAATGAGGCCACCACTGTAATCGGGAATGCAATAATTACAAAGCGAAAATAATATAATAATAATAATAATAATAATAATAATAACAATTTCTTTCCATTTGCTATTATTTTGTAACCGCTCTTTGCTTCATTGTTGGCCTGCATGCAAATGATGTAGCAGGTACTGTCTTAGAAAACAGTTTTATCGCAAAGTCCAGTCATTTCCATCTGGACAACCTGTGAAGTCAGAGCGCGTTTCCCCTCTAGGATATTATGTAGAGTACGTAAGGATAGGTAATGCTGTGCTCCGCTATTTAAATATCTTCATCCCTTCCACTGCCACTCCTCCTACTTTGCTTTCATCTATGCTTCCCCTCTCGAAGAGCACGAGAACAGAGACATGTGACGTCACAGAGCCAGCAGTTGGAAATGACTGAGCGTATTCCGAATCTCACCGGTGAGCAATCCGATGGCATCACGGTGTTCCGAATTCCACCGATGACGTCATTGATGCTCCACCGGTGTCGCACCGGTGCCATCAACTTGCAGAGGTGGTGGCAGGCTCCATCAGCCGCCATCAGTAAATCTGATTGGTTCTTGTATAGGGCGGGAATTAGCAGACGAATGACATCGTGCACTGTTGTGTCATGGCGGTGTGTTCTGCTTTAGATCTGCTGTATTCTTTGTAATGAGCACAACGTAAAAACAATATGTTAATGGCTTATGAGCGAACATGTCAACGGACCAGTTATTACTACCGGTTCAAGAAATAAGTTGTTTATGATCTATTTTATTTGAACGAGATGGCAGTACGGAAATTTCGCAAAATTTTGCTAGCGTAGCACAGATAACCACTTACACAGTCGCCATGACAGCATCGATTCTTCCAGCAGTTTTGTTCCTTATTTTCGTTGCAATGTGACGTCATTGATGCCACCGGACCGGTGAGATTCGGAATACGCTGACTGGCATAGTCCCAGAAAGAAGGCAGTGCGCATGAGCAGAGGACGAGCGATCTGATTCACAAGAGAACGACTAGTTGAGGTAATATAATTAGCAGGGAAAGGGATTTGGAGTATTATAACCAGACTTCGAGACTTCGGACCCAATAGAGCAGCTCAATGGGAAATCCGCATAACGACGTATTGAGTATAGTGGTAAAGCTACAATGGGTGGGGGTACTGTACCCGTAGAATGAATGTCAACAAATACGCAAAGGAAAACGCTCTGGATTTGAAGGTTCTGACGAATAATTTGGTTTTCATACAAACTGTGTCTGAAACTATTACACAGTTAGAAAAGTCAGAGCAAGAGATGCCGGAAGCCCTCAAATTAATTTAGAAAATGATGTAGAGAATTAATGAGACATCAAGTACACCGGTTACTGAACGTGTAAAACAGAAGTAGGAAATCAGTTTTATGTAAAAATAACGTATATGGAACATTGTGTAATATAAACAGCAAATTAGTGGACATAGAGTCACCCGAGAATAAAGGACTGTCTCTTAGAGACTGCAATGATGTTAAGTTTTTTCGTTTTGCTCCTATCACGTCATGCGACGTAGAGCGCAGCTTTCTACAGTACAAACTTTGGCAGATTTACGTTTGAGACACTGAGAATGTATCTTGTAGTACATTGCAATTCGGTACTGTAACTGCACTTCCTAAAAATGACCAATAGGATAAATAAAAAAAATAAAATTGCTACAAGTTTATTTCCACCATTAACACTGTGTATAATTAAACACAAATGCTTATAAAAGACAGGGGAATAAATTCTTTTCACATTCCTTTGACATTATCATTGTGTAATGTATATTTACTTTCAGAATGTACATATGTGTGTTTCCCCATTCTACCGTACTCTACTCCAAATAGCAGCGTTGTTACCTCAACACATCTGTATCTACCTACAGCGAGTCAATAACCTATAGTGCATGCACAGTAAACTTACTGTATCGGGTCCAAAGTCTTGAAGCCTGATTATAACGAATGGTGAAACGTAGTATAGATATTCGTAGCTCAGTGACTGCCGATCGAGCTGTGTCACAAAGCATGGACGAGTACAGTTTACTTCATACAAACTTACACGCAATGTTCTGTAAACGTATTTCAGAATAAACAAATATTATATTTTAATGAAATATAGGGGCCTACATACATAATCAGCACTTCATTTTGAAATACATATATTTTTCTTGGCAACGCACAATACACCAATAAACAACATTACAAATATACATAATTAAATATCAATCTCTGCGTCTTCAAGTGTCAGTAGAAATATTGATGGCTGATAGATAGTTGTTTCTGTATGGTAATCGCCTCTGAATATGTATGTTTTTCTCTCAGGAGCGTGTTAAATTAAAACCTTTATTTACAATATCATGAAATATGATAATATGTATAACTACAGTATTTACAATATATTAAATATGCTACAATATTTACAATATAGCCTAATACAGTATAATTAAATGTTGAACAAAATGTAGAACCAAACGAAATGGCATTTTCAATTAATGCTATGTTTTGTTGATGAAACAATTTATTGCTGCTGTGCCTTGTTATAATAAATTGTAAACATAATTTTCAAATTTTCAAAATACAACTTTGCTCTGTTGCAAGGAAGGAAAATTTTTAACATGGAAAAACTCCGCTCTACATCTGCAGAGACAATTGGAGAGTACTTTAAACAAGATACGTCAACTAAATTCACATGTTGAATAACGTCATTGGGACACGTCTTTGTTAGTACATCTGATATCCGACTAAAAATACTGTAACCATTATTTTTAATCAAATCCTGTTCATTTTTTCACCAACAGTTTTCCTACTTCACCTACTACTGCACTCAGTTTATTTACAATAGTCCTCATTATATTTATTTGCTCAACTAGTTCTACTCCTGACTTTTCTAATCGAATAATGGCATCCGGTAAATATAAAAAATTTGACTAATATCCATTACTTCTTTCTCGATTGTTCTATCATTAGCAGTTCCTGGCGTATTTGAATCGCAGCCACGTCATCGGGATCGAAAGACTCGACCACTTTCTTCACAGATTGGAGATGATGTGCGTAATAATTGCAAGCTTCTAACCATGACCCCCATCTCTTAAGAACTGGACATAGGGGAAGCATCAATTTAGGGAATTGTTTCCTGAATTTTGATACTCGATCTGGAACTTTTACAAATAGCCTATAGTCTTTCAATTTTGTATTGTTAGCTGGTTTCACTTTCGGCATTGTACCCGCACTTCACTACTGTGAACTGCAAACCTGCACGTTGAGGTTCTTATGCGACAACTGTCCCGTTCACCTGTTGTTGACGTGCAGAGATCTGCGAGTATGTTATGGAGGGGAGGACTTGGTATAAAGGGTTGTAAACAAATGACTGTGTAGATGCCAATACTAGCTTTTACTGCTCCAAATTCCGTTCCCTAATAATTAGTTTCGTTTCGTTGTATGTCGTCCCTTAGTAGTTAGAACAAGTGCGAGGGAAATTAATTCTGCGTACATATGTAGTGCGGTAAAGACTGTTAAAATTAAAGAAATGAATTAAATTAACAAATATAGAAAAAAAAAAAAAAGAAATGCATAACATCGAGGTCGAATATGCGACCGACTGCTTCGGAAACAGACGCTCTGTCAACTAGGCTAAAGTTGCCGTGAAAACCTTCTGTATGAACCAATGCGATACTCCGCGATATGACTGTCACGAAATTGGACATTAACTTGATTTGCTTGAAATTAATTAGACACGGTTCGCATTATTTGTGGAAATATGTTTCGACCTGTGATTTATAAATGAAGTAATGGGATGTGAAAATTGTTATTCCTTAACTATACGTCACTTAAATCTTTATTAATATTTTATTATGTTTAATAATCACACTGTTGACTAAAGGCCAGCGCACACCGGACACTAGCGCTATGCTTTTGTGCAATATTGTAGCTAACGATAAGATAAGAACATGCGCACACTAGATACTATAATAAATGGTTAATCAGAGAGATTTTCTACGAGTTAGCCAAGGGGATGAATCCAGAGGGATTGTTATTGTTTGCACTCGCTTTAAAACAGAAGAGAAAGAACTGGATTCATGAAATTTATAACCGTTTTCTTTCCGAAGGAAAATTAATTTTCCAGCAGGATAATCACACCGCGCACATCGCAATAAACGTTCAAAGATAGTTCACGGAAAGGCATGAAAAAGAGGAGGATTGACAAATATCGAGACAACCCACCTCAAAATTCAGATCAGTTGTGGGATCAAGTTCTGGCTACCTGGGAAGATCTCGCTGAGGACCAGAACTATTTCCGCCATCTGGTGGACACAATGCCCCGAAGATGCCAGGCAATGATAGACGCCGTGGCATGTGGACAAAGTATTAGATTCACATATGTATTTTTTATTTTTCTTTAATTTGTTTATTTTATTTCGGGAAGAAAATTGATCTCCCAAGAGTTTTTTTAATTCTCCTATTGGAGCCAGAGTTGCGAAATAATTCATTTCACTACTAAAAATTTAAAAATGAAGAAAGGCAACATGTATAAAAACTAGTTACGTTAATAAAAAGAAGGTTGTGATAGGGAATCAAACTCGGGTTCCATGGAGAGCAAGCTATCTCGCTACTGACTGCTCTACCTGGGAGCCAGCCCGTAAAAAGCGCGAGGAGACCTTATAGCAATTATAGCTGCTCGCCTTGAAGTCTACGGAGACAGGACACATACAGTAGATGTTAATGCTCTCTTAATAATATAATTTACGGATTGACGTCTTGAAAATCGTTCTACACACTTACGGCAACTTAAAGCACGACGGCCGTAAACATCGGCAACGGCACAATATACGTATTTTTAAAAGTTGAAGATCTTGCACCGAAGTCGTAAACCAACTGCAAATTTAAAGTAGGTGTTATCCATAAGTGTGCAAATATTGGCCGATGGAATAGCCTTAAGTCACAAACTCGCTTCCTTTTCTTGCAGAGCAAGATGACGTGCTTGATCAATGTCAGATGGGCATGACAGAACAAGAGAATCATGAATTCGATGGGTGTTTATCATGTCCCAATAATTTCTTTGTTCAGTCAGAGTAGCTGAAAGACTTAAGCCATTGGTCATAGCGTTCCAATGATCAGTCTCCCCTGACAAATCTTATCACCGTAATCAGAGAAAGAGACCTGATAAAAACAGATACACAGTAGGCAGGAGCAAGAATAGCAGAAATGCAGATAATATCGTATAACTTACGTATGGGCTGTTCCATAAGGAATCGGACAAAATTTCAGAAAATTTGACCTCGCATTTAAAAAAAAAGGTGCTTTTGTCACTGAAAGGCCTTCTAATGGTGGGTTAAAATATCCCCAACTGGTATCACTTTTCATTTTATAGGGCGTCTAATTTATCGCACTTTCGTAAAATTCTTAGTTTTGGAAGAACATTGCTCAGAGACATTTAGTGGTAGGATTTTCAACGACATCTCTTTTTAAAGCAGACTCAAAGAGTAATGACTTTGGAGGGATTTTTTTTTAATTTTTATTCACTTGATTAGACAGATTTATTTATATTACTCGTTTTCTTGACGAAATAGCTAAAAAAATAAAAATACGACAATATGGGTGACTTAATATAGAATAAAACGCAGTTTACAGATTCAAAATTTTATTTGGGTAAGGGTGGAAAATAAAATAAAGAAAAGATTTCTCATTGTGGATTTCTTCGCCGCGCGGCTCCAACCCACAGCAACCTGGCCGTACGCGTAGTTGGCTAACGCCAGCAGCTCGTTAAGTATCGTCATGCGAGTAGTTAACGAATTCGAAAACAACTCGAAATGAAAGATGTATTTCTCTGAATACTAAAATAATTTTATGTATATTACGTAATCACTACCTTACCTTAATATAACAGTTTTTTTTTAAATTTACTGCAACACAATAAAGGAAAACTTTCAAACATTGGAATTGAATAACCACTGTCACTTTGTAATAATACACGCAGAAGATTAGCCGGTGGGTCTCATTCCTTGTGTTGTAACAACACACCAGCTGTTACAAGACCACTCAAGGCTGCCGACCCGGGTGGCGCAAGCCATAGAGGCACGCAATGACTCTACGGCTTGGTCCGAAGGGTTGTGGGTTCGAGTCCCGCCTCGGGCATGGGTGTTGTGTTAGTGTTAGTAAACAGAAACAGAAAACTGAAAACCTGAAAAACAGAAATATTTCGGAAAATGGCCTCTGGCCGGATGTAGAAATTAAAAAAAAAAAAATAGTGGAAATAAAAACTTTAAAATAAAAAAAAAAAAAGGCCAGCTGATAACAATATTCTGGCTCCTCTCACATCGCCGCATGATGCTGAAGGGAGCGCGTATTTTTATAGCGAGTTTTGAAATATTTATTTTAAGGCTTTTCATTTAAAACATCTTTTTAAAAAAATTGTATGGTTTTTGTCTCAACAATAACTAATATTACAGTATTTTATATCCATACTTTTTTGGTGGTAACATGTTATAAAACACAAAAAACAATATATCCATAATTTCCACAAACAATGAAATATATGTGTTATATCCCATTGATATACTTAAATGTGCACTACAAAATTAGCTATATCTTTAGTTTTTATTTCCAACCCAGACGTAGTAGTACGCGTTGAAAGTAAGAATAAAATACAAAATACGCTAAATTTTAAGGAATTTTATCTGAAAAACTACTGAGCTAAAGAAAGTTAAAATTTGTACATTTACTAGTTTCCACACACTAAACCTCTGTACGAATTTTCAGACAATTCTGACATGTCATGGTATTTTGTTGTCCGATTTCATATGGAATAGCCCGTATGCCAAGACCTCCAAATTCAATTACTAAACATATCAAAGTCCAATTATAGTCCTCCAGCGGTATGTTGAGTAGAGATTCAAGACAGCTTCTCGTCAAATTGCCTACTTTAGCAAGAAATGAAGGAAACAGCCACAGAGGAGTCGTTCGCAAGAAGTAATTAAGTTTGGGAATGAATAAAAAGTTTTTGTAGAAAATACACGGTAATTAATAGCCAACAGTCCAGAATATAATCGTTTCCATTCTAGTAACTCATGTGGGCAATTTCATTCACGTAGCGATTATTAGGGACCGGATTTGTAGTTTTTTACGTATTTTTTTTCCTTGCTCCTGAACTAATTTCTTCAATACTTTTTCGAGTCATGATCGTAGGAGTCGTATATGTGAATTCTGTTGAGCCAAAAAGTACCTAAATTGGACTTTAGTACCTAAAATAACCTAAATCGTTGTTGATAAGCCTTATCCTGTATTTATTGCATTATATATTGGTTTCTTTTATTTTGAAAGAAATATCAATACATTTCGAGAGAGAGAGAGGGGGGAGAGGGAGGGGGAGAGAGAGAGAGAGAGAGAGAGAGAGAGGAAAAACACTCTCGACGTGGAGGAGGCTGCCTCAATTCCTAAGGCAAAATCTGTATTTAGCAGTGACAACATCTATGGTTCCCTTACTTTTCTCAAGGCACATTTCAGTGACCTTCCAAAATATATTGAGTACTTGGAACCTTCGTCGCTACAACTGAAAGATGCAATTGGTGTCATTGACTCGCTTCTAGAGAAACAAGTACCAGGATCCGTGGGTGAAGCCGTCACATTAAAACTGAAAAAAGTATTGCAGAGGAATCCAGGATTTGAAAAAATGAAAAAATGTGTGCTGCATATAGCTTCAATTGTCAGTTACCGTGAGTACCTGCTCCAGTCGCAGCAATGAAATTTACACCTATGATGTCGTGTGCTGTCAAAATAATCTTTTCGTCCTTCAAATGTATTTTGAGAGACAATAGAAAAAAGTTCTCAGTCGAGAATCTTGAAAAGCATTTGGTCATATATTACAACCAGGAATAGTATCAGTAAATGATATTGCTTTATTTGTTTGTTACTTTTTAAAATAATTCTTGATCAAGTTTGAACAAATTTAATTCAGAAGTTTTGTGTACAGTACCTTTTATCTACTGAAAATTGAAATTTATGTCGTTATATCAAGGCAAATTATATTAGATAAAATGATAATTGTTACAATAATTTATTCAAACTACAAATCATGTTAAAGAGGAAGGAGCAAAAATTTCAAATCTTATAAATTTTCATAAATAGTTTGGTTCTTGAAAAGATCAGTTTCGTGGTCCATGTTGCCTTAATAAATACTTATTTTTTAAAGAATAACTGTAAAATGTAAGCCTTCACTACATCGTACTGCACTTCTCGTACGAATCGCACGCAACGGATATTTTAGGTGCAGTGCGTTCACTGTAACGGCTCTACCTCATCGGCTCATCTGATTCCCTGTATCTAGGTAATTGTCATTGTCTCAATGTAACACGTGCTGTGCTGATCATACTAATTCTATTATTCCTTTAGTTGTGAGATTATATTCATATGTATTCATTCTTTTTTTTAAGTTAATACTGTATACTAGATGTATTTTCCTGTTTGTGATTATGTATTCAGTCTCTTTTTTATTATATATTTTTTTATTATTGTTATTTTAAAGTTGATACTGATTGTGTATATGTATTCAATCTCTCCTTTTTACTTAATTATGTTTATTATTATTTTTAAGTTAATATTTGTATACCGGTATGTATTTTTTTGTATGTGATTTGATCCTGGTTGAGTGGAAGAGAAGGCCTGATGGCCTTAACTCTGCCAAGGAAAATAAAACTATTACTACTACTATCAGTTGTTTAAATCATGACGTCGTACCACATTGACATTGCTGAAAACAGAGGAGTTTGAGGTTAGGTCTATTAATTATGAGTGTTAGCGAATAAGAATTTGTAATTGCTTCATGCGTCTTAATTGAAGAGGAAGAAACGAAAGAGATATTGGTTACATAATATATATGTAAGAAACGACTTGATTACTGTAATGAGAATGCCTCAAATTATATAATTCTTCGCAATTTTCTACAAGCGAAATAAGTTTTCCGTCTGTCATTTTGGAGCGACACTGAACATGGCACAACATAATAGTAACAGTTGAGTAATTAAAATTGATTTATTAAACAAGGTCATGATCGTACGTATCGGAAAAGTTGCTCATCCGAGAAACGTGGACGGATTTGCCGAGAGCCAATGCGTGCGATACGATGTAGTGAACGCGGTTACAGAACAATTAGAGCAAAGATTGTCTTTTTCCGATCCGTGCGATTCGTCCGATGAGTGCGATACGATGTAGTGAACGCTTACCTTAAGGCTACATTTTTAACGATCGGGCAGTTTTTGCGACCTCGTTCACAGTTTGAACATAAAACCTAAAAAAACTATTTCACCTATTCCGAAAACCTAAAATGGTCCTTTCAAAAACCTAAAAATTCGGTCCCTAGTGATGATACAAGAAGGATTAGATTCGATTCAATCGTCACTTTAATTCCAGGAGCAATTTGTTGAAATTTGAAAACTACAAGACCATCCTCAGAACAGAAGTAAATTTCACATTTTTTGGAATTTATTTCCAGATCAATGAATTTACAGGCATTTACTATTTTTCCTAGACCATAGAAACACGTGGGTCATCCCCTAAGGTTCCATCCATCATCCAAATAAAATAGGTTGAGATGACTTTTCAGTTCTGTGATAAGAGAATGGAGCATAAGACTAAAAAGCAAAGGACCTGCAGGATCTCCTTGTTTGGGCTCCAGTTTGGGAAGAAATAATGTCGGAGCCGTAATGTAAGTTCCTGTAAGCCTGCCACATGAAGGAGCAAAGTTCAGGAACTTTTTTCTTTACTGCTTGTAACATAGCGTCTCTGTCAATGGTGTTAAATGCATTTTTAAAATTAATTTTAAGTTGTATCTTGTTCGTATTCTCATTTATTTCCAGGAAAGAGAGTACTGAATGGACAATTGCTTCGCATCCTTTAAGTGTACTGAAACCAAGCTGTTGTGGACGGAGATGCTCGCTAATTTTTTCTGTTACTGACATAGGCCAATTTAGCAACCAGCCTTCGAAAAGTATTGTCAATAGGAATGGGTCGTACACCACCTCCACTATTCTGGATGGCGATCAATGTAACTTCGTATAAATTCGGGAAAATTTCTGTATTTACTTAAATTGAAATAAATTGTAGAATTTTGTGATCACTATCAATCTTTTGCCTTCATCCCCAGCTGATATACAGGGTGTTAAAAAAGGTATCCAATATTTTAGGAGGTGATAGTATGCATCAAAACAAGATCTCAGAAAGTATGTGTTGTAGGACCCGTGTTTATTACTCTTTTTTTTTCTTGTTTTGATGCATATTAGTACTCCTAAAATATTGAACACTTTTTTCTTAACACCCTGTAGATGTAAGGTTTTTTTTAGGTGTTGGGGACGGATACCATCAAGCCCAGAATCCGAACCGTTAGGAAATGTCTTTATTTCATGGTCAACTAATTCCGATGATACATTAAGACAAGGAGCATCAGGAGTAGGAGGATCTGGATGGAAATGACAAAGGTCTTGATGGAGAAGGATGTTTTTCCAATAAAAATTCAAATGTGGCATGAGTCCGGTTTGTTATTCCACATTCCGAAGAAAGTATTCTAATAGTCCCTCGTATATCCCATCTCTTACTTTAGTTTCTACGCAAAGTTAATTAGAAGATATGGTTTTCTTTACAACCGAAGGAGGAGTCAATTTAAACTCTCTTGAATTTTCTTCCATTTTATACACTAGAGATGTATCTTTCCTTTTAGATTTTCTAGGAATTTTGCGAAATGCGCCTCTCAATCAATTGCGTGAGTTTGTCATTATCAAAAGCACGAGCTTCTTTCGGAATTCGTTTCAGAATACTTACATTATTTCTACAGGTTGAAAACTTAGCCTGAAATGATTCTGTTGGAGCCTTAATGAAAATATTGTCATTACTAGAAAGGGACCATTCGGGTGGGCTCTTGTCCAATGGATTCGCAACCCCTTCAATCCTTTGAAAAGCTTTGCATCATGACAACCACAGAGAGGACACGAAAGATATTCAGCACTAACGTCTGGAAGACTAGGAGCTTCACTAAGTAAAACGCATGAAGTAGAATTCGATTCTTCTAGAGCCATGATTTCTTCATCACACATATTTACACATGATCAATGAAAACAAAGATTACATCCATCACAAAAATATTAGTGTTTCATCTGCTGAACTATTAGAGCTGGTAGGCCTACAGAGAGGGCATGAGATAGACACAATATTTTCCTGCATTGCATTCCCTTCATATAATAAACTGTTATGCACATTAAAATCCTAACTTCGAGAAGGGTATCCTTAAATATAAAATTGAGGCAGTAGCCGGAAAAAGGGCCCATAAGCAAAAGTCATGTTTCGAGGCAACAAAGATTGAAACATTTATTTTTTATGTGATTTCGATTAGAATGCACTTTTATCAAAATAACAATTGCATACTGTTACAATAGTATTTGTCTACAATTTTTTGTTGAACAGTGCATTCCGATTTTAATAGTGTTATAAATTTATATTTTATTAGAGCATTTCATAGGCCCTTTTTCCAGAGAACAAGTCTACTTTATCAAAATACTTTCAATATGATAATATTTCAGCAGAAATTAAACATCAGCATTGAACGGCACAAATTACAGAGGTTTACAAGTTCAAAATCATTTTAGTAAAATTATATTTATTACTAGACTTCGTTGAATTGCCACACGCAGCATGCAATCAGGTTGCCGATGTACGGTAGTATAGAGGAGGTGAGCGACAGTATGGTCTCGTAGTATAAGCAGTTCATATTAAGAGTTGTGACCAGTCCAAATAGATAGAGCAGCTACAGCTAATGTATACCTATGTAAGCACTCGTTTTTGCATTACTGTGGTTGGAATAGTCAAAGCTTAACATTTGTTCAGTGCAGACAAAAATTCAATCAAACATACTATAATGAGAGTGTTGCTGTTCCAAATAATTGCCTCTGGAATATCCTTACCCCCGCAGCCAGTCTTCACAAGTTGGGGAACGTGGTTGGATGCTGTTAATTATTATGCAGAACATTACGACAAAATAATGGAGGTAACTGATGCATTGAATAGCACAGGCAGTTCCGGTGTTGCACCTGTAAAATCATTGCCTTCTGAACAGCTATTGGAAGATATTCTGTTCATTGAGTCTAATTTTAAAATCGTGCCCAAAAGCATCATCCTGTTAGAATCGTCTAAACTTCAACTCTCAGAAGCTCTTAATATAGTGGATAAAGTATCACAAACCGACATCCAAATTAACAATTCACTAATTTGAGAAAAAGTGAAATGTAAGTTGAGAAACAATATTGCTAAAAATTCTGCCTATTCACAACTTCGTATTATAAATAATGTACCATCAGGTCATGACAAGACATCTGAAGTTGGTGTACTAAAAAGTAGTGACTTTTCGTTCTTCAAATATATATGTATTACATCGTGTGATGTTGAACGTACATTTTCCCAAAATAAAAACTGTTTAAGTGACCATCGGAGGAGATTACTTTGCAGTCGCTCAAAATGTACGTAACTCTTCACTGCAATGCACATATTCAAGGATGATGTGAGTATCTGACATTAAATTTAAGTATTAATATATCTCACTATAAAATAATAGTGTATTTAGATGTTTAGACATTTCCTACTTCAATGATCATTCATTATATTTCTTGAATGCAGGATACAGGTTTTATTGTAACCGCAGTATACTGCTCAGTATTTATATCAGAGGCATACTCCATCCGTCGCACGTCCCCTTCTCATACAGTCTATACCGCGTGCGCAGTAAACCTTGCGATTCTCGTGGCAATTCCACGAAGTCTATTTACTACATATATTTCATAGTTACGTCATAAATTGTAGCAAATACGTAACAAGAATATCTGTTGGGTACAGAATACGGATTACAGGTTATTTAGTATTAATGTAGAATGGATTCACACTAACTTTAAAGTTTATCTTCAGAGTGCAGTTTACACTTCAGTGCACATACTGGATGGACTCACACTCACTTGGAGGATCATCTTCACTTATATTTGCTGAGTTCCATAACTACGCAAGGGTGGATGGGTTTATTCAGTTAGCTACCCTGCCCTCTGTTTACAAGATATTGAAAGAAACTACGTAAGCAAGTAAATTTTAAAACGGAGAATCGAATTAAACATTCTCCCGAAAAAGGGCCTATAGACCTATGGGCCCATTTTCCGGCTACCTCCTCAATTGTAGATAGACCTATGATATTAAAAAATAAAAAATTATATCTTACATACGTAGTAGGAATACAACAATAAATCCTCAGACTTGTTGAGACCATGTTCTTAGAAAAGCAATTAATATTATATTCACGCTGATGCTATATGAAAAATAAACAAGTCTAGTACATGAAGAAAAGTCAATTTCTTTCATAACTCACTTCACAGAAAATGTCACTATTATTTCCACAGAATCACAACAAACCAATTCAAATACAGAAAAACAAAATCCGTTATGGAGATATTATACACACTAAGAAATGGGACTAATATAGCTCCACCAAGATTCCATAAGCTATAACTTTCCTTGGCCTCTTTAAAATTTAAATAAACTTAATGTATTTCACTGCACAGTCTACTCAATTAGCAATTGACACTTGCTGTTTAGTCAGTTATCCGAAGACAGGATTGAACTTCATAAGAGACATCAATAAGATATCACTCATGAGGCAACTAAGCCAGGATGTAATGAGGTAGTATGGCCAGAATTGACACTTAATCCTCCATATGTGATCTTTTTTACATTAACATCCATTAAAGAGGTGTATTTTTAGAGTACAAAGTCCATCAAACAAATGTATACACACTTTAACAGATGGTACCTACGTATCTTTTCAGAGTTGCATTGAATTATCTGTGGAACAGTGGCGTGTGGTGATAAATAATTCTGGTGGAGCACAAATATTTATTATGGTTAATATTATGATGATGATGATGATTATTATTATTATTATTATTATTATTATTATTATTATTATTATTATTATTATTATTATTATTATTATTATTATTATTATAGGTACTAACTAAACATATGTTACGTAGGTATACATTTACATAATTTTGTTAGTCAAAAAATTGCAGTCAATCAGTTTTTCTATGTAGGTCCATTAATAGCAAAGTAAAGTGTTCAATGTCTATTCCAGCACACCGTAAATAATATTGTTTTCGCTATACTGCGTTTTATAACACAGTTCACACGTTCACAAGCATTCGATACTGTGTCATCTCATCAGCCTTAACTGCTAAAAAGTCAGCAACTTTCTTTATTTCTTTGAAATCTCATCATGGCATACATCAAAATGGCTTGAAGGATTTTGTTCTGTATAGTGTTTGATGTGCTCTTAAACACTGTTCCTCTTTCCAAATGTTCCTTAAGGGTGCGTCTAATTCAAAACTGAAATGATGAGGCCAAGAAAAATACTAGCGTTTAAAGATGAGTTTCCGTCTTCGTGACCTCCTCCAACTCAAAAGCTCCACAAAACCGTACGCACATATCTGTTCTTGGTAACTTCATCATTGTGAAGTTCAACAATCCAATTGAATCCAATTATGTCTGTATATTTGTTTGAGCCAATACTGCTAATTTAACATTATTGTTGATGTTTGCAGCTGAAGAATCGTGTTTTTTAATTCTTTCATTCATGTGCTTGAAATCAATCATATCTGCAGAACGATAAACAAAATTATTTAGTTACTACGCACAGTCCTAAATTCAAACAGGAAAATAAATAAAATTCATAAAACGTAGCCTACTTGTTTTTGTCAATTAATGTTCGCCGTCGAACAATAGGCAAGGAAAACAAAATACAGCGTCTTTTATATTGCAGCCGCATATTGCATTTTTCGTAAGTCCGAATGTTGAATTTTTTTGTCACTTCTCTATTACTGTTCTTGGTCACTTATACTTTTAATTCATGTGTAGGTCTACCCATCTTCTCTATTTTGATCGTTTCGTTTAAAGGTCTTACAGAAAATTACATATTTAAAAGATTTTACACACTATTCATTGTAACATTTATGATGGGACGAGCTTGAGAACACATCTGAAAGTGCTCCTAACCCCTCCTACGCGCACTGTACTGCCTCCCTTCCATGCTCCAAAGCCTGCCAGTGAAACAGTACTACTGCGCATGCTCGAATGGAACAGTGTGCCGCAAGTGTCGAGCGGTAAACGTAAGTCCCAGCCGTTAACAAGAACAGTACACAGTCATGCAGTGTTATTTTTACATAGTATTATCACAGTCTAATAGATACAGTCACGCAACTCATACGTATAAAATATGCCAACATTTGACAGCTGGCACGACAGTAGCCCTCTAACGGCAGGCAAGTTAAAAGTGTGCACACGACATATGATAACACATCAGAAAACGGGTTTTGCGTAATTTATTTTATATATTTTTATGCTATACAATAAGTGTATATGGTTCTTATTAATTCTACTTTAGAATCCTGGAAGAATTTCACACGCAGTTAATCTACAAGTTTCAGAAGCTGGGAATAAACGTAATTCTTTCTGCTCCTTACAACTGAATCATGGCCCTGATCACGAATCATGGTTTGAAATAATATAATTGTTCATGCGTGGTCGGTTAATTCAATTCATTCCTAAATATATTTATGAATCATTGGAACTTTGCATTTTCTGTGAGAAGAGTAAAAATTAGTGGCTTCAGAATTGTAGGGTACATCGCGTGGTGAACTCCTCTCCCTATTTCCTGAGAAATTAACGATTTTACATACCGCAAATTGAGGTAAACTCAGCCGCTGAGGTAATCTTGAAAATAAAGAAAAGGGGAGGATTTAAACATTAATATGAAGTTCATTATTTTTCCATTTCTTAATAACCGGTATTTCCTTTAAAATTTTGAGTCACAAATAGTGCTGATGTTATGGTTTGAATTTTTATGGCAAGTTTACCGCATTTTACATTACATTTCCAGTTTTCACACATAATGCCTAATTTTAACTTATCCTACCTATATAATACGTAATTTACATGTACTTACTGTTAATATGACGTAGGTGAGAACAGATAAATGAACACACAATTTTGTTGAAAAAAATTGTAACTTCAATTAACTCAGAAAATGTAGGCCTAATTTTATTTTCAGAGCAGAAGTGGTGTAGGCTTAAGTCAAAAATGGGTAATGAGGGGTTAAAGTAAACATTCTGTAAAATACAGAGCAAAGTGGCAGTTAATATTGAATGTATTTAAACTATTAATAGTCAGTGAATAGCACAAAGGATATATTAATTGCTATTTTGCGCTGTATTTTACAGAATTTTTACTTTAAACCTCATTGCCTGATTTTGACTTAGATCACTTCTGCACTGAACGGCTCAAATAATCACTGGGAATGTAAATCAACTCCAATAACAGCCATGCAAATTATTACAGAAAAGATTGCTTTTTCTATTAAATTAAAAAAGGCTCTTTCATTTCTTGAGAACTTAATACGTCTGCCACATGAATCTACACCAACACATCAGAAATTTATCGACACAGTCTGGATTTATTCAAGAAGTGAATATTTTGCAAAAAGATTACTATACTCCATGAATTCTTGCAAAATTAACACCATGATACCTACTTCAATGCTATATAATATTCAACTTTTGAAAAATATAAGGAAAAAAAAACACGAATTCAAAAATTATGGAATTACTTGCATTAAAAACTGTAGTTATATTATCCAAAATCGGAATTGTTACACATTTACACATATGATCTCTGCAAAAAAAAATAAATAAATAATATACTGTAACAGGTATTTACTTTGTTTTTATTTAAACTGTCCTTCCTGACATACAAATAGGTAACTGATAAGTAATAAATGTTTTATAGAACAGAATACATAGGCTACCTACAACGTGGATTATTGGTTATGACTGAGTTATGATTTTTTCTTGGTCTTTAGGGAATCTGAAGAACGACAAATTCGGAGATTTAAACTTGTTGTTATTGCAATTTTCGTCATTTCACACATTACCTTTATTCCGACGCATGATTAAAACGTTATTATAACATCTCGCATCCCTTTAAAGCACGTGCTGGCTGTATCAACCCTATGACCAGTGCCTTGCCTGCCGCCTGGGCGCTAGTGTCGCGAATGTTGGCAAAAAAAAGTGTTGAAGTTGCGCGACTGTATGTATTAGGCTGTGGTATTATAATAAAGAATTATGTCGCTCACATAATCTACTGCAGCTCATTGATATACATTTAAAAACATGTGTTATTTTAAGAGGTGGTGCACTGCTCCTGTACTCCTTAAGAGAAATCGCCACTGCTGTGGAATATATAGTATGGTGTTTTCTCAACAGATGTAGGTAGCCTACTCGTATGATTGTAACATATGACGTATGATAGTAAACCAAAATGGCCGTGGCACGCTTCACGTTTGAGGAACGGGAGTCCATTTTAAAGTGGCATTTTAAGTTTGAAAATATCCCTGAAGTTCAACGTGTGTGAAGGCGTGAGTTTGCAACACAACCTCCAACACACTTGACAATTACACATCTTTGTGACAAGTTTGACACGCGTGGTATCATTTGAGATTGCATAAGGAAAGATTCGAAAGACCTCGTACAGCTTCAAGCCCTATTTCTTTGGCTATGGTTTTAGAAAAGTTTACAGCGTCGCCTCAGAAGTCTGCTACACAATATGCACGTGAGGCAGGGATTAGCAGTGCGTGTGTACGACGCATTCTGAAAGTCGTAGCATTCCTATTTTTTCGGAAAGTGTATCAAGAAAATATCTAAAAAAAACGGGTCACTATTAAAAAACGAATCTTGTTGAATAGTATATGAAGTAGACATAACTATAGTGCTCCAAAAATAACTGCTAGCATTAGAATAAACGGCGATTTTAGTGTGACAATGCACATGAATGGTGGACGTCTACCGAATGAAGTTTTAATAATATGGACAGCCTGTAACTTGCTAATAACTAGAAATTCTTTACTTACAGATGAAGTCAGCTTCCATCTCTAATAGATTTTTGTGATTGCTACGTGTCACCAGACACCAATAACAAAAACACTTTTGTATCTCAAATTACTGTCTCGCTACAAATTTTGAAATTGTTGTTGGAAACGATGAGAATTGTGATGAAAGCAGCTTAAAAAAGTTTGATCTTTTATGTAATATGTTTGATCTGATATGAAAAAACTTAAGTACAATGTATCGTCAACATTTATAAACTCTTTTTGATTTTATATCCAGAATGCGAAGTGTTACGATATGATTAGACTGAATAACATCTTGCCATTATCGTACCCTCGATATCTAAAAATCTTTCCTCGTTGTTGCAAGTATTCCCTTCTTCAATATCTGAGAATAGACAGTTCTTGAAACATGTTAGGCAGTTTTCAGAGAGTGAAAAATTGTGAAGATTCAAGTAGATGAAATTCAAGTAAAAGGAACTGTAGAGTACAAAAATTGACGGCTGTTTGGGATTGCTGCAAATAAAACAAATGATCTCGCGAAAAGTGTTGTAGATACCGGTAGCTTTTTTTAAGTAGTGTTGCATTTTGATAATTTCAAAAAGATGGTAAGACTTGTTGCGGTTAGACAATTTACAGAATTTCAACAGAAATATGTAAAGATGTCTTACAACAAATACATTTATGTGGATTGCAAACATTGTGTGTCATTCATAACTGACAATAATAGGGTGAAACGCGTAATGTTTAATGAATTCACTAAAGATTCAGGAAGTAATTACTTTTCCTTTGAAATAGAAAACTATATAGCCTACTGGTTTTTTCGCATTTAACAGCTATGAAACAGAATTGAAGTGCAAGTAACCTGCTATGTGAAGTTGCCACGTAGTGTGGGTCGGGCCATGATTAGAGGGGTTATGATGTTATATAATTAAGTTCATTACTAACACAATATAATAAAGAATTATCTTTCGTCAAACTGTGTATACATTTTTTCATGGACCCTGTATTATAAAAATGTAATTGTATTGAACTATTTCTGTACCTATGTTTTATATGTGTCATATATGAATATGAATTAGGAAAGCATGTATGTACATTTGAAAATTAATTTCATATATACGAGGCGCATCCAGAAAGTGAGTTTCCCCTATTTTTTTTAAAAGAACACACTTTCAGGAAAACATTTATTGGCAACAGGTACAGCAATGTTTCAGCTATTTTTCAACATAGCCACCATCAGAATTGAGACACTTGTGGTATCGTGGGATCAACTTTTGTATCCCTCTGCCGTAGAACTCTGCCGCCTGTGAATGGAACCAGCGTCTGACAGACGTCTTCAGCTCTTCGTCGTTGCCAAAACGCTCACCGGAGGACAGGAATTTCTTGAGGTGCAAGAAAACGTGAAAATCGCTGGGAGCAAGAACAGGACTGTAGGGTGGATGATCAAACAACTCCCAGCCAAATTCCGTCAAAACAGCTGCTGTGCGCCGAGCCGTATGTGGACGAGCATTGTCATGGAGGAGCACAACACCTGCAGTAAGCATTCCACGCCTCTTGTTTTGAATGGAACGTCGCAATTTTCGCAGTGTTTCAGAGTAACGGTCAGCGTTCACTGTTTCACCTCTTGGAAGGAAGTCAATGAGCAGAATGCCCTTCCTGTCCCAGAACACCGTGCACATCACTTTCCGTACCGACAGCGTCTGTTTGAATTTCGTCCTGACCGGAGATCCATTATGCCGCCAATGCATTGACTGCTGCTTGGTTTCCGGGGTGAAGTGCGAAATCCAAGTCTCATCGCCCGTGACGATCCTGTCGAGGAACTAATGTAGTCGCCGTCAACGTGATACCGTTGCAGAAATGTCAGTGCTGCTCCTAAACGTTGCATTTTGTGTTCGGGTGTCAGGTTTTTCGGCACCCACCTGGCACACACTTTTTTGAACAGCAGGTGCTTAGTGACAATCTCATGCAACAAGGATCGCGATATCTGCGGAAAATGGCTGCTCAGCTCCGTAATCGTGAAGCGACGGTTCTCCATGATGCACTGCCGCACCAGCTCAACACGATCATCATTGATGAGGGACGGTCGCCTACTGCGCTCTTCATCATGGACACTTTGACGACCTTCGGAAAACTGCCTACACCAGCGACGCACCATGTGCTTACTCATGATGTTCGGCCCATAGACCTGACAGAGCTGCCGATAAATTTCAATTGGCGCAATGCTTTGTGCATTAAAGAACTGTATCACCGACCGAACCTAGCAGGCGGCGGGAGAAGGAATAAGAGCTTCCATTTCGGACCACTGCTGCCACGCTACTGGCACCAGGCGGGACCTGTCCGGCTGGCATATGATTGATACGTCATAGATCTGTTACGCATGCGCAATTGACACGGCTAATTGCGTTTACTTTCAAGGGGAAAAAATCGGGAAACTTACTTTCTGGATGCGCCTCGTATTTTGAACATACGTAGTTTTTTCACCAAAGATTTAAAATGTAACATATTACTTGCAAAAGATAATTACTGACTAAGTAAATATCATGATGCAATATTTAAGTGGCAAACTAGAAGATAGGTAGGCTACCGGTATCATATAATTATCTTGTTATGTAGCATAACCATTGTTCTATTTTCTTTTTTGGCTTCTAATCTCTGCAAACTTGGGATTTTGTATAGGTCCAATGAAAACATATATATATGCTAAAAAGTTGTTAGCAGCACCTCCTCTTGGGACTCCCAGGTCCTGCAAGTTTGATGTTTTCTGAAGACTCGCTGCACTCTTCTCCTTGTTGCAGCATTAGGTTAGTAAGATATCTGTGGCAAACATAGGATACCAGTCTTTAAACATTAATTAAAATACCATCTGAAAATGTTCTGTATGATAACTGGTAATTCGATACAAACTAAATTATAATAATTATACAGGTTGTTCAATATTGAATTACGTGATGGTGATAGCTTAACATAATAACGGCCGTAACTGGCGTTACTACAAATAAGCTACAACAAATAAAACTGCTAAAGGACTTACATAAACTTTAAGAATTTTAACTTCAATTCTGAAAATGAAAAAATAATGTTTTATTGTGAAGAACAATCCCTTGAAAATGTCACACAGGGTTAATTTTTTTTAATTAAATTGAAGAAATATGTTTCTTTATAGTTTAAATTGCCTTATTCCATTAAATACTGTTTCAAATATTCTTTGTTTTAATCTAAAACTTGTTGCAGACCTTGTCATACTCCATAAAGAAACTATTCTTCTTATCTCAATTGGGACAAGTATATTTGTTTTATTTCAAACACTTTTTATATCATATTTTGGTCTTTCCTTGAAGTAAATATGAAAACAGTTGAGGTACTCTAATGTTCTAAGTTACTTAAAAATACTACAATTTGTTGTACTCTAAGTGACAGTTAGTCAGGACAAACATACAAAAAGTCTTCGACACAGCACAATAACTGAGATTCTACGTTATCACTACATCCCTAAAAAAAATGTAATTAAGTTCTTTTTCTAAAGTGATTTGATTTTCCACTGCAGCACCGTGACTGACCGACAGCTCACGCTCTCTGTTATGCAGTTCAGTCTCGCTTACACAGTTGTTTGGTAGCGTTCTCGGATGTATTTTCGAAACCAGTTTTCCGAACGGTCTTATTTCCGAAATCAGACTGTTCCGAATGGTCCTTATTCCGAATGCGTTGTTTCCGATATAGCATTAAGTTCCTAAAATAATTATTATTCACCATTCTAAAAGAAAGATTCCGAAGGACTTATTTTTTCCGAAATTGTTATAATACATTTTATTGTGTATATTCTAAGAGGTAATTTACAGATTAAAATGATGCCCTAAAACTCGCAGATATTCCAAGAGGCGACCTTCTTCCTTGCAAGTGGGATATTGTACCCATAGGACGATGCTTCGAATTGATGAAGGCGAAGCCACTTCTTCCTTGGTTGTGTCCCACAGTCCACACCACTTGGAACTCTCTAACCATGGTTTCCGTGTCTCCTTGTTCCTTCTGTAGTTCTTGTATGGCGTAATTACAGCGTTTCTCAAACTTTTTTTAAAGTGGGGACCACTTTTTTAAATCATAACAGTTCCGCGGACCACCTTACTCTTGTTCCTTTCGAAAGAAAATGTATCATTTTGTAGTATGTTTTAATACATACTTATATTTTTACTTAATAACTAAAAATAAATGTTGGTACTCACATTAATGAGATGGATGAGCTTGCTGATTCTTGCACAGTTGTTCTATATTCGGACGTATGCTGGTAAGCTTAAGTCGGAGATCGTCACATACATCGAGTCGATTTCGGTAGCCTACTTTTTTTTTTGTGATGAAAACCCTTTCTTACACAGATACGTAGAAGGAAACTGAATTATAATCTCTAAAGCACCATTGTACAGTTCACTTTATTCTCTTTTCACTTGTGATGCGGTCCAGAAATTAACCATACCTTCGTACATTAAACTGTTCTCTTTCACTCAATGAAAGTTTGCTAATTTCAATATCGCAATGAAAGGGATCATGAACCCATGAAAATTCGTCATATTTACTTGGAAAATAAGTTTGAAATTGTGACCTCAGAGTTGTATTATTGGTGTTCGACGTACAGTATGTGACCATTTGAATGTACAGACTGGGTGTCGGCAAAAATATTAAGAAAAATCATAAATACATAAAAAGGTTCGGTCCTCTGTTATGAACTTGGGTGGTCCCTGGCTGGGTTACAGGGGCGGCGCCAGATGTGCAGGGAAAAGATGGCGAGAAACACCACGTTCATAGTGCCTTAAATCACTCTTTTGCCGTTGAAAGTAGAGTGGGAATTCAGTAGACGGATAGGGTAATAAATTTCATTAAATGTCAGTACTGAGAGAAAAAGTGAAAAGCGATTGTCATGTGTAATTTCCAAACTCTGAGATTTTCAGTTATAGAGTAATACGCAATTCGTTTGAATTTTATTTTTTCTTCTGCCTTTTTTGAAGGACCACAAGGACAGACCTCGAGGACCATAGGTGGTCCGGGGACCATAGTTTGAGAAACGCTGGCGTAATAGAAAGTCGGGGTTCTTTTGCAACAACCACTTGAAATCGGTTATGGAAGGTTGCTCAATGCAGTAGGGTTAGGTGGGATGTCGCGTTGTCTTTCTCTTCTGATCGCATTGTTTAAATTACTTTTGTGCGAGGTCGTGCGTATTTGCTTGCTTTCCGCACAGAACCAATACGCTTACCGGTGTGAAATACCACATTCAGTATTCCCAACCTAACACACATAACAATTTCCCTCTTCTTACCGCTTAAGCGCCATATTCATTTTACTGCTTTAGGCTTTTAATATATTATTTTTAGAGACGTTTAACATAGTAATAATTATAAATTGGAAACTTACCACTGCAATTTCACCTAAATTGCACTGTTAATTATTGTTTTTAAATATTTGCAAAAATTAAGTAAACTCTACAACACCACAAAAGTTACTGCATTTGTAATGCAAGTAACATTAAGGAAGCCGTGAAAAAATCAACAAGATTCCAGATGCCGATGTTATTACTGCAATATGTTATATAAATAATATTGTTAAAATATTAAAATGAAAAATAAATCATTACATAACCTTACCGTTTGTTTTAAGTTCGCATTTATAGACTGGGGGGAAAAAAGACAGACGTATATCACTGCCTGCTGGAATATAGTAAACACAGAAAACATTTTATAGCAACAATGTTGAAGATAGATATTTTAGTTTTTAAAAGTTGCCGTCATTGAACAGAAACCAAGATGGAGATTTCATTGGAACTAATTATAAATTCGTCTTTCAGGTATGTAATAAACGATCTTCGCACAAAATAATGTACGATACACGAGCGGTATGTTTGTTTTCATATTCTCGGAAATTAAAAAAGCTCAACTACGTTTCGCTTTTTCAATCTTTTCCTCGAACATGAAAACATCAACATACCGCTCTTGTAACGCATATTACTATTTTCTGGTAGCAATGACAGCACTGTCGATGGAATATGCCGCATTTCGGTGCGTAGTAGGCCTACTTGAGTTGGACGGCGCTTGGGATGTTCTGCTGCTTTCCGCTTCAGTCCTTGTTTCACAATTTCAGCTTCCGCCTCTTTTCTATTGGGAAGGTGCGTGTGCTCTAAAGGGCCTTTCGTAACAATATTTCCATCAGCGGCAGTAGTGACTACTCAAGATGCGCACTCTGTTACGCGGACCCTCCTACATTCCCAATACTCCGTCCTCGCGAATCCACTTTTGATTCTATAATATACATATCCTTCCAACAACAGCATCTTTCCCCCTTTGGTTCCTGGGATTATACAGAGCGATCCAAAAGTCACGCACATTAAAATTATAGTGTCTATATTGAATAGTGCAGTTGGAAAGTGCTATCGGCTACCGCTAGATAGCATCATGGGTATTAACTAACGAGTTAGAAAGAGAAGACTATAGAGTGGTCATGTTGTCCTGTACAGCGCTCTTTGCGGTGCCACCGCGAAACACGGCAGATCTGAGCTAAGCGCCCACCTTTGTAAAAATTCGTCTGCTTACAATGTTGTATAACGGAGGTAAGAAGCACAAAAAAACGAAGAAAAAACATGCCTGTTGTGTGTGCTGCATATAACTGCAATGTCAAAAGGAAAAAGACAACTGATATATCATATTTCATGTAAATTTTATGAAGTTACGTCCATAGTTTTGTTAATTAGCAGCATTTTTTTCATGCATAAATGTGTAACAACGCCCGGCATAAACAAAATAAATGGTTCACTGGTAATGTACTTAAACTAGATACGGATAAAATCAATTCCGTTTCAGACCCAGTCAAAAACAAATAGTAATACAATATTAAAACTGTATTTCGACACCGGCATCCTTTATTTCTGCTCCTTCTGTCCTCACTGCTTATACAAGAAGACGAAGAGCTGTAGCTTATAAGAAGTAGGCCTATTTCGAAGACAAACGATTAATCAAATAAATGGTTCACTAGTAATAAAGTTAAACTAAATACGGATAAAACCGCTACAATTCCGTTTCAAACCTAGTAATAGCAATCAAATATTAAAATTGTATTTCGACACTCGCATCCAAAATAACGCAAAACTCTGGGGTAGGTCGTATTGTTGCTAGTATTTTGACTGGAAGGACATGAAAGAACATAATTGAGCACCCACGTGCAATAATGGGGTAAGTATGAATATATTTCGTAACTACTTACCCCATTATTGTACGTGGGTGCTCAATTATACACTAATAATTATCTGTGGTGCCACAGCCCTTGAAAGGCTCAGACAGACCAGCCGGCTGTTGGCCTCACGTTTACATTTCGATAATAATTATACTTTACTGTAACAAAAAAACTGAAAGCGTGTTTTGTCATGTTTCACCCACGTTACAAGCTTGGAGGTAAAGGTTGTTTACTACAGATAGGGCCTACTTTCATTCTATATCTTATGGTATAGTAAATACTTTTGCAACGTGTAGAGACTGGGAAAACAATTTAATAAAATCATCCGAATCATACTCGTTCATTTTATAGGCAATCTTGCAGGTCGCATTTAAAAGAACCTAGGAATATTAACATTTTCTTCAGTATACTTGCTAGAACTTCTTGTCATACTACATGACAATTTTGCTTAGGTTATTCTTTTAAGCATTCCTTCTAGGAATAGCTCAAGTGTTTTAAATTTAGCGTACATAAGTTTAGATTAAGTTCCTAGCACGTATTTGACGAAATACTAGGTTTTTCCACTTCAGTTTAACTGATTTATGCAAACGAAATTAAGATAGCTGACGATTCTAATGTCAGTTATCACCCCGCCCACTTTGTTTTGGGCGTATAAGTTCATTACCGACGGTCGTTCAATTTTCTTCAAACATGGCGGCGCAATGACCACTCTATATCTTTCTCTTTCTAACTCGTTGGTATTAACCAACGAGCTATCTAGCTCGTTGGTATTAACAGCAACAAGCTTAGGGTACGTTCACGTTGGAGCGACGATAAACGATAAAAGAAGCAGCGATGCTATACCAGAGAGAATTGAAGCATGCATTGTCATTGAGGTGTGTGTATATTGGAGTAACGATAAAAGCGACTAAAAAGAAAAATTCCATTTTCTTCGCTCTTGTCGTCCATATGATCTCTGATTAAGATAATATTAATCTGTATAATGACCGGTGGTTATCAATATATCCGAATATTAATCGATTTATTATTATTATTTCGGCATTTCAAATTAATTATCATAAATATTGGTAAATTGATCAGTTGTGTATTTATTCGAGATATGTTATGTGATCACAAGAACCAATCACACACAATGAATTTATACTAGCTTTGGTATAAGAATCGAGTTCAATTTTGTACATATTTAAGTTACATTACTTTGAACCTAGCAGCTGATATATACTATATCTTCTTTAATTAAGTGGATGTATAGAATATCTTCTACTGACAGATCGAAATGTTCGCTTCCCGCGTCCTCGTTGCTCCGATATGAACACTTGATTCTTTGATAATACCAAAGCGTCGCTAGGTCATTTCTTTTATCGTTTATCGTTGCTCCAACGTGTATGTACCCTTAGGGTAAGTACACGTTGGAGCGACGATAAACGATAAAAGAAGCAGCGATGTTATGTCAGAGAGAATTGACGCATGTATTGTCATTGAGGTGTGCATATTGGAGTAACGATAAAAGCGAAGATAGACGATAAAAGCGACGAAAATGAAAAGTTCCATTTTCTTCGCTCTTGTCGTTCATATGATCTCTGATTAAGATAATATTAATCTGTATAATTACTGGTGATTATCTTTATATCCAAATATTAATCGATTTATTATTATTTCGGCGTATTAAATTAATTAATGTAGATATTGGCAAATTGATCAGTTGTGTATTTATTCGTCATACGTTATGTGATCACAAGAACCAATCACAACACAACGAATTTATACTATCTTTGGGATGAGAAACGGGTTTAATTTTGTACGTATTTAAGTTATATTAACCTTGAACTTAGCAGCTGATATTTCCTACATATCTTATTTCATTAAGTGGATGCATAGAATATCTTCTACTGATAAATCAAAATGTTCTCTTCTCGCGTCCTCGTCGCTCCGATATGAACACTTGATTCTTTGATAATACCAAAGCGTCGCTAGCTCATTTCTTTTATCGTTTATCGTTGCTCCAACGTGTACGTAGCCTACCCTTAGACGTCATTGCGATTTGTATGTATACATTGACGCTTGCAGTAGTCCTTTATTTATTGCTCGGCAAACATGTCGTTTTCCCAGAGCAACGAGTTTTCGTTGTTGAACATTATTTTCCAGTCGTTCTTATGCACGTATTGTAGACGAATTTCGTAGGAATTATCCGGATGTGGCAGTGCCTAACAATTCGACCATAACGAGATTAATCGCCCATTTTAGGGAATGTGGATCAGCGCTTCTTGACAATGATGAACGTAATTGTTGATTCCAGCAGGACAGTGCCACATGTCATACATCTAATGAAACCATGCAGTTTTGTGAGAATTTTTTGGTGAGCGTATCATTTCTCAAGGATTATGGCCCCCACGTTCCCCCGATTTGACATCTCCAGATTTCTTCCGCACACTTTGGAGGAACTAAAGAGGAATATAACAACGGAGATTAACAACATTAGTGTACTCGTGCTCAAAAAAGTGGCCACAAACATGGTAAAAAGAGTTCGTACATGCATTACTGAACGGGGTTGCCATTTTCAGCATATGTTGTGAAAAATGATGTAACTCATGTGAAAACTGATTAAAGTAAACATAACAAATTCATCTTTATAAACATATGTGAACGTATTATTAAGATGTGCGCGACTTTTGGATCGCTCTGTATTTGGTCCCGCCTGCGTTATAAGTGCTGAACTACTTCAAAATTTGGAAGAATTTAAGTCGAATTTTGAATAATTTTGTTACTAAGTAACGAAGAACAATGGATTCATTAAACATTGTTTATACGATTGTAGGGATTTCCATTTCGGAATCGAGAATATTTGGTTTCGGACATATTGCTATATCGGAAATAACGGATTCGGAATGAAGACCATTCGGAATAGTTTGATGTCGAAAATAAGACCTTTCGGAAAACAGGATTCGGAAATACGTCCGGGAATTGTTTGGTAGACCTTGGTAAACTCATGCGTGAACTGTGTTAGTGAAGCACAATTGTGGAAATCCGCGGCAGGAGGATAACGTGAATATGAACTCCGTCTGTAGAAGCAAGGTCGGTATAAATGGCAAGAACAAGAAACACGTTGAAAAGAGTTCAGAGAGAATATGCATTTATTGTGAACATAATAGTCCTGGACATATAGGAAATGCAAGTATGAACTGTTACTTGCTACTCGCTAAGGCGATCAGTAACGTATCGTTAGGAACGTGCCTGACAGTTCTCCGCACAGTTGCTGACATCTTGGTTGACAAAACACCTGAACATGAATGTGCTGTTCCCTTGCATCTAATACCAACATTTAAATATGCTCTGGTGTCATCAGTTGATGTGGAACGCTCATTTTCGGCATATAAGATGGTGTTATCTGAGAAGCGATGCAGTTTCTCAATGGAAAACTTAGAAAATGTGTTAGTTGTTTACTCTGGCTCTAATTATGGACATGTACAATGAAATAATGTCAAATGTTTCGGCTAATTTGTAATGGGAAATGAAATAATGTCATTTTTTGTTCACCTATTTTTGTAATTTTAGAACCTATTTTGATTTGTGATAGAACCTATTTTAGGTACCTAATTTAAGATTTTTAGGACCTAAAAGTCCGAGGTCTAGTGATAACTCTTCCACTCCATTCCTCTTCCTGTTGACCCGTAAACGAAAGTAGAGTCAACGTCGTGTTGTACCAGCAGTTCGTATTCATCATCAGCAATGAAAAAGTCCAGCCTTACCTCTTCGAATAAACCACCAATGCTTTTTCTCTTATCAAGAATGATTGACTATTTTCTAAACATCATGCACTACAGAAAAAATTCAGAAACATAGCTAATAAAAGGGAAACTAAGAGGTTGAACTTAAACTCAGAGGATTCAAACCGGCATCGGAGCTGGAATCCGGTGTCGCTTAGTGAATAAAGCTGAGCTGAAAACCCGGGTTCGAGTTCCGGTGCCGGAGAGAATTTTTCTCATCTCCACCCATTCTTCATCATATGGTAATGCATAATTCCTGCACGGAAATATCATACGTACTTCGGTACATCACAATAATATGATATGCGTAAATAATCACTTAGTGATTTAAGACAGCGCCAACTCCGTCGGATCCCGGCCACTTAGTCACTCGTAATGAGTGCACCTCTGTACATGTGTGTTCGACATTGTGCCACTGTCACATATCTGTGACACAGTGCATGAGGGTTGGCCATTAAAGGGAAACTAAGAGGTGGAACTTAAACTGATAGAATTCAATCCGGTGTTGGAACTGAAATCCGATGTGGCTTAGTGGATAAAGCGTCAGCCCGTTGAGTTGAAAACTCGGGTTCGAGTCCCGGTACCAGAAAGAATTTTTCTCCGCTCCCCCATCCTTTATCATATGGTAATGCAGAATTCCTGCACGGAAATATATTTATTTTAGTTAGTTATTTAACGACGCTATATCAACTACTAGGTTATTTAGCGTCGATGAGATTGGTGATAGCGAGATGATATTTGACGAGATGAGGCCGAGGATTCGCCATAGATTACCTGACATTCACCTTACGGTTGGGAAAACCTCGGAAAAAACCCAACCAGGTAATCAGCACACGCGGGAATCGAACCCGCGCTCGAACGCAACTTCAGATCGGCAGACAAGCGCCTTAACCGACTGAGCCACGCCGGTGGCTTGCATGGAAATATCATACGTACTTCGGTACATCACAATAATATAATAAAACGTCGTAACTATTACATACCTCATACATTCATTTACCATAATACCATCTTTAGCCGATGTTACAGTCCATCCTGAGAATTCATACCGCTTATAGACTGCATCAATTTCTGTTCGAGTAATCTTCTTTTCATTGTCTGGAACATCACACTGTAAATAATCATTTCCATTTTAAAAAATATTATATCAGTAGAAACTGAGACACATTGTCCAGAACTTTAAAATAAAGCAATTACTTCGTTTACTAATTACAGTGATTCCAAAAGGACTATACAACTTTGTAAGTTTACACAAATTTATTTAGAAAACATAAGAAGCTCGTTGCAATGCCATCAGAAAAAGTCATCAAGTTTTCACTGACATAGCTTTGTAGTACCTAGTTCTCAGGCGCGGCTCTTTAAGGTTGTAGCAAGTTTGTGCTACACCTAAAAAAATTTACGGATATTTTGGTTTAACATAATTATTGTGGTTTAACAAGTGAGTACACGATTGGTATGATCAGCTGCAGTACGTTTCTCATCCATCCATCCTCATCGTTGACTTGCTAGAGTAAACGACCGTACTATTGTAGGGCCGCGGTAAGTAGAGACTTCTGAGAGCGGGGAAGTGGGGAAAAGAGATGACAACCTCGTCACCTCTGTGTGCATTCTGCGGACCTCAGATAACACTGAGTATCACCAGTACGAAAACATTACCTCCTCACAGTTTATATTTAGCAATGGAGCAACTAAGATAAACTCGACGGCGTGGCCAAGTAATACATAGTAGAGAGAGGAAGATTATAAAGAATATAATAGAATGTTGCGACGAAGAGGCTCGAAACAAGAGGCTAATCGCTCCCCTAAGGCAGGCCACGTCCAGAGCTGCTAAATACGCCGGCGTTAGTAATGCAAATGTCATGAGAATCCGGAAAATGGCTAGCGAGCGACCAGATGACACTGAAACAACTCCTGGTAAAAAGAGCCAAGACTTTATTTCTACTGCCATTACAGCTCATTGCTGTTTCAACAATAATTCGCATTATTTAAAAATAAATTTTAAGTCGATTATTTATTTTTTCCTCTAAGGAAATTTTACACTGATAGTACGCCTAATTACTTGTAATTCAGAAATTTCAGAGTTGATTTACAAGCTATTTTTTCATTGAAATAATATGGTAAATTAGCTATATACTGAACACTGTAGATGGTTTTAAAAACAAATAACACCTGTCAAATTATCTGCAAAAGTGAACCATCCAACTGTAGATTTATATTTGAAGACTTCGAATAAATAATGAACTAAGTTATCATCATCATCATCATCATCATCATCATCATCATCATCATCATCAACAACAACGTCGCCCTCGGTAGCGCAGTTGGTATAGCGCTGGCCTTCTATGCTGGAGATTGCGAGTTCGATCCCGGCCGAGGTCGATGGATTTTAAGTGTGTTTAAATGCGACAGGCTCATGTCAGTAGATTTACTGGCATGTAAAAGAACTCCTGCTGGACAAAAGTCCGGCACACCGGCGACGCTGATATAGCCTGTGCAGTTGCGAGCGTCGTTAAATAAACTATAAATTAAATCAACAACAACATATAGCGCTGGCCTTCTATGCTCGAGGTTGCGGGTTCGATTCCGGCCGAGTCGATGGCATTTAAGTGTGTTTAAATGTGACAGGCTCATGTCAGTTGATTTACTGGCATGTAAAAGAACTCCTGCGGGACAAAATTCCGGCACTCCGGCGACACTGATATAACCTCTACAGTTGAGAGCGTCGTTAAATAAACCATAATTATATCAACAACATTGGTACCACAGCCTATTGCAGACCTTGACCGCCCCTACAGTGCTCCAACATTTGTTTCTATCTTTCGCATTCCTTTTCCAGTCATGTACTTTCAGTAAGAAAGTGCCATTTTAAAATATTCAAGGTGGCCAGTCTATGTATATATTTGTATTTTACTTACTTATTATCTTTCGAAGAGTTGGAAAAATTCAAATATCTTGGAGCAACAGTAACAAATATGAATGATACTCGGGAGGAAATTAAACGCAGAATAAATATGGGAAATGCGTGTTATTATTCGGTTGAGAAGCTTTTGTCATCTAGTCCGCTATCAAAAAATCTGAAAGTTAGAATTTATAAAACAGTTATATTACCGGTTGTTCTATATGGTTGTGAAGCTTGGACTCTCACTTTGAGAGAGGAACAGAGATTAAGGGTGTTTGAGAATAAGGTGCTTAGAAAATATTTGGAGCTAAGAGGGATGAAGTTACAGGAGAATGAAGAAAGTTACACAACGCAGAGTTGCACGCATTGTATTCTTCACCTGACATAATTAGGAACATTAAATCCAGACGCTTGAGATGGGCAGGGCATGTAGCACGTATGTATGGGCGAATCCATAAATGCATATAGAGTGTTAGTTGGGATGCCGGCGGAAAAAAGACCTTTGGGGAGGTCGAGACGTAGATGGAAAGATAATATTAAAATGGATTTGAGGGAGGTGGGATATGATGGCAGAGACTGGATTAATCTTGCTCAGGATAGGGATCAATGGCGGGCTTATGTGAGGGCGACAATGAACCTCCGGGTTCCTTAAAAGCCAATAAGTAAGTAATTATTGCTTAATGTTTAATAATGTCATAAGGAATTTGTGCAGTACACACTAGTTTCAGTAATGAGCTTATGAGCATAAATAAAAGTTTGCCAATATAGCCATAGAGAGTTGTCTTATCATTTGCGGAAATTCACTTCATCTGTAGAGCGAATGTTTTTTGTACGGTAGTACTATTGTAGAACGCTGTCAAGGCGTCTCTGTTATCGCGATTATGTCATACATATGTGATCAGGGGTCATTCTCAGACTAGGCAGCTCAGCTCGCTACTTACCGCGGCCCTACAATACTTCTTACGGAGACTGGCTTGATCTTGGGTATCTCTTCGGGACGAGGGGTTGAGAGGGGTGTTGTCCAGTGTGGATTTTAAGTTGTTGATAAACGAACAGGGAACTTTGAAAATGGAAACAGATGGCAGTAGTTGATGAGTGACAATGAATGAGTCTGAGACAGAACATGCCCCCCATACGACTGCAGTTAGGCGCGAAAACAAGTTTTTTTTTTAGTGTAGAGGGTGAGCTTGTATTTTATTGGTGTTTTTGCTTTCCGTTTCACTGCAGTTACTCGAGTCGAGTTGGTTGGAGAGCACTTGGTGGCGCGTAAGAAGCTGTTTTAATAAATTGTGTTGTTTGTGTTATTCTACTATATTAAACAGACCCTAGTTAAGATGAATACAATTAAATTTCTAATAGAACATCCATTTTCATCGCGCAGCTTAGAAGAGAAGTGTGAGATTAAGCGTCTTGGTAGGTCGACTCCGAACCTTGAAATTTCTCAGTGCGTGAAAACCAAAACCAGGTCGTTTAACACAAAATTCAATTCTGACGCGTACGAGAAGTTTCAGTGGTTATGTGGCTTTGAAATAAGAAAATCTTTGTCCTGTTTTCCTTATGTTTTGTTCGGAGGACAGTAGGAAAACACCTTTCAGCCTCTGAAGTCGTCATAAGAATTGTTATTAAAATTTCTAGTACACTCGCCGAAAGTTGAACATAAATTGTTGTCGCTGATAAATTCCATAAATTGTTGTCCTGAAATGTTTCTGAACTCGTCAGTGCCATAAATAACTGAAAGTTCAGTGCGAATATTCCTTTCATTTATGAACGGATACGCTCTAATGACACTACGGAGAGAATCTTCTGGGAAAACATTGTGGAAATAAATAGGTGAGTTTTTGCAAATTTTTACGACTGTATCATGATAGACCTAATATTTTGTAGTAAGAAAGTAAGCGAACAAAATTTTGAAGCACCAGCTGCCACTGCTAGTTCTGACACCGCGTGCGCTAACGTAGTTCATTTCAAAATAGCTGCTTTCACAGGTGCAGAGCGAGCTCCCTGTGTGTTTTTGTTTGAAGAAACGAAATCTGCGACAGTGGTTCAGCGTAGATTTCGTACCCAGTATGGCAAGGATCCTCCTACCAGGGCACCGTACTTCTGTTGAGACTGGCTGTTCTATTACCCATGCCAAATGCTGATGCTGTGATGGAACTAGTGAGGGGAAAACTTTGTTCGAAGTCCTAAAAAAATCAACGCGGCGTGCTTCTCGTGAGACTGGGATTCCACAACCAACCGTATGGCGCATTTTAAGGAGACGTTTGCACTTAAAACCATACCGATTTACGATGGTGCAACACATTACTAATGAAGATAAGATGGGTCGATGGGATTTCTGTGTAGAAATGCGTGGTAGGATTGAAGAAGACGAGACGTTATTGAACCACGTGATCTTTAGCGACGAGTCGACATTCCACGTCCCTGGTAAAGTAAATACCCATAACTACAGGATCTGGGGCTCTGAACCTCCACATCTCCATCTGCAACACGTTCGCGACAGCTCAAAAGTGAATGTGTTTTGTGAAGTGTACGGCCCCTTCTTCTTCCAGGAGAAAAAATATCAATGGTTTTGTATATCTGGATATGCTACAACATTTTCTCATCCTGCAGATAGATGAAGATGATCAAAAAGAAGGGGAAATCCAATTTCAGCAGGATGGTGCACCTCAATTGTACCTCCAAAACGTCCGTGATTTTCTCGACTTGAGGTTTCCTGGTCGGTGTATTGGTCGTGGAAGACCGACATCATGGCCACCTCGGTCCCCCGACTTGATATCGCTTGATTTCTTCTTATGGGGTTCCTTAAAATCAAGTGTACGTTCCATCCTTACCTGCCAATCTCGCTGAGCTCAGAAACCGAATCACCGCCGCAGTTGAGTTAGTGACGCCGGATATGCTGCAGAGATTTGAGAAGAAATTGAGTTCGGGTGAGATGTCTGCCGCATGACCAACGAAAGTCATATTGAACCAGGATGAGTGGAAACTTGGTACGTTTTGCTATTAATGGCACTAAAACTATCTAAATAAATTTCTATAAGCTTACAAAGTTGTATATTCCTTTTGGAATCACTCTATACATTTATTAGCATGGTTCTGATAATGGGAGAACAAACATTTTATTTTGAATAGGGACACAAGTTCTATGTTTTTTCCTGGTAAATCTTACATTACGAAATATAGGGTTTGCTACAAGAGTACGAAACATTAAGTTTTCTTTATTCTAAACAAAACGTAATAGAGTGCAAGGTATATAAAATTTAGAGTTCATAGTTTCCATACGGCATTGTCAAATGGTGGACATGATAACACTAACACAGTGGTATATTAATTGTTTGTAGCAATTGTTTCCTTCTTAAAGTCTGGATATCTTCTTCAGTGATCACTGATAACCTGCAGGCGAAATTCTTTTCTGTTCATTCTGGGTGTTTAATCGATTGCATCTCTCGATCAGGGTAATGACATGTCCTGCCGTAACATCAATGCAATTCATGGACATCAGCCATTTTCCCGTGGTAATATAATTCCGATCACAAGGTCAGAATTCGGAATATAATTCTGGGGATATGATATCAAGACCAAGGTAAATGCGTACAAAACCCTCAAAGTGTTGGCTGTCATAAAATGGTCTAACTTTTCTCCAAGATCCTATCCGGATCTTTAGGTGGAAATGGTGTTAGGCAGTGGCGTGCATTCTGGGTAGGCTAGGTCTGCTGCGCCTACCCAGACAGACAGGAAGAAATTTATTAAATTTGTATTTAAAAGTAATACTGTTAATTTAAGAAAGTCTGCAGAGTCCTTAACTAATTTCAGCAAATTTTGGCTTGGCATCCTATTTTCATTTCCTTTTGGTTGGTACTGTACGTCGCATTTCAATTATTGTCCGCTGTGTGCTCGCTCTCGCGTCATCTTTCGTCACTGGAGAGTTGGGCAGCTCGGCTTGCTGAGCCTCCCTGGCCCTGCAGTGAGCGTAGTGTTTCCCTTCATAATCAGTACATTATAACAGCTGGCGCATGCGCCCTGATTTACGTGTCTTGTCCCTTGCCGTAGTACGTTAGGCTGGTAGGCGCTAATGAAAGCGCTTTTGGTGATGAAATTACTGTATTATAGTGTTTATTTGAACTTCTATTGGTAAAGCGAGTGAGTTATAGAGTTTATTTAAACAAAGTGAGGTAAAACTAGTGCGATATTGTTGTAATATGGCAGAAGATCACTGTATAATTGAACAGATTTTTAAAAGGACTTTCGGTTGTAAATCATTGGACGAAAAAGTTGAAATTGTAACTGTGGGGGGAAGACCAGTGCCGGCGCTTCCGAACTTTAAGATTTTACATAAAGAAAAGAGTAGAGAATATTTACGTTATTTCAATGTGAACCAATATGTGAAAACTAATTAGCTAACAGGATGCAGTCATTATTTTGCTGGCCATGCTTATTAATTTGTAACGATTTTTAGTAGGTTATTTTACGACGCTTTATCAACAGCTTAGGTTATTTAGCGTCTGAATGAGATGAAGGTGATAATGCCGGTGAAATGAGTCCGGGGTCCAACACCGAAAGTTACCCAGCATTTGCTCATATTGGGTTGAGGGAAAACCCCGGAAAAACCTCAACCAGGTAACTTGCCCCGACCGGGAATCGAACCCGGGCCACCTGGTTTCGCGGCTAGACGTGCTAACCGTTAATTTGTAACGAACAAAGTGTGTGGAACAAAGAGGGTTATAATAATTTAAATAATCTCAGCAATGCCATTGTCAAACACGAACGATCGCAATGTCATTTGCGTTCGGTTGTTCAGCTTTCTTGTTTTGGAAGTGTTCGTATTGACACCCAACTTGATCAACAATTGAAATCGGATGTGGCGCGTCACAATGAAATGGTGAAGAAGAACAGAGAAATAATGAAAAGCCTAATCGACACAACGTGCTTCTTAGCCATGCAAGTACTGCCGTTCAGAGGGCATGGCGAAAGTGAAGATTCACTTAACAAAGGCAACTATATAGAATGTTTACATTTGTTGAGCAGCTACGACACTACTCTTCGAGAACATGTAGAGTCGTCTACAACATTTAAGGGCACATCAACAGAATTCAAAATGACCTGATAGCTGCTATCAGTGGCGTGTTGATGGAATCTATTAAGAATGACATTTCCATGGCCCAGCATGTTGCAGTTATTTTAGATGAAACATCCGATGTAAGCAACAAATTACAACTATCCACCACTCTCAGGTATGTCCATGACCAGACAGCACAGGTTCAAAAAACGTTTATTTCCTTCGTTGATGTGAGTGCAGATAGATCCTGTAATGGTTTATTTAATCATGTAATGGACATAGTGGGATCTTATGATATTAGAGACAAATTAGTTGGTCAAACATATGACGGTGCGGCAGAGATAGCTGGAGAAATAAATGGACTTAAAACCACAGTTCAAGACATTTATCCTAGAGCTTTATTTGTTCATTGTTTCAGTCATGTCCTAAATCTAGTCTTATCTCAGTCAGCTATGAGTATTAAGGAGTGCCGGATCTTTTTTTCAGACATTGAATGGACTAAGTAGCTTCTTCTCCAAGTGTACAAAACGCGCGCATGCTCTTACTGAATATTCCAACAGAATAATTCCAAGAAATGCACCCACAAGATGAAATTTCTCTTCCAGAATAGTCAATATTGTAAAGGAGAACCGTAAATTGCTGGTGGACTTTTTTTAAAATATACTCAACAACTCATCACACTGGGAAAGTGAAACTGTTGCTCTTGCGCATGGATATTTGTCTTTCCTTTCAGAGTTTGAGACCAAATTTCTTCTAAATGTGTTATCAAAGATCTATGCATACATTGACATTCTGTACAACATTCTTCAAACGAAGCATTTGGATATTCTGTATTGTGTAGAAAAGGTTAATGAAACAAAACGTATTGTTCTGCATGAGAGATACAGATTTTATGCATTATGGAGTGATGTTTGTAATGAAGTCGAATGTGAAGAAGTGCCGCGAAAAAGAAAATGCCTGGAAAATGATGTCATAAAATACAGGAGAATATTTTTTGAAAAAATAGACAATGTGACAAACCATATTACAGATAGGTTTGGAAATCTCCCTCAGTTGGAATTTATTTCATTGCTTGATCCAAACAAATTTCAGTCTTATAAATTAAATTTTCCTAATTCCGCCCTGGATGCGCTGAATGTAAAGCACAGTGCAGTGTTTGATATAGTTCGTCTAAAAAATGAATTGACAGTCCTATATTCAATGGAAGAGTTTCGTGGAAAATACCCTCATGAACTGGTGACACATTTAAAATCAAAACAACTCCACACAGAATTTGTCGAATTGTACAAATTGACCCTACTGGTTTTGACCATACCAAGCACATCTGCATCTACTGAGAGGTCATTTTCTGCCCTTAAGCGGATTAAATCACTTCAAAGATCAACTCAAGGGCAAGAAAGATTAAGCAGTTTAGCCTTGATGTCCATTGAGAAGAAAAAGCTGAAAGAAATCTGAAAATCCCCTACATTCCACAGCGATGTCATTGAGGAGTTTTCTAAAAAGGAACGCAGAATGGAGTTCACCTTTAAGTAAATAAGGTATGATTTATTTAATTACCAATTTATTTTATCATTAGTTTCCGGAAGTTTCTGTTTTCTTACCCTCCTTCTGGCTGCTGCTCTGGTTTGATGTCAGAACTCACTAAAATTATATCAAATTATCAATATGTTCGAGATATTGTAAGTTGTATACCTATGTAGCATGCAAACATGAAGAGCCTACCCTAATGCAATAGGTTGCGCACGCCACTGGTGTTAGGAGATGTTTTCAAGATACTGTTTGTTGCATAATTTGGCCCAAGAGTTCAACTGTTTTTGCATCTTCAGGAATATGGGGAAATATTGACCAAAGTGCATTCAAGGTTTGCAGTGACAAGTGAAAGATCTGCGAAGTAATGCAGTTTCTTTCTATTACGCCCACAAGTTAAATTTGCGTCCCGTGAATGCAAGAGATGAGCGCTAGTAGCTGTAATTACTCTAGTTGTTATTAGGCCTTTACAAACTACTGTTTCGTCTGTGAGTGAGGTCATGTTACAATAGATAATGCAATGAGTGAGTATATATATATATATATATATATGTATAATGGTTGTAAGAAATACGGTGCATAATATTAACACTTTCACGGTATTTACTGTATACAGGTACAACACTTTCAGCATCTCCTATAGGCCTATACGTGTATTCACCACTATCTCATACAACTACGCTGGCACGAACAGTAAACACCTCTTTATCAGCTTAGTATTTACTCATAGGTCACAAAGGCCAGAGGGAGAGGGAATGGTGATTCACATTCTTTCAGGACACAGATTTAACTTGCCCGCGTAGTACTTAAGCACAAAGCTATTGAAACAGTGAATATTTCGAGGGAAGACTATAGATTATTTTTAGAATTAAAGTTAATAGTTGTTGGTGAAACACCACCCAGAGGTGTCACCGCATACCATATGCATTTCATCATGACGTTGGATGAGTAAGCTCCTTTATATCTTGAAGTTAAATATATTTTCCAATATCAATTTCATCTGACCAAGTACCTGAGTAATGCCTGTCATAATTATGCGCTGCTTGTAATACAACTTTACATCAAGCTTGGACTAGGTCCTACATGTTGGAAATCCTGTGATTCTTCAGAAAATTACTTCAATTTTGCTCATAGCCTGAATAAGTACTTACTCCACAATAAATGGGACTATTCCTACAGCTGTGCCCACTGCTATGCGACGCCATTATAGTATTTATGTCAACAATCATTTGTCTTGTTTTCAGATGCCGTTTCAATGGAAGAAAAATGTCGAATAGTTGCACGCGTGCTAAAATCATAATATCAACTAGTCTATGGTGACCGTTATATTAAATATTCTGGTAAGGAAGATATTTGCCATAAAACACTGGACTACCTACTTCGTTGGGCCGATGCCTCCTTTTTCCTCTCAGGTACTTAACTTCAACCTAAATTTCCTATCACCTGGCTACAACAGGAGAGATTTCAAGAGGCTAGAACATACCCAATCTCTCAAAGTAATACATGATTCAACTGAGCGTGTATTGCTTTTGCTACCAACTTCAGCTTGTCCTTAAAGAAACGTGAGGATGAGAAGGAAAATTTGTATCAGGTTGTGGAATGCCACAAGAAAAATTTATGTGATACCAATAAATCAACATTTCTTGAAAAATTAGAATAACATTACCTAGAACAGGAACGCTGATATATATATATATATATATATATATATATATATATATATATATTAAAATTTGACTTCAATGAGGCAGTAGTAAATATTATTTTTTTTCCAAACTTCCTGTACAGTGTTCTATTAATCAGAAGGAAAAAGGAAATATATGTGTACAAAAAAATTCATAGGCATTATAATATACATATATGTGTGTATATAGAGAGCGCTATATGTATATATATATATATATATATGTATATGTATATATAATATATATTTACACTAATAGCCTGAAACAACAATAGCTGCTTTTATATTGGATGACTATTTAATATATATAATATTATATACAATTAGACTAAAAAATGAACCAATAAAGAACAGAATACCTTTGTAAAATGTAATAATTGAAGGCAACAATTCGATCCAAACACAATATTTTTTATATGAAATCTACCTTCACATACTGCATATGCGAACAATTGAGTCAAACACAACACTAATTGAAAACCATAATTTGACACAATTATAATGGGACTTATATTTCAATAATATTTCTCTGTAAACAATGTTTTTTGTAAACTATGTTTCTACGAGTACAATGTTTTCTTGAACCATACTTCTTCTTAAGTCATATTGATCTTTTGAATAAAAAATGATACCAGTGTTTATGTGTTTAACATAGAACTGAATTCTATTTTAATTTTTCTCAAAACTCTGATGGCTCTTTCTGTAGGAGTCACTGTGACACACACTTAATACTGTAAACAGAAATTTACTCAATATTCTATATTTTACTTGTCTATTTACATTGCTGAAATTTACAATTTTGGCACATTTTGAATCCATTCTATATCCATTTATATGTTCAGGAATAGTATCGCATTGGCACAGTAAACTGCAAATTCCTGTTCTATTGTACTGTGTTCACATTCATTAACCAAATCTGGGAATCTTTGAATGAAATATTCAAGAGATGAATATGAAACATATTTCACATGTGTAAATTCTTCATAAGAAGTTCATTGTCAACTGCAAGTGTTTACAATTTTTTTTCCTCCGCATACAGCTATGTATTTGCCTTGATAATTTTGCTGTTCCGTAATAATATTCCCTTTGATCGTAATGCTACAATAGTGTGGCAAATCCTTAATTCTTATGGAAAAACCGTAATAGCACCTGTGGAATAAAAATAATACGTACAAGGTGTAGACACGTTAAATTAAGAACAGATTTCAATTTAATACAGACCTTATTAGCTAACAATAGGCAAGGAATTTTCAAGCCGTCATGAGTAGTGCACTTTGAGTCAACATCATTTTTCCATTTGATTGTGTTCTCAAGGGTGTCCCTCCTTGATAAATCACACATGATCAAACAACCATGCGAATCCTTGTAGTACACTCTGGTCATCCATGTGAATCTCTCTTGTCCTGAAAAAGAAATGTAATTATTTTAAGTGAAATAGATACCCAAGACCAAGAAAAAGTGACAAAATGAGCACAAGTTTCATTTACTAATTCACCAACATTTCTTCCATATTCTTTTACTGGCAGTGTACAAGGACTAGCTTTCGTGCTTTAGTGAACTTCATTCTCGTCTTTATTAGCTACTAAACTAGCTTTCATAATATATATTTTTTAATGTATTCAAATTTTAATACAATTGAAATGATCCAGGAAAGCAAGTCCTGAGCTGTGGCATAGCTAATACTTTGTGTCTCGCCATACAGACTAATTTCTTGGCCCTTTGACTATATTTTTAGAATACCTCATTTCTTCGCCTATCAGTATCTTTATGGTTCGATGGACGGACGGACGGATGCATGAATGAATGAATGAATGAATGAATGCCTTAATATGTTCTAATCTGTATGAATCTCAATATGGATTTATTAGAGCCTTTTGCTCGTAGGCCTACCCTCATCATAAAATGTAATGCTCTCCACTTTTTCCGCTGTATCAGTGACGTGTTCCCCCAAACCGATATTGCTGCTGAAACTTACTCCAAGGTATATGCATTTGTTTGCTTCGAGAATAGTTTCACTCCTAAAGTATACAATTCGATAATTTTATTACCTTTTTTTAGTAAAACTGACGCTTACGATACCACATGACGTTATGGAATTCTGCAAACTGTGCATGATTGGAACTTCGTGCCTGTCTACCAACGTTTATTGCGAAGTTCATAGCAGAGCGGTATTACGGAGTCCGAGTTGTCACCACACTTCATCTTCATCTTCAAGAACATCTTCAAGAAAACGGCGTTCCGCAGGAGTCTATATTAAGCGTCGTTCTTTTCTGCATTTCGATCAATGGAATTGTCCACTGTGTAGGTGGACAAGTATCTTCTCTGTTGTACGTTGATGACTTCAGTTTATATTACAGCTCCCGATATCTTCCATGTAACGTTCGATAGTTGCAAATGCTCATCAACGTGTTAGATTGGGCTTTTCACAATTGCTTAAAATTCTCCACTTTGAAAACGCACTGTGTCCACTTCTAAAGCCGTCGTTGAGTTCATCCCTTTTGCCAAGAATTCGCTAGGGTGCAGACCGTAAAATGCTTTTGCGCTTTTAGCGTGTTCTTATCCGATCAAAGCTGGATTATGGCTCAGCATATAAATCGAATTTACATCTTTTAAATAATGATCATCATTATGGATTACGACTCGCTAGAAAGGTTTTCCGAACGAGTCGGATAGAAAGCGTGTATTACGAAGCGGGAGAACTATCTCTGTATCGGCGACATAATATCTTGTGCTCATATGCTGTTAAGCTCTGCTCCCAGCCTGAGCAGAATTCCTGACACATTATTTCACCATCCACTCTTTACTGCCGATACAGTGGTAATCCAAGGAAACTTCGTCCATTAGGTCTCCGGTTTCGTAAACTGCTCTCTGAGCTTGACATTCGCCTACCACCATTTCGCACACTGGAATATACCACCACTGCACCATGGATTATGCGATGTCCCATTTTGATACAAGTCTGAGCCGGACTTTTAAGAATTTTACACCCTCATTTGTTTACAGACTTCATTTCAGTAAACCTTTATCACAGTTCTCAAATTGTTCTTCAGTTTTTACTGACGGATTCCGGTAAATGATTTCATTGGTTGCTCTTTTGTTGCAAATTGACAGGTATATAAATATAAACTGAGCCAATATACCAGTGTTTTTACTGCCGTACTGTATATTTTTACAGAGATTTTTTGTCTTAATTAGACAACCCTGAGCAGATTCCTTATCTGCTCCGACTCTTTAACCGCCATTCAGTCTCTGCAGTCTTTGAATTCTGATAATCTACTTGCGTTAAGAATCCAGGAGCTTTTCCACACACTCCTAAGCTCTGATTCTGACATTGGAGTAGTGTGGATTCCGGGTCATGTTGAAATTCCTTGTAAGGAGGCAGAGGATGCTGCAGCAAGAGACGGTGCTATGAATGGCTCTCAGGTATATTGCACGAGAGGTGACAAGATATTCAAAATAATTACTTAAAAAATTAGAATATGGTGCAATGAGAAATAAATTGCGAAACATAAACAGTACGAGTTTGTATATATTATTTAATGTACCAAAGTACATATGATATTTCCATGCAGATATTCTGCGTCATCATACGATGAAAGAGTAATGGAACGGAGAAAAATTCTCTCCGGCGCCGGGGTTTGAACCCGGGTTTTTAGCTCTACGTGCTGATGCTTTATCCACTAAGCCACACCGGATACCATCCCGGCACAGGACAGAATCGTCTCAGTTTTTAAGTTCCAAATCTTGGGTTCCCTCTAGTAGCCGCCCTCTGCACTACGTCATAAATGTCTATGAACGAAGGACTGAAGTCCACACATGTGCTGAGGTGCACTCGTTATGAGTGACTAGTTGGCCGGGATCCGACGGAATAAGCGCCGTCTTAAATCACAAGTAATTTACGCATATCATGTATATTATTTAATGTACCAAAGTACATATGATATTTCCATGTGGACTTCAGTCCTTCGTTCATAGACATCTATGACGTAGTGCAGAGGGCGGCCACTAGAGAGAACCCAAGAGTTGGAACTTAAAAACTGAGACGATTCTGTCCTGCGCCGGGATGGTATCCGGTGTGGCTTAGTGGATAAAGCATCAGCACGTAGAGCTGAAAACCCGGGTTCAAATCCCGGCGCCGGAGAGAATTTTTCTCCGTTCCATTACTCTTTCATCGTATGATGACGCAGAATATCTGCATGGAAATATCATATGTACTTTGGTACATTAAATAATATATATGATATGCGTAAATTACATGTGATTTAAGACGGCGCTTATTCCGTCGGATCCCGGTCAACTAGTCACTCATAACGAGTGCACCTCAGCACATGTGTGGACTTCAGTCCTTCGTTCATAGACATCTATGATGTAGTGCAGAGGGCGGCCACTAGAGGGAACCCAAGAGTTGGAACTTAAAAACTGAGACGATTCTGTCCTGCGCCGGGATGGTATCCGGTGCGGCTTAGTGGATAAAGCATCAGCACGTAGAGCTGAAAACCCGAGTTCAAATCCCGGCGCCGGAGAGAATTTTTCTCCGTTTCATTACTCTTTCATCGTAGTACGAGTTTGGTACTCAGCCACAAAAGCGTGACGACATAGGAAGTTTGAGGATTGGCCATTGTCGTCTGACATATGGTCATCTACGTGGCGAGCCTCAACCGGAGTGTGAGATATGCCATGTACCAATTACTGTCGAACATATTCTATTGTATTGCAGGAAATATGACCGTGTCCGTCAATAATACGCAATTCGGCCGACTGTACGTGACGCTCTTGGAAATGATTTTAAATTGTGCAAATGCAGTGCTGAGATTTTTATCCAGTACAGGACTTCACACGGTGATTCAACATCCATTGACTCGTTGCTTATTCCCTGGACTCTTTTACATTCGGCGGTTACTTTTTTGTTTTACTTAAACTTGGCATTTCGGACTGTCTGCATCCGAATATTTTACAGAGTTTTATTTTTATTAAGTCTCGAGATTATTTGTATTTGGTGGTATAATTTATTTTATTATTTTATGGTTGCTTTTAAATTTAGTCTGGGTTCAATAATTGCTCTTTTTATAATTGTTTAACGAATCACCTTGTTAGTAAATGTATTTGTGTAGTTGATTTTAATGTAGCAACGTTTTTTAGTTCGTGTTCGCATTTATAGTCGCGACACTGTTATTCCCGGCGTGACTCCTCCTCTTTGCTTACGTCTTAGGAAGTGAAGGCTCTATAAAGTCTAGGTAGATAGTATCGTTCGCCATTTTTGTTCTTTCATTGGCGAGCTGCCAAACGAGGAATCTATTTGCCGCACCGTAGCTCCTATGATAATAAATCAAAAGCTCTGTAATTCAGCAAATAATTGAGCGGCAAATAACGTGTCCTCGTGTGCTTTCTGTGATCGCCAACGAAAGAGCCAAAATGGCGGGCGATTACATTAATTATTTATCGAGGCTTAGGAAATGCATAACGTCTTCATCAGCAAATCACAAGACGCGCACGTTTAAATGTAGCCGACATGCAACGTGATTGGCTGCCGGAAATTAGAGCGACGGGACTATAGCTTATGGTATTGTTTGTGTTTTTGTTTTTGAAAGAATTTTAGATAAGGGCGCAAATAGCCGTAGTAGCTGACGCGTCCTTTTTAAACCCCACTAACTAACTAACTAACTCGAGTAAAGTTCTTATAATCTCATGAACAGAGAGGTTTCTACACAGCGTAGAAAAAAATGTAATCAAATTTACAACAAACACATTACATTCCTAACGAAATATTATTGAAAGAATGGAGTACGCATGGATGTAATAATTCAACAGTATAGCAAAAGTAGCTAGCAAGAAAAAGTAACGTTATACAAATATCTAGCTATTCCATTTGCTGATGGTGCGAAAACGCAACACTCATAATATAATGCATCTCAGAACATAAAAATAAACCTAACCTGGATTATAATGTAGAGGCAAGTGAATTCGATCTGAGTCATGACTAGAGCTATGATTCGTATGTAGTAATAGCTAATATTTTAGTCGGTATAGTTTACAAACATGCAAGCCATGCTCCCCCCCCCCCCCATTCCTTATACTTGCCATTCTTGTCATTCAATACTTCCATTATACCTGGTAAGGTTTATCTTGTCTCAGTAGCAATAAAACCAAGTCCTTTCAAATGAGGGTGGGGATTATAGGAGGGTTCTAAATTTTCAGGATTCCTTTCAAAACCTTGTTATTGTACAGGCTGCCGGAACTCAGTTTCTTGAAAGACAAGCTCAGTGATGGAACTACACAGTACGAAGAGAGATATTTTGTAATTTTATTTTGCGCTACAGAATGTATCAACTGGTCCCTTCCGCCACTGGATGGATGGACGGCACCGCTCCACTCCCCCATTACCATAACAATACAGACGAAGTAATACATATCTCCTTTCTCTCTCTTTTCACAGTGAGACAAGATACATCACAAAGACTTTAGTTAGCGCTAAGGGTCTTTAATCCTCTTAACCACCACTTACAAAACAGCGGGGGGGTTTAAAAGCTGCATTTTTTAGTCCTTGTGACTTTTCCTGCATTTCGAGTCTTGTCAACCAGGCTTAAAACCTTCTTAACCGGCATCACATCGACTCAATTATACTCGGCGTCATTCTTAACTCATACTACATATAAATCCTAGCTCTAATCATGTCAATACATAACACATTAACAATATAGCTTTAAAAATAATAGTATTATTTACCTTTGTTGTACGTGAAGTCAAAGAGGCTTTGCTGCTAAGATCATCCGTCATAAGTGGCGGGAAACACTTTCAATGTCTTACCCCAGTCAAGCAGTAATAATGTATGTCATAGACAGTTATGCAGATCTTTACAGTATTGTTGTTGTTAGTCAACTGTTCGAAGACAGGTTTGAACCTCATAAGTGACATCAATTTAAGGCATGAGGCAACTAATCCAGGAGATAATGAGATAAGGTGATCAGTTCCTTTCCCCCTTTATCAAATATTCTACAATGCTAACACCGGAAAATTCATGGTAAAAGTGGAGAATGAATCGCCAGTGCTATCTAGCGGCAGGGATTGTAGGCAGTGAGAATGACGTGACGAATAGCGCGATGAACTGTGATATGAGCTTTGTTCTTCAAGAAATACATGATGTTGTAAGGGTTATTCTCATTTTAATTATACACAACTGTGGAAATGTTTCTTCTGTGCAAAATATGCTAGATCTTTCCAAAGATAGAGATTGGGAGTAATCATGTAAACACCAATAGAATATTATTTTTCTGTTAAAAGATTATTATTATTATTATTATTATTATTATTATTATTATTATTATTATTACTGCTATTGCTTCTACTGTTATTTGCTTTTGTCTTTTAGGTGTATCGTGCTCATATAGGTATATAAACGCAGGTTTAATAGGGCACGTCAGCTACTATCGCTATGTGTGTCCTTATCTAAAATTCCTTAAAAAACAAAACACAAACAATATCATAAGCAAAATGCGAGCACTAACTGAAAACGCTGTCAACAGTTCTAGACGAAATGCTTAAAATTAAAGGGACAGGATATCTGTACAAAAATCACAGAATATATTCAGATCACTTTTGATTATCGAACTTCAATAATTCCAAACAATAGAGGTAAGTAAAAATAGGGTATAATAAATTGGAAAAGGGTATCGAAGTTTCAAATTAGTCGTAGGACTGTTAACTTTTAATACTCTGTTTTTAATAACAGACTGAAGATAACAGTTATTCCTTCACTAAATTTAACAACTCTTTCTTCCGAAAATATGAGTCAAAATAAAAGCACAGAGAAAGAACCGCGAAGGTCCTAAAGAACCATATTAGATCTTACATCGAGGAAGCTGCGAGTTTTCTGATATCAGCCAGAAACGACAGACAATACTCCTCCATCATGTAATTATATAGTGCATTAGCAATGACATATTCTCTATGTTAACTGAAACAGTTACTAAACTGCATAAATTTACTTTACATTGTTCATATAAAACACAATTTCTTTATAGTTTCTCCGTATAAAAAATTGAAAGTCTTTAGGGTACTTTTTTATCTTGGGATGCGTAACATGAAAATGTGAATTATTTATTTTGTGAGGAAAGTGGACTCATGTTTTTTTTTTTTTTATAATAATTAATTCAGGTAGTTATTCGGACAAATAATTTCCCTAAATTAAGATCATTTTTACGATGCAATAAATCCTAAGAGATAAAAACTTACTCAGGTAGAAATAATAGCTCTGAACATAGCATGTTCAAATGCCGATTTAATTAAAATTGTTCAATATGATGAATTCATTAGTCACAAGTGTGCTTAAAAAGAAGGAAATGGGGAAACGATATTCCAGTTACGATAAAAGTTTTGCCGCAACATTCCATTAATGTTCACCTCAAGGCTAAAGATTTCTAAGAAAAAAATTATGTTTTCCAACAGTTAGATCTCTCAAAAATTTACTTCATGAATTTGATATAGGCCCCGGTATAAATTGCACCATTCTATAATTAACTATTAAAAATAAAATCAGATATTGTACCATTGAATGAAAAGGTTGTAACTATTATTGTTGAAGATGAAATGTCTTTGAAGGAAAATATAACTTATAATGCTAAAAGAGACACTTTGAGGGGTTCATTGAATTAGCTATAGATAGGCCTAATCAACAAACTTCAACTGACGTAAAAGTTTCAGAAGTACCATTTGCAAACCAACTAATGCTTTTCATTATTCGAGGAATGTGCAAAATGTTAAAGCAGTCTACGTATAAGTTATTTTCTATCAAAAGATACAATGCCTGTAGAGATTTCAAAATCACATCTGCTTGATGTAAAAGATAAAATACAAGATACAGGCTTTATCTCTAAAGCAGCAACTGTGCCAGTATCTGCACTGACAAATATTTTAATGTGCTAATGAATTGTTACATCAAAAATAAAATGGATAATGGCTAGCCATTAGCCAAGAAACGAAATACGCAATTTATGAAAGTTTCCAAAGCCATGCACAACTAAATCATAATTATATTTGAAAATACTAGAATTGTCTCATTTCATTTCTATTTCAATAACGTTGTAACTTCTTATTAATTTAAAATCTTGTGAACTTTGTGACTCTATATTATTATAATGTACCGAAGTACATATGATATTTCCATGCAGATATTCTGCGTCATCATACGATGAAAGAGTAATGGAACGGAGAAAAATTCTCTCCGGCGCCGGGATTTGAACCCGGGTTTTCAGCTCTACGTGCTGACGCTTTATCCACTAAGCCACACCGGATTCTACCCCGGCGTCGGAAGAATCGTCTCAGTTTTAAGTTCCAACTCTTGGGTTCCCTCTGGTGGCCGCCCTCTGCACTACGTCATAGATATCTATGAACCTAGGACCGAAGTCCACACATGTGCTGAGGTGCACTCGTAATGAGTGACTATAGTCCAACCATCGGATCTGTGCCCCCGTAAGATATGCTGAACTGAACCTTAATTCCTTTTCAGCCTCGGCAATTCATTTCTCTCCCTGTATTCCTATTTCACTCTTTTCTATCCCTCTCTCTTTCTCTCCCCCACTACTCACAATTTTGAGCCTTCTTGCGGAACAGTTTATTTGTACTTGCAGTCCAGTGTTGTCAACTCAACATGAATACTGTAGCACGGAGTGGCGAAAGAAATATTATTAAGAAGTAATAGCATTTTGCATAAGTCAATCAGCGTCATTAGACCTACTTAAATTAAATTATGAATAAGTAATAATTAACCTTACAGTATTATAAGCAATATTCAAGAGACATGACACTGTTTGACGGAAGTTTGGCAACATCCCTATTCGGCAAGGTTCGTGGCCTGCTGTTTGACGTAGTGGGAGAGAAACGGGTGGAATGGGGTGAGTAGAAGCGTTAACTTTTCCAAGAACGACGACAGCGCTGAAGGGGCATAGATCCGATGGTCTGACAATAGTTGGCCGGGATCCGACGGAATAAGCGCCGTCTTAAATCACGAAGTGATTTACGCATATCATATATATTATTATAATGTACCGAAGTACAAATGATATTTCCATGCAGATATTCTGCGTCATCATACGCTGAAAGAGTAATGGAACGGAGAAAAATTCTCTCCGGCGCCGGGATTTGAACACGGGTTTTCAGCTCTACGTGCTGACGCTTTATCCACTAAGCCACACCGGATTCTACCCCGGCGTCGAAAGAATCGTCTCATCGTTTGTGACTCTAAATAATTCTGTTAATTTGCATTTTCTTATCGACATCAAATGCACACCTCTCCGTTTTTAATCACGTAACCCAGCACTCCGCAAGGAGTGTATAAACAATCCGAGCCGTTAGATAGCAGCACAGTCACTTTTCGCCGCCCCTTGCAATGCTAAACAGGAAAACTTTCTAGATTATTGTTAGATAGTATTTTCCTTTATTTAACAGAAATTAACCGATGTAAAAATGTTATGAAAATGCACCATCGGACAATAGTGGGTTAAACATTGTTATCATTATCAATATGTGATGTGAGGATAAAAAAAGGTTATATCTGCAGCTCTATAACTTTTCAGGAGAGTGGCTTGAAGTTTTAATTAAATATTCTAGTCATTTTTTATTCAATTCTACTGATATTTTGTCACATGCTTTCATTAAGGGAGGACAGTCTGTGACAGTATTTTCATATTAAAAGATCTACTATATTTCCATTGCTGAAATTATCATTTTTCAGAGATAACCTTTTTATGCCGAAAATTTTTTTTTCAAGTGACGAGTTGTAACATAGAACCTATTATGGTTATAACTTAAAGGGGCACAGAACAAAACGTTATTTTTTCACATGTAGGCAACAGGCACCTGATGACAGGCCAGTTTGTCTACTTTATATTATCCACAGTCCATCTTCATATTTGATACACGGATATTTCATCCAAATTTCTTTCTCCACAAAGAATTCGTCCATTTTCAATATTATCCATTAATGTCACAGGTCCACAAATATTTTGTCCATTTTTTTTTTTTTTAATTTTGTTCATTCAACTAAATAATAGACAAGTTGAATTACATTTAATAGAAAACAATTTCCTCATCATTAATATGCTTTCTTATGGTTTCCATGATAATGAAATCCAATTTAATCCACGTGTCAGAACTTTTAATGAGGAATCAAATTTATGCAGTACGATTTCAAATAAATTATAATGGCATATTTACTTCCTTCGTCTAAAGGCAAGGATAAAGCAGTTTAAGACAATTACATACACTATTTACCAAAAAGTAATTGGGCACTGTTTTTGTCCCTTTAGAACCTCGTGGTATCACCTCTTGTTGCTATAACAGCAGCCACCCCGTCAGGCATGTTCTCCACTAGTTTGTGTAGGATATCCACCGGAATGCGTCGCCATTCCTCTTGCAATGTGGCACTCAATTGGACAATGGAAGTTGGCCGAATTTCCCGAAACCTCAATCGCCGGTCCAATTCGTCTCAAAGGTGCTCAATGTGATTGAGATCAGGACTCTGTGCAGGCCAGTCCAACCAGTGAACATTATTGTCTGCATACCATTGCATAGTAGCACCGAAACATTGCATCTAGCACGTAAAATCCTGGGTGCCCATTTACTTTTTGGTAGATAGTGTATATCAATTCCACTCATTCAGCAAAAATGGAGACTGATCATATTCGCGGTGAGAAAATCGTTATATATGTAATTCTCCTTGTGTTACAAATAGGAATATAGGCATGTTTGTATTCATGTGTTTAAGGAAAGTAAACACACACATGTTGAGAATAGAGCTGAAGTTGGTGCGAAAAACGTTGTGGCAGGAATCAAAATAAGAACTGAACAGCACCCAAATGAACCTCCCACCGCCCTAATAAGGAAAATATTATTGAATTTACCAGAAAGAAATTCATTATTAACATACTGTCAATAGAACACAAAATGTGCTCAATTATATTTGCGTGTCATCAACTGCATGTTAAAATTCTACAATATCGAAGAGAGGGATGAAGAGAGAAATATAAAATAAGTAATATGTTATTTTAATATTCCTTTATTTCCATTGAAATTAAATATGTTATTAATTTCACTGTACATGACTTAAATAAAGTCGCCTAATATAATTCCGTAAACAATATATTAATCCTACAATGGAACATAAATATTGTGGACTAAGGAATACGGATTAAGATAAAAAATGGACAAACATGTCTGGCGACATTTCAATATGGTGGACGAAATCATACAGTGAATGATTTTTATATGTTGACATAAATAGGTGGACAAAATTGTTATGAATATAAAATTATTGTGGACTAAAATCTCAACTGAACGAAAATTTCTGGTGGACGTAAATACTGTGGAAGAAATATCACTGGACTATCAGTTTGTGAATCCTTAGGTCTAACGCTTTGTTATGAAAAGAAGAACGGTATTTTTCGAGATTTTAACATGAATTATAGTGACTGTAACAAGATTAACTAAGTGTGATCTGTGTTAACTAAAGTAATAATGGATTCGCTGCGGTGCGGCTCGGCAGTGTGACGTACACACATTGACAGTATCCACGTTTAGAAGTATGTTACTTGGAAACCATTCGTCGTAGAAAGGTCTAGTTTGCGCCATTGTGTGTATAATTAAAGGTATTTTGTTCAGTATATCATCCCAGAATGTGAATTTTTATTTCAGTATCCCTTAAGGGGAGAGGATGGTATTTTTAAGGTGTAAATTATTAATTTTTTGTATGTAGAGAGCTCATAGCTGTGGCAAGTCAACCAAATAAAAATATTTTGAAAAAAAAAATTATTTGGGGGCCCAAATTTGAAAAAAATATACCCAATGCAGGATTGTACTAAAACCGATATATCTAAACCGTTTTTAAAGATAGATTCAAACAGTTTTTGCAATGTATTTGCAAAAGTATGTTCTACAAACTGTCTGTAACAGAATTTTGATATTAGTCCCTACGTTTGTAAAATAAACAATTAAAATTTAGTAACAATTTTCTGATTTTCTTTCTTGCAAACAAACGGGCGTATTTTTAAAATGAAATCAATTAACAAAATTCTGTTACAGAGAAAAGTTTCCTAATAGTCTAAAGAATGTGTGTTCTAAATTTCTTGCATGTATCTTTAATATTTCAGAAATTATATCCATTTTGTCTGGCAATGTAGCAAAAAACGTGAAGTTACTGGAAACCGATAAAAGCGGGCGTGTGATTTAAAAATCCATAGCGCAGGAAATTTAAAAATGACGTCTCAACATCCTATAAGGGCACAAATATCCACAAAATGTTATGCAATGCATTCCACACATATCAAAGGGTATTTTAATGAAAAAAAAATTTTTGAAAATTTAATTTAAAGTGGGCGAGTGATTTAAAAATCCATAATGCAGGAAGTTTAAAAATGGCGATCCATACATATCACAGAGTATTTTAAAGAATTTTTTTTAATTTAGTCATTTTTCATCAAAAATACCATCCTCTCCCCTTAAACAAGATAAAGTGAGGACAAATTTGGAAGTTTACATAAATTACGAATTAAGAAAGCTTAAGTGCATTTATTAACATATTTTAAAGGTGAATTAAATTAATACTTAGAACTAAGTATTGGTATTATGATATCAGATGAATTGAAGCAGGGACCCTAACAACGTTGTAAGAGTCTGATTTGTGAAAAGTGATATTTCAATGTAAGAAAACATTAATTGTCCTTCTATTTAATTTTGACATGAATAGATCTTTAAAATAGAAGAGATATGGGGTACCAGGACGGAAACGGCGATATAACGATGTAACGTTTGCTGGATGATCTAATCCGACACCATAACTTCGTGACTAATAATATGATTGAAATAAATGTGGTCTCGTTCGATCGGATATATTACTATGATGCGAGCATGAACTTAGTGGAGACCCGCGGAGACTGGCGGCCATTTCATCCAGACGCAAAACTTTTCGGGCAATGAGCTTGTATCTCATGTGCTAGTGCCCTCCTTTTGGTGGCAAACGAAAAATATCGTCTATATCTGTCGATTTAAGACAGACGTATTCATGTAACCCAACAGCTGTGTCTACATCCATTTTCTTCATTGCTTTTGTAAACCATTTAAATATTCCGCTACTTACAATGTTGTTACGGCTCACACTACTGTTATTACTTATTATTAGACTTCGTTGAATTGCCACACGCAGCATGCAATCAGGTTGCCGATGTACGGTAGTATAGAGGAGGTGAGCGACAATATGGTCTCGTAGTATAAGCAGTTCATATTTAGAGATGTGACCGGTCCAATAGACAGAGCAGCTACAGCTAATGTATACCTATGTAAGCACTTGTTTTTGCATTACTGTGGTTGGAATAGTCAAAGTTTAACATTTGTTCAGTGCAGACAAGAATTCAATCAAACTTACTACAACGAGAGTGTTGCTGTTCCAAATAATTGCCCCTGGAATACCCTTACCTCCCGCAGCCAGTCTTGACCCGTTACTGTTAATTATTATGCAGAACATTACGGAAAAATAATGGAGGTAATTGATGCATTGGATAGCACAGACAGTTCCGGCGTTGCAGCTGTAAAATCATTGCCTTCTGAACAGCTATTGGAAGATATTCTGTTCATTGATTCTAATTTTAAAATCGTGTCCAAAAGCACCATCCTGTTATAATCGTCTAAATTACAACTCTCAGAAGCCCTAAATATAGTGGATAAAGTATCACAAACCGTCATCCAAAATAAAAATTCATTAATTTCAGAAAAAGTGAAATGTGAGTTGAGAAAAATTATTGCTAAAAATTCTGCCTATTCACAACTTCGTACTATAAATGATGTACTATCAGGTCACGACAAGACATCTAAAGTTGGTGTACTAAAAAGTAGTAACTTTCCGTTCTTCAAATATGTATGTATTACATCGTGTGATGTTGAACATACATTTTCCCAAAATAAAAGCTGTTTAACTGACCATCGGAGGAGGTTACTTTGCAGTCGTTCAAAATGTACGTAACTCTTCACTGCAATGCACATATTCAAGGATGATGTGAGTATCTTACATTAAATTTTAAGAGTATAAAATAATTGTGTATTTACATGTTTAGACATTTCCTACTTCAATGATCATTCATTATATTTCTTGAACGCAGGATACAGGTTTTATTGTAACCGCAGTATACTGCTCAGTGTTTACATCAGAGGCATACTCCATCCGTTGCACGCCCCTTTCTCATACAGTCTATACTGTGTGCGTAGTAAACCTTACGATTCTCGTGGCAATTCCACGAAGTCTACTTATTATTAACAGTACTTTAGAACTGAAATAAATAAAAACTAGGTATTTGTATTATGATATAGAAAGTCTTAATTGTTAACAATACCTTAAAAATAAATTTAAGTAATAATGATTAATAAAACGTAGGAATGCATGACATCAGTGTCCATATTAACAAAATTTTACAAAATCAATTGAAGAATAACGACTCGAAAAAAGTAGGTAGTTTTTAAATAAAGAAAGTTATGTATTGTTTTAATCAAACTTTCACAGTATTTTCTGTCCACTAGAGGCATCCATTTTAACATAAAATTTATATCTACAGTCTTCTCTTAACTGATCTTATATTTCAAATAATAATTCAATAATTCCTTATTGAAGAAAAGGTGGACAGTATGTTCGATCATTACTAGTTTTCAGGTGCATTACAGTTTACTACGTGAAATTCAGTATCGTCAAAATTTAACTTGAATTCCACATTAAATATATTTTACTTTTTCATGAAATTTAGCTATTTAACTTGTGAAAATGGAACCTTCTTGAAATCAAAATGTTTGCTGGTACTGTGAATATCTTTAAAATCTTCAGACAAAAGGTTAGTCACTTTATAAGGATGTTTTTATTTACATCCTGTAGCAGCCTAACGAATGAAGTGGGTAACTAGGATTCACACTCACACATAACTTTTTCAATCTGTGAATGCACATTAGTAGAGAAGGTTTGCGCTTGACGTCAAAGCATGGCGGATGGACCGGAAATGGCGCGACCTTGAGTGACCTTGAGGTAGGTCATGTACGTTGGTGTAGGTCAGTGACCTTGAGGTAGGTCATGGTGCAGGAAGCACGTACCCCGCCGGAAGCAGACCCCCGCCTGCATGCATGTCAATTAACCAGAAGACATGTTGACACATGTCGTGACAGGATATGAACATACACCTACCAAATGAACAGGACGTACGTGACGAATAGCAATGGAGGGGGGTGACCCTTGGCGGATATATAAAGGCGTGAAAATCCAGAAATAATCTAGTGAAGAGCGAAGTTGTTCTTTCCCCGGAACAGTTCCGACGGTTCCGGTTCCGAAAAAATACTATGTTCCAAATAACAGTTCCGAAATAACAGTCACCAGTGGTGATGAGTCGGAGTCGTTGAGTCGTTCAAACGAACGGTACAGTACCCTTCCTCTTCACCATGCAGCTCACATTGGCACACAAGTCGTCTATCTTGTTGATTGGTTAGAGTTTCAGTGGAGCACTCATAGGCATGACATAGTACACATTCTTATCTATAGATGGCACTGCAATGCACATTCGAATCGATTTTGGAAAATTGCTGTGCATGCGGACAGAACTCAAAAGCTTAATGTTAGTAATTAAACAGCTGTTGACTACAAGGACAGAATACAACACTTTGTTTTCGTACATAAAGTTATAAAGATATGGTAGCTAACTAAAAAAAAATAACATAACATTTAAAACATATCGTATGTAATTTCTGTTCTCTCTATTACATAATAAAAAAAAACAAATCATTAATTTTTATTTTTACTTTTCTTAATGCACAGTTGTTATAATAATAATAATAATAATAATAATAATAATAATAATAATAATAATAATAATAAATATTACAATTTCATAAATAATAAAAAAGATATATATTGGCAGTACTGAAACCTGGAAACCCCGCAGTGGATTAGTAAAATGTTGGAATCGCATCTTTACCAAAGTGTAATTTAAACTTCACATTGAACCTCGCTCTCCAAATCAGTACTTATATGGGCAGTTTCCAACAAATAATGCTACAACATTTTTGTCGTTCTTTGATAACAGAGAAGATATCACAAAAACTTGTGCTTGTCAGACTTAACCTCAACAAACGACATACAGACATTGTAACTAAACCACTCATTACCATTTACGACTTTAACCTTTGTATAGAATCAGCTGATCAATGAATTAATAATAGTATGCGTACTTTATGACTTTGTAGAATGTTTATAAAACAGAATTAGTCAACTAATGGTGAAATAAACTATAAAGCGGGAATGAATATTACAGATTATTAAATACTTACTATAACATTACAGATGATTGGCCAGTCTTACAAATGTTGATATTAAAGTTCGCGCCACCGCAAGGATTTCAATTTCCATGCGCCCCCCTCCAACCACGTGAGAGTTTCAAGTACCAACTTCATCCAACGAAGTTCCAAGTACAACATAAAGAACAACGAGAACAGTATAACCGCAGCTGTCATTGGTTCATCGGAACGAGCTCCGACGTTCCGACTGTTATCTCGGAGTCGGAACATACATTGTGCAACGCGGTACTGCGAGCCCGCAACAGCTGGGCAAGTGAGCAGCTGAGTCGGAACATTGTTATTTCGGAACAGGAGGTTCCGACCTACTGTTCATTTTTGCAACAGTTCCGAGACCGGAACAGTTCCAAAATAACTGTTGTGTTATTTTTTACCCATCTCTAAAATAATCTACTTGTGTGAAGTGTGCGGCTTCCAGTTCACGTTCCGCACCAACCTCTTGCGACATATCCGCATACAACATGTAGACCAGGTATGCTCGTTCTCTGACTCGCGATTACGTTCTGTAATCACAACCTTCCAATGTAGAGCGTGCTGTTCCTCATTCGAAGCTCGACGGATGACTGCGGAAGGCAGTTCAAGTACTTAGTAAACGCACGAACAGTGCGGGGCAATGACAGTCAAAACCTTCCGTAAGCAAACGATCATTCCGTACAGTTTGGGAGGAAGATTATTTTTTTAGCGTTGGGTGAAAACGTAAAGTGTTTACTATGTTATAAGGCGCTGTCAGGAATACTACTGAGCAACATAAAACGACATTATAGGCTCTGCCACCCAGAACATGCCGAAGTAACAACGTATTATTATTATTATTATTATTATTATTATTATTATTATTATTATTATTATTATTATTATTATTATTATTATAGTAATTTTATTCCAGCAGAAATGTTTTGATAAAATAATTTTTCAGGGGTGCAACGTGCACTACAGCTTCAAGAACTGAAAGAACTTCATGAAAGGCCAAACATTGCAATTCAGAGTCTATGTTTAGCAGCAAGTTATGTAGTGTGTTGGGAATTAGCTAAGGCACTAAAATCCTTCACGGATGGTGAACTTGTAAAGAGATGTATGGTGCCTGAACAAAATACTGTTAATTATATCTCTGTAGCTTCATGATTTTGAACGTATGGAGATTGATATTAGTATTTTTGTTAATCCTTTCATAGTAAATTTAGTATAGTCCGTGAGAATGCAGTTCCAGGACGAGTTAATTGATCTACAAAGTAACATATAATTCAGAACTAATGCAGAGAATATGACTTGACAAGCATATAATTATTTTAAAAAATGAACAAAACGAAATATCCCAAGATGAGCTTATTCGCTGCCACTATGTTAACTACCTTCGCCTCGACATATAATGTGTGCGAACAATTATTTTCGAGAATGAAGCTTGTTAAATCGAAACATAGTCTCGATTAACAGATGGGAATCTTTTGAGCCAGCTGCGCAATGCAGTAAATTCGTTGGAAATAGATTTCCGATTACTTGCAGAAAAGAATGCACATGTTGAATAGACCGCAAAGTATGGTGCAATATGGAAATAGTATTATCTAGGATATAATAATATCATAACTATATTAAATATTGTTTAATAAATAATGTAATAACTGAATATTACAGTGAAATACTCTTTCCTATTGCTCCAATGTAGTTGCGGAGCCCAACCCGTACACTGTGTGTGTTATGCAGTGCAGCATCATCCGTGTAATCGGGGCTTTTACAATTTTGAGCATACCTGATGTAGACCAACATAGGGAGCATCAATGCGAACGCTGTGGTGCATTGTTCGCTACAGTGTCTGTATAAAGACAGTATGGACAATAGCACAGTTCACGCCCACCGCCACCATTAAGATTCCATGACGAGCATATGTTCCTATGGAAATAATTAAAGAATCGTAATTGGAATATATTTATATGATGTTCTCCCTTTCTTTAAAACATTTTTCTGTCACACATAGTGCTTGAATACGTTGACAAAGGTAATTCGGCAGGTGTTTTATTATAATTGATAATTGGCAGTGATATAATATAGCAGTACGTAATGAAATTTAGATTATGCTAGACAAGTTGGCGAGCTACAGCGTTGCCAACCGTAGCTGGAACCGGCTAAACATAGAAGGATTTAAGGACCCGAAGCTGGTAGCCGGACGGCTATAGCTTGATGACAAAATGTAGCCGTTTCGAGACTCGACCACCTGACCACAATCAAATATTATTCAATTTCTTAAGTTTGCGTGAGAGGTGGTATATTTTTAGGAAGACAAGTTCAAAGCAGGTTCATAAAAAGGGGAAAGGTAGGATGGAGATTTTTTTTCAACGATCTCTTGGAAAGATTTCTGAATAAAGTCGTAAAAAAAGGGACGGGTCTAAATTTATAAACAAACCCATGAAAGAACTGCCCGGTCAAGAAGTGGAAGTCTTGTTACCACTACACGTTATCAAGAACTGTGATATGTTTGAAGGTTCGATTAACAAAAAGGAATAGGGGTTGTTTCATATTATTCCTGTCCCTGAGAAGCTATGAATAAAGTCGTAAAAAAGGATGAAGAATGCAAACGCTATTTCTGTATATTTTTTCTGGAGATGAGTAATAGAGTCAATTTTCTAAGCAGAAACGTTGAATGGGCTGCCCAGTGAAGCCGTCAGTCTTGGACAAAAGGTCCTACAGTATTTTTTTTTTTTTTTTTTTTTTTTTAGCTTTGAAGGTTTCATTTTTATTTTTTTTGAGAGGGACTCTTGAACTGCAATTTTTAACATCAACTTTTTTTTCTTAAACTTCTATTTCCCCCACCCTTCTTCATCCCCTTCTATGCCCATCGTTTTTTTATATTTTAGCCTCATGGCGAAGTGCATCAACATTGATTAAAAACGCAGTAATCATAGATTACGAAACGACGGTTAAACAGTAGCCGTGGTTAAAATGTAATTTATGTGCACCATTCATAATCACCGATTACTAAAACATGGCTAGCTGACACCTCATTTAACCAGAGTAAAGTCTATGATGGTACATTGTTTCTACAAAATGACTAAAGGAAAGCATCCATACCGCTGCAAAGATAATAGTCAACGTCTAAAAACGACTGCGCTCACTATGTTCTACATCGAAATGAACGTATCCTACATTTTCGCGTTGCATTTGTTTGCCTTTGGGCGCTGTTATATTTGTGAGTTACATTTCTTTGTTTTTCAGTACTGTTAGGTTAAAATCGTACAAAATGGAAAATTGAATCCAAAAATGATTATATCCCAATGTTAGGTTGAAGTATCGATAGACTTAATTACTAGATTTAAATGCATTATATAAAAAATATGGAATATCCATAAAGGAAAAGGATGCAGAAGATTGGTAGGAATGTGCGTACGATCTTGGACCCCATTTACTCCAGGGAATTGTGCATTATCCTAAGATCCATCCATAACCTCTCTTTGTTCAGCCAGAGAAAGAGATACCGGCATTCGAGTATCCCCTCTTAAAATACAGAAAATAACAGTTACATAGAGCCGATCCGTAGGAGAAATATGATTGTTCTTGTGTTATTTCAATTGATCCATTTGTAGATTTTGATAAACGAAATCCCTCCTGAAATTTTCTGTCACCTAATTCCTCGTAAGAATTCTCTCTTTCCACTAAAGAACCTTCACGCTCACGCTCTATCCAAGTAATTCAAGTACTGTACAATAATAATCGTCTTCAAAATAATCACCTGTGGTTCTGGCCGCCATTTTGCTTTACTTGCTCTACTAATCGCTGGTTATCTCCTTCAACCGCTCATATTTGGCCGGTTAGAGATTACTGTGGTTAACCTCCTATTTAAGTCGTAACCGAGGTCAATCTACCGTAAAAATGCTTAATCAGGGATTAGGTGACAATTTCATCCAATGGTTACACTAACCGACGTTGATGCACGTGGGCATTCAGTCTGTCTGAAAAATCAGTCGAGTTCACTTAGTTAATCTTGACTTACGATTTGCCAGTTTTGTGATAGTTTGTCAATGTGCATTGTCTTACAATAGTGCTAAGTATGAGTTCCAGTGTTGCCAATTCAGCGGTTTTCCCGCTAAATCTAGCTTTTTTGGATAACCGTCTCGCGGGTAAAATTATATTATCCCGCTTAGCGGGAATACTAGCGGTTTTTAAACTTTAAAGCTTCTGAAATGAAATCCATATTAGCATTATAAGCGGCTTTCATAATTACATTTAATTCGTTCAGTGTGTGTTTTGTGATATAATGGATGTGTAAATGTACTGATAATTCCATATTATATATGTTGCCGTTAAAACCCGAAATCTGTCAAAACCAGTTTCAACTAGGAAAAACTAGTTTAAGCAAAAAAAGATACATAGAAAGTGAGATTTCGTATGATCTAGAATCAATGTCAGATTAGGTTTGGTTTGTTTAGGTTTTTGTTTGGTAAAAGTCTAAAAAAGAACCTAAACAAACCAAACCTAACCTGTCATTGATTCTAGATCTTACCAAAATTCGTTTTCTATCTATATTTTAAAACTAGTTCTTACTAGTTGAAAGTAGTTTTGTCGGATTTTGGGTTTAACGGTAAAATATATAGTGCAATAAGAATTTAAATATGTTGTGTCTGTGATAAAAGTGTTCAAAATTGATTTATAGCGCCACATTGGGAATGATAAATGTGTGCAATATTCATTACATTGGTGGGTGGATGCTCTATCTTGACAATTATTATTATTATTATTATTATTATTATTATTGTTATTATTATTATTACTAATGTTGTTGAATAATAAATATACATTAAAATCTAGAGATATTTGTTAGAAAATCGCGGGTTTTCGAAAGCCATCTAGCGGAGTTATACGAACAACTGTTGGTAACACTGATGAGTTCTTCGGAGAGTGTATGTGAATTCACGCGTAGATGAAGAGGTGTAGAGACTCCCGAGAAGAAGAAATTAATTCGTGGTGAATCTAAATTGAAACTAAAATCTCGACAACAAAAGTATAAGGGGGAATGGGAATAAGATTCTATGTTCAAAGGATGGATACGACCTGTAGTAGGGGTGCCCAATAAAGCATATTGCAAAGCGTGTAGATGGGAAACAGTGGCGAAATTGAGTAATTTGAGGGAACATTCAAAAACTGAGAAACATTTGAAGTCTGTCAAAGGACTTGTTCATGGGCAGCGTACTTTGTTTCAGTGCAATTCACAACCAAGTAGGAATGTACATGCCTGCGCGAATACTTCTGTTAAAAGAGCAGAAATTTTATGGGCTGGGTTAATAGCTAATAATATCAACCGTAGATGATGTATTTTTCAAAATGTGTTGAACTGACGATAAATCATCTCCATTTGTAAATATTATATGTAGGGCTACATAATTATACAATATACATTTAAATTAAATTTAGGACGTAAATAGTGATTTACTTTCAAGACGTAAGTGTAAATAGTGATTAATTCCCACGTGTAGACTAAATAGTGATTTAATTTCAAGACGTATCATGGAGGACAACAATGCTACATCAGAAATTGGTCAGTTTAATATTCAAAAACTTATTATTAGAATTATTTTTATTCGTTCTTGATTATGATTACACACTTTTAACACTTAGGTACATATTACTAATCTAATTGTTAAACTTGTTAAACTAACAACTTTTTAAATTCACTGTGTAAAATAATGAAACTTTAGTATCATGGAACTCTATCTTAGTGACTAGTTTCGGCATAAAGTCTCGCCGTTAATTTAACAAGTTTAACAATATTACGTTAATGATATAACCGTGTAATCAAGAATGAATCTGCAAGACGATACCAATTAATTGAGTACTTTAATATCAAAGACGGACATCTGTTATCTCCATAGTTTTGATCTAGAAGCACGTTTTTGCTTCCCAGTGTTCTTTGTAATATTTTAACACAATTTATTTTATAGATGTAGTATTAGAGTTTGCATATAGTTCACCATAACTGAAAAGAGCATGAAGAAGTGTATAAGAATCCACACTAGGTACCTAAATTTCGATCTGAGGGTCAGATGTCCGCCTTTAATATTAAGCTACTCAATTATTTCTGTTTGATTCTTTGCTTATTAAACGTAGAATATTATTATGTAAAGTAATGTACACATGTATTAATTTAAACATAATTGCGAGCGTTATTTTGGTTTATTTTCATATTTTTATTTGGATAAACAATTCTAAATTTAACCCTATTTTACTTTGAAGGGCTTTCATACTACCAGATGTTCATACAAAGTAGGTTAGTGTAACAGCTGTCATTCAGTAGTAAATTTAAGTTCGGGATCTTTGACCGCTGTAAATCAAGAGACCCGTGTTCTTTAGAAAATTCAGGTTGTCGTTTCTAAAGGGAACCTCGCTTTCTTTGTTCGTTTGGTCAGCCTACCATTTCGCACTATTACCATATAAATCACTCTATCTATAACATAAAATACACGAATCTAACTACGTATTCTGCTATCCCGCCAGCGATGTTTGGAAACTTAATGGCAGCTGCGTACCACGTGACTGCAATGACCAATCACAACTGAAGTCTCGTATGGCCACACTGTCTTTATACAGACACTGTAGTATTCACACGGAGCAGTGACCTGCACCGCCACGTCGCTCGTCGAGTCAGTGCACCGAAACGAGAGATGGAAGTGTGAAATCTGTAACAGTACCTATTCGCGGCGGGATGCACTCCATCATCACCAGTCGAAGAGTCACCGACCTCTGGTGGATGTAAGTAGACTCCACGGCTTAAGGGGTATGTTGCACAGGTGGTCTAGGGATATGGGAATATAACGTAGTATGTACCATTTCCAGGAAAGAGCGAGCGTTATCCAGCCGCCGAGACCTAGCGTGATCCAACGTGCTCCACCCCGTACATCGCGACCCTCTCCAGCACCGCCGGTTCCGATACCAGGACCACCGACTGCAGGTCCGTCTAGGGACGAGGACGGACTCGTACCCGCACCAGAACCATCGAATGCCAACCCGAGGGACGAGGTTGGATTCGTGCTCACGGAGTCGGCATTCAAGAGCCGAATCAGGACGTATGCGGCAACCGGCGCTCTTAGACCCCTCATACGTCCTGATTCGTCCAACATAGGGGAGGTGCTAGGTATCCTGAAATCTCACATTATACAAAAGGTAGAAGGGGCGCTGAAAGCAATTCCCTCCATTAAATTTAACATATTCGTGGAATGTGAGTTTGAGAACGTGAAAAAAGAGCGCAAGGCATACAATTTCAAATCGAAGAACGATGATGTGTACCGGGTATCGAACCTAGGACCGATAGTAGGCAACCAGATCACGAGTATTGTTCGTGAATTTGAGTAATGCATGTTAAAGTGGTCCGGGTGGTATTTCACGAAGGTGACATCAGTGGAGTTGCGAATTAACCGAAGCAACCCCCTTAATGGGACCAGCTTTATCCCCCTCCCCGCGCGGTACAGACATAGAAGATCGATCGTAAATTATATTTAGTAGTATTTATTTATTTAACCTAGTATAGATAAGGCCGTCAGGCCTTCTGTGCCCCTCTACCAGGGGATTACAACTATAATATGAACAATAAAATTACCATTAATATTAAATTTACAATTACAATTACAATAAAAATTAAAATACGACAAGATTACTTGATTAATGAAAGCTAGACATTTTATCATAGAAGTTAAGAACAAGGAATATTTTTGTATGTACTGAATTACAAATTAAACCTACAATAACAAAATTCTATAGTGATGAAATTACCGGATATTGAAATATTTTGTGATAGATTAAGAGAACTATTTACAAGAAACCATGTCTGAACGAGTCTCAATTACTGACCAAGTGCCTAATAAGTTTGCGTTTGAATTCAATTTTATTTCGACAATCCCTGATGCTAGCAGGTAACGAATTCCAGAGTCTTGGCAGGGCTATTGCGAAAGAGGATGAGTATGAGGAGGTGTGATGGGATGGTATTGTTAGTATTGTTTCATGGCGAGAGCATGTGTGTGTAAATGTGCGTAATAGGGACCAGTATTGTTTTAAATACAGCATACTGGCGCACTTTATCGATCGTGATGGCGATTTCGTCCATATGTACGAGAATAGACGTGACCTGGAGGACAAGTACGATTGGAATATTGAGTTCCCGGTAAAAATAGAAAACATTGCAAAATTTGAAAAGCGAAATAAGGGTACCTATCAACGTATTCGGCATAGACGAAAATACAGACGTATTCCCGTTGAAGGTATGTGATGAGGAACTGGATGATCACAGAGACCTGTTATACATTACAAATGAAACACACGGACACTACTGTTATATAGCCAATTTCAGCGCATTCATTGGACCGCAGTTGACGCGTCACAGGGGCAGACTCGCCATCTGCAAGAGATGCTTTTCACATTTCGCAAGTCGGGGAGCGATGTCGACACAGGAAAGATTGGTGAACATCTACTAATAATAAATCTGTAGCCGAAATTTTTCTGGTAATTTTCGATTTTCCAAAAATAATTGGTCCTAACATATATAATTAACCGCCCTGAAACCGAAAATCGCTTTTTTGAAATTTTTGTTTGTATGTCTGTCTGTCTGTCTGTCTGGATGTTTGTTACCTTTTCACGCGATAATGGCTGAACCGATTTATATGAAAATTAGAATATAAATTAAATTCGTTGTAACTTAGAATTTAGGCTATATGGCATTCAAAATATTTTATTTAAAAGGGGAGTTATAAGGGGGCTTGAATTAAATAAATCGAAATATCTCCCTTATTATTAATTTTCATGAAAAATATTACATAACAAAAGTTTCTTTAAATATAATTTCCGATAAGTTTTATTCCATGCAAAATTTTTATAGGACTGATATTTAATGAGATAAAAGAGTTTCAAAATTACAATAACAACGCCATCTAAGGCGGTGTAACGAAATAAAAAACAAATGACTTCGTCTATAAGGGGCCTTGGACAACAACAATCGAAAGCTATGAAACATACGGTAGCCTACAGAGAATGTTTCAGTGTTTGTATGAAGTAATATCGGATTTGTATAATTAATTAATTTACCATTGGAAAGTGTAGTTTCTCTAGATGGACATAATGCTATAATGTTATTACAGTAACTCTGAGTGAATCGAGGATAGGTAAAATTAAAATAGGTTCTTATGCACAGAAAACTTGATAGGCATTCATTTCCTGTATTTCCTAAAATAATTTTTATGACCAAATGAGCGTCTCTGGATCAAAATGATCGCATTTTAATTTTTTTAATACAATTTAAATTAAGTACCATAATAAACGATTATCCTTCTATCAAACACGAATATTCCCAGGATCAAATGTCCTATTTTAATTATGTAATTACTGTATATTTATTTCTAACAGGTGCAGCGGAGCGCACGGGTACGGCTAGTAAGGAAATATGCAGACAATTCAAAAGCGTGAGATCGATAATACCCGACGAACCCTGGATAGAATTTAAGGAAGTCTGGAGAAGTCAAAAATTGCGGTTCGTGATATACTGTGATTTTGAAAGTGTTCTGCAACCTGTGCACGGATGTGAGAATAGCCCCGCCACTAGCTGGACGTGATCATACTCGCCTCATAGCTACTGCTACCTAATTAAGGATGCGCTGGGCGAGCACACAGAAGTCAGGCGTTACCGCGATGAGGGAGCAGGACAGAGGTTCATGGAGTCGGTTATAGCGGACGTGCGCCGCATAAGCGACATACTGTATAGTCATCGAAAGCCAATGGACCCGCTTACGCCAGAGCAGCAAGCCGAATACGAGAACGCAGTAGTGTCAGTCACACATGCAAAAAGGGAAATTTTACGGACGATAACGTAAAGGTACGCGATCACTGTCATGTGACCGGTCACTACCGCGGCGCGGCCTATAAGAATTGTAACATCAATTATCAAGATTTCAAAAAGGCATATGACTCGGTTAAGAGAGAAGTTTTATATGATATTCGTATTGAATTTGGTATTCCCAAGAAACTAGTTCGATTAATTACAATGTGTCTCCAGCGAATAGGGATTATAAAGAATGGACACTGAGCGAATTTTCCTGTGTTTTGTTTCTCTGTGCGCCAGCGGCTAGTTCCACTTTCAAGCGCTAGAGGTAGTGTAATCGAGCATACGCTAAGATAATAATTGAGAATAGAGTTAAGGCACAGGATCCAAACATCGCCTACCTTATTGCATCATCCAGTAATGCTTTGCTTCAAATAAATTCAAGTTAACAGCTTTTCCTTATTTCTCAGTGACAAACTAGTTGTAATAATAATATTTTATATTTCAGATATAATAAATTATATTATAAAATAATATAATACATTATAAAATTAAGTATCGAATTCGTTTAATATTTGTATAATAATATAATATAGGTATATGGTTTTACTTCTCGTAAGAGTTTTGTTTTTCCATTTTCAGCGGTATCAAATCATTACATATTTTAATTGTTGTTGGGGTCAAAATCTCAACTCTCATTATAAAGGAACTCTAGAGTCTAGACATTGCAGTTAATGAAGGATTTATTATTTTATGGATCCAATTTATTTTATTTGAGTACATAATGTACCTAGATATATTAATTGTATGTGTTATATTTCCGCTGTGTCGACTGCTAGCTGGTGTGATGTCAGCGCCAACTCTAGGGAGAAAGCAGAATCTGACGCTTTAGCTGACTTGAAGGTCATTGAAATCAGTCCGGCTACATCAAAGGTACCGACGCGAAATGTCCATTCTTTATAATCCCTATTCGCTGGTGTCTCAGTGAAACGTACAGCAGGGTTCGTATAGGTCAGTTTCTGTCAGATGCGTTTCCAATTCACTGTGGGCTAAAGCAAGGAGATGCACTATCACCTTTACTTTTTAACTTTGCTCTAGAGTATGCCATTAGGAAAGTCCAAGATAACATAGAGGGTTTGGAATTGAACGGGTTACATCAGCTGCTTGTCTATGCGGATGACGTGAATATGTTAGCAGAAAATCCACAAACGATTAGGGAAAACACGGGAATTTTACTGGAAGCAAGTAAAGAGATAGGTTTGGAAGTAAATCCCGAAAAGACAAAGTATATGATTATGTCTCGTGACCAGAATATTGTACGAAATGGAAATATAAAATTGGAAATTTATCTTTTGAAGAGGTGGAGAAGTTCAAATATCTGGGAGCAACAGTAACAAATATAAATGATACTCGGGAAGAAATTAAACACAGAATAAATATGGGAAATGCCTGTTATTATTCGGTTGAGAAACTTTTATCATCCAGTCTGCTGTCAAAAAATCTGAAAGTTAGAATTGATAAAACAGTTATATTACCTGTTGTTCTATATGGTTGTGAAAATTGGACTCACTTTGAGAGAGGAACATAGGTGAAGGGTGTTTGAGAATAAGGTGCTTAGGAAAATATTTGGTAGCTAAGAGGGATGAAGTTACAGGAGAATGGAGAAAGTTACACAACACAGAACTGCACGCATTGTATTCTTCACCTGACATAATTAGGAACATTAGATCCAGACGTTTGAGATGGGCAGGGCATGTAGCACGTATGGGCGAATCCAGAAATGCATATAGAGTATTAATTGGGAGGCCGGAGGGAAAAAGACCTTTAGGGAGGCCGAGACGTAAATGGGAAGATAATATTAAAATGGATTTGAGGGAGGTGGGGTATGATGATAGAGACTGGATTAATCTTGCTCAGGATAGGGACCAATGGCGGGCTTATGTGAGGGAGGCAATGAACCTCCGGGTTCCCTAAAAGCCAGTAAGTAAGTAAGTAACATCAATCATCAAGATCAAAATTTCGTTCCGTGTATATTGCATAACCTATCGAACTATGACGGTCACTTTATCGTTCATGAGCTCGGTCTGAATGAGGAGGAGATATCCGTGATCCCGAATACGACCGAGAAATATGTTTCCTTTACAAAATACGTCGGAGTGCGATGGAAGAAGAGAGAAGTCATTAGCTTCGATTTCTCGATTCCTTCCGATTCATGTCCGATAGTCTGGACAAACTGACAGTCTTGCCAAGTCAGCGGTTTTGTAGCTAAATCTGGTGTTTTCAGGACTATGGTCAGCTACAGAATTTTACCGTCAGCGGCTAGCTATTTATTTGGCGTTTTTTGGTGATTCCGGCAGAGGAAGACAATATTTTTAAGTTTTTCTTCTGTAAAGGTGTTATAATTGTTTTATATCTAGCCTGCTTGCGGATAACAATAATAGTTAATTATAAACTAGAGTTTAATTTGGTTTTATCAAAGTTCTTCATTGTGCAAGTATAAAATATCAATAAGTTAACTCGATTTGATATAACCATGTCCATTTTCTGCTTCATCCATTGTTGTGCAAATAAGGTATGCCACATTCGTTAAACTTTAGTCTAATCATGTATGCATTGTTTTTGTAAATGAATTGATATAATCAGGAAGAGTAGATAATGAACTGAATTGTTATTTTCATTTATGATAACTTATATTACGATAGGCCTACTTAAATTATCATTCCGCATTGTAGTCTATGTAACAGAGACATATTTAAAAACAGACTCATTGTTGGCAAACACGTCTCCACCTCAGTGTGAAATCAGATTTCGGACGGACTGGTGTGATTGTGAATGTGATTGTTTCAGAAGTATCCAGTATATTTTTCTTGATATACTTCATTCAATTTTGAAGAAATATGCCGCGTAAAACTCCATAGGTTAGAGATGTGTGAAAAAAAACATAGGTTAATGTGTTGAAAGATTGGGTAGAGGAAGTTGCCGATGATGGAAAGCTCGGCCTAAATGGTGTAAATCACTAAATCACACCAGTTTCAATCTGCTTTGCATAGGGCCACCAGACCAACCTGGGGTCTTAGTCCTGATATATTGCGAACAATATATCATGGCGCTTTCGAACCATTGATATTATACTGTGTCTCGGCATTTCAAAATATACTTCACAAAAAGTGGGTTCAAAATAAATTGATACAAATCCAGCGTGGATTCATTCTACGAATCACGAAGGCTTACAGAACCACATCGACAGACGCAGCCCTAGTGATCGCGGGTATACCACCATTGTTTTTAAATGCCATGGCTAAAGCTGAAATCTCTAACGTGAAAAGAAACGGGATATTTATAGAACAAGAATCATATCTTGAGGTGGAAAAAAGATCACATTTTCAATTAACTGGTCATCCGAAAGATTTTCACCGTGCATCAAATACATGTACAGATCGACATGAATACAACATCTATACTGACGGCTCTCGGTTGCAAAAGGAGAACGACGTCACCTTGGTGGGCTGTGCTTTTGTTACCTACTACAACACTACTGAAGTCCACTCTGCCACGTTCCGCCTGGCGCCCATGTGCTCCGTGTTCCAAGCAGAACTCTTTGCCATCTTGCAAGCAGTGAAATGGAGCATTACCAACGGGATTGACTCATGTATTCACAGCGACTCTCAATCTGCCTTACAAACCATTGACGATAAATACAACTTGCATTCTATAGCCGTCGAAATTAGATCCCTAATACTTAAATTTGAAGGTCGTATTTGCTTAATGTGGGTGCGCGGCCACACAGGTACTGAAGGAAACGAAAGAGCGGATACATTAGCGAAGCAAGCGGCCTCAACCAACTCAGAATATAAATATTCCACCTGTCCTATTTCGTACATCAAGCAGAAGATCAAGCACACAACTACACTCAAGTGGAATACATACTGGAACTCTAGTGTTAAAGGCTCTGTGACCAAGAAATTATTCTTTCCCAATGTACAAGACAGACTATGTTGCAGTCAGTTCTCAACCGACTTCTTTTACACCCAATTTATGACCGGCCATGGAAAATTCGGTTCCTACTTCGAAAGATTTAGGATCAAAAGTGCAGAAGAATCTTTGTGCATATGCAAAGAGAATCAGACTGTTGAACATTTGATTTTTCACTGTCCAGTGTTCGAAAGGAAAAGACACTTTTTAAGATATCATATCTCGGATTGCAATTTAAATTACTCCACACCCCTTTACCATTTTCTTAGAAAAAAATGTTGTTACAAACAATTCACAGAGTTTATACACCACATCCACGCAAGACTGTAGCTGTTAATTGTATATAAATTAATGATGTTATAAAATCCTAATGCACTATGTAAAACAAGGTGTCTATCTCTGGGACATAATAATAGTAATGACAACAATAACTATGTTTGTATTATAGATTTTACTATTGTTGAGTATTTGATGACAGGTATATAGTTTGTAACCATAAGTAATTTTGTTTTTATTTTTTCTTTCCTATCGCAAACCAACTATATAATAGGTATTTTATTTGTAACTACGCCAATTATGTGCATTATCTCATTAATATTGCTTAAAATTGTGTATAAGATCACAAATTAATGTAATAATCTTGCAATTTCTCTACACCTTCGATTATAATTTCTAATTTTATTTCATTTTGTTTTAACTGATAGTAATTATTGCATAACGTATTAGTATTGTTTACTGTCTCTTAATTAGTATATTTATATTGTAACTATGATTCACACCTACTATTAATTCTTTAAAATTGTGTATTATCACTACATATTGTATTTCACATGTAACAAACTACAACCCTAATATACCAAAGGTAAAATAGGGTTTCAATATTTGGATAACAATAATAATAATAATAATAATGGTGTAAGGTGATTTTGAAAGCAAAATATTCAGATTTAATTGTCCGTACGATTTTGCATAGAACATAGAGCCTACGAAGTGATACACACTTTCCATAATTTAGTCTACATTTGTATAAAATTCTCTAGTTCATAAAACTGTATAGTTTGTATTTCAAATTTGGAAGTGTTGTGTTAAGAAATATCTGGAGTTTTTCAACTACAGTTTAGCGGTTTTTTTAAGCTTGTGCAGCGGTAAATAGAATTCTGAGTTGGCAACACTGCAAACTGAGCTCATTCCTCGATGAGGACCACTTCGAGCACTGCAAGCAAGCTTCCTGACCCCGCCAGAGGACATACCCCAACATGAACGTCACGCCAATAGAGCAGAAGACCCAGACGATACCTACAAAAAGAAACAAATTACGACATTTCTGCGACAGACTACAGCTGCTCCAAAGAAAGCAACCTCCAACTACTTCAGAATGCTGTGTCACACGACACAAACACCAGCCTACTTATTCAAGATTCGGCAACGTGACACCAACCAATGTCAGTGTGGCCAAGCAGGAACTCTGAATCACTGCTTATTTGGATGCACAATCACAAAACAAGAATCCGACAAACTCATCGACATCATAAACAAACATATTCCACCTGGACCTATCCACATAGACAATGTCCTACCAATGTTTCTCCCACCCATATGTTTCGATACACCACAAAAACAAAAATGAAAATCTAACAAATTCACACCACAAAAACAACGATCAAAGAAAATAAATAGTTGTACCAACACCACTGGACGCAGGAGCCGACCGACTAGGTTGGCAGCAGCGTCACAAAATAACCACGAAGTGAAGTGAAGTGAGCACTGCAAGCACTATTTCCCTGCGAACGTGTTCGATCTGGTGAGGAGGAAAGGCGTGTTTCCATACAACTACGTGACGGACATGTCCGTATTGGACGAGGAACGGTTACCACCAAAAGAAAAGTTCCTGAGCTCGTTAACAGGAAGGGCAATAACAGATGAGTCCTACCTGCACGCGCAAAGCGTATGGACCGCCTTCAATGCGCGCACTCTCGGTGAATATTCAGACGTGTACTTGTTACGTGACACGCTGTTACTGGCGGACGTGTTTGAAAACTTCCGCAGAATGTGCTTGCAATACTACGATCTCGATTGTGCGTGTTTTTACACGGCTCCAGGTCTCGACTATTCAGCAATGCTGAAATGTACCGGGGTAAGACTGGAATTAATGACGGACATGACAATGATCATGATGACGGAGAGGGGGATAAAGCGAGGTATCTGTCAGTACGTGAAGAGGTTGGAACAGTCCAATAATAAGTACTCGGGGGCATATGATGATACGTTGCCCTCGAAGTACATATATTACGTGGATGCGAACAATCTCTACGGGTACGCAATATATAAACCCCTCCCATTTGGTAACTTCCAATGGCTGACCGAGGCGGCACTATAATCTTTTCGCTGTAAGAAAAATCCTAATATAAACAATAGCACGTGACTGAAGTGAGGCTTCATTGGCCGCTGTTTGGCGCCATAGAATCTCAGTATATGTTCTCGCCTACTGTTGTACATTCTGTTTCATGTTAAACATTTCCTGTTACTCATCAAGTAGGCCTAGCCTCACTACTATGCATTCATTTGCTTAGGAAACATTTACTTTATAATTACTGTGATTAAAACTCATTTAACTTATTATATACATTTAAGACTATTTGTTTTTCTCCGCTTTTAAGAGGGTTTCCACTCTTATGTTTAATAACCTCACACACCGAGGATGCAGAAGCCATACTTCAGTACCACGTGCTTACGGGAACAACTACGAGCTCAAGTGACGCCAGCTTGTTAGAAAAACAGACTACCTCGGTATTACTGTTGGTATTCATCCGCGTTCATAGTACATAACAAAATATAAAACTAGCTTTTCTTTTACATATCGTTTTACATATGAGTGAAGTTATATGTTTCATTGTACAGGGACATCATTTTATTTTTACTAACAGTTTTAATATTAACCTGGCTATACCTTTAGAGAACCGGAAACACAGTTTGCTATCCCCTTCCACGACTGTAGTTCGATGATACTGGCGTAAAACACAAACAAATCACTCTACTAGGTATAGGAGGGAAGAAAAGTAGTTCACGTAAACTAGGAAATATCGCGATTTTGAGTTCGATAATTTTCATTAGGTTTTTGTTTAATCAAAATACAGTACTGTATTAAGAATAAGTGTTTTTACTCACGAACTGAGTTATCCATGCGAACGTATTCATTATGCAGTGTATATTATACTGTCTACATTCTACAGCACATTAGCGTACAATATAGAGAAAGAAGTAAAATTAAAAAATAATCATAATATGAATATTTAAACACATTTTTGAAAATGGTGGCCGTTTATTTCGATACAGGCTTCAGTTCTTTTGTGCATATTATCGCACTATAGACTATTGCATCTAATTCCAATTGCCAGTTTCGTCCTTCGTACTAGTAACTCATGTTGAAATAATTCTGTACCTACTCTATAAAAGAGTACCTTACGTACTGTAAATTCACTCTTCACTTCTGCCCAACCCGCACAGATAAAATTACTCAGACATGTCATCTATTGTCCGTCCAAGTGGTTATGCCGCAGGATCGTAGAAAGAGGGGAAATCACGTGACAGTTAATTACTTAACGACGCCCTTTTATATAAGTTATTTTAAACAGCTGTATAATATTACGTAAACGTCCAATTCCTAATAGAAATTAATGTTTTCAAAAAAGAGCTAAGACAGCCCAGCTTTTACAGAGGGGGGAGCAGAAGCAGGTAGGGGAAATCGGGATGCGACGTAAGTAAACGGACAGAGCCTGTGCGAAAATATAATTCAATATTGAAAGCTCTTTCGTCACTGGAAAACGCGAACATATTTCTGGAACGTACTATACTCACTCAGTGCTGTTTACTATATGCAGTCTTGATTCTGTCTGGAGGACGGTTGAACTTCATTAGTAGAAGGGGTGTGAGTGAAGTACATTCAAAAACTCAGGTACAATAAAAATTGAAGTAAAAATGAAATGATGTCCCTGTATTTAACAACTAGAATTCAATTTTTTATTTTCAAATAATACCAGATGATAGTTTCCAAATACGAACTACATTTTCCTGCGTCGTGTGAGTGTTTCGACTGGGAGCCAATCACGGGTATGACAGCCACGTGCTTGTGTTTACATTAGGATATTTCTTACAGCGAAAACAGTATAGACACGCTTGACGTTAGGACAATCCGAGAGGATTCTGACGTAGGCTACATAATGGAAGTGGATCTGGCATATCCGGACGAGCTCCATGACATGCATAAGGACCTACCGTTCTGTGCAGAAATGAAATGTCCACCAGGAGGTAGGTACCCTAAGTTGTTGACCACCCTCCAACCGAAATTTAATTACGTCGCCCATCACACAATTGTGCAACAGGCGATAGAAAATGGGTTGCGAATTGTGAAACTGCACAGAGCAATTAAATTTAATCAGAGTCCATGGATGAAGCCATACATAGAGTGAAATACTCAGTTGAGGCAGGTGTCACAGAACGACTTTGAAAAAAAAAATTTGTGCGAGATCGTGCGTATTTGCTTGGTTTCCGCACAAAACCAATCCGCGGAAAGTCTAAAATTCCACATACAGTATTCCAAACCTAACACACATAACAATTTCCCTCTTTTTACCGCTTAAGTGACATATTGATTTTACTGCTTTAGGCTTTTAACAAATTATTTTTAGAGACGTTCAATATAGTAATAATTATAAATTGGAAACTTACCACTGCAATTTCACCTAAATTGCACTGTTAATTATTGTTTTTAAATATTTGCAAAAATTAAGCAAACGCTAAATCATTACATAACTTTATAGTTTGTTTTAAGTTCGCATTTATAGAATGGAGGAAAAAAAAGATAGACGTATATCACGGCCTGCTGGAGTATCGTAAACACAGAATAATAATATACGTTACAAGAGCGGTATGTTGATGTTTTCATGTTCGAGGAAAAGATTGAAAAAGCGAAACGTAGTTGAGCTTTTTTAATTTCCGAGAACATGAAAACAAACATACCGCTCGTGTATCGTACATTATTTTGTGCGAAGATCGTTTATTACATACCTGAAAGACGAATTTCTAATTAGTTGCAATGAAATCTCCATCTTGGTTTCTGTTTAATGACGGCAACTTTAGAAAACAAAAATATCTATACTCCAGCAGGCCGTGATATACGTCTGTCTTTCCCCCCCCCCCAGTCTATAAATGCGAACTTAAAACAAACGGTAAGGTTATGTAATGATTTATTTTTCATTTTAATATTTTAACAATATTATTTATATAACATATTGCAGTATTAACATCGGCATCTGGAATCTTGTTGATTTTTTCACGGCTTTCTTAATGTTACTTGTATCAAGAATACAATAGCTTTCGTGGAGTAGTAGAGTTTACTGAATTTTTGCAAATATTTAAAAACAATAATTAACAGTGCAATTTAGGTGAAATTGCAGTGGTAAGTTTCCAATTTATAATCATTACTATGTTAAACGTCTCTAAAAATAATATGTTAAAAGCCTAAAGCAGTAAAATGAATGTCGCACTTAAGCGGTAAGAAGAGGGAAATTGTTATGTGTGTTACGTTGGGAATACTGAATGTGGTATTTCACACTTACCGCGTATTGGTTCTGTGAGGAAAACAAGCAAATACGCACGATATCGCACAAAACATTTTAAAGCAACAATGTTGAAGATAGATACAGTATTTTTGTTTTGCAAATTTGCCGTCATTGAACAGAAACCAAGATGGAGATTTCATTGCAACTAATCAGAAATTCCTCTTTCAGGTATGTAATAAACGATCTTCGCACAAAATAATGTACGATACATGAGCGGTATATTTTCTTTCAATTCTCGGAAATTAAAAAAGCTCAACTACGTTTCGCTTTTTCCAACTTTTCCTCGAACATGAAAACTTCAACATACCGCTCTTGTAACGCATATTACTATTTCAGGTTGATGAATAATGCCGTATTCGGTAAAACGATGGAAAACGTACGGAAACGTAGAGACATCCGCCTCGTCTCAAGTGGTGCGAAAGCTGTGAAACTGATATCCAAACGCAACTTCGTGGATCGTAAGATATTTGGTGAGAATCTTTTCGCAATCCATCTCCAAAAGGCGAAGTTAATATTTAAGGGGACACTCAACTATATTTTGGAACTTTTTTCCTATTTGACCAATCTTTTTCAAATTTGGAGAAAAAGTTTAATATACACATGGAAAGTAACATGCAAAATCTCAGCTCATTAGATCCAATACTTTTCAAAATAAAAAAAATATTTCAATGTTAAATCAATCATTAATTGAAATATCACTTTTAATTATCATTTTTTTATTTTTTTGGCTTTGTGCATTTGACTGTGACTTCTCAATGAATAGGGGAAGAATTCTGCGTATTGATTTAGTTCTGTCACGTAAATTAGTGTAGAAATTTAATTTTTCATTTCTATGACACTTTTTCTCCAATTTTTAAGTTGAGTGTGCCCTTAACAAGGCTACGTACGTGGGAATGAGTATCTTGGAAATTTCCAAGGTCTGCATGTATAATTTCCACCACGCGGTCATAAAGCCGTACTATGGAAACAGAGTAGAATTCTGCTACATGGATACTGACAGCTTTGTATATAGCAGTGACCGGCATGTTCCGTGCTCTGTGACGTCATACCACGGAGCCGCCACGTTCTTTGCTCGGCAATCTCTGCATACTGAGCACAGCGAGGAGAGAAGGTTCATCTGAACAGTGGTGGTACGGCGCCTATGCAATGCATTCGTCTGAGGTAATATGGGAACAGCACAATTACAATACATTTGTACGAAAACAAAACTGTACATCCGTGATAAATCAATGTAACAAAATATTTTGGTTTGTAATCAAATTTAATATACTTATAATAATATGAAATTCATAATACAGCCAGCTGCAGAAGCGTTCGCATTAAGTAAATGAGGCTCCGAAACTGCTATAAGTATACAAATATAGAAATAAACAATTTAATCAGTACTACAACACTTTGTCTACTTGGAAACTTGAAAACAGTTCAAGTGTTTTTAACAGACATTTTTCTACACAATACACAATATACAGATTGAACTATATAGGCCCTAACTTGGTGAGTAGTATGCAAAGTATATTTCAACTTTTGAAACACACCATCACTTTGTGTTACTACCGTGCCCAAGTTAAATGCTTTGTCGAGATCAAACTGTGTTATGGAGTATGGAGGAGTGGCGAAGTGTTTGATTTGTGGCAAGCTGTTTCAGCATGTAAAGAAATTCAATATACAATGCCATTATTCTCTATGCCACACAAATGATTATGACAAATATGGGGGAGAATATCGACAAGTACTAGTGTAGCAACTGAAAGATAAATTGTTAAGTGAAACTATGGAACACACTGTCAGTGAATCAATGGTAAGCTTAAGGCGTAAGATATAGGATTTCACTAGCCATTGCAAAGAACATGCGTTCTTTTAATGACGGGAAATTTGCCAAGAATGTTGCCATCATGACCGCAGAGTAGTTATTCCCTAGCAAACTACAGGAATGTGATTCCATCAATTTATCTCCAAGATCTGTCGTATCATTGCTGCACTGACGCCACTGCGCTGGTGCGTGATAACAGTAATACGACTCAACTGCTCGCTCTTCCAAGCTCTTGAGGCCTAACTGGCTCTTACGTCATAACTGCAGCATCTGCCGGCCACTGGTATATAGCATCACGACGTACGATCTGTATAGTGATATGAATGACTACTGGGTGTTCATTTCAAAGTGTGTCATGACGTCACTGTTGTTGGGTCACCGATTTGAAGCGAGTTTCAGCTTATATGTTAGAGAAGTTGCCTATTATTTAAGTAGTTCTTCAATCTGAACTTGAGAACGTGTACGGTATAACTTGAACGTCGTAGCAACAAATGGCAGTCTGTACGATCTGTGTGCTACCATAACCTCTTTCGAACTGTGTTTTGCGCCGGCAAGTCGTACGCAGGGTATTTGTTATCATCGGTTGCGTACGGTAACATTCCACAACACAAATCAAATGCTCCGTGTCCATGTTGACCGTCGAAGTTAATGTCAACAAATACGTAAGTAATCGTCTTAACCCTCTCCCCATATCCCGACAGTACGTATTTCCAAACAGTTCACATTCCTGCCACTACCGGCGTTACCGTACGTATCGATACGTACTCTTCAGAATGAACGCCGTACTTGCTAGGCAACTTCTCTGCCTTATAGGTTATACACCTCTGCGGAAGTGTAGGAAGATTGAATTCTCTAGGCTCATCGGCTAGCCACATGACGGCATACAGCGAGCCATGACACACTTTGAACTGAACACCCAGTATATGGACCATCTGGATACAAGCAACTATCCGCCCACCCACCCATTGCGGTCACTTAGGAACAAGATGGTGCTCGGGAAATTTAAGGACGAGACGAACAGGGAGAACATTGCCCTCTTTGTCGGTCTTTGTGCGAAAATGTATGCCATGTGCTATGATAATGAATGTGAAATCAAAAAGCTAAAGGGCTTAAAGAAGACCGTGATTCAGGACGAACTGACCGTTGAGGATTATATTGCCTGTTTACAAAGCAACGTGACAACCTACTCCAAGAATAGGACATTTCGGTCTTATAATCAGTAATACACTATCTACCAAAAAGTAATTGGGCACCCAGGATTTTACGTGCTAGATGCCATGTTTCGGTGGCTACTATGCAGTGGTATGCAGACAATAATGTTCGCCGGTTGGACTGGCCTGCACAGAGTCCTGATCTCAATCACATTGAGCACCTTTGAGACGAATTGGACCGGCGATTTAGGTTTCGGGAAATGCGGCCAACTTCCATTGTCCAACTGAGTGCCATATTGCAAGAGGAATGGCGAGGCATTCCAGTGGATATCCTACACAAACTAATGGAGAACATGCCTGAAAGGGTGGCTGCTGTTATAGCAACAAGAGGTGGTACCACGAGGTTCTAAAGGGGCAAAAAACAGTGCCCAATTACTTTTTGGTAGATAGTGTACATTCGATATGCATGAACAAAGTGACATTGGACACAAAAGACAACAAACGGTACATAATAGAGGATGGCGTCTCCACTCTACCACACGGTCACTACAAAACAAAGAAAAGGGCGCGGGAAGAGGAGTGAACGGGGGGAGGGGACCGGGGTGGTCGAGACGGTTAAGGCGCCGGACGTATGCTCTCAGAATCACAGGACGTTGAGAGTGCAGGTTCGAATCCTAGACCGGTCGAAGCTACAAATATTTGTATTGTTTTCCTTTGTAACAATACATTGCACATTTCACACTGTACATAATCCTGTGGCTGTTCATAGTGCATCACATTGTAAATAAACATGTAATACAATGTCTGTTGCTTTATTATTTCATAGTACATCAGTTGTAGCAATCCATGAATTTTTACTGGATGGAAATCCTAGCCATTTCACCAGCACTCTGTTCCCTTTCCTTCTCAGAACTTTCTCAACCAGGTAATGGTGGGGATATCGTGTCTTCTTCTGGTTAATTGACATGCATGCAGGCGAGGTCTGCTTCCGGCGGGGTACGTGCTTCCTGCACCCTGACCTACCTCAAGGTCACTGACCTACGCCAACGTACGTGACCTACCTCAAGGTCACTGACCTACACCAACGTACGTGACCTACCTCAAGGTCACTCAAGGTCGCGCCATTTCCGGTCCATCCGCCATGCTTTGACGTCACGCGCAAACCTTCTCTACTCACATTGTCATCTTCTTGAATAAAAGAGTGGCCTGGTATGAAATACTTCGTTCTTACAATTTTAAGATTTGGATACTGATTAATTAATTTCATCATTGCTTATGACATCACGCATGATAATGAGCAGGAAATCTGAGTTATTCATCATCATACTGTGTAAGACGGGTGAACTAACCTGACTGCATTAAAATAAAGACATGAGATATAATACACGAGATGACATAATTAATGTGGTTCTATCCATTCTTCACCATATGGTAATGCAGAATTCCTGCATGGAAATATCATACAGTATGTACTTCGGTACATCTTAGTAATATGACATAATTAATATTCTGAAAATATTAACACTAAACACAAATTATTAACATTTTCGATGTTGAAGGACATACAGTGGGAAAAAAATCCCATTTTGATAAGCTCTTAAAGTATTTCGTTCCAGTAGCAGACGGTGAAAAGGCTGGTATGCATTCATAATGTAGACAGAACATTTTATTAGAAAGTTCTTTTAGTTCTTTATGAGTTGCAACCTCTTTCACCGATCTCTACGTAATAAACTAAATTAGTTACTGACCTAAAATTGCTGTAGGACATGAATCTGAGTCTCAACTATATGATTTGCTATATAACTTAATATTTTATTCTGATATCACAATATATGTAATTAAGGAAATTATCAACAACATATACAAAAACAATTAATTAATTTTGCTAATGCTTCAATTTTTTTTCTTGCCCTGTGATTTTTAATGTTTATTTTAAGAAAGTTGATGAATAGAGTTGTGTTGAAAATGCATTGTGAGTTGGTTAAAATGTATGGAGAAATTCGGGTTTAATTTTTTTTTTTTTTTTGATAGTGTATATTTTAATCTTACCAGGATTTGGTATAATTTCACATATTATTTGCCATGAAAGCAAAATCCTCACGAGATCGTCTATGGATGATATTTCCTCCTTCGCATTTTGGCAGTCATTATTGTCTCACAACTGAGTAGTTGTTCAATAAAATGAACTGATAAATATGAGTTAAATTTGACTACAAGTATCGAGGCCATTTTCTTTGAGCGGTCAGTCGATAGTTCTATAATTTATGAATAATTCAAAAATTAAAAATAGTAACTAACATTCATGACACGCATGAAACATTTCTATATTTCTAAATAGTTATATCGAGCGATACGTTGAAAACAGTTACTTTAAAAGCTTTCGGTGAGTCTTCAATTCTTTCATCACAGAATAGCCTATCGAAAAATTATTTCACTTGCCTCAGAATACCTTCAAAATTATGCATTAAATTTGCATATTCTCACAACCTGGAAACTATTTCCAGGTCAGTGTCTGAGGTTTGCAACTTTTTCGATACCAGACGTTTCCAAATACGACGTTTTGAAACACAAATATTAGAACTACAGGAAGTCAAAAGGATTCGAGTTTTTTCTTTAGACTGAGAGTTTCATTTCTCTAGGCCGTCTCCTTTCTTTTGAGGCCAATCTAAAATCTAATGTCTATTAAGTCCAAACATTCTATATCCCAAATTCTAAGGAATGAAACCTAAATCCTAATCGAATGAGAACTTTGTGAATTAAACATCATTTTATGCAAGTCCATCACGTTACTGTTTTCAGAATGTATTATTTACACACAAATAAAATAAGTTCTTTTAGTCTCCTTTGTAGAGGAGGTAAGATAAATGCACGCAAAACATGAATTATAAAATATGAAAAACAAAAATGAAACAAATATCTTACCAGCAATATCCCACATCTGCAACTTTACAGTTGTCGAATCAGACCACTTCACGACCTTCAATGCGAAGTCCACACCCACAGTTCCTTTATAGTCTTTCCTGAAAGTGTTCTGGACATAACGTTGCACAAAGGAGGTCTTGCCAACCGTTGTATCTCCCACAATTAGCACCTTAAACAGCTTTTCTGGTAGTGTAGAGGATAATCCTATAAAAAGATTCTGAAGTTTCATTATTGCATACCGAGTTTTGTTTCTAGTATACTATAATTTATTGTTTACTTCATAAAAGCGCAATTTATTTTGCATACATTTTCTTGTTATATATTTCCAGGAAGATCATAGGAATAATGAGTTAGTGAGGAAAAGAAAGCCAAAGATTAGCTACTATACATATAGGGCCGTATTCATAGACATTTTTAGCGCGGGCTTCCGGTGGATGATCAGCGTTTTTCGTATTCATAAACCAGTGTTAGCGATAGGATATGATTTGAATTCTGTACTAGTAACCAGTGGATAGCCGGGGCTAGCTTAGTACGCTCGTAGCGCGTGCTGCGAAATGTCTTGAATAGCACCCATAATGACTCCAGCGCAATGAAAGACCGTGGAGGAAGTAAGAATATGGAGTAAGCCTCCTGCCAGTTTGCGGCCAGTTTTCTGGAAAGCCGTCTGCTAGAATCCCCTCCCGCCGTACTTGTATTGCACAGAAGGAGGAGAACGTGAATTGAAATACTTCGAAAAATCGAAAGAGAATTGGGAGGACAAATTTAAAAGGTCGCAAAAACGCGTCCTTGCAAGGGGTTGGGGGCTGTACAAAACTAAATATGTGAGCTCCAAGCCTGTTGGCCACTAGTCTCACTCCGGGTTACGCTGCTCCACTGAAGGAGCTCTAGAAAATTTTAAAGGGGAAGCCGAAATTGGACGTAATCTCTTAGGTATAACATACGCGAGGGGGACTGAGATTTGATAAAGTGATCACGGAACGGGGCGAGGAGGAGTTGGCTGGTGTTTGCAGTTAGGATGGCGAGACGCTGTCATCTGTTGTTCGATGACAAAGCATGTGAAGGCCGTCGGAAGAAGCGCCGTGAAATCTAAATCTGCAATTTGAGAGGTCCCTGTCCTTTCAATTTGCGACTAATTGAGTGACCTCGTATATTTAATAGACAATTTATAGTTTCTGAACTAGGGCATACGTTGTTTATAATAAGGGGGAATATATATGGGGAAGGGCATATAGGTCCGTGGCCCATTTTTATAGGGCTCATCCCGACATTTGTCTTACTCCTGAGGAAAACCACGGAATACCTTAGGCAGGATGAGTTGTCTCATATATAAGAGACTAGCCAATTTGGCTATTATGTAGGAGGTGATTGTTGTCATGAGCCTTGTTGAATCGTCTCAATTTTGAGACGAGCCATTTGGCTATATGATGGCTCAATTACGAAGAGGGGGGGAGAGATGTAATTGTTAATTAATTTAGAGTAATTAGGGAGATTCATGGGATATGAGTGCAGGTCCGTGGCCCTTTCTTTTAGGGCTCATCCCGACATTTGTCTTAGCGCCTTAGGAAAACCAGGGAAAAACCTTAGGCAGGATGAGTTGTCTCAATATCAGAGACTAGCCAGTTGGCTCTTAGTTTGAATGACTCTATGAATCGATGGATATATACTAGCCAATTGGCTCTATAATAGTTCCATCGATCAACAAAAGTAGATATTGTTAGGGAGGGATTTTGTTTAGCCCAGTTAAGACAAGGTCATTTTAAAGCGGTTGCACTATCCAAGGAGTCTCATGGAGTTGAGTCGTGGCTACCAAAACCTGGGAGTAACGCCAGCCTCCCTGTCCTTCTGTCTCAATAGTACAGCTAATGGACCTGTCTAGTGTCTACGCCGTAACCTAGGATCATACTGGCCGAGGCCAGATATGAGCGGGTTGGGGTTAGCACGAGCTTCCGCATACAGGTTCCTAGCCAGTCGAGCAATGAACTCGTCTATGGTTGGCAACTCTAGTTCATCATGGAACTTTCTTCTCGAGACGACTCGGGGGAGATGGGTAATGAGTCGAATCACCTGGTTTTGGGTAACATGGAGTTTACGGAGATGGGACACTGCCGCAAACCCCCATGCGGGTGCGGCATAGGTAATGACAGAGCGAATGAGGGCCTTATACATGGTAAGTCCTACCCTCAGGTTGTCAGGAGTTAAGGCCGCCAGAATGGGATAGTGTCTATCAGCCCGTTGGCCTTACGAAGAAGGGATTGGATGTGATCTCGGAAGGTGAAATGAGAGTCCGTAATGATCCCTAAATATTTAATTTGGTTCATCCACGGCATTTCTCGTCCGAAAAGTGTGAGTGGTGGTAGTGGTATGTCTTCGAGCCTCGCTCTTAGTGAAAAGAGTATGGCCTGACATTTCTCTACATTGACCTTGATTCTCCAGTCGTGGAACCACGGCTGGAGGTGATCTAAGATCGACTGCAATCTACGGGACGCTAATCTATAGGTTTTGCCCATCGCCAAGAGGGCAGTGTCGTCTGCATAGATATACAGATGACTACTTCTGCCGTGGATATAGCGAAACGGGAGGTCATTAATGAATATATTGAAAAGTATGGGCCCGATAATGGAACCCTGTGGGACTCCTGCGTGAATTTCACGGGGGGTGGAGAAACTAGTGCCTACACGGGTTTTGAATGTACGGCCTCGGAGGTAGTTAGAAATGAGGCGTATCATTCCATCTGGGACTCCCATGCCCAGTAACTTATCGAGGAGTCCCTCATGCCAAACCTTGTCGAATGCTCGCTCGATGTCCAGGTAAGCTGCAGCTACTACACGCTTCGTGCTCATAGCCCAGGTAATGTCCTCCGTCATGCGGAGTGCCTGGAGTGTAGTGGAACGTCCAGGGTGGAAACCGAACTGCTCGTTCCTGATTTGGGGCAACACTACTTCAGTGAGGCGTCTATGTATGACCCGCTCCGCCAGTTTGCTGAGACAACTGAGGAGACTAATAGGCCTATAGTTGCTTGGATTCGTCTTATCCTTTCCGGGCTTTGGAAAGAGAACTACGTGAGCCTCTTTCCAGGGAATGGGATAGTGACCGGAAGCCAAGATGTTATTAATTATCTCTGCTATGCGCTTCATAGCTGACCTTGGGAGATGCTGCAATATAATTCCTTGGATACCGTCGGCTCCTGCGGCCTTATGAGGGCCGAGGCGACGAATGAAATGGGCGACCTCGTGGGTGTTCGTAGGTCGTATCCCATTTTCCGGCTCCCTGCTAAGGAGGTCTCGAACCGATTCCTCAACAGCTCTGATATGGGGCAAGTTTAAATTTTGTTCCACGGGTTGAAAAGTGGTCTCTAGAACGTCTGCCAGTGCGGTAGCCTTCTCCTCAGGAGTAAATTGCAAAAGTAATTCTTATATATCCAGTGTGTATTAGAATGTCAGATATTCATACCAATTATATTAATGTATAAGTGTAGTTATTTACAAACAAGATTAGCTTTTGTGCTGCTTTTGGCTGCAATAATAGGACATCAAGAAAAATATATCTGACTATTCGTCTTTTTTATATCTGTGAAAAATCTGTGGATAGGTTTGTTTCAATAAGAAACATAGCAAATAAAACTGTGTTATTCAAGGGACAGTAAAATTGGTGTCGTAGCATAAGAGCTTCGAGATATTTACTGATGTTTATACTACAGTAAAACTTTATTTATACGTTTTATGGGGGTCTGAAGAAATGAACATAACTGCAATGGCATTTAATTGCATCTGAAATAGGTAACAACATGTGATTATTTTACAAAAAAAAAGCTAGTTACAAACACACTTCCACTTTCTTCCACTCATTGGAATTCAAAAACCAATCAGCAACCTTCTCGTCATATCAGGTTGAGTCTACTGTCAAAATATTTTCAGTTTGCAGGAATGTTAGGATAGTTGTATTCAATTCGGTCACAGCTTTGGACTTGGATTCTCATTGTTTAAAATGTTCCATTTCTTCCCTCTGCACATACTTCTCCTTTCTATCTGAATTGATTCTCCCACTGGCACATAAGCGATTTGTTGAAGCTACTTAGCTACCACGAGCGGAGACAAGAATGAGCAGCTTCGAATTTCCAGGAATTTCAAAGCCGGCCACATCTTAACAATGAACAGATATTAAACAGTATTTGCGTGATTATAATAGGTTACGCACATTTGTTTTTACAAAATGTTTTCTTGTAAACTGTGATGCGTATTAATTCGTACTCAAACACTCAGACTCTAACAAATTAAAATTAACGCTCTATTATTTATGTTACGAGATATGGCGGGAAACAGCTGACAGAAACGGCCACTGCGAGTTCATGTTTTCTCGTCTTTTGCGCACGGTTCATTCATAATTTCTTGTCTATTTTTGACAACAATCACTAATAAGAATAATATTTTTAACTACTAATAACATTTATATTTTATTGTGAGATTTTATGAATACAAATCTCAACAATTGCGTGTCTGTAATTAAGCCACAAGAATTCACAAATAATTACTGATGAAAGAGTAGCATGACGTTAGTTATTGTCAATCAATGTTCTGACACCAACCCAGACTTATTGACCAGGCGTTCCAGTTCTGATACTGATGAATGTGATGTTTAGCTAGAAATAATTGATTAAATGGCGATCTTACTCGTGTTAATTATGTAAGTCGCACATGCTTACATAATTAACACGAGTAAGATCACCATTTAATCAATTATTTATATTCAAGTATTAAAAGTAGTGTACATGGTTTAGCTAGAGGTAAGGCAGTCCTTTATAACCTGTCTTGATAATAATGTATAATTTTAAACTTGAGTGGTTTTTAGCACAGGTGTGTATTATATTCGCCAGTTATTTTTCCGTATTTTGTGATAAAAATTGGCGTGTCTATTATATTCAATGGAGTAAATACGGTACTTTCGCGTTCTTACATTTTCACGGCAAACCTAAATTTGAAAAAAAAAAATAATAATAATTAGAACGTATAAATGAATGTTTTGTACCTCTCGGGGTTTAAAATTCGATCGTATAAGTGAGAAAAAAATGTATAACTGAAATAAATTAACATGGAAAATGTTGGAATTTTGCGGGGACTTCAGCCTATAAGCGAGAAAATTATAAACGAAGTTTTACTGTAGGCCTACTTCATAGTTTCAGCCAATAGGCCTATGTTACGTTGAATCTTTCTTAATCATACCCGCAATAAAATATTATATTATTGATTTAAACTTCAATCAGTTGTACATTTTAATTAAGAAACCAATATCCGTACACACTATTATAATTATTGTTGTCATCCTCATTTCCTTTTAAAAACAGTTTCTCTGTATTTAATCGCGTAGCGAAGTGGCGTGTAGTATGTTGTCGGCCACCTCTTCCCCCCTTCCGTCACATGACACGTTTCTCCTCGTTCATATTCGCATACAGCACCAACTCCATATTCTTACTCCCTCCACGTGAAAGACAGACTATTCATAGTTTGGCGTCCCCGGTGGTGGCTGAGTTGTCAGACCAGCCTGTCACATAGGCCTTTTTTGGAGGGGAAGGTCGTATAGTTAGGATTTTTCTTGGGGTTCTCTCGTTTTTTCCCATAGGCCTATTAGGCATCTACATCATTCCGTCTCCATTTCGTCATCATTCCATAGCATTCCCCGATCGCCGGCTGACGAAGCACGCAAGGGCCTGGTCTAGGAACGAGTGGAGTTGCCTATTCGAAACCTGAGCACACAGCGAATCTTATACTTGTTTTTTTTTTTTTAAGATGGGACATGACAGTTAAGCGGCCGAGCTTGGAACTACAGTGCCATGTTGCTAATATGGACTACCATGCTGCCAGCTGATGGAAGCTAGCAAATGACGTTAAGATGGCTGACGTTAAATAGTAATATGCGTTACAAGAGCGGTATGTTGACGTTTTCATGTTCGAGGAAAAGATTGAAAAAGCGAAACGTAGTTGAGCTTTTTTAATTTCCGAGAACATGAAAACAAACATACCGCTCGTGTATCGTACATTATTTTGTGCGAAGATCGTTTATTGCATACCTGAAAGACGAATTTATAATTAGTTGCAATGAAATCTCCATGTTGGTTTCTGTTTAATGACGGCAACTTCGGAAAACCAAAATATCTTTCTTCAACATTGTTCCTATAAAATGTTTCCTGTGTTTACTATACTCCAGCAGGCCGTGATATACGTCTGTCTTTTTTTTCCCCCAGTCTATAAATGCGAACTTAAAACAAACGGCGTGGTTATGTAATGATTTATTTTTCATTTTAATATTTTAACAATATTATTTATATAACATATTGCAGTAATAACATCGGCATCTGGAATCTTGTTGATTTTTTCACGGCTTCCTTAATGTTACTTGTATCAGGAATGCAATAAGTTCCATGGAGTAGTAGACTTTACTTAATTTTTGCAAATATTTAAAAACAATAATTAACATTGTAATTTAGGTGAAATTGCAGTGATAAGTTTCCAATTTATAATTATTACTATGTTAAACGTCTCTAAAAAATAATATGTTAAAAGCCTAAAGCAGTAAAATGAATGTCGCGCTTAAGCGGTAAGAAGAGGGAAATTGTTATGTGTGTTACGTTGGGAATACTGAATGTGGTATTTCACACCGGTAAGCGTATTGGTTCTGTGCGGAAAACAAGCAAATACGCACGATCTCGCACAAACATTCATTGACAATTGACGCGAAGGTAAGAAAACAATACAAAAATCGACAGAGAATCAAAGTTGAAACGTGCCAATGCTAACGTTGTGTGCACAATAAATGTTGGAAAGAGAGCTATTAAGCACTCGCCATGTGGAAACTAAGTTTGGCAACTCGACCCTTGTTACCACAGCAACAGGCCTACCACGCAATGTGACATTCAGTTGTTTTTCCGATCGCAATGCTCCTGTCATGTCCCATCTTTCAAAAAAACAAGTATAGTGTAGTCAGCCGGTGTGGGTTTGGGAACGCGCCTAGCTTGAGGGTTGGCGCAGTAGATCTTGAAAAGTCGCAGTGGTGGGTCGTAGAGTCTTCGCCTGAATTTCAATTCAATTGACTTTTACTACATTTTACAGAGTGTCAATGAAAACTCTGACTTTTTTCTCCTCTTTGTTGCAGTTACCGTAGCATAATATATTTACTACGGAAGCACGGGTTGTCATTGTTTGTGCACATACATAGATTGTGATAAGACGTCAGAGCCGAATTTTACTCATAGATTCTGTAAACTAGTCCCAACAAGGACACACATTCTTCTGCTTGTAAACAAATTCAAGTGTGCCGGCAGTAGGTATGTGCGATGATGGACGTCATGGACGACCACGCATATCAGGAGATACTGTACAGTAAGTTCAAGTTGCCAGTAATAGGAGTTCAAAAGTATCAACTCGGCGCCTGTGCATAGTGTGGAAAATTCTGTGTAATAAAATGTGCTTATCACATACAAGTTTTGCAACATCTCGATGAGGAAGATTTCACTTATCGTCAGACAATGTGTTATGATCTCCTGGAGTGTAGGTAAGGAAAATTTCATGTAAAATATTCCCTAAAGAAGCTTTTTTCCATGTGCGTGGGAAAGTGCACAAACATAACAGTCGAATATGGGCATATGATCAGCCACATTGGAGTGGACAAGCAATAGACCAGAAGCGAACGTTTGGTTAAGTGTGACTAACTCGAAATTCTATGGCATTTTTTTCTTTGAACAGAAATCAGTAACGGATAACTCTACCCATACATGTTAGAACTGTTCCTGGAACCGCAACTGCATTGCGATGGTATACTGGATACTGTTGTGTTCCAAGAAGACGGTGCACATCATTTTGCGCACATTGTCCTGAACTTAACCTTTCCAGAGAGATGGATAGGTAAGAGTAACCTCGGATGTGGGCTTTCCATCCACCAAACCTTAGGTCTGTTATAAACTATACCGAGAAATGTGTAATGTGAAATGTGCTCCGAGAAATGCGCAAAATCGAAAACATCGTTTTAAATGGAAAGTAACACACTACAACGAGTTTCTCGCTCACCTCGCGCGAGGTAAACACATTTCTCGCTCTGATCGCTAGCCCAGCGAATTTTTCAAGACACATTCGGCCTCTGTCAACGATTACAATTACATACAGTATGCACGCAGAGACCGGGAAATCATTTTCAGCTGTTTTAAATTCAGAAAACATAGCAAAATTGTTCTAATATGTCAGATCGGCCATTGAAATGTTTATACAGGGACATAATTTTATTTTATTAACATTTTTAATATTAACCTGGCTATACCTTTGTATCAACGCCGTTTGCTACCCCCTTCCACGACTGGAGTCCGATGATACTGGCGTAATATACAAACAAATCATTTTACTAGGTATAGGAGGGAAGAAAAGTAGTTCATCCAGTTACGTAAACTAGAAAGAAAATATCGCGCTTTTGAGTTTGATCATTTTCATTAGGTTTTTGTTTGATCAAAATAAAGTATAGTATTAACAATGAGTGTTTTTACTCATGAACTGAGCTGTCCATGTGGACGTATTCATTATGCAATGTACATTATACTGTCTACAGTACATTAGCGTACAATATAGAGAATAAAGTTAAATTGAAAAATAATCATAATATGGATATTTAAACACATTTTTGAAAATGGTGGCCGTTCATTTCGATACAGGCTTCAGTTCTAATGTGCATATCATCGCACTATAGACTATTGTACCTAATCCAAGTAATAATAATAATAATAACAATAATAATAATAATAATAATAATAATAATAATAATAATAATTCTGTACCTACTCTATAACAGAATACCTTACGTACTGTAAATTCAATCTTCACTTCTGCCCGATCCGAAAAGATAAAATTACTCAAACATAGGCTACTATCTACTCTCCGTCCAAGTGGTTATGTCGTAGGGTCGTAGAAAGGGACGAAACCACGTGACAGTTAATTACTGAACGAGGCCCTTTTATTTAAGTTGTTTTAAACAGTTGTATAATATAACGTAGACGTCCAATTCCTAACAGAAATTAATGTTCTCACAAAAGTGCTAAGACGACAACCCAGCCACTAGCTGGCGAATAAAAGCAGATGGCGGAAACCGGGATACGACGTAGCCAAATGGACGACAGTACCTGTGCGAAAATGATTCAATATTGAAAGCTCTTTCGTCACTGGAAAAAGCGAACATATTTTTGGAACGTACTATTTACTATGACCGTAAGGCTACTATGACTGCATATGCGGTCTGGGATCTGTGTGCAGGACAGTTGAACTTCATTAGTAGAAGGGGTGGGAGTGAAGTACATTCAAAAACTCAGGTACAATAAAAATTGAAGTAAAAATAAAATGATGTCCCTGTATATCAGGGGCCTACTTCTAAAAAGGGGAAAACATATCATTTTAATCTTTGAAATGGTTTACGTAGAACTACGTTGGTATTAGAATGTTATTCGAATAATAAGCCGTTGTGCAAATAATTTACTGATGGTGTGTTCGGATCGGAAGGCTCGGATTGAGTGAGACCGCGTGCCGGAGCATACAGCTGCGATAGCCGCAGCGAGAGGGAGTAGTACATTATCAGTGGTGCGGTGTTACTATACGTAAATAAACAGATAACCTCTAGTTCTAAAAGCACGTAATGTCCCATCAACACTTAGCAGTTTCCCTTTAATTTATCTAACAATAATTCCTAAGTCTTTCGGAGTAGGTATCGTGTTGTGTTGTGTGCATGTGAGTCATTACATGTCAAATCAAACATCTGTATACGAAACGTGACCATTTAGTAATTGCTTAAATCTTTTAAAATATGTTCTGCAGATCAAAATAAGATGTCTGTAATTTTTTCTGGGATCATACTTCAATATTTTACTATTTAATATGCTCTTTTAATTATATGACACATTCATGCGCAACGCAGTATGAAAATGCTCATTGTTAAGATTCTATGCATCATAGACGTTGAGTGTTGGTGTCGTTTGAAATGGGAACAAATGGAATATTATATTAATTGATTTATTGATGGGGTTGTTTTAGAGGGTCACTTTTTAAACAATTACGTTTTTTATAACAGCTTACCGGTACTTTAAAAATGCAAAAAAAAAAAAAAAAAAGTATAATCTATTATATTTTACATAGAACGACGCTGATTTCAGGTTACTTTCGAGTAAGAAATAACTTTAAAAATAATATATTGAAGATGTGTGAGAGCTTAGTGATGACTGAGAATCGCCAATAAAGAAGACAAAATTATCAAAAAAATATCCAAAACAAAAAATGCAGAAAGTTACAGATACATTTACTTACTTACTTACTTATTCACTTACTTACTGGCTTTTAAGGAACCCGGAGGTTCATTGCCGCCCTCACATAAGCCCGCCATTGGTCCCTATCCTGAGCAAAATTAATCCATTCTCTATCATCATATCCCACCTCCCTCAAATCCATTTTAATATTATCTTCCCATCTACGTCTCGGCCTCCCTAAAGGTCTTTTTCCCTCCGGCCTCCCAACTAGCACTCTATATGCATTTCTGGATTCGCCCATACGTGCTACATGCCCTGCCCATCTCAAACGTCTGGATTTAATGTTCCTAATTATGTCAGGTGAAGAATACAATGCGTGCAGTTCTGTGTTGTGTAACTTTCTCCATTCTCCTGTAACTTCATCACTCTTAGTCCCAAATATTTTCCTAAGAATGTTATTCTCAAACACCCGTAGTCTCTGTCCCTCTCTCAAAGTGAGAGTCCAAGTTTCACAACCATATAGAACAACCGGTAATATAACTGTTTTATAAATTCTAACTTTCAGATTATTTGACAGCAGACTGGATGATAAAAGCTTCTCAACCGAATAATAACACGCATTTCCCATATTTATTCTGTGTTTAATTTCCTCCCGAGTGTCATTTATATTTGTTACTGTTGCTCCAAGATATTTGAACTTCTCCACCTCTTCAAAAGATAAATTTCCAATTTTTATATTACCTTTTCGTACAATATTCTCGTCACGAGACATAATCATATACTTTGTCTTTTCGGGATTTACTTCCAAACCTATCTCTTTACTTGCTTCCAGTAAAATTCCCATGTTTTCCCTAATCGTTTGTGGATTTTCTGCTAACATATTCACGTCATCCGCATAGACAAGCAGCTGATGTAACCCGTTCAATTCCAAACCCTCTCTGTTATCCTGGACTTTCCTAATGGCATACTGTAGAGCAAAGTTAAAAAGTAAAGGTGATAGTGCATCTCCTTGCTTTAGCCCACAGTGAATTGGAAACGCATGTGACAGAAACTGACCTATACGAACACTGCTGTACGTTTCACTGAGACACATTTTAATTAATCGAACTAGTTCTTGGGAATACCAAATTCAATAAGAATATATTTGAAGGATTCGTAACAAGCTGTTTTTTTACGGTGAAGGGTTGTTAGCCCTTCGCCCAACCCCCAAGCTGGAGGACCACCCTTCATCAGCTGTCCGAGACTGCTTATTCAATATATCCACAGCTACCCTCCATATCTGGAGGCAGTCTCCTCGATCCGCAACCTGAGGACGCGCCATGCCATAGTGATAGGGACCCATAATACATGGACAGATACATTTAAACATAAAATATTTCATATCACAGAAGACATGACTTCAGCTGAAAATTCAAATAATTCCGATATAACACAGAAAATGATAAACTTCTTCCATGAAACAGACGACAGAATCTCAAAACACAAATATTAACCATTTTTTTAAGTTGGTCCTACAGTAAAATCCAACAACATTTTAATATCATCGCCACTCATATGATACGAATTAAAAAAAAAAAAAAATGATTTTGGCTACTCCTAATCCTAAATCGGGAAAAAGTTTGGGAACATTTATAGCAGAGAAGGTTGTTGAATTTTATAATTCTGATGATGTGAGGGGGGTTATGGCTGACAAAAAGAATTGTGTTCCAGTTAAAGAAGATGGAAAGAGAGTTCACAAACATAAAAGATTAATACTATGTAATCTTAAGGAAACTTACCAGTGTTTCAAAGAGCAATATCCGTATATCAAAATAGGGTTTTCAAAAATTTTCAAACTCAGGCCAAAGGAATGTGTTCTCCCTGGAACAAGTGGCACGCACTCAGTTTGTGTCTATGTTCATCATGAAAATGTTAAATTAATGCCTGATGGAATTAATATTATTTATAATATTCTTTTTAAATTTTTACCATTAGTGAATACAAATAATATAGCCATATTTTCTTCTCAAGGTACCAACAAGCAAAAGTGGTACGGGTATCTTACAACTTCATTCTTTTGTTCCACTGACAAAATCTCAGGCCATAATAAAGAACTAATCACTTCAAAGTGAGAGTCATTAAATAGAATTGGTTGTAGGTGATTGGTTTTAAAAGTGCAGTGTTGTGTAAACCATAGTTATCATTCATACAAGTGTATATTTTACACAAAAAAAAATTTAATGCAGTACTATATTACATAAATTACTTGAAAGTGTGTTATTTTGACCGTAGAACAGTGTAAAGTGGTCACACGACTCTCATCCAGAGCTGCACTTGCACATCATCTTGCAACAGTACTTACACAGCCCGCAAACTCAAGACGCGCAGCTTGGTGAATCATTTAATTATTCTTCAATGGCTCAGAGTAGCATTCTGATTTTTTAAGGGTGGTTAAAATAATTTCAAGGTATTCAAGAATTTTTTTCTGTAATTTTAAAGTAAGTCGCTGCCATTAAATATAGTTTTATGTGTTTAAATGTTTTTTAAAACAAAGTTAACAAACATATTTCTATATTATTATGCAGAGAACAAAGTATGTACAGTTTCCCTGGAAAAGGATGAGACGATTGAATATTCCTAAGTCTCAGATGTAAGACACTGCGCATGATCGGAGACCAGAGCACCGATACACAAGATAACGAATATTGAGTTACTTAAATTCAGGCTATTTGGTTTGTTACTAGCATCGTTCCGAAATTCAATTAAAAAACTGCAAAAAATATGATAATATTACGTAAATAAAAGATAAATATATACATAAATCGTGTAGTTAAATCGACAATGGACCTCCATGACTAGATCGACACTCCGCACAGAAAGGAAAGCTTTCATGTCGTTTCCATAGCTCAGACGGTAAGACTTCTGCGTGTTGTGTAGAAGAGTGCGAGTTCGATTCTTAGTCTACACAACAATTTTTTTTTGTCTAAATAACGTTGAAATAGCTAAGTCACGTTGAAATATAGTTTTACAAAGTCCTGAGATTAAGTGTTAATGATCGCAAACAATACAAAATTACAAGTTATAATATTATAAACGTTAATCTAATGAATGCATTTATACACACACACATATATACAATGTAAATGCATATATATTAAAAACTAACAATTAAAATGAAATTAAAAAAATATATAATAATAGACAAACTTTTACAAAGGTTTAGAGTCCTTAGGCTATGTCATTTGTTGAGTAATTATTACAATAATTTATTAATAGCTTTCCCATATGTGTAAGAAATGCACTCGCAAAAAACAATTTTTGTTAAAAGTATGGCTTTGGATTATTTCATTCTCACCCCTGCAGTTAATTTTAACTATTTTATCTACGTGTTTGCATTCAATTTTATTCATGTTATGATTGAATGTATAAGCACTGTTGCAGTTATTGACTAATTACATATATTAATAATAATTATTAAATACATCTGTTAAGTAACCAATTGCAGTATCTTTTGCAAAATCTTGAATGTTTAAGTTGTCAATAATATTTCTGTACTATATACTATAATACGTTAAAAGAATTTGCAATAGATTTGGGATCCTCTACTTTATAATCATTGGTTTTAATGAAAAAATATTTTCTTTCTTAGGATATCTACAAGTTTAAATTTAATAATATTACGAATAGGTTTAATTGCATTATCTGAATTTTGTACTTTTCTACTCAAATATATTCTATTTCCCTCTTTCATAATTTTTTATAAATTACACTGTACTTCTTGCAGTATTTAAGAACATGAAGATCATTACATTGCAACTCATTACATATAGATTCTTCTTTTTAATACATGAGATTTTGAAGTCCCTGCGTTATCTACATGTTTTAACTTTTGAATTTTTTCACAACATTGAGTGGAGAACATCCACTGAAGTGATTATGAAATTAAGTGAAAAATTCAATATATTTACTCTTAATATCAGTAGTACCAGTATCATATATGTTTTTCCAAGATTCATTTTGTAGACATAAATGTAAATAATCACTAGATACAGCAATTACGATCCTTTCTTAGTTTTTAAATTAATATTTTGAAATTGTTCAGTGACATTGGAAACACATAGGATTTGTTTATCATGGTCAGACAAGCCATTGATTATAGGTTCTGTCGAATAGGAATTCAGTCTAATTCTGTGTACAAAACGTTTATCAATGACTGTGTTACTTCAGCTTGTATGCTATGGGAAAATGACCCTACGAATAAGGTTTCCAGTTTCAAGGAGTGAATTTAATTTACTTTTACGGAAAAGTTCCGAGAGATAATCTATGTTTATGTCACTACAGATCACAAATTCCATATGAGATTTCTAAAGTCTTTTCTTTACAAATTCAATGTTGGCTATAAATATTAATAAATAATGTAAGAAATATGAAGGATTGTAGTTATAAGTCTGATTTACATTATAAAAAGCAAGAAGTTACATTCCTCGGCAAGATTCGAACTTTCGATGTTTGGTTTTGTCGTCCAACGCACAACCACGGACCTATTCAATGCTTATGTTAATAACATACAATTTAGCTGTAGCAATGTGGTGTCATAACTTGGGGTTTGTTTATTTAATGTAATTAGATTTAATTTGATTAGTTTCGCAACAATTGGACTTCCTGTTATATCCTGTTATTTAGATATTTAATTTAGGGTTGATTTATTAACTCTTACTATGCAAGATGCCTCTTATTTCAATAATTCTATATCATGTTAAATAGTCATTGTCTACACTAAAGTATTATCGTCATCTCTCATTTCTCATCGTAATGGCGAACCGATGTGACATGAGACAGTGAGTTATAGCTCTAGTTGAGGTTGGATATGGGACTATATCTGCTGGCCGTTTGGTCGGTGTTCCTGGAAGTACAGCTGTGAGATGGGTTCATCGTTACCAAAATTTTGGGGAGGTCGAAAATCGCCCTATTCCTGGGTGTCCGCGGATTTCTTCATTGGAAGAGGATGCTCTTTTATTCGAGACAGTTCGACAGGACCCCTTTCTGACTGCTAACGAAATAAGAGCAGCATCTAACTTTCCCGGCTCTTCACAGACTGTGATCAGCAGGTTGAGGAACCGCAGTATTAGGAGCCGGAGGGCTGCGCAAATGAAAATATTGGGGGAAGCACAAGCTGTCGACCGTCTTGCCTTCGCTACCAATCGAGTGGATTTCGATTGGAGAAATGTAATTTTCTCCGACGAAACAACCATCTCGAGTGATTACAAAGGTCCTGTCCGTGTCTATCGTGAGGATGGTCTCCGACATGATCAGCGCTATGTGCACCGACGTGAAAGATCGGGGCGCTTTAGCATATCGTGTTGGGGGTGGATGTCTTACGATGGACCTGGCGTTATAGAACGCATCGATGGCCGGTTTAATGCGGAAACTTACGAGCACATTCTGGAAAATATATTCCTTCCCTCCGCCCGAGAACGTTTTCCCGAAGGAACATTGCTGTTCCAGCAGGATAACCATCCCGTGCACTATGCTGCAAGCATTCAAAGATGGTTTCAAAGGAGACCCGAGATCGAAATCATTAATTGGCCTCCGAAGTCACCTGATTTGAATGTCATCGAAAATTTATGGGCGGAATTGAAAAAGAGAAGGATAGCCACCTATGCCCACCGACGCCCTCGAAATCGAGACGAATTGTGGGATCAAGTTGTTGACACCTGGGAAGATCTCGCCGGGGATCAGAACTTATTCCACAATCTCGTGACATCCATGCCGGATCGACTTAGAGCTGTAATAGAAGCTGATGGCATGTGGACAAAATTTTAAGTTAACAGGTCTCTTTTTGTTTCTTATGATTTTTGTTTGAGGAAGAATACTTTTAACTTCCAAGTAAGATTTATTTTTTTTGACGAGGTTCAGCCCACTTGTAAGACCCAGAAATTGGGCATAAATTATTCCATATTTTTCGACAAATTAGACAGTCGAGGAACTCTGAACAAATTAATTACACCTCAATAAAAAAAAGTTTTACCTGGGATCGAACACGAGACGTTTCGGTTATACAATGGAACCGGCACGCTACTATATGAGCTACCGAGACAAGACAGTGATAGCAGCAGTCCAGAATGTAGATCCCTTAGCAGGCATTTGCCATTCGGTACAGTGAAGCAATAATATTTTGGGACTCGAGCTATGTTGTGAAATCCTGGCCTTAAATGGCAGTCTTCTTCGTGATCCTTATTCTGGTCCTTGTCCTTGTTGTGGTCCTTGTAACAATTCTTGTACTATCTGTCATGTTATGTATCCCTACGTCGATATCGAGTGAACCGCGCTGTAGAACTTTAACTTCGACGACCAAGAATCGTCTCATTCTTTTTCAGGGTAACTGTACTATCACCTTCAAATTAACACAAAGAGCAAATCTCTGTGATGATTATTAGTGGAGATAATCACGTTTGAAGACATCAAGACCTCCACTTCACTCAAGATCAAGACTCTACTACATACTACTGTACTCTACTCCGTTCATACATGTTGCACTGTTGCGAGATATGGTCTCAAGCACATCCGCGTCACCTTCAACGCCTAGATGGACTCCAGAGGGCAATCTGCAGAACCATAACAGGAGCGGATTATCACATTCGCAAAACCCAACTATTCGAAATACTAGGTATAATGAAACTCTCAGAATAAATGAAGCTGATCCGCCAGAATTTCCTTTCCTCACTACTTACTCAGCCCAATCCATTGTTGAATACTCAAATCATCTAGCTCAATAGCAATTTCCGTCCCTAATGATGTTCTCAAACACATTCCTTACACCTTAATATCAAATCAACACTGTCCATCTGACTTGTCTGCTGCTAGTAGACATTAGTTAAGCAACAATAATCATTATCCAACTAACCATATGCCTTCCTTCAGATTCTTTAGAAAAAAGACATAGGTAGTATCTTTTGTCGTTGCTCCAACATGTATTTACCCTTATAAAATTAAAATTTCATCCCCCTATAATCATTGTGTAAAAACATTAGATTTAGCGGGAAACAGCTGATAATGTCAATTATGAGAATAATTTATACTTAATCTATTCGACATTCTTCCAAATACTTTTTTACCAGTCCCAAAAATAGAGCCACCTATTGAAAAATAGCGGAACTATTTCAAAGTTCGTGAATTTCTTTCGTTTAGACATCCCATGGGTAGAAAGTTCGCTTACGCGATCATAAAATCGGTCAGATACCTTTGAACGTCAGTGTACGTGTATCTACTGCTTTCGCTATCAGCCATGTCAAGAATTGCTCAGTAGTTCTGTAGTATAGGTCTCGCAAGCAAGGAATACCGACGGAAAGAATGCGAATGAAACAATGCGATAAGGAAGAGCGGGCGACAGGAAAGGTCACGAGATAGCTTGAATGATATTCAAGAGTACAGTCGGAAGAGAAATGACATCGTTAGAATCAATCTTGCGTTGTGATAGTTACATTACGACTTTAGTTTGTTCCATTGCATGTGAATATGTCTTTTGTGTCGCACGTTCATTCGAAAATATATGTTGAGCGTTTAATTAGCTTCGAATTTTTCTCTTGCTACATTCTTTATTTCCACAGCGATGTTCTCATTTGTTCATCTTCTTGGAAGAGACAGTACTTCCATTGGCCCGTACCTCTCGCCCTTCCGCTTGCCTACATACACACGTCAAAACAGACAGCAATGCCACCATTGCTTTTCGGTCACTGCCGTCGTGATCTAATACAGGCCGTAAGGCAGACCACGTGACTCGCTTAACAGCTGATCGCGAAGGGCGGTCTTTCAACCATATCAATTAGTTGCAGTACATGAAAAATAACATGTATTTCTCTGAAATGCAGTGTAATCGCGTCAGTAAAATTTTAAACAGTGACTGTGAGACACTTGGGACACAATTCACTTGCAACGTAAGGTATAATATTATTTTTGGTGTGAAAATTATGTTGTTGCAGGCAAAGTTCGTATGTGTATTACCTGCCTTTATTTCGGTTAAATATTGCGCCCTTATATGGTTAAGTGAATTTTTGGTGTTATAAACAGTAAATATGTGTAATAATATACACGTGAAAGTGAAACATTGACTGGGATGTAAAGTAAATTATGATTACGCTTAAGTGCAGCGTTACTGATGTTACTCTTGTCTAATCCATTTTTGTTAGTTTACCGTATTTGTTTTATTAAATTTAAATTATTGCGCCCATCTTATGTGTGAATAATCTACATTATAAATAATACGTTTGATAATATACACAATTTGAACTAAAAGCGTGATACATATAGTAAATTATGAAAAATTATACCTTATAGTTTTCATTACTGTTACAGTATCTAGTATTGTAATTAATTTAAATAAAGCACGCTCGCTTCATTACGAAATTCTTGCACATTCATTTAAGCACGTTTCAACAATTTTCAGTTGCATCGCACGCATATTTTGATGTGTTGACATTATAGGTTATGTTTACTGACATTATAGGTTATGTTTACTCTATCAGTACTTGCCTTATTTCTATATTCGCAATTATGCATAATAATTAAGCATAACGCTACGTATAACTTGTAAATGCAATTTGTCTACACTTCAATTGTATTTATTCGTTTCATACGGTACTCCAGTCTGATTAGTTTAATATGTTACCAGGGCTAAACTAGCGCTGAGGTAGTTCCCTTCGTATTCATACACCTTGCATATACTAATTAGTTCGGTTAGTTCAGGTTTTTATTATGCCTTGCTTAGAGGATGAAATGCATCTCCACAAAAAATAAATTCAACTGTTTTCAGTTCAGAAGTTACCGGAATTATACCTCAGCGCTCGTTTAATTCTAGTTAAGTAATATAACCGTATGTACATTTCATAGGAGGGACTGTGGTGAATTTTCTACCTGTAAGTAAGGAAGATAACCGTGTTCTGAAGTTTATCCTAAATATATTTTTCTTTATTAAATCTCACAATAGCTTTCGTTCTCAACTTAAAATGTTGGCGCAAATAGGTTATGTTAACATGTTAATTCTCTTCACACAAAAATAACACAGTTTTATAATTATTCCTGCCACATTATGCAACAAATAAATAGAACTAGCCGGAACTTATGCACACATTACATTGAATAACAATTTAATTGTATTATTTATTTGTTCCCTACTATACTGGGTCGTATTGAATTCTATTTATCTAACCTACCAGATGAAGTAACACACAACCGTACGTACCTACACTAATTTCATAGGAGGGACTGTGGTAAATTTTCTACCTACAAGTAAGGAAGATAGATGTGCTAAATTAAAATCACAATATAAATAATTCTTCTTTATTAAATCTCAAAATAGCTTCCATTGCAAACTTAAAATGTTGATGCAAACAGGTTATGTTAACATGTAAAACTCCGTTCACATTAAAATAACACAGTTTTGTAATTATTTCTGCAACATATTATGCAGTAAGAAGTGAACGTATCTTATACACACATTACACTAAATAAAATTGAGCACCGACACGCATTAAAGTAATATATTTCACTCAGCCCCGTATACTCAAATAGAAAAGCCCGACCCATCGAGTGACGTCACACATCCTGCATTACGGCCTGGTTTAGATCACGATGGCAGTGTTTTCGGTAATCGTTTCTTGCGCGAGCTATATGTGCAGTGTTGCCAACTGGACGGAAATTCCGTCAAAATTGACGGAATTTCAATGTAGCAGACGGGAAAAGAATGGCTTTGACGGGTGACGGATTTTCTGGCGGAAGTTACCATTTACATCGTCCTTTGACTTTTTTAGCTGCTGTCATTTGTAATTGTTTAATTTTGGGGAGCGTAGACCAACAAAGCACATCAACTGCAGAACTAGAGGCAGATGATGTGGATGAATTATTATTATTTTAATCAAGATTGTTAAGGAAGTTGCGTTAATGTTTGCTTTTATTAGTATATAGATATATTGAGTAGACCTTACTTTTTTTAAATGTTGACGGATTCTGAGGGATTTCCAGTGATTGACGGAGATATACTTTATGTGTTGGCAACACTGTATATGAGTTGAAGGGTTGCACGTTCATTACGTGTGAGCACAACAGTTTTTATCATGGAGTTAAGTGATTTGTTTTCGAGCTGTAGAAGGGGAGATTTAAGTCGAATTGAGTGAGTATATCTTCTAATGATGCTGTATTTTTGGTTTAATTTTGTATGACCGTGAAGAAGATTTACAGCAAGTCATTCCGTGTGAAATCAGAACTGTTGAGGATCACTTTGATCTTAGACTTTTTTAGGTTAACATAAAATTTTGTGGAGTTGTTACCTGCATTTGTATTGAAGATATAAGTTTTTCCAAGTGAAATATATTTTGAGTTAATATTCAGTGGAGGGAGAGAAGAGAAATGACAGGGATAATGAATCTTATATTCAGTTGTCACTTGCTCGAATCTCTTCAAACAATGCTGGCTCAGCGTTCCAATTCGTCTCCCTTTGCTAATAGTAGGGCTTATCACTAATAGTGAGAGGGAGGGAGCAGGAGTAGAGAAGAAAATCAAATAATTTTTAGGAAGACCGGCATTGAATCTTGGATGTCGCTACATATCACAAATAATCTTATTAGGGGAAAATTTCAATATGCGGATTCCTCACTAACAATTATATCTTAAAATACTAAAAATAGCAGATTTGTCTGCGTTTGTCAAATGCGCATCATTATGCTTATGAAAAGGCACTTTTCAGTGCCAGTAATTTATTTTTGTGTGCACAAAGTTGGAATTTTGAAGTAAGAGGGAAAGGAAGGAATCCGTGTTCTGAAATACCCTGAAAGTTATCCCTGATTTGCCTTGCGTTTCTGAACTGGGTAATTAGCAAGAGACCGCCGGTCTTTTACGAGGTTAGTGGGTTAGTTGAGGGGATATATGATATATTGGCCAAAAAATATGTGAGAATATTTCAATGATTTAAAATCCTCGGCCTCACGTCACTTAGATATTTCCTAAACTAACCCAGTAATCTTGTCACATAGCCTATCTTGTAAAAAAAAACGGGCGGTCCCATGCTAAATACCTTTAACTGATCAAATGAAACTGAGATATGGAATAACTTCAGAAATGCAATAAACACGGCACTAAATAAATATATCACTTATAATACTCTCATTGTAATTTCTCTACAATTTCGTTACCGCGTTAAGGTATAAATGTATTTATGTACTTAGCTCGAGTCAAATGTACAGTAAACAAAATAACCTGTTGAGGTAGAGAGGATAGGTGGCAGGGAGGGGCAACACATGCATCTCGTTTCCATACGTTTCCTGGTTAAATGAGCGCTGAGGTAATTCCCTTCCCACTTTGCTTCCACACCTTCAGTCGTCTCCTCTGTTGTAATAGGCCTACCAACATAACTTTTGTAACATTACGAAAGTTTCATGCTAGTGTACACTCAAGCTATGCCTTACATATACGAATCTGGGTCAGGTTAGATTAGTTTAGTTTATACTTTTGTTATTTCTTGTAAGTATAGGCTATACGAATTTGTGACAGGTTAGGTTAATTTATGCTTTACTATGCCTTGCATGTACGAATCTCTGCAGGATTTTCAAAGCCTGGTGATTTTTGTTCATTGTTGTGTCAACGTAAGACCGACATGGAAACGAAGTTAGGTACAATAAGTTATAAGAATTTTGTGTCTATTTCATTATTATTTGTTGTGCTTCACTGTATTCCAGTAGTTACTGAATTAATACAAGTTTTACGTTCTTCATATTACATCATATCTTGTGTTTTATGCCCTTACGTTCCTTTTCTTCACTAGAAATCACAATGTTTGCACTTCCATTACCATGCACGTCACATTTCACACGTAATTTATTACATTTCCGAACAATTTCCTTTTCTTGAAATATTTCCCTATATAAAATCCTTAACTTTTGAAATCCATATCCGTAAGAAATCCCTTACAAATTCCACCATTTTAACTTCCAAAATCAACCTCAACGCTCGTTTTTCCCCTTGCATATACCTACAGTTGTCTAAGAATGTCACTACCCCACCCAAACCCTTCTTTCTTATGCTATCCTGTAGTGTCTTTGGTGGTGGGGTAGTCCTTGATATCCTCTTTCGTTTGGTAACACTATTGTAAAGATTTCGTGTTCTAAGTATATTCAGCAGAGGTCTGTTGATCGGTATCGCAATATTGCCAGTATCTGGCAAGAAAAATAAGTGACCAGTAAAGATAGGAATTTATCCACAAAGACTAAGGTTAGGTATGCATAGTGTTTGTTGTTGAAAGAGAGAGTGAGCATAGCTATACTAAAAGCCAGGTTATGAACCGACTAAACCGGAAGCAACGTTCTGTTGGTCTCTTTCTGAGCTCTGTTGCCACATAGTGGGGCGAGATTCAAAGTGTGTTCAGCATTTGTCACCGATATGTTTAAAATAACTACTGTATATAGTTCTCGATAACACTATCCACAATATTAGTAATTAAAATTACTGTTTTTAAGAAAGCACGAGCTAATGACGCTGGTACGAAATGCGACTCGTAATGCACATGGTACTGCAAATGAACTGGCTACACTGTCTCCGTGATTCCGTTGCCAGATTTTCGTTAGCAGACGACATTTTCACGCGAGGTCCAATGAAAAGCTCCGTTCTCGTTCTCCCCTCCATCCCCCACACTCAACGTGTCATCACTACACAGTCTACCCCTCTAACCCGCACTTTCCTCTCGCCCATCCAACTACTTCCTGTTTCGTCGGTTCATAACCTGGCTTTTAGTATAGCAATGCAGGTGCTTGGGTACCTGTTAGGAAACTCTGCTGTGATACAAGCAGGGTGAGATTGTAGCTTTCTGTGGTTAACCAATCAAGAATCGCAGTGCAATGTAAACAAATCAATTGCTGTAGTACAATGCTGAACCTTTACTCACTAGAAATGTAACCTCATTCAATTGCTGCAATACACAACACATTTCAGTTGTATCCTGGCTGTACCTCAGACTTCACGTCATTCATGACGTAACAACAGTCTATGCACAACTAACCTAATATCCTCATGTTGTGGTATAAATTCCTATATTTAGTGATCAATGACAGGTTAGATTTGGTTTGTGCGGGTTTTCGATATGCCTTGCATAGGTAGGTAGATTTGCCCTTTACCATAGTGAAGAAAGAAATACTTCTATAGGATGTGATTATTAAAGTTCATAATAGTAAGTACGGGTGTCCCAAAAGAAACTAAGTTATTCATTTTCATGAAAATAATACATTGTTTTCTTTCACATGTGCTTGAAGAGATGCTTTTTGTAGACGAAAGAATAGCCATTGTTTTCTGGAAACTTGGTGGTAAAACATTTAGGGAGGTGTGTGAGCAGTACTTGTCGAAAATATGGAAATGACCCACTAACAAGGACCAATATCAGGCATCTTATGAACAAATTCAGATGAACAGGTAGCATGCTTAATGAGAAATGTTCTGGATGGCCATCAACATCTGACGACACAGTCCAGAACATTCGTGAGGCCAATGAAAGGAGCCCATGTGCTTCCGTTCGTCGGCTGAGCCGTGAGTTGAACAATCCACGAACCAGTGTTTTGTGTCCTCTTTGTTTTACTCTGAAGAAGAAAGCGTATCACATCCAAGTAATGCATCACCTGAAGGAGGAAGATTATGCAGCCCGTATAGAAATGGAAGCCCTGGAAAATGAAAATGGTAACAGGTACAAGTTATCTTGATATGCTTCAGATTTTCCTGGAACCACAATTGGAGTATGATAGAATTCTGAATACCGTTGTGTTCCAGTAGGACAGAGGTCCTCCCCACTTCGCTGTCATTGTTCGCGATTACCTCATCCGCATATTCCCAGGATGGTGGATTGGTAGATGTTGACTGCGTAGCTGGACTCTGAGGTCACCTGACCTTAACCCCTTAGACTTCTTCATGTGGGGTTATATCAAGTCCCTTGTGTACAGGGTTAAAATCAGCCTGCATCAGCTGCATGAAAGGCTTGTGGAAGTGGTCAGCAGCAACTGCAGAGAGTGTTCACATCTGTGGCAGAACAGTGGCCTCTGTGTGTTGGCATGCAGGATGACAACGTTGAACTTTATTGGTATCTAATGCCTCATATGTGCCCTTGCTATGTAATATACGTTTACTATATTAAACATGCTTTTCATGAAAATTAATTGTTACTTTTGGGACACTCAGTACTACTGATGTGATGGTGATACCACTGGGTCATGTGATTATTGCCTGTGAAAATGTGGAAGGAAATGATCCGTCATGTATATAACAAATGATGGTATTTTGGGGAGGTTAATATAACTACCTCAGTACTGTTTAGTGACTGGTTGGGTCACTAATAATTACATTTTTTGTTGTATTGGAGTACATTAATATGTCTGCTTTTGTAAAGGAACCTACTTCTGCAGTGCATGTTATTTCTTCTTCAACTTGCCAACCCTTCTTTCTCAAAGCTTCAGAAATAAAGGATCTAACAGCATTATACTTCATATTGATAAGTAATTTTCCATTCTTGCACTGTACAATGATGTGACTAAATATTTTTTTCTCCACACTGCCATCTGTGCACTGGGTACCATCCATGGATGTTCCAGGGATAGCTCTTACTGCTGCAATATTTTCAGTCATTTTGATTGACATTATCCATTCTCCCATTGATAAGCCTTGTTTGTTGATTAACCATCCATATGCTTTTGAAACCTCTTAAAATATTTCCACACCTTTTCCTTATCATATTTTTTCAAATGTCATATCCCTTTCGCTTAAGATCTCTCATTTTCCTGGTTGCAGATTTAGATAGGTTACAGGGAATCAAAACCTCCAGATAGTCACACGATAAATTAATTTCTTTATCTAAATCACTTACAGCATTTACTATGATATTATAGGATTTGACGAAAGTTCTTATTTGAGATAAACAGAAGACAAATTAATCAGTAATATATTCCCCTACATTATTTCTGACTCCCTGACTTCGATTCTGGGTCTGAAAAAATCTGCTGGTTTGGAGTTAAAGAAGTCTTCAAGCCAAGTTTGTAAGCATCTTCGTTATCAAAGGAGTTTCCTTGAAGATTATTGGATAGAAAACGGAAAAAGTGGAAATCTGAGAGTGCAAGATTGGGAGAATATGGGAGATATAGAATCACCTCTCAACAAAGCTGCTGGCTAACTGCTTTCATTATGTTAGCAGAGTGTGAGCTTGCATTATCATGTTGCAGCAGCACTTGATGCAGTCTTCCTGGTCGTTTTTCTTCAATTGCGGCCGCAGGCGTCTGAGTTATTGGCAATAAATGTCAGCAGTTTTGGTTACATTCCTGGGGAGCAACTCGTAGTAGCCTACATTACACCTTCTTTATCCCACCAGATGCATAACGTCATCTTAACATCAACTTATGTTGATGGACACTAATTTTTGTGTTATGTGTTGAAAGGACAGAACCATTTACTTGCAGTGCTTTCTCCGATGCCTCTACACAGCACAAATGTTTCTAGCACCTTCACTGCTTTTTCTTCTCTATTAAAGTCAAACAGATGTGTTGGAAGTATTCGATTTTTCTCCACTTGAAACTCCATCTCCTTTAGCCTACAAGTAGCACAAACTTTCTTCAAATCCGCGAAGTTCAAGGCATAGGCCTATTTACAAGCATTACACTTCAAATAACAAATGATAAACAATCTCCTAAGAATACAGTGTTGTGATGATGAACAAAAACGCAATGAACCTAATATCTACTCTCTTGAGAGTGAAACGGCTGTTACAGTGTTGAAGAAAGACTTCCCAAGATGCACGAATTAACCCAATTCCTCTAAATGTCTTAGAAGCATATAACACAGTGCAAATCTGGCTTTCAGGTAGTAGCTCCCTGTAAAGCAGGTTTGAATAATTTCAAGGAAAAATTGTTCCAGAGCTGGGTATCAATCCCGGGACCCTTCGCGAACAATTTTTCCTTGAAATTATTCATATAACACAGTGTTTGGTATATCCAGTGGAAGAAAGAACATTTCTTTGATGGCACTTCGTATGAGCTTATTGATATCTCTCAAATATTGCTTAAAAAGTTGATGTAATAAGGCCATTTGAAGAGGATAAATGAGTTTTGAAAAGATAAAATACCTTTATATTAACAACATTTACCTTTCATTAAGGTTCTGATTGATATATCTATTATCACATCTCACTCGACGATAGAGTAAGAATAATTGTTTCATGTCTGATTAGTAGAGAGCGGAATTTAGCAAAAACCTTTTTTTTTTTCCTTGATACATACAGGTTTGAGATTTAATATTTACATTTTTCATGGAAATATAAGTATAGATAAATTAAAGGGATTTTATAGTGTCTAAAAATGCCTATTTCGATATTAGTGCTTATTTTTAAGTTTTTTTTTTTAATTTTTGCATCATTTTTCGTAACTGTTTACTGTTTTTCTTAACATCCTGTACCATTTACAATCCAAGATGGATAACAACAACTCCTTCCTAGCAGTAAACAACACAATAGAGAAGTACCTTACAATCTTTCAATCCTAAAATTCCAATTTTGTCGGCCTGGGTAGCGTAGTCTTTATAGTGCTCGCCTTCTTTGCTCGAGGTTGCGAGTTCGATCCCAGTCCAGTTAAATGGCATTTCTTAAGTGTGCTTAAATGCGACAGGCTCATGCCAGTAGATTTACTGGCATGTAGAAGAACTCCTGCAGGACAAATTATTATTATTATTATTATTATTATTATTATTATTATTATTATTATTATTATTATTGTTGTTATTATTATGGATGGATCACTCTAGATGGCCTAGGCAGATTTTGTCGTATGTCCTAAGAGGTCGAAAAAATTTAGGAAGACCTAGGAAATGCTGGCAAGACACTGTAACAGATCCACTGGGGTCTAATACTTGAAGGAGGATGATGATGATGATTATTACTATTATTATTATTATTATTATTATTATTATTATTATTATTATTATTATTATTGTTGTTTCCTCTGTCAGCAGTTTAACACAAACTCGCTGGGTTGTACCCGAATAAGCATTGTCTTACATTCCAAGAAAGATAACAACCTCTTCCTTTTTTCTCACCATTTGTAAGTACAGCAGTGAGCGACACAATAGCCACAATAGTGCTGATCATCTGCTGTGAAGCAAAGTATGGAAATGTGATTGGTGAATGAAGAACACTAACTTAAAGACAGAATGTCTTCATTTTGTGTATGCATGTGTACCCTTGCAAAATGTGAAATGTGTGGAAGTTTCTTTTAGTCCTAGACTTTTGCATTAAATACTGTAAATATTGAATCTTATATTAGTGACATTCTTTAACAAAAAAGGCCAATTTTTTTTATTTTATAGAGCCTAAATAAAGTAGTTTTAAGAGCCTATTTTAGGCGCCTAAAATGCCACTGTTTAGGGCCTAAAATTTGCTGTCTACTGATTAGTAAACTGTGTTACTAGTCAGTGATAGCTATATAGAATGAAGTGAGAAAGAAACTGACAACCTTACACCATTATCTCCTGGTTTAGTTGCCTCATGCGTGATGCCTTATTGGTGTCACTTATGTGATTCGAACCACTTTTCAGACTGCTGACTAGTCATAGCAATATTAAGCTTCTGATCAAGTCTCAACATGGATGTAGATATAAGAATTTTCAAATTTATTTTTCCGAGGGAGGTAATGACTGTTTCTCTGTCAAATTTGATTTCATGATTAAAGTTCGCTTCCAAATTTTAATCTTTTCATTTTGCCCACGTGCTCGAAGATGTTGTTGCTCTTTATTCAAATATAAATTAAAGTTTCTCGTAAGGCCATGCTTTCAAACAAGTACAGGCAATATAAGCAAATTCTGCTGCTGCCTCTTCTGATTTTTGAAACAAAACATGTCATTATCAAAAGCAGCTAATATAACTAATGAGTCAATATCCTCAGTGACTTGAAACCCATATTTATCACTTATTTGTTTGTCACTGAATTCTCGTAAAATAAAGTATTTTGCCAAATTGAAAATTGGATGGGAGAAAGGGTTGATCCTTGGAATATACAAGGTGGGCCAAAGAAACAGATGATATTTAAATATTGAAATGTAAGTTTAGATATTGTATTGAATTAACTTTTATTATATGAAAATATAGAATATAGTACTTTTCACCACTACTTCTTGAAAATTACATCCTTCAAATGCCCTCCACCAACGCACATGCATTCCTGTAATCATTCTTCGAAGTTTTTCATTATACTTTGCAACATTTTGACTGTGATGTTTCAAATTTATTCACGAATTGCTGTCTTCAGTCGTTCACTGTTTTGTGGTTTGTTTGCATATACCTTACTTTTTAAATACCCCTATAAAAAGAAATCACGCACACTTAAATTGAGAGGTCAATCAATTAAATAATTATGATAATAAATGGTTGAAAGAATTTTAGTTTTACCCTTTAAATGTACAAAAATTTGATCCGAACAAATGTAACATGTGAAATTCCATTATAGAACAAAAAGTTATATTTATTCAGATCAAATTTCTACATATTTAAAAGACAAAACTAAAATTATTTCTATCATTTATTATCATAATACACTGCTCTCTTAAATTGACTGAGCACATTGGGAATTAAATCAATGGCTTTCCCAAACATGCTATAAAATGTTTCATATAAAGCAGTTTGTATCTCGAAAAGGAAGCAAAAAGGAGCAAAATTGTATTAAACATATCTCAAAAGAATAACCTCTAGAAATTAATGACATTACTTACGGTTTACTCTGTATAGGCCTATCTCATACAAGCTGCAAATGTGGAATATCAGAGATGCTTACATTGTTACACTATTAAGTGGCAATGTACCCACAATAACATGACCTTTGAATCTCCCAGTTGAATCTGTTGTTTCATCTGGCAAAACCATGTTTTTTTTTTACGTTTGACAGTTTGTGACTTCTTTGAATGGAATAATAACTAAGATCATAATGTTACACAAGTTCTTGTGGAATACTGACTGAGTAGCAGCAACTAAATTTGAAGAGGAAAGTCTTTAGTTCTGTGTAAAAATGCTTCTATATTTTTATTATGTTTTGGTGTTGATATTTAACCCATTTGTGTTGGAATATTCACTGCAGCAATTTTTTACAGCACATTAACCTCCAAATGCTTAGGATTCTTTTGGTTTGGAATTGTCGCTATTTTGCTCCCTGATATACAGTTCTTAATTAATTGTAAATGCAATGAGGTGGAGATTTTTTATGAAGCAGTAGTAGGTTCAATTTACTATAAAGTTCGACAACTTTAGCATAAGATAAAACTCGGTGTAAACGCAATTTAGCTACCAACAGTTCAGTACTCTCACACTTCACTAAAAACAGAATGAACTAACCCTACTGTTTGCCCTGTACTGCTTACCATACCTGTTTTCACTGGGCCAGTGGCCAAACACTGGACTCTAGCATTAATTAATAATTTGGACAAGCTGAAGATGCAATCCATATAGCTTTAAATTGTTTGACAACGAAGTATTTGAGAAATTTTTTGTTGGATAACAATTTTTTTAACATCACCACTATAATTGCATATAGAAAAATGCATGGTCCCCTAAATGCTAGTAGGCTAATCAGAATAAATGAGGGAAATTCCTCTTTAGAGTTAAGATTATGTGGGGAGAGAAGGTAAAAACTCTGAAGTGTGATTATACAGTAGCGTGCAAATTAATCCGAACAACGTAATTACTTATGCAAAAACACTCAAACAGGATAAAAAAAGGATCTAAGACATACCTCAGTAATCTATGTGGCCTCCCTTGTTCCTAATAACAGCTCTGAGACGATTTGGCATGGATTCCACTAATTTCCCACAAATATTCTTCATTTCTTCATCGCGAAACCATACACCAATGAGGGCAGAAATCATCTTCTCCCTTGTAGAACAATCCATTTTTTGCATTCTTCTTTTGCAAATTAACCACAAGTTCTCAATGGGGTTGATGTCGGGTGAGTTGCCTGGCCAGGGGAGTTCCTGAATATTCTTCTTGTTGAAGAATTCTGTAGTTTTTCGAGACGTATGGCATGGTGCCAGGTCTTGTTGGAACACACCTCTGCCATCCGGAAATGATTTTTGCAGCTGGGGTACGATTCTGGTTTCCAGTAAGTGAATATATTTGTCAGAATTCATCATTGCCTTTGTAGGTATTAATGCTCCAGGCCCTTCATGTGTAAAACAACACCAAAACATTACTTTAGGGGGGTATTTGGGTGCTTGTTGGAGATGAGCTGCTGTTACTTTTTCGGATCCTTTCCGTACGTAAGAAACACGGTAGCCGTGGACCTCGAAATGAGGCTCATCGGAAAAAAGTACATTCTTCCAGTCATTCACTGTCCAGTGTTGATGTAATTTTTCCCACATTAAGCGTTTTTTGCATGTAACAGAGGTTAGCAGTTGCTTCTTAATAGGCTTACGAGCCCTTCGTCCAGCTTCCAAAAGCCTATGCCACACTGTTGTGACGTGAATATTCGCCCCAGTGGTAGCCATTAACTCGCAGGTTAAGTCGACAGCAGTTAGTCTAGGATTTAATTTACTTTTCCTGACAATTAAACGATTATCTGCAGGTGAAGTCTTCCTTTTCCGGCCACAGTTTCCTTTTTTCTGGGGTGTGATGGACCCAGTCTCCCTGTATCGTTTTATGATTGAATTAACAGTAGCCAAACCGATGTGACATTCTGCAGCAATTTGCCTCTGTGTCATAGAAGAATGCTCTGCTAATGTTATAATTTTAGACCGTTTTCGTGGAGTTGTATCCATTTGTGAAGACGACAGAATGTACACAGGATTGCAGTATTAAGTCTTCAACACAACTGAAATGCTTATAAGTACAAAACGACAGGCAAAATGTCACATATTGTAAAAAAATAATGACAGACCTTCAACAATGGAATTACACGTACTACAGATGTCAATTAAAGCGGTATGAGCATCTGTGAGGCCAGCAATGACAGAAAATGTAAAAATATGTCGTGTTCGGATTAATTTGCACGCTACTGTAGATGTTGAGTATTTGGTACCAAGTATAAAGTTTTAAAGCAGCGGTCTCAAGGTTAAAACTGCATTGGGGAAAGCATCTTTAGTCATTGCGAAACCGAAGGAACCGATTGTAGAATGATGTAACCTTGAGAGCGCTGATTGTAACATTTCTGTGATAAGACATACACCCACATCACCTTTGATTCATAACATGTTATTAATGTACGTATTATATTTCACATTAGGCATGTACATAATCTGTAGTGTGCGACATTGTGAGTGGTCTTTGCATAAGGAAAATGAAAGTAAGCTTTCTGAATGGATATATTCCATATATGTGTATTCATTAATATTTGGGTATGATAAAATAACTTACTTGTACATTATAACATTCATGTTAAAGAGCTTCAAAATTAAAATTAAAAGTGTAAAATATTAAAAATGACAAAAGCTAATCAACTATACAAAATTGTATAAATGAATGCACACGCACGCACACACACACACACACACACACACACACACACACACACACATATATATATATATATATTTTTTTTTTTTTTTTGTACATAATCTAGACACATTATACATCGCCGAAAATGGAGTTGTAAACAATTAAAAAATCCTTTTTAAAAAGATGAAACTCCTTGAATCTATGTTCAAATGATATTCTAAGATCTTTCAAAATTTCACTGTATCTAAGATGTTGCTGTTCTGTTAAACCAGATAACCCTTTAACATTCCCGAGTTTCCAATAACATGAGCCTCCTGATAAAAGATTTGATTTTATCATACATGTCAGTTATTAAGCTATCTTCCCCTTGCAGGTTTTTGACCAAGACGCAGTGATATGACTAAGAAAGGCAAAATCTTGTATCCATTCCTCATCAGTAAGCTCTGGTACTGGGTTCTTAAAGACTGTCTAAAATTTCCTTCATCTCAACCTTATTAGTTCCAATCTCTGTAAACAAATATTCTTTTTCCAAACTTCCTCGTAACACATAGTTTTCAGATGTCCTAGCCACTTTAGACCAGTGTTGCCAACACATGAATTGTGTCCTCGTCAGTCTAACACCTGGAAATCCGTCAGAATCCGTCAAAAATAAAAAAAAGACCCACTCAATATATCTAAGTCTTATATACAAATAAAAAGCAAATTTTAACACAATTTACTTACCAACCTTGATTAAAATAATAATTCGTCAACCTCTGACTTTATTACGAGGAAATCTGAAACTGGGGGATTCTTTAACATGGTACGGCACTGGCAGGACTGTTCAAAGAAAAAGTAAAATCCCCCCAAAAACTAAACAATTAAAATGACAGCAGCTGAAAGAAGTCCAAAGACGATGTAAATCGTAATTTCCGCCAGAAAATCCGTCACCCGTCAAAGCCATTCTTTTCCTGTTCGCTACATTGAAATTCGTCAGTTTTGGCGGATTTTCCGTCCACTTGGCAACACTGCTTTAGACAGAGCCATTTCTCTACAGACGCTAACGGAAAGCAATGTCGATCTGTTCATATTACGCGGTGTTTGACGTCACTGTCATGAACATACCTGAACTCTTATCTAGCTGCCCTCACGAGGGCAGCGTTATTCCAGAAGGAGCGAGGTCCTTCTGCTGTTTTAAAGAGTATGCAATAGAATATCTAAATGTGTATCATTTTGACTAACAAAATGATCTAATCTTACTGTGGAAACAGGGTGATTACCATAGGAACAGACTAGATCAGGTCTGGGCGTAAATAACTCAATTAAGGTACTGCAGACTACCCCTTAACTCCTCACTCCACATTCAGTTATGTATCAGATCGATATGTAGACCTGAAGGCAATCATTTCTAAGTGATGGATTGTACAAGGCATGCATCATAGCTTTTGCCTCTCTTTGGTCACCTAAATGCACATTGCTTTATTATGTGTTCGTTTCTGAAGTGGTGAAGCAGAAAGGACATGGACAGAGGTATCTTCTTTCCTTTTTCCTCCCTCTTTACACCCAGGGCTGGACTAGATGGTGTTGTTTAGTGAACTGTCTGAAGACAGGTCTGAACCTCACAAGTGATACCAACATGGAACCACTTATGAGGCAACTAGGCCAGGAGATAATGGAGTAGGAGGGGGCAGTTCCTTTCCCCCTCAATTGCATACATCGCCGATTAGCTACATATTACACTAAACAGACTTTATGTTTCTATCTAATAGACTAAATAGAAATATAAAATAGATAGTAATGCGAAAAGTATAAGTCATTGCATTAATGTAAGTAAAATGCTAATTGTTTAAATCTATGTGTTCATTCTTATTATGTGGTGATGGAAGGTTGTATGAGTAGACATAAAATGTGACATGACTAGAGCAGATGCATTAGTTAGGAAAGTAATAGTAATAGAATTTTAAATGAAGAATTAATAGTATTTTCTTTTAAACTCAGAACATGCTAACAGATACTTATTGAATGTTGTCATATTTGTTGTTAATTTGTGATCATTGTATAGTGGCTGACGGTGGATTATAACAGGATTGTATCTAATCCGCCATGACCATGCTTTCAGAATGGTGGAATAATAATAAATAAATTAATAATTTTCTATAACCAACCACTGCACTTTTATATGATGCACGCAATAAAAATTGTCTCAGTTTTCTAATTAGGGAATCTGGTCACCTTACACAGAAGGAATAAGTGGATTATACATACGAGGCGTGTTCTTAAAGTAAGTTCTGTTTTCAATTGTAGCTGTCGCATCGCTGCAATTGTTATTTTGCGCATGCGTGTTTTCTTCTTCAGTCCTCAGGCAAGCTGTGCATGCAGTTTCAGACTTCAGTCCATGTGTGTGTGGTTAGTTGTGATCAGTTGAAATGTTTAAAGCGATCGAGCACCCCGTCGACTGTGAGATGTGCTCTGTTATCCATTTCTTGAATGTGAGAAACATCAAACCAGCTGACATTCATCGTCAACTTTGTGAGGTGTATAGTGATGATGCCATTAGTGATGGAATGGTCAGGAGATGGGTTAGGAAGTTCAACAAGGGCTGCGTCTCTGTGCATGACGAGCAGCATACCGGTCGGCCATCTTTGATCAATGACGATTTTGTGCGTGCTGTCGATGAAAAAATTCATGAGGACAGGAGGTTCACAATTTCTTCGCTTTCCTTGAATTTTCCACAAATGTCACGGAGTGTTCTCTACAAAATTGTGACAGATTGATTACGATATCGAAAATTGTGCTCACGATGGGTACCCAAGATGCTCACCGAGGAACACAAAACCAAACGAGCTTCCAGTGTATTGAGCTTTCTCACACGTTACAGTGAGCAAGGCAATGAGTTTCTTGACCATATCGTGACAGGTGACGAGACTTGGGTGTCTCATATGATACCTGAATCAAAGCAGTAGTCCATAGAATGGAGGCACACTGCATCGCCAAGGAAAAAGAAATTCAAACAAACCATGTCAACATGCAAGATCATGTGCACTGTTTTTTGGGACAGAAAAGAAGTCCTACTCATCGAATTCTTGCCTCGGGGTGAAACCATTAATAGAGAAACCTATTGTCAGACCTTGAAGAAGCTCCATCACGCAATTCAGAACAAGAAACGTGAGATGCTGACCGACGGAGTTGTGTTGCTTCATGACAACACTCGGCCACACACAGCTCGTGACATCCAAAATCTCATCTCGAAATTTGGCTGGGAACAAATTGACCATCCCCCCTACAGCCCGGATTTGGCTCCGAGTGACTTTCATCTCTTCCTGCACCTCAAGAAGTTCCTCGGTGGTCAACATTTTGATGGCGACGATGAAGTGAAAACAGCAGTGCGGGAGTGGTTCACATCGCAGGCAGGCGAATTCTACAATGAGGGGATAGAAAGACTTGTGCCACGACGCGATAAATGCCTCAAGAATGGTTGAGATTATGTTGAGAAGTAATTGAAGTGTGGGGAATACAATGCAACAAAAATGGTTTGTAAATATCTTCCCGTTTACTTACTACATCCTTTTGGAACTTACTTTAAGAACACGCCTCGTACTTGAAAATGATTCTGAAATTGAGGACACTATCCAGCTCTGTGAAGAATGCAAGGCATATGTATCAATTCTTACATCCAATCCAAACTTACTTGAAACCACACACCTATTCGTCAACTTCAAAATTGAAAGTATATACAGTACAAACTACATGAAAAAAAAAAAACATTGACTCACCATTATATTACAGACTCTGTGCATGTCTGATTTAGATTCATTTTCTGTCAGATGAAGAAGGATCATTGCCATTACTGCCACTTTCTCCACTGAGTCTTCTCCAACTATAGACAGAACTGTCTGGAATATTAGGAAGAATGTGATCTTTTTCTCAGTATTGGTTGTCATTTTCGAAAGTCTGCATTTCAAGCCACAAAACTCATAAAATAAATATAAATTAGGTTTTATTTAATGATGCTCACAATTGCCAAGGCTATATCAGCTTCGCCGGTGTGCCAGAATTTTATCCTCACAAGAGTTCTTTTACATGTCAGTAAATGTACTGACATGAACCCATCGCATTTAGGCACACTTAAATGTTATTGACCTGAGCTGGGACCAAACCCGCAATCTGGGGCACAGAAGGCCAGCACTCTACCGACTGCGCCACCCAGGCCGACGTAAAATAACTCATAACATGAATTGTGTCGGGCCTGTTGCAAGGATGAATTTTATAACTGGATCCTAAATCAGATTTACGATGAAGAAATTGACCCATTATCATTACACGAAACTTGGGTTTTACTTTTACAGAAGGATAAATGCTGAAAATAAGATACTGGAATTCTGAGAAACCAAATATTCTCCACGTAGATTCACTTAACATGATTCTAAAATGTGATTGGATCCTTCAATAATTTTTCGACCAATTAACTGAGGAAGTGCAATTGTATGGATATTTTCTACCACTGCACTACATCCGGTAAAACTTCAGGTGACATAAGATACATTTTCGGGAACTAAATAATTAGTAGCAATTTGTGGCCTTCTAAATTCCCCGTACCTCATACCTTGAGATTTTTCTTTGGGACAACATAACTGTGTTACTGGGGACAAGCCATGTTGCCTTGTTAATCTTGTATTGGTGCAGGGCATACATTTACCACATCTAAGGATGCAGAGAATATCAAACACAATGTACAGTTTCAAAAAAAATAATGGCCCACCTGAATTTTCTAAGTTCCAGATTCAATGCATTGTGCATGCTCAGTGCTCCAAAGTAGCGGTATACACAAGATCACTTCTGCAGTTATTGAAATTCATTTTACATCAATTGTTGTCGTAACCCAAAAGACATTTGAAAAGATGTGATGAAAATTGATCTATTCTTAATAGTAGATGAATATTTATAAATCATGCGGAGAAATTTTACTTACTTCACCTTTCATAAACGAAATAGAATATGTTCAAAACCAAGCTCTCAGACTCATTACTGGTGGAATCAGAACAACTCCAATAGATTCTATGAGATTCCTCACTAATATTAACAGCATCAAAATGACAATAGCAGAAAAAGCACCAATTCAATATGAAAAACTTATCAAATTACCAGGAAACAATTGGCATTCATACAGTCCTCTCTGTAGATTGAAAACTCAAAAAAGTTTCATATCCATAGTTCAAGAATTAAAACAGAAAATCAATATCCCGAATTTAAGAGAAAACTTACAAATTAAACCAAACCCTTTAACTCTATTAAATATAGAATATAATCTAAATTTAACAGAAGAAATACTGAAATCAGAAGTAAACACTGAAATACTGAAACAATTGTCTTTAGAGACAATTAATATTAGGTACCCTCCACAAAACTGGCTTCATTTATACACCGACGGATCCTTGATCTCCAGAGAACAAGGTGCCGGTGCAGGTGTTACGTGCTGTCTCTTCTCACTTTATAGATCTCTTGGATATGGAACAACAAGTTTTGATGGTGAAATCATTGCAATAAGTGAAAGTCTCAGGAATCTTCTATGCCACATCAATAAATTTAAGAATGCAGGTATATTGTCAGACTCCAAAACAGCTATTCTATCAATAGTCTGTAAACACACACCTTCATCTCAAACAGCAGAAATAACTAAAATGCTCTCTCAATTAATATCACTCAATAAAAGAATTGTATTCCAATGGATACCATCCCATTGTGGAATCCTGGAAAATGAGAATGCGGATGCTTTAGCAAAGAAGGGCAGCACTGCTACTTACGGACCTGTTACTAAATCTACGTATTACTCTGTGAAGAGATATATTAAATCTACATACTTAGACTTCAACAAACAAAATTTGATAACACAATCTCAAGGGAAAAAATGGAACTTTCTGCATCAAAATCCACAGTTAATTCCCGATTTACCACGAAAATTGTCTGTAGCTGCATTTAGATTGGCAACAGGCCATGATTGTTTGGCCAAACACCTGCATAGAATTGGAATATATCAGTCCCCTAACTGCCCATTGTGCAACTCAAACCAAGAAATGGATTCGGAACACCTCAAAATCTGTGCTTCAGTGGCTGGCCATGATAAAATCTTTGAAAAATATTGGAGTGCAAGAGGTCAAATGACTTTATTGTCAAATGCCTGACATTAGAAAACAACAACAACATAAATCATGCAGTATAAAAGAGAATTATGGTGAACAAAATTAACCTGCATAATAGAAAAAAAACCTTTTCTCGACAGTATCCAAACCCTGAACTTTGTAGCCTGCGAGCAAGCACTGTAGCACATAGCTATCGGAATGCTTGTGATGAATTGTGTTAATAGGGATTGTCGTATATATCGTGTTTGTTTAATAATGACTCTTAGGTATTAATTTGAATCTCATTTTCAGAGTAATATCATTATTTTTGCATTAGTTGTGACATACTTTCCTGTAATACTGTTCAAATAGTACCGGTACTGGACTGAAAACCATTGTTAAATCATTGTGGTGTGAATCGTGCTCTGTAAGAAGCTTCAAGTTGAGCCATTTTTTGTTTGTAGGACTATACATGACACTATCAAGTTCTTAGATTACTGTATGTATTTATGTTCCAGGTACCTTGTAGAACACAAAGAAATAAACATCAATGTCCGAGACAAATGGGATAGTACACCCTTGTAAGTTTCAACATTATATAGCATATTTTAATTTCTATGTCTTGTAACTTCGATTTTTTATTTATAACTTTGATATTTATTTCAGGTATTATGCATGTCTTTGTGGCCACACTGACATTGTACATTATCTTCTGGAAAATGGAGCCAGATGTGAAGCTAATACATTTGATGGAGAACGCTGTTTATATGGAGCTTTAACAGAAAAAATTAGAAAAGTATTGTTAAACTATAAGATTATTACCAGGCAGACAATGAGAAGAGATTTGTATGATGAATTCTTGAGGAGGTGAGATATAAGACAAACAGACTTAGTAGCATAAATTTAATATAGTTTAATCTTTTGACTTTTAATATTACTTTGATCAGCAGTAATTGTATTGCTGGAAAAAACCGAAAGTGGACTTCATTTCAAGAAAATGTTAAAGCCAATAAGAGTAACTGCTTCATTCGTTTCTTAATCTAAACTTTTGATATTGTTGCCTCTTTAGCATTTTCTTTTTAAAACATAAAAATAAATCTTAAGTGTGTGTCCCATCAATAGCTTATAGTACAAAGCAATCTGTGACATTTTCTACAGCACTCGGTGGCAAACGGGCCCGAGGCTTGGTATTCCTGGTGAACTGGGTCCACTACAGTCTTTCTCTCTCTGTTCCCACCTTCTCTCTCTTTTTCTGCCTTCAAGGGCACAGCACATGGTCACATTGCAAATGATAGCTGTTGTTCAGTTGCCTATGAGCTCTGCTGATGTTTGTATTACGTCTTAATTGAAGAGTGTGGCTTAATATGGCACCACAAAAGTTTACATTAGAACAAAGGATTTATCTTGTGGAGTGTTACTTGATAACGAAGAATTGTGGAACAGTGCAACGACTTTTTGCAACGCAATTTCCTGGTGTTCCTGTTCCACATAGGACGATTTTATTAAACCTCGTAAAAAGTTTAGAGAAATAGGGTTAGAACATTTTTCTCGAAAATCTCTCCACTGTCTTTCACAAGAAATGGATATTTTGGAATCCACAGCATTTAGAGCCACTAAAATTCTTAAATTTAAGCCATACAGAGTGACAATAGTGCATGAATTACAGACTAGAGATAATGTGAGTTGTGTGAATTTTTGTAACTGGGTTTTACAAAGTGTTGGCACTCACTTTGTGGATAAAGCATTGTTTCACTTACATGGCCATGTTATAACGCAAAATAATAGATACTGGAGTACAAAAAATCCTCATCTCATTCATGAAACTTCTTTACATGATGAGAAGGTTGGCATATGGTGTGCTATAACTGCACATAATATTATATCTGTGGTGCCCGGGTAAAGGAGTATAAGTCCTAAAAATCGAAAAATGAGTTACGTATACCATGATGTTCAGAAAGGCATATTCTTATTGTCTATAGTTTGAAAATGTTATCTTATCATTCCTTAGGTGCACTGAAGCAGATACTATTTTGAAAATAATATTTTATTGACATTGAAACGTCTGATACTATTGGTGTTATGAACAGTAAAATTTACTTCCTTCTTAAACTTTACTTAATTTTTTTAATGCAGCTGTTCAGCCATCTTGGAACATTTGTGTAATTTTTAATAGTCATTATGTTTCGTAATATGAGCTTTGTGTGTTTATTCTGTAAGAGATATTTTGGGGAAAAAGGAGATAAGTTCTATGTAAGTTTGTGTAAAGGGGGATAAGTTGTCCAAACTTGTAATAGAACTTCAAAAGCATTAAGCGAAGGACAAAATAACTGGAGTACATTGTAAAAAGAAACACACTGGGATTTACAGATTTGTTGCAAACTTTGTTTTTGCATTTTCTCAAAAGTTGAATTTAAGACAGATATGCCCTATATTTTTTGACAATACAATCAATGGTGACAAATAAGAACACAAATACTCAAACTCATTTTTTGAACAGTTAACCAATATCGAGTGTCAGACTGCTTATTTCAAGCAGGATTCAGCAACTGCCCATACAGCAGCCGAAATATTGAATTTGATAAGCGAAATATTCGAGGACAGGGTTATTAGTATAGGATTATGACCCTCTAGGTCACCCAATTTGTCAGTCTGCGATTTTTATTTATGGAGAAATCTAAAAAATAAAGTATACAAAGACAATCCATGAGTTAAAAGACAGTATTATACGAGAAATCGGGAGAATTACGGTAGACGAACTTGCACATGTAAATGCCAATTTCCTTTGGAGATGTCAGGAATGTGTTGTAGCAGAGAGACATCATTTTAAACAATTTCGGTAGTCAAGGTTAGTAAACAATGTGAATACTGTAATTTTAATAGCTGACTCTAGCAACTCTAGCAGACAGTGTTCACAGGAAATGACAAGTGTTGATGCTGGGACCACTTGCTGCCGAATGCCGTAGAGGCATAGAGAATGTCATAGACCGCTCTGTATGTAACTGTTGGTGCCCACTATTCACACATTTGAATAAAGCTCTGTCTATTAAAAATATCATTGTTGATCATCTGGTACAATTTCCTTTTCTCAAATAGCAAATACCAACTTACAAATTTTACTAGATAATGTGTTTCCACCCTCTTGTATTAATTCTGCTGGAATTTGATCGATACTTGGTGGTTTACTTTTTCAGATTTTCTACTTCAGAAAATGTGGGTTTGGGTAAAAATGGCTCAGCAGTTTGTACTTCATATCATCCCAATCATTTCTAATTCGCATATGTACATTTAGTAGTTGCCCAAAATAGTTCTTCCATCTGTTCAGAATGGAATGAGAGTCTGCAAGCAAGTCACCATTCTCGTCCTTAACCATGTTCACCCTGGCCTGATATCCGTTCTTAAATTTCTTTATGCCCGTATATAAATCTCTAATGTTTTTATTCTTACTGTTGTTTCCACCTCATCCAGTTTTTCCTTCAAGTAAACTCTCTCCTGAGTGTACGACTTACATCCCATCTTTCATTGAAATAATTATCTCTATTAGCCTGGACTGGATCCTGTAAGAATTTTAATTTTGCCTGTTCCCTTCTACTACCATGCAACAATCTACATCAAACCACGGTTCCTTTTTCTGAGTTTCATAATTGCCTATGCCTCAGCTGTAATTTTGATATTATCTCTGATATTCTCCCATATGCTATTAGTATCTAATTCCTTCTCAACTTTGTCGGTACTTTGTAAAGTGGCAAACCTGTTTGAAATTTCGACCTGATAATATTGCTTAGTTTCCTCGTTTTTTAATTTCAGAATATTGAATCTCCTAATATTAACTTGTTGCTCTATTCGCATAGGCTTTCTCTCAATTTTCCTATCATCAAATAATGGTCAGAATCACAGTCTTCACCTCTGAAGGATCGAATGTCTACTATATTAGTATGTCTTCGTTTATCTATCAAGATGTGATCTATTTGGTTGTGTGTCAGTCCATTTGGAGAGGTCCAAGTGTATTTTTGTATATCCTTATGCGAGAATGTTGTGCTTTTTACACTTAAATTTTTTGTAGTGGCAAAATTTATGAACCGAACTTTATTACTAGTTACATGTAAGCTCTCTCTTTTCCAATAGTCAGTTTAAAAATATCCCCCAATGAAATTTTAGTGTGATATCTAGATAACTGATCAAAAGTGTGTTTCAATTCCTCATAGAAGCTATCCTTTATAATATGTGGTGACAGTTCTTTTCTGTAAGGGCATGAGCATTTATAATTACAATATCGCACCATCTACCCATAAGTACTAAAAACGATAACCTGTCACTGTAAATTCGACCTTTTTTACTGGTGATTTTATTCTCTTATGAATAAAGAGTCCTGTTCCTGATTGATGATTATTATTGTTTCCTTTCCCATTTTACAAGTAAGCTCTTGTCGTTAATATGCCATTCCCATCTAACCTAACATTCTGTACTCCAGCAAAGTCTATCTACTGTATGTCTAGCTAGTTTTTTTTGCTACTAATGTTACCTTCCTGTTCTGTAAAGACTCGTGACATTCCAAGTGCCAAATCTCATGACCTTATTCCTTTGCTGTGGTCGCGCCATAAAATCATTCCCATTCCGAGGTTTATGTTGGGGTTTCGTAACAAGTTTTTTTTTTTTTTACTGTGATTGATTGTTGGCCCTTTTCCCAACCCCCAACCTGGAGGACCACTCCTTATCGGCTGTCTGTGACTGCTAATTGAATATATTTGCAGCTACCCTCCATATCTGGAGGCCATCTCCTCTGTATGCAACCTAAGGACATGCCATTCAGTGGTGATAGGAACCAACAATGTGTGGCCAGTATTAGCTCTAGTATTCTAAGATAAGCTTCACTGCTTTGCCAGTAGAAGGAGCTTTGGATATAGGTACTTTAAAAAATGCGCAAAAAGTAAACATAGACATCTGAGCAAATTACTAGGTTTTGGAATTAAGATAATTTTATGTAAAATATATGTCGTTATTGATTAAGTTATGTGTCTACGTAATTTCTGCTTACATCTGAGTATTATGAAAAATAAGAGGTCTTAGATATGTATCTTTATTTATTTCAGACTTTTGGAAACTGGAGATTTTAGTGATGTAACATTTGTTGTCAATGGCAGCACATTTGACATACACAGATGTGTCCTTTCAGCAAGATGCACGTATTTTTGTGATAAATTCGAAACACGATGGCAGAACAGACGAGTAATCAACATAAAAAATAACCTGGTAAGACAAATTTATTAACATTATTTGTGTAAATTTGAGTTTCTCTGCTTTCCCTCATTGGCAATTACTTCAATTCTTGTTATTTATCTTATATATACTGATTTATTGAAATCCTCTGTCCTCAAATGAGGTTCACCAAGACAATTCAGAAATTAGAATAATTTTTTTTAAATACAGACAAACCTAATAATTAGAACATGAAAATAGTAACAAATAGCAAGAAGAATGATGAAAAAAAAAACAATATGAAACATATAAAAGAAATGTGAAAAATTATAGAAAATGTAAATTATATTGTACTATTTGTACAGAATCTTTGAGAATCTGCTTCAGAATTTTATTTATGCCGCAACTAGTATTTTCAATAATTTCATTAAATCAAAGGTAAACTTGGAAACAGGACCTCGAGCTCCAAAAAGCACTCCGTAAATAGCCCAATTATTTCCATTGCACATGATGAAACAAGTTGCCAAGTAAGGAAGGCACAGCTTGTATATATCTTTCTTTTCTTGAGCTACCTGTGTAGCCTGATTTGTATCTCTTTCAGAGTGAACAGTAGAGTCAAGAATTATTCCTTTCGTGTTTTTCTTGTGGTTAGCCACTATATTGACATGCATGTTTGAGTCTTGTTCGGGATGTTGTGGAGTTCTTCATAAACCTTCCGTCCTTGTTGCTGCAATGACTCAGTGAGAGCAGATAGTACGTGATGATGACCATTGTTTCAAAACAGTTCGCCTTTTCCACAGAATTCCAGAACATATCTTAAAGTTTCCTTCATATTACTGATGGGCAGTAACAGGTTGTGCTGAAGGTTCTTCCTGGTATAGAACAGACTGCCATGACATCTTGATAGCATTGACATCAGAGTTGGCAAACAAAACGTTTTAAACAAAGTGTTCTTAATCGTTTAAAATAATATCAATTGATTAAAATGTTTTAAACACAATGTTTAAAACTATATCATGATACTAATGTTTAAGCTAACAGAATTCTCTGTTATGTGTATTATTATTTCTCCGTTAATAATAAATAGTGTCCTTTTTTTCTCCCACCTCCATACAAGTTATGGAGTTAAAGAGATGGAAATATGTGTACAATCTCGTTGTCTGGTTGTTTTATTTTATCCTACTTGTTTACAATATAAAATAATGTTTTCCTTCTATTCAGGCCTTTATAAAATGTACAGTTATGAATTTACAGTGATGCTCCTGACTGTATGAAGCCAAACTAACTTTTTTCCAAACAAATATTATTATTAGTAAGGAATTTTTGTAGGATATACAGTGCAAACAATCTGAATGCTGATATCTGCATGTAGGCCTGTCATCTGAAGCAGGTTTTCTTATATTTATAAGAAATCCACTGAAACAGGATTATAATATTATAAAATATTCTAGTCTTTTTTACTTTTCTACAAACTTAGCTTCAATTTCAAAATGTAAAACTCAGCTATAAAATTAATTTTTAAAGTACACCACAGGTTACCAGTTTTTTCTGTTGTACCACTGAGTCATTAAACCACCAAACACCACTTCTACTTCATGAAATGTTTTGATTGTTGAGTGCAGGAAAAAGACATGCAGGTTTGGCAGCCTTCTCTGTGGTACAAGTAATCATTCGATCATGATCACTTACTCACTAATCGATAAATCAACAGTGACTTTATAAGAAAGCAGGAATTCAAATATTCAGTTTGATTAGAAATGTGTCTTTGTGTGGTCTAAGTAATAAATGGTAAATCCAAAGTAATCAGTATTTTAAATATGCTGTCTAAATATTTAGGGAAGCGAAATTCTAATTATGAGGAACTTTCATTAAGGAAAAAAGTGTTTATTTAAAGAGGTGGAAATATGTGTACAATTGGCTTGTGCCCACGTGGAATAATCCCTCTTAAGCTCACAATGAACCACAAATGGTCAAACAGCAGGAAAAAATGCCTCACTATTTTCATCATTATCATCCGTCACGAATTAGGCCTGTGTAGACCTGTTTTGGCCCCATCTAGCAGTCTTCTAAAGGGTCTTCCTAACCGTCGATGTCCTCTAGGTTGGTATTGCATCATCATTTTGGGGATTCTTGAATTGTCCATTCGTTTTACATGGTGTAGCCAATTTAGTTTGTATCCATTTATTTTTTCTTCTACTGACTCTACTTCTAATTGTTCCAATATTTCTTCATTCCTTTTTCGATCTAAAAGAGTATATTCTGCTGTCCATCTGAGAAATTTCATTTCTGTTGCCTTGATTCTGCTCATATCTCTTTTCCTTAATGTCCAAATCTCACTTCCTATAAAAGGGAGGGTTAATGCTAGAGTATTATATATTTTTATTCTTGTGAATTTTACTATTTTAATGAAATCAGAATTGAGGACCGTTTTTGCAAAACTTGCTAACTGCAAAATTTGCGAAATTGATATTTTGGTGGATTTGTTAACATAAAGCAGGCCTCTATACGATGTTGAAGTTATCTTAGTAAAATTGAATTAGGCCTATTTCTCTTCATTGTATTGTGTCAAAGTGTGATGGTTGCACCTATAACCTATTTGTCTTCATTCAGTTTTTTGCCTCTTCTGTAAAATTTAGTTTTTTCAGTTAGCAAGTTTTGCAAAAACAGTCCTCAATTATAACTTTGTACCAATTCAAAACTGGACTGTTAAGCTTTTCTATAATGTTGTAGAAAATGATTTCTCACTGTTAATAGATGATAGATCTTCAGAGAAATATAAACAATCAAACTGAGGTAAATTTGAAACAAAAATGTTTAATGAAATTCACCATTATGTTTCATAAAATATGTGTATATATATATATATATATATATATATATATATATATATATATATATATATATATATATTTGTTAGTAAGATATTAATTTTACGAATAAACAACCTTATGTAATTTAATAAACAGTGCAATAAATTTAAAGTGTCTAAAACGCCGGTTTCCCAAATTTTTCTAAAAAAAATCTGGAATTTCGCCAATTTTTACAATACTCATCTGGCAACCCTATGCATAAAACATGTTTAATATTTAAAAAAATATCAACTTTATCATTTTCAACAGTTGAAAGATTAATCAGCTCAAAATATCAACCATTTACACGAAATTTAAAATAATAAAAAACGGGAGTGTCTCAATATACAAAATATAATTCCTGAGTATCCAAGGAAAAGGGCAGTTGCATCCTTTTGATTACACACAGGGTATGACTATTTGTGAAAACACTTGAACAAAATTGGAATCTTTTCTTCACCACTTTTTTCCACTGTGCAGTCTTCAGAAAGAAATGGATCAGATTCATATGTCCAGTCCTTTCCTCTAAACCACAGTGTGTGTGAGAAATGTAGGCGAGCAAGCGAGTTAATGGCTTTATTGCCAAGAACGCAGCATTAGTTAATGACGACAGGACATTTTAAAAACACACTATTTCATGACACTGTTTAAAACAGTTTAAAAAAAAAGTTTTTTTCTTTTTTAAATAAAACTTTTCTTTTCCAACCCTGATTGACATATTCAGAAGATAAGAGGTTTTTCTTATCGCTGGCCCAAGAATTGGCTTTAGGATAGTCTCCATACACTGTTACGCCTTTTTATATTTATTTTAATTAGTAGTATGTCATTAAAAGACATGAAGTCTTTTGAGTGCAGATTCTTCTTCCTGCCGCACATGATGCAGCTGAACATCATCAATTTGCTGGACACACTGACAGTTATTAAAGTGTTAAAGACTGGCTTCCCATTCTGCTCTGACAATACCTAATCCCCGCAATTTCTTAGGGGATACATCATTACATTGGGTGTGTTATCTGAAAGTTGAAGAATTTCTTTCACTATGCTCTTTATTATTTTATCTATATATTTTTTTAATTTAAGTCATGTTGAAGTTAAAGTTCAGATAAGTTGAATGATATATAAGAAATTACATTACAATTTCAGTCAACAACTTATCAGATTGGTACAAAAACAAGTTTTGTTATAATGATCACATAATTCTTGGTTGTGTCAACGAATATTTTCGATTTTACAAGAAATCATCATCAGGTGGAAGCAATGAATTAGATAAATTAAACACAAGTGAAATATAAAATATAAAATGAAGAGTCCACTGCAAGAATGATGAATGTCATTTGGAATACATTTTTCAGGAGAAGCAATTGAAAGTTTGAAATGCTTAGCGCTCAAAGCTTAACTGTGATTTTCCGATCATTACTGGACAATGACTATCAGTGTTAATGCCATATAACTCTGTATGTACATTCTATATGTCTTAAGCTATGCATTGACAGTCTTGGTTCATTTTCGACAAGAAAGTGACATCCATCATTCTTGCGTGGACTCTTCAAATGCATACATAATGAACAAAACAGTATAGGAACAATCATATGTCAAAATATTAAAACAACCTGTAAAATTCAATGATAACATGCATGCAATCTTTTAGATTGTTAATGATTACAAGAATATAAATGTAAAATATGTGTATGCTAAAAGTTAAAATTTAATGATGGTAGGCTAGTTGAAAACTGAAGTTCTAAGGAATATTTTGTCACCCGAATTGATTAGTGACTAAGACATCTGAAATTAATCAATAAGGGATTTTACGAACAATAGTTAAAAATGAGAATTAATTGGTGAGCATCAATAGTGCTTTTCTCTTAATACTAACAATGTTGAAGATGGAGCAGAGTTAGATGTTGAAGTCAACTCATCGATATGTTACATGGCTTGTGACTGATCGTATATACTATGCAGAATGTGGGTAGGATGGGGGAGGAGAGTTTTATTGAAACACCAGGCAGAACATCTCGATAAATAGTAGTTAAATGGTGATATGATAAAACTCTCCTCCCCTAGCTCAATGCTTCCCAAACTTTTTTGATCGCAGATCCCTTTCAACTCGAAAAATTCACGGATCCTAAAATTAAATTAAATTAATTGCTATATTAATATAGATATTGTATTGTATTGTATTTATTAACATTCCATGGTATTCATACATGCTTACAGCTAGAATATGGAACAAGTCAAAAAATTTAATACTATTATAAAATCTTAATTTATAGTCACAGTCTAGATGAAATATATATAGACGAGATTTACAGTGTAGTCTACTAATACAACACAAAATTTTAGTATCAATTTCATGAATTGAATGTCATGAATTCACCTACAGAATAGAAGGCGTGAGAAATTAGGTACTTCTTTAATTTGGCCCTAAATAATTTTATGTTTTGAGTTTCATTTTTGATATCAATAGGGAGGCTATTAAAAATTTTTACTGCCATATAATGCACTCCTTTTTGATGGCACGATAGACTTGCCGATGGAGTATGAAAGTCATTTTTTTGACGTGTATTTATGCTATGAACTGTTGAATTAGTTCCAAAGTTTTCACGATTGCATACAAGGAAGATTATTAATGAAAAGATATACTGACAAGCCATGGGCATTATTTGCAGTTATTTGAAAATAGCCCTACACGATTCCCTAGATTTGGCACCTACTATTATTCAAATTACTCTTTTTTGTAATAGAAATATATTGTTACTATCTGTGGAATTTCCCCAGAATATTATTCCAAAACTCATTACTGAGTGGAAGTATGCAAAGTATATTGTTTTTAAGGTATTGATATTTACTACCTTTTGCATAGATCTAATAGCAAAACAAGCTGAATTTAGTTTGGGGCTAATTTCTTTAATATGATTTTTCCAATTTAACACATTATCGATTTTTAAGCCAAGAAATTTGGTTGTTGTTGTTTCTAATAGGGATCTATTATTAATTATTGCACTAGAAATTGCGATGTTGAATTTGGACAGGATTTAAATTGAATTATGTTAGTTTTGTTACAATTTAATACTAATTTATTGACTGAGAACCAGTCACATATTTTGAAGAGAATTTCCTCTCTTGAAGATTGGAATGTGTTGGAGTTATTGGCTGTAATTACTATACTTGTGTCATCTGCAAATAATATGGGATGACCTACAACTTTTATTAGAGGGGCAAGATCATTTATAAACACTAGAAAAAGTAGGGGACCTAAATTTAATATGCCTCCATATTCATATTTTGTATGTATTTAACATCGACAATATGTCTACAACTACATTAATTACCATGCATAGCCATGAGTTCATAAACATGCAGTAGTACTTGTAAACTGCGTATATATTTTCCAGGAATTAACATGCATAATTATAAAAAAAATTACCTTCAAATTGCTAATGTGAAGAATGGTGTTGTTTTCTCATCTCACAAATTTCTTTCGAGCTGGGGAAGATAGAAGATGTGCTGTGGTGTACAGGCAATGATGGAATTTTAATTTTGTTCCTGTATATCGTGAAAATCCTACTTCGCATAGATACGTTGTTGGAAATGGGAGGAGTTTCGTCACTGCACATTTAGAAATTTCCGAATATTCCTGAAGTATTCTATACCAGAATTCGGTGACAGGAAGTTTGCTAAATCTCTGTGTCATCATTTTTTCGTTTTTTAGTTGATTCCCCTGTTTTTAAATTAGCAGCATTTGGGCGTGAGACATGAAAAGGTAATCAACTGGTTTCGGAATTTGTAGAACTGCAATTTTTATTGTCTCTTATTAGTCACCGAACCATTGAGAAAACACTGTATAATATGAAAATTAAAATTTTTCGTAATATTAAATTAATATTATTATGTTCGGATTCAAAGACATGTGGTTATTAACACATAGTTTAACACGAATGCCTCACATAAGCGTGCTCGTACTGAATGAATAAACACAGACTTCACAATAAAAGTAACAGAAGCAGAACGCGTGCACAATAATGGAAGAAATTAGTTTCTTTTTAAAAATACGTGTCATAATTTATTGCTGATTAAATAATATTGTCATTCAAATTTATTTTACAATTAAGACATTAAGTCTCCGAGCACATTTACAAAATCTTATTCTTACACTGTTGGTCTCGAGAGAAAAAACTGCATATATTCACACACACTAAACTGATAAGAACTGACTAACTAATAACCGCCACCCTCATTAAGCAGACAAAAATTTTCAACAGAATTTACTACGTTAACTGAAAAAAAAAGGAAGTAGTGTGTGTTTTTTTTTTTTCCAAACGTTCGAGATCTAAATAGTTTCGAGGGAAAAATTGTTCCAGGTCCGGGGTATCGAACCCGGGACCTTTGGTTAAATGTACGAACGCTCTACCAACTGAGCTACCCAGAAACTACCAGACACCGATCCTATTTTTCCCTCTATATCCACAGACCTCAAAGTGGGCTGACAACCGTCAAGCAACCAACACTGAGTGCACACAAGCTCTTTGTGACTCGAGGTATACCTGAAAGATTGATTTGCATAATACACGTCACTGTTAACAAAAAATCACTATTCAAGTCACACAGAGTTTGTGTGCACTCAGTGTTGGTTGCTTGACAGTTGTCAGCCTACTTTGAGGTCTGTGGATATAGAGGAAAAAATTGGATTGGTGTCTTGTAGAGTTTCTGCGTATCTCAGTTGGTAGAGCGTTGGTACGTTTAACCAAATGTCCCGAGTTCGATACCCAGCCCCAGAACAATTTTTCCCTCGAAATTATTCAAATCAACTTTACAGGAAGTTATACCTGAAAGCTCGATTTGCATTCAAGATCTAGTCATGTACCCTTGCCAATATACTTTCACACATGCAGTCGCATACAGTATTGTACAATCTCGTCGAGAAAAATGGTAGTATTATATGTTATTTATTTCAAAATACATATTATCAACCACGGATCTCGTGATAAGTGTTGGCGTATCCTCAGGGATCCGGGGAGCACACTTTGGAAAGCACTGCTCTGACTGATTCCTGTTACCTTTCCTTGGTTTAGAATTATGCATTTACTTTTATTAGCATTAATTCACAGTCCTGTGTTTGCAAGACAACACTCAGCTCGATCAACTAAGGATATTGCTTCTGTTTCACCTTTACTTAATGGCTGCTATATCATCAGCAAATGCGAATGCAGATAGGTTTGGCACTGAAACATAAAGAGCGTACCCATATTTCTGAGATATATTATTTGCATAAAACAATCAATATCCAAGTTAAAAAGAAGTGGCGATAGTGGGAGCATTGGGGCACACCACTGTTGAAAGGTATTGATTTTATTGTCATTTTATTTGCTGCAGTAGTTGTTTCACTTCCAATTAATAGTACTTCTGTGAAATTGTTAGAGATATTGGATTTTTTTTCAAACTTTGAAGTATGTGATTGTGTCTAGCAGAGTCAAATGCTCTTGAGACATCCAGAAACACAACATAACAGTTTAGGTATCTCTTTTTGACATTCTGATGATAGCCATTAATTAAATTTGAATTTATATGAGTACCAGACAATAATACAAACCTCTTTTGATGTGGAATAGGGAAGATGAAGGAACGAAGTTTCGTGCTGAAGTTGCACAGGACTTGCTTGAAATCCAGATTTTTTTTTTTTTAATGGTCATAATCGGACACAAGTCATGGGTTGACGACTATGACCCTGAAACTAAAGCTGAGTTTTTCTAATGAAAATCTCCTGAATCTCAACACACGAAGAAGCCACAGGAAGGTCACAGCAGTGTCAACGTCATATTGACAGTTTTTATTATCATGAAGACATTGTTCACCACTAGGAGGTCGTACCATACATCAAACCTCTTTGCTGGCTGAGAGGTGCATTAAGAAGAAAATGGCTGTAACTGTGGGCAAATGGTGACTGACAGCTTCATCATGACAATACAACTGCCCATTGTTTACATCCCGTGCATTTTTTTTTTTTTCAAAACATCACATCATCCAGTCCATCAGCCCCTATGCGGACCAGAGTTGGCTCTGTGCGACTTCTGACTTTCCCAAACGCTAAAATCACTGTTGAAAGAGGCGAGATTGCAGATTTTGGATGAGATTTAGGAGAATGCTGAAGGCGATCCTGAAAGAGAACTTTGTAGATTGTACGATGAAAGAGTAATGGAACGGAGAAAAATTCCCTCCGGCGCCGGGATTTGAACCCAGGTTTTCAGCTCTATGTGCTGATGCTTTATCCACTAAGCCACACCGGATACAACCCTGGCGTCGGACAGAATTGTCTCTGATTGAGTTCCAACTCTTGGGTTCCCTCTAGTGGCCGCCCTCTGCACTGCGTCATAGATGTCGGTACATTGAAATAATCTATGATATGCGTAAATCACGAAGTGATTTAAGACGGCGCTTATTCCATCGGATCCCGGCCAACTAGTCACTCATAACGAGTGCACCTCAGCACATGTGTGGACTTCTGTCCTATGTTCATAGACATCTATGACGTAGTGCAGAGGGCGGCCACTAGAGGGAACCCAAGAGTTGGAACTCAATCAGAGACAATTCTGTCCGATGCCGGGGTTGTATCCGGTGTGGCTTAGTGGATAAAGCATCAGCACGTATAGCTGAAAACCCAGGTTCAAATCCCGGCACCGGAGAGAATTTTTCTCTGTTCCATTACTCTTTCATCGTATGATGATGCAGAATATCTGCATGGAAATATCATATGTACTTCGGTACATTGAAATAATCTTTGTAGATTGTTTTGAAAAGTTGAAGGAATGCTGAGAAGTGTGTGAGGTCTCAAGGGGAGTACTTTGTAAGGGACTGAGGTGCTGTTATCCTAGGGGGGCTACTTTCTTTCTTTATTATTGTGGCTAGACAGACTTTATATATCAGTAGCATATAACAGAAAGTTATAATGAAATGAAAATGGAAATTAATTTTTTATGCATTAATATTACGAAGTGTAATCTGAAAATAAATTTTGCGTACAAGTATATAAATTTTTTTCTTTCGGAACCGATAGACTTTAGATAAAACATATCATGTGCTGGTACAGACAACCTTCTTCTTGTTATATGTGATGTGCTTTAAGCATGCATGTTATGCATGAGCAGTAATAGTCGAAAGTAATCGTTATATGGAGTGTGCTCACACCATTACTCCAAGAAACAATGGGAAACAGATGTGTGATACTGTAATCTGTAAACTCTTGGTGAAGGTGTATGGTTTGGATGTAATTTCAGAGCAAATGACGCAGAAATGGTGCTGTGCTTTTCGTGATGAACGTGAGAGTGTGAAAGATGAACACTAACCTGGCCAACTGTCAACATCCACTGGAGAACATAACATAGTTCAACTGGATGCCATGATTCATGCCAGTAGACAGTAACTGAGGACAAGATTTCTACAGAATTGGAAGTCGGCCAAGCACAACATGATCTGTGACATGCTGGACTACCATAAAGTATCAGCATGGTGGATGCTGTGCAGTTCAAAGCTGATACCAAGACTGACGGTATGGAGTATATTCTGTAGTATGAGTGGGAAGACAATCTTTTTTTCTTTCTTGGAATTGTGATGGAGACGAGAGCATAATTCACCATTTCATCCTCGAGCCAAAGATTATCTTCATTGAGTGGAAGCACACAGTTTTCCTGGTCAAAAAGAAGCCCCAGTTGACCAAGTTCTGTTGCTGGACTCTCTGGAAGATGGCATTTTAAATGCCAACACTGATAAAACTGAAAGCTGTCATTGGACAAAAGAGGCTACAGCTCATTTCTTCCTTAATGATGATATGAGAACCTACACAAAGTAAACTATTACGGGAGGTTCGGTTGGGAACACCTCAGCCACCCTTCCCACACTCCCAGCCTTATACCAAACAACTTCTACTTCTTCTCGAAATTGAAGAAGTTGCTAGGAGGGCAGAATTTCACTAGCAGTGAAGTTAAAGAAGTAGTTCAAAATTTATGCAGAATATGTACTCTTACGAATGGTGCGCTTCTTAAAACTTGTGAAGTGGTATGATAAGTATATCAGTGTTGGTGGGGAGTAGTGAAAAATAAAATTAACTACAATTTTTTCTAATCATAATGTTTTCGGAATAAAAATTTCTATTGATGGCAGACCCACAAAACTTATTTTTGATTATCCTTCGTACTAATATTTTTTAAGGACGAAACTTTTATATGTCTTCTTCTTCTTCTTCTTCTTCTTCTTCTTCTTCTTCTTCTTTCTTGGCGCTACAGCTCAATGTGAACCTTGGCCTCTTCCACGATTTTCCGCCAGTTGTCTCGATCCTGCAAAATTGCTTTCCAATTCCTATATCCCATCTTTCATATGTCTTCCTCAACTCCATCCAACCATCTTATTCTTGGTCGTCCACGGCTTCTTTGGCCCCTGGGTTTTCCATTTAATATCCTTTTAGGAATTCCTACATCACTCATCCGTGCCACATGCTCAGCCCACCTTAATCTTGCTGCTTTTACCATTCATCTAATAGGCGGATCTTTATAGATGGAATACAACTCATTATTATATCACTTCCTCCATTTTCCTCTCTCGTATACTGAGCCAATTTTTTACGGAGTATCTTCCTCTCAAAGACATCCAAATTTCCAGCATCTTTTTTTGTTAGGGACCATGTCTCAGCAGCATATGCTAATACAGGTCTTATAAGTGTTTTATAGATGGTTATCTTTGTGGCACGAGATAAAGTTCTTGAGCAAAGTAATTTTCTTAAGGCAAAGTAAGCTCTATTGGCTTTATTTCATATGAAATATCATTAGAGAAGTAACTGTTGATCCCAGGTATTTAAACTCATCCACTCTCTCGAAGTCATATCTGCCTATTGTTATTGAGAATGGCATATTCTTGAGGTTTGCCTTTCCACAAGCCATGTATTTAGATTGATTAATGGTCAATCCCATATTCCTTCCTGTCTTTTCTTTATTCAGGAATGTATCTTCCATTGCCCTTTTATATCTTGCCACTATATCTGTATCATCGGCGTATGCGAGTATTTGCACTGATTTATAAAATATGGTCCGTCTGCTAAGTAGGTATGCATTCCTTATCACCTTTTCCAATGCATTATTAAAAAGGAGACATGCCAGTGTATCTCCTTGTTGCACACCATTCTTAATATCCAATGGATATGATAACATTTCTCTGACCCTTATACTGCTTCGGAGATCTGTCATTGTTGTTCTTACCAGTCTCACCAACTTTTCAGCAATATCTAGTTCTCTTAGAGCATTATACAAATGTTCTCTGTTAATGCTATCATAAGCAGCTCTAAAGTCAATAAATAGATGGTATATACCAACTCCACATTCAATACTTTTTTTCTAGAATTTGCCTTAATGTAAAAATCTGGTCTATGGTTGACTTGCCTGGAAGAAACCCACATTGATATATACCTATTTGCTTCTGAACAATTGGGAGAAGACGATCGAAAAGTATATTTGAGAATATTTTATACCCCAGATTAAGAAGAGTTATTCCTCTGTAATTTCCACACTTCACTGGATCTCCTTTCTTATGAATGGGACATAAAATCCCTTCTGTCCATTGAACTTTTATATGTAGTGACCTTAAGTTAAAAAGTTTTCCCATATCCAAAATGTTTATATGTTCATTAAGAACACCACTCTGCTTTTTGAATTTATTCTTTTAGATGATTTCACAAAAAGTGTGTTTTTTTTTTTTTTGTTTTTTTTTTTCCGTGCTGAATCCAGAAATTACTCATTTTTATGCATCACCTCAGTTCTCACATAGTGTAGGAGTTTGTTTCACAGTTTTTTTTATTCATTTAATGACAAATACTGAAATAACATTTCATACAATAAATAAAATATTTGGTAAACATATATTACGAATTCTCCAAAAACTTCCCTAATAGTTCCTTCACTGTTTAAAAAAAAAAAAAGAAGAAGAAGAGGAAAGTTAATCTATTGATTTTCAAACTTCTTCATTATCAATTTCCTTGTAGGGCTTGCTGCTTTACATTCTCTCTTCAACATCCAACAGTATTCAGCCGTATTATTTGCGTTCCATCTCCCCTGGTACCTCTTCTTCATCTCCTTAATCTCTTGGTGATATCTTTCACCCTGCTCTTCACTAAGACATTTTAGTTTTTCCGAAGGGTTGTCAATATTGGAGTGTAGGAAGTGAATCTTTACACTTACGTTGCAGCCCGACTTCTTGAAGATTTCCTGCATATTTCTACAATGTTCTTGTAATTTGAATCCTTGTTATTCCCTAGAAAGTTCTTACTAAAAGATCTGAAGGCGAGCCAAATCTTTGTTTCTTTTGCATTCATTGTTTTCTCAAAATCTGTGTCCTTCATGAATTTGTGGATTTGATAACTGACCAAAATTCCAGCTCTCAGCTTGTCTTCTGTAATGGATTGAAATTTCAATGAAAGGTACTTCAGCAGGGTTGTTCAGTTTTATGTGTAATGATGGAATAGATTTTTTGAAAATCGACAAGTGGTTCATTCAAAATGTTTTTAGTTTCAGGCACAAGATTTCTCCTCTCTGACTAAGTTCTCACATCCCAGTGATTTTACTTTGGTCGTTCACATAAAAGCAAGGCATTTTAGTGTATCCAACCATGGCCATCGTAATAACAAGTCCTGAGACAATCTAAATTGCATTGAATGTGACGTCACTGTAACAGTTATTATCAGATGAAAGTAGGTGTGGCCAACCACAGTCCAGCGTGCAGTGCATCATGTGAGATTAATTAATTAACACTTATGTTGTGATCTGTATTTATAATTGTGTGATATATTAATTCATTAACACTTATGCTGTGATCTATATTTATAATTCTGTGATATATTCAAGTAAACTGTGGGATGTAACATAATTTTGTGTGTTTATATCTACGTGTTGATTTGTGTGTCTATTCAACAGTGACTGAAGAAATATGTTATAACATAGTTTTAGTATACATCATTATTACTAGTACATAATAATAATAATAATAATAATAATAATAATAATAATAATAATAATAATAATAATAATAAATGTATTGACAAAGAGAACTTTGTGCCAGGAAATACTGCACACTGCAGTTGTATTAAACATTTTAATGATCAGTTTACTATTCGAGAACATACAACAACTAGGGACAACGTGACGGTACTGCATTAACAGTTCCCAAGGGTAGATCTAAACTAACTGATGTTGCCTACCCCATCAACTTTCGGAAATCAGCCTTTGTACCTTAACTTACCACTGTTCCAGGTCCCAAATGAAAAGCTCCAGATGACCGTAGGCAGGAGAATTTAGACATTATTATAGTTTTAAATATTGGATGGCCAATGATAAAACAGGTACTTTTACACTGTTGAAATAGTATTTTAGAAGTAAAAATACAGCAGGATTCACAGTCTTTAAAGTCTAAAATTCTTTTTGTTTCTTTCTGTAAAATTTAACATAAATATTGTCCTGTAGTTTTTGTTTCCTTTAAAATGCTCAATGATTTAAGTACCCACGCTTAACATAATAATGCTGTGGTCTTCCCTTCTGCTTTTAAGTGATTGCTATGGTCGAAACTATTGTGAAAAAAATTCGAATGCCTTTCAAGTCATTCACAATAAAATTGTTATCAATGGAACAGAAACTTAAACAAGTTTCTTCCTTATTTGAGAATGTGTAAATGCAAGTGAGAAACAGAACACTCTAGAATCCACATTATGTTACCTGGAAGAAAAACTGAACTGTCTCAAAGAACATGAATAATATGTACGTTATTCATTTTCAAGAAAATACTGTACATGTTCCCCCCTCAATTTAGTTATAAAAGGGGCACAATTGAAAGAATTGCACAAAAAAATCCATTAAAGACACAACAGTTCAAGCTTTCATGATAAATTAATTAATTTCCACCAAAATATATGTAGCTCTTTTTCCTGTTACAAAATTAGAAGCAGATAATTGATTAGAATTGACAAAAGTTACACAACTATTAAAAGAGTCTGTATATATAATAATTTCCATTATACCTGATAACAATCATGTTAACAGGAAAATGTTTGACATATTAGGCAATGACGAATTAAAATCCAGCGTGGTTAATCTGTTTAAATCAGATCATAAGATATTTTTGTTATTGACATTGTGCACTTATTAAAATCAACAAGAAATAATTGCATTATGGTAAATGAAAAAAACAATTCACAAACATTTCTTTATCTGTAATTAGACTGTGTTGATATTTTGGAGGCTTGTGTTAATGACTTGAAAGACATTTATGTAAAGGCAAGCACGAAGCTTTACTTGAAAAGTATTATTTCCCTTGTTCATTGAAAGATAAAATGTGAACCTTGCCGAATTTGACAACAAAAATGTTGCAGCTTTATAGACTTTTGAAAATAAATTGAAAAATAAACATACTAAAGGGACAGCAGAATTCTTTAATTCATAATATATCATAATAATTAATAGTAAATATCAAACATCCACAAAAAGGAATAAATAAACCTTCGTGAACCGTATTACAATCCATTTTATACCATGGGTAATAGTAGTGTACAGTTTCTAAGAAAGTGATAAATATGAACCAATCTTTTCAGAACTCAATAAGCAGAGTTTACTACTTCAACAGTTATCATTGCTGAATGCTGAAGACATATTGTCTTCCATGTGTGATTTGTGCGAATGTGGATTTGCAGGCTAGACTCCTAACCACACTCACAACGGCGGATTCATACAAAATGACGCTACCATATGCGGAGGATTCATTCCACGCTTTGGCAGTTACTATTGAGTAATGATGTACTTATAAAATTTACAGTTTGAAGACATGTCTAGCAATTTGCCGCAGTTCGTTTTCCGAAATGGTTCATATTTCGTGCCAGATATTTTGAGTTCCTCACTCAGCTTATTAAAAAATAGACGGAGTATGAACTGTGTATATCTGTTCATTGACTGTTTCCTAAAGAAAATGGGGACTATCAGTCTTCATTCACTCATTGCACACCATACCCCTATTTTTATGTCTTTTAGCAGTTGTTCGCAGAACAGTGTGAATTTTCACTGTCCCAGTAACGATTGTTTTGAGTGTTCACCACTGAGGTGGAACCATGCTTCGTCATTCTAAAAAAAATTAAGTTGGGGTCAAGTAGTCGTCCATCATACACTGTTGGAACCACGTACAAAACTAAGTCTGCTCTGATAATCGGGTTTCGTTAACTTCTGAACTACACAAATTTTGTAAGGTTTTAATTTTAATTGTTTCGTACCACTTATCATTGAAGACTGTGACACCCCTACCTGCTGAGCTACACAGCAGGATGATGATGTAGGACTTCTCTCTAGTCAGTGGCCAATTTCATCTAACATCTGGTGAGAACACGCTTCACACATGTTCGTTTATTTCCAATACTGAACTGATTCTTCACTAAATTGTAAATCATTGCTTTAGAAAGCTCTGGCAAATCAGGGAATAACTGATGGAAGTTTGTTACAACTGTTCTCCAGGATTCGTATTTCACAAAGTTGTCATAAATAAATACTCGTTGTTCAAGGCTATATTTCATAATGGACATACTACAGTACTCCAAATGTACGGAATACAGCTGCACCCTCACTATGTGAACGTGTTTACATAACTAAACATGAAACTACCCGAGCAAGAGGTCTGCTCACTGTGATGGCGCAGAGTTGTTACACATACGACTTTTAGCTGACACCGGTCTAGCCCTGGCTGTGACTCACTCTGTATAATAATGTCAAAGAGGTATAACATCAATTAAAATGTATGTGACGGCCGAAGCCATACTAAAAGTAATCGCACACACTATCTCAACACAATATTTAAATCATGGTAATCTCGCAAAAAGAAAAAGAAAAAAAAACCACTTAATACACAGAAGTCACTTATGACACTAAACGAAATATTCAGACACCATTAAATAAAAAAACCACTAATCTCCTCTGAAACATGATATGAACTGAATAGAGAAATAAATCCAGAATAGCTATGGCAAAAAACTAAATCTGATTGATACAGATATAAATAGTTGCGCCAACATAAAGACTTGTACTGCAAAAATTCTCTCCCAGTAAATTAATTTCTTACTGGCTTATAATGCTCTTCAGTGATAAATTTTGTAAAATAAACTTAATTATATAGTGAAGGAGCTTTAGATATGTGACAGAAAAAACTAAGAACATTTCTGAAATCAGCATAAAAAAGTGAACTGTTTAGTTTTCAATTATCAATAATCGTGCAGAATGGTTGAATATGTTTGATAGTATTTGAATTAAAGGAAATGTGAATATTTCTAGTAGTCATCTTTAGACTATAAACACTGTTTTAGTTGATTTTATTTTTGAATGTATATATTTTTTTTATTGAGGTACAAATTATTCTTTTCAGGTGCACCCCAGTGCATTCAAGTCTTTGATGCAATATGTATATACTGCACGTTTGGAAACACACATAGATGGTGTTGACGACTGTATTAGATTGGCAGTGCAATGTAGACTTCCTCTCTTGAAAAAGGAATTGGAAGATATGATGAAAAAAGTTACATCATTTGGTAAGATGTTTTCACTTTTGGGTGTTAGTTTATTATCATAATCATCATAATGGCATTGAAATCTCACATTATTAATATTACTTTTGTTTCATAGTTGTTCCTTAATTCATTTAATTCTGATTTTAGTTGTGTTTTATTTAAAAAATAATTGTAGAGAAATATTTAGTAGGTTAATTTTGTGCAAATATATATTATTTGTGTTTATAATTTGATACATAACAGGCATTAGTGGCGGTTAAATGATCTAATCCACCACAGTCACACTTTGTGATTTGTATAGGCTACCCCTCCTTCCCCACTCCTCAACTGTAGAATGAAGTGTCGCAGACTGCATTCCATCCGTGATTCAGTGCTGCCTATTGCATTGGGTACTTTTGGCTTAAGGTGTAAGGTCATTACCATTCTTAACTCTGGTTTAGACATTTAACAATATAAAATACATTTACAGAACCTATATCTTAGGTCCACATACATATATATTCACACCTAGGAAAACATGAAGTATTGCTGACATCACTGGTATATAACAGATGATTTGGCAACTTGAAGTATTTTGTATTATTTTCTGCGTGACTGGTTTAAGTTGAAAAATACTTGTAGTTCAACCTCTATGAAGTCCACATAACACATATTTCTTACATCTGACCACTTAAATTTCACTAAAGAGAACACTCTTTCAACATAGGCATGATAGCCTGGTATACTGAACAGAAAACCAGTCCTTTGCAATATTTGAAACTTTTTGTTACACTCACATCAGAAAAAAGTGAACCTACATTTCAGCAGCACTGCTTTTTTTCTTCATGTAACTATTATTTTCATTCACAAAATTCTTCCTATATAATTCATCCGAGTTAACAAAATTCTGCAAATAAAAGAGATCTACAGCAATTTCGGTCACAATATTGAGTTTTTTTTCCAAACACACTGAGTTGATCTGTGTTTGCGTAATTAGAATCAAAATTTTGTTACAAATACATCAAATATATGTATAGCGGAACCTAGAGAGAGGCATACCATATAGTGGGAACCAATGAGTTAGAAAGAGAAAGATATAGAGTGGTCATTGCGCTGCCATGTTTGAAGAAAATTGAACTACCGTCAGCCATGAACTTATGCACCCAAAACAAAGTGGGCGTGGCAATAAGTGACATTATAGAATCGTCAGCTGCCAAATTTCGTTTGCATAAATCAGTTAAATTGAAGTGGAAAAACCTAATATTTCGTCAAATACGTGCTAGGAACTTAATCTAAACTTATGTACGCTAAATTTAAAACACTTGAGCTATTCCTAGAAGGAATGCTTAAAAGAATAACCTAAGCAAAATTGTCATGTAGTATGACAAGAAGTCCTACCAAATATACTGAAGAAAATGTTAATATTCCTAGGTTCTTTTAAATGCGACCTGCAAGATTGCCTATAAAATGAACGAGTATGATTCGGATGATTTTATTAAATTGTTTTCCCAGTCTCTACACGTTGTAAAACGATTTATTATACCATATGGTATAGAATTAAAGTAGGCCCTAACTGTAGCAAACAACCTTTGCCTCCAAGCTTGTAACTTGGGTAAAACATGACCAAAAACGTTTTCAGTTTTTTTTTGTTACAGTAGAGTATAATTATTATCGAAATGTAAACGTGAGGCCAACAGCCGGCTGGTCTGTCTGAGCCTTTCAAGGGCTGTGGCACCACAGATAATTATTAGTGTACAATTGAGCACCCACGTACAATAATGGGGTAAGTAGTTACGAAATATATTCATACTTACCCCATTATTGCACGTGGGCACTTAATTATGTTCTTTCATGTCCTTCCAGTCAAAATACTAGCAACAATACGACCTACCCCAGAGTTTTGCGTTATTTTGGATGCGAGTGTCGAAATACATTTTTAATATTTGATTGCTATTACTGGGTTTGAAATGGAATTGTAGTGGTTTTATCCGTATTTAGTTTAACTTTATTACTAGTGAACCATTTATTTGATTAATCGTTTGTCTTCGAAATAGGCCTACTTTTTATAAGCTACAGCTCATCGTCTTCTTCTATAAGCATTAAGGACAGAAGGAGCAGAAATAAAGGATGCCGGTGTCGAAATACAATTTTAATATTGTATTGCTATTTGTTTTTCACTGGGTCTGAAACGGAATTGTAGTGGTTTTATCCGTATTTAGTTTAAGTACATTACCAGTGAACCATTTATTTTGTTTATGCCAGGCGTTGTTACACATTTATGCATGAAAAAAAATGATGCTAATTAAGAAAACTATGGACTTACTTCATAAAATTTACATGAAATATGATGTATCAGTTGTCTTTTTCCTTTTTACATTGCACTTATATGCAGCACACACAACAGGCATGTTTTTTCTTCGTTTTTTTGTAGTTCTTATCTCCGTTATACAACATTGTAAGCAGACGAATTTTTACAAAGGTGGGCACTTAGTTCAGATCTGCTGTGTTTCGCGGTGGCACCACAAAGAGCGCTGTACAGGACAACATGGCCACTCTATAGTCTTCTCTTTCTAACTCGTTGATGGGAACATGTCTAATTATCTCTGATTATTCTAGATGAACAAATTCAAAAGAGTTTTTCAGTTTCTCCTCCCTCTTTGCCAAAACAAAGAAATCACTGTAAACTTATAAAACAATATTTTTTACATCAGTACATAACCTATCACTGGCATACTTCAAAGCATTGTGCAACATATGATTTGAACAGTTTGGTTTTATTATATGGGCATTCTCTGTTCTCAGTAGTTCATAGTCTGAATGTCTTTTTCCAAAGTTGACATTAACATTATCAACGCAATACATGTTTCATATCAAGAGAATTAGACTTCAAAGTTTCATTAAGAAAGCTGTAAATATATTCAGCTGATTCCCAGCTTGTTCCACAAAAGTTCTAAAGATTGTCATTCTTTTTCAGAACTGTACTCTTTCCCTGCACTTCCACACCTCTCTGTATGGGCTTGTCCCTTGCAACAGTTACACCCCTCCTATAACTTTTCTATAGAATTGTCTTTAATTCTATAGAAGATGGGATCAAAATACTAGATACAGACTGAAAACATTTTCCTGTTGCTTTTGTGGAGAGGATCTATTGCCATAGGAAAGAAAATACTGATATATTACCATATAGGTACTTAGGAAAAGGTGTTGTAAATACAAATGAGCAGAAAATCATTAGCAGTAGCATATGAATTCAAAATATCAAACACATTCTTCAGACATAAGATAAATAATTGAGTACGTTATGGAGGACAAAAAAAGTATGGAACTTAATACAAGATATTAAATTATGTAGAGACCCAAATGTCTCATCAGATCACTTGTTGGTTTTTAAAAAAATGGCAATTCCTATTAGATGAAAAAAAAAGAAAACAGAACAAAACAGAAACAAAGGTTTCAGAAAGATATTGTAATGTCTGCCTTTCAAAGGAAAATAATATCAGATATATCCACAGTATAAGAAGAATCAGTAGGGACAACTAGCCCATTTCGTGGGAACAAATTCTGAGTGCACATGTCACGAAACTGGGTGTATTATCTGGAACCTCTACTAGATGGTTCTCCATCTATTAATATTAACTGAAAACATTCATTACTTATCTTTTAACAATTTGAAAGACGAGGCAAAGGAATGACATTATAACCATAATAATAATAATAATAATTACTTCCGTATGCAATCATTATGAAAATATTCACTAATTGACGCTAATGTTCAAGTCACTGTTTGAGGCTTATGTTTGTAAAATTGATCCAAGTACAACACAGTACATCATGGCATCCGTTGTGGTGAAGTGCAAACATGAACGTCAACAATGGATATAAGTATTTTGACTTGCTAGCGACATAATATTAATGATAGATATACATACCAGTAAAGTTATATTTACAAGATTATTCGTAATACTGACCAATACTTTACTAATATTTTGTATTTTAATAGTGGTTTTGGTTTCCAAATTGGAATTAACATATACATTAAAATTTCGTATCATATCGGTTGAAAAGGATGTTGATGGCTAAGAGTACAAAGATTGTATGTACAAAAAGAAACTAAAAAAAGTGTGTGTTAATGGTACCGGCTGATTTGTCTTGGTGTATTCTTCATATTATGAATCGCAAACTGAAACACAGTTAAATTCGGAGTTGTGCTTGGACACGGGTTCGATTCCCGCATGGACAGAATACCTTGTTGGGATTTTTCCGAGGTTTCTCTACTGTAAGTTGAATTCAGGTAATAAATGACGAATCCTCGGCCTCATCTTGTCAAATACCACCTCGCTATCACCAATCCCATCGATGCTAAAAAGCCTAGTAGTTGAAACAGCGTAGTTGAATAACTACAAAAACATTCTCTTCATAAAAACTACAGAGAATTATGACAAGATAAAATCCCATGATTGATTATTCACAAAAAACGTATTTCGCCACTTCACAACAATTGTTTTTCATTGATATACAACCTTTGTATTCTTACCAATTGTTGTCTAATAAGTGAAACGAAATTAACCTAAGCTACATAATTGCCCAATTATCTTTAACCGCAGATATTAAGTGGTAGCAATCTCAAAGAAAATGAATACTGAAAAAAAAAAAAACCACTCGAAGTGGTAACAGGTTACCCAAATTCTTGTTTATTTATTAAATGTTTCCCTGGTGTATGTATTTTACAACATATTGCGATCCAAGACGAAATGCAATGGATATGATGATACAGAATAAAATGGTAAGCTCTTTGCTAGTAGTATATTATTTAATTTCAATCATGAACACTGAAATTTTATATGTAATTTGAAAAAAAAAAAAAAAAAAAAAAAAGTGACTTTTCATTAGACCTAACTACTAATTCATTAGACATACATTATAAGACACAAATATCGCTATAGAACAAAGGAGTACAACAGTTAATACAAAGTTTCATCTGAAAGTTGTCTGAACAGCTGATTGCTAAAATCAGCTGTTCGCTCTGCTGATACTAGCGACATAGTTGGATTCATTGAGAACTAGACCTTACTCCGCTTGATTTTAGTACCAACAATATCAAAGGTGCCGACAAGAGTTGTCTCTACTGATTCTTCTTATACTGTAATATATCTATCAACAGAGAATAAATCTAGTAAGAGTGTGCCACAAATGATCTGGTGTGACGCGAGAAAATGAAAATAATAAAGTTGTCATAGCAAAAATTGGAAAAATGGAACTGAAAAAAGTAGTCAATTTTCAGCTAACATGGCACAACTCAACATTCGGTAAACACTGACACAATCACCACACAAAATGAAATAACATGTGTACATTGAAATTCTGGCATAGTTTCTCATGCCTCATTATATGCCTGTTCTCGATGTTTCGGACTAATAAGCATAAGAAGCAAGTTATGCTATGGCTAAAGTATTACCTAAGAATAAAATGAAACCCTCTACAGCTTCTGGAACTTTAATTTTACCTGCATGCTCCCAATATGTAAAAAATACTGTCTGGTGAAGATTTTGAAAAACAAGTAATGAAAATTTCCGTTATCAGACAAATTTATAAATAGGCACATTAAATATATGCCTAAAAATATTGAGTCCTAAGCTATCAAAGCACTCCATCAGACTGAATATTTTTCCATGCAGCTGGATATGTCATCTGATGTTGCAGATAAAGCATAGTTGATAGCATTTGTGAGACTCATTCACGACAAAAGCATCATAGATCAATTTTTATTTTGTGAAAATCTCTCCCAAACAGAAGAACGAAATATCTTCGATTTAGTGTGATAAATATTATTTTGATACTGCGGGTTTATCATGTAAATCTTGTCAGCCTGGGTAGCATAGTTGGTATAGTGCTGGCCTTCTATGATGAGGTTGTGGATTTGATCCCGGTCCAGGTCGATGGCATTTAAGTGTGCTTAAATGTGACAGGCTCATGTCAGTAGATTTATTGGCATGTAAAAGAACTACTGCAGAATAAAATTCGGCACACCGGCGACACTGATATAACCTCTTCAGTTGCGAGTGTCATTAAATAAACCATAATTTAAAAATTCATGTTGTTTTCTAATGCCAGGTGTTTGACATAAAGTCATTTGACCTCTTGCAATCCAATATTTTTCAAATATATTATCATGGTCAACCACTGAAGCATAGATTTTGAGGTGTTCCGAATCCATTTCTTGGTTTGAGTTGCACAATGGGCAGTTACGGGACTGATATATTCCAATTCTATGCAGGTGTTTGGCCAAACAATCATGGCCTGTTGCCAATCTAAATGCAGCTACAGACGATTTTCGTGGTAAATCGGAAATTAACTGTGGATCATGATGCAGAGAGTTCCATTTTTTCCCTTGAGATTGTGTTATCAAATTTTGTTTGTTGAAGTCTAAGTATGTAGATTTAATAAATCTTTTCACAGAGTAATACGTAGATTGAGTAACAGGTCTATAAGTAGCAGTGCTGCCCTTCTTTGCTAAAGCATCCACATTCTCGTTTCCCAGGATTCCACAATGGGATGGTATCCATTGGAATATATTCTTTTATTGAAAGAAAATTCATGTAAATCTTGTATGAGTATTTGCATGGATGGTGCGCCCTCTATGTCAGGTTATGTACAAAGATTTTTGGCTTTAGATTTAAGTGTATTAATATAAGTAAAGCTAATGAAACAAAAGAACACTTAAGTAACATTGTTTTTTCTATAGAGAGCCTCTTGTTTCAAAGTCACTAGTTTCTGAGTTTACAGAAGTATACAGCAACTGATAAAAATGGCTAATTACATGAAAGGAAGACCACTAAAAACAAGATCATTAACATATGTTTGTTCTGCAATGGATTGTAAATACACTTAGCTGCTTATTCAAACAGAAGTTAGGTAGTTATCATAGAGAATTTTTTTTTTTTCTGAAGAATCTAAATATGCTGATTTTCTAAGTGATGATAGTTTGTGCAATAAAGTTGCTTTCTTGCCAACATATTCCAAATATTGGATGTACTTAACAAAAGCATGTAGGGAGAAAATGAAAATATCCTCACCACAACTGATAAAATTAGCTCTTTTTCTACATCATAATATATATGCGAAGCAGTGTTTTCTGCAATGAACACAATTAAGTGTAAGAGTGTGAGAATAGGTCACGCCTATTAAACATACAAGACAAGCAGAGGGTAGGTTTATCAACCATTCGGCCAGAAATAAAGGAGATAAGAAAAACTCATCAAGCTCAAGTTTCACATTAATTTTGCTTCTTACGTAACATATTACAATTGAAGCAAAACATGTAATAATATAATATTTTTTCATATTTCCTAAATAACAAATTAAGAAAATGTGCATAATACCATAATTATCACACTAATATTACATTTTAATCATTTTCTGACATTAAATTCTACATTTTTGTCATAAACTTCAAATAAAAATACAAACAAATATGTTAGTTCTATTTGTGAATAATATATATTTTATTTTGGCTCTCTTTATCTTTTTTTTGCCCCATGCATCTTTTCACCATTCATCGCACTGTCATTTCCCCCTTATATTGACTCAAAAATATTATGCCTGTAAAATTGAAAACATTTTATTTTATATATTAATATGTATACATTTATCTGATTTATTTGTGTTTTATGATCCTCATTCTCTCCTAAAAAAATCCCCTTGGGGGGGGATTCTCTCCTGGTTGTGAACTACTGGTTTATATTATATGAGTGTGCCACAGAATTTTAAGTACACCCTTAGTGTGCCATGGAAAAAGGTTGAAAAACGCTGATTTAGACCAATGGCCAATTAATCAAGAATGAGTATATTTAAAAGATATAATATTAAAGGCAGCAAGAGACATATTAGAAACAAAAAACTAAGTATAATAGAAGACTAAGAATTTAGAATGAAAAAAAATATATATAAAATATTACTTATGAGAAAAAGGAAGCATATATTTAAGATGATTGCATTATAAAGACAAAATAAACTTAAAACTGATTACAAGAGAAAATAGGCAATTGCAAAGAAAGAAGTCTGGAAAGTAAAATGTGAAAGATGGGATCTATACATAAGTCAAATAGAAAACTATGTCCATGAAAGGCAAGATAATGCCTATTAAATTATGAAAGAATTAAACGTATAATGCGATAATGTAAGTATTAACACAGTATCTGAAACGATGTTAACTTATTTCAAAGAGCTTTGAAAAATGCTAAAGAATAGAAATGTTGTTGTTTTCTAATGCCAGGCGTTTGACAATGAAGTCATTTGACCTCTTGCACTCAAATATTTTTCAAAGATATTATCATGGCCAGCCACTGAAGCACAGATTTTGAGGTGTTCCGAATCCATTTCTTGGTTTGAGTTGCACAATGGGCAGTTAGGGGGCTGATATATTCCAATTCTATGCAGGTGTTTGGCCAGACAATCATGGCCTGTTGCCAATCTAAATGCAGCTACAGACGATTTTCGTGGTAAATCGGGAATTAACTGTGGATTTTGATGCAGAGAGTTCCATTTTTTCCCTTGAGATCGTGTCATCAAATTTTGTTTGTTGAAGTCTAAGTATGTAGATTTAATAAATCTTTTCACAGAGTAATATGTAGATTTAGTAACAGGTCTGTAAGTAGCAGTACTGCCCTTCTTTGCTAATGCATCCGCATTCTCGTTTCCCAGGATTCCACAATGCGATGGTATCCATTGAAATACAATTCTTTTATTGAGTGATATTAATTGAGAGAGCATTTTAGTTATTTCTGCTGTTTAAGATGAAGGTGTGTGTTTAGAGACGTTTGATAGAATAGCTGCTTTGGAGTATGACAATATAACTGCATTCTTAAATTTACTGATGTGAAATAGAAGATTCCTGAGACTTTCACTTATTGCAACGATTTCTCCATCAAAACTTGTTGTTCCATATCCAAGAGATCTATAAAGTGAGAAGAGACAGCATGTAACACCTGCACCGGCACCTTGTTCTCTGGAGATCAAGATCCGTCGGTGTATAAATGAAGCCAGTTTTGTGGAGGGTACCTAATATTAATTGTCTCTAAAGACAATTGTTTCATTATTTCAGTGCTTACTTCCGATTTCAGTATTTCTTCTGTTAAATTTAGATTATATTCTATATTTAATAGAGTTAAAGGGTTTGGTTTAATTTGTAAGTTTTCTCTTAAATTCGGGATATTGATTTTCTGTTTTAATTCTTGAACAATGGATATGAAACTTTTTTGAGTTTTCAATCTACAGAGAGGACTGTATGAATGCCAATTGTTTCCTGGTAATTTGATAAGTTTTTCATATTGAATTGGTGCTTTTTCTTCTATTGTCATTTTGATGCTGTTAATATTAGTGAGGAATCTCATAGAATCTATTGGAGTCGTTTTGATTTCACCAGTAATGAGTCTGAGAGCTTGGTTTTGAACATATTCTATTTCGTTTATGAAAGGTGAAGTAATTAAAATTTCTCCACAGTATATCAGCACTGGCTGTATAAACATTTTGTATGTAGTGTTCAAAGTATTCCTAGAGCATCCCCATTTCTTTCCTGCTTGTTTTTTTAGAAGGGAGAATCTTTTACGAGCTTTTTCAGAAATTTATTTCAAATGGTTGCTCCATGTTAACTTACTATCGAAAATAACTGCAAGATATTTGGATTCATAAGTCCTAGGAAGGTGTTGGCCATTGTATTGGATATTGAATTCTCTTTCTTTTTTACCAAGTGAAAATATTTGGTAGTTACTTTTGCTTAAATTGAGTGTCATCAAATTTGATGTATTCCATTCATGTAGTTGAGTTAGAGCTTTAAGAGCAGAATTTTGAATTTTGTCTCTATGTCTGTAAGATCCGAAAGTCAACAAAACTATATCATCTGCAAATAGTGCTGTTTTCATGTTTGATTCCTCTAATAGGGAAGGTAAGTCATTTATATAAATATTAAAGAAAGTTGTGAATGAGGTAGACCTTATGTTTGTAACTAGAAAGTGAGATCTCCCAGCCAGGTCCAATGGACCCGTCGACCAACAGCAGGTGTGGTCCTCCAGACATTCTAGGGGTTGTGTTTGAATGAAGTAGCCACCAAAACGTTAAAATATGGTGTTCACTTAAATCGGCTACAACTTGCCATTTTTACTCCATGAAATGAGTACCATTAAGGTAAAATTATCCGGAGGTAAAATAGTCCCCCAATCGGATCTCTGGGCGGGGACTACTTTAATGGTACAGAATCAACTAAACATCTTACAATGAAATGCTGGCAGTACAACATCAGCTAAGAAGACGGAACTAGCCAATATACTCTCAGATAATAATGTAGAATGGAAATGTAGAAGAATGGATATAGATGAAAATGTGGATCCAATCACCCTTGACGAATTACATACTGTACTCCTAGAAAGTAAGATCAAGAAGTTACCAGAATCAGATAGGATTAATATTGAGCTTCTCAAGTATTCTCCCTTTGCATGGTTATTAAGGTCACTTTGGAAACTTGATCATGTGCCTGCTATGAATACAACCGGTACAGTCCCAGTTTATAAAAAAGGGGAATAGATCAGACTGTGAAAATTATTGGCATATCAGCATACTTAATACTAATTAAAAATTATATCCTAGATTATCATCATAGTGCTTATCAGTAAGAGTGGAAACTATAATAACAAATGCACAAGGGTTTAAAAAGGTAGTTCTTGTATGGATTGCATCTTCATGATGTCACACATAATAGAAAAAAAATAATCTGCCAACCTTTTTTGCATTCGTACATTATGAAAAAGCCTTTACTTACGTACTTACTTACAAATGGCTTTTAAGGAACCTGCAGGTTCATTGCCGCCCTCAAATAAGCCTGCCATTGATCCCTATCCTGTGCAAGATTAATCCATTCTCTATCATCATATCCCACCTTCCTCAAATCCATTTTAATATTATCCTCCCATCTACATCTCGGCCTTCCCAAAGGCCTTTTTCCCTCCGGTCTCCCTTTAACACTGTATGCATTTCTGGATTCGCTCACACATGCTACATGCTCTGCCCTTCTCAAACATCTGGATTTAATGAAAGATGAGTGGAACAGAGAAAAATTCTCTCCGGCACTGGGATTTGAACCCGGGTTTTCAGATCTACGTGCTGACGCTCTATCCACTAAGCCACACCGGATTCCAATCCCGATGTCGGATTGAATCCTCTCAATTTTAAGTTCCACCTCTTCGGTTCCCTCTCTGTTCCACTCATTTTTCATCATATGAAGGCGCAGAATTTCTGCACGGAAATATCATGTGTACTGCGGTACATCATAATAATATCTGGAGTTAATGTTCCTAATTATGTCAGGTGAAGAAAACAATGCATGCAGTTCTGCATTTGTAACTTTCTACATTCTCCTGTAACTTCATCCCTCTTAGCCCCAAATATTTTCCTAAGAGTCTTATTCTCAAACATCCTTAATCTCTGTTCCTCTCTCAAAGTGAGAGTTCAAGTTTCACAACCATACAGAACAACCAGTAATATAAATGTTTTATAAATTCTAACTTTCAGATTTTTTGACAACAGACTAGATGTAAAAAAGCCTTTGACACTGTAAATTGTAATCATTTATGGCAAATACTTAATGACATGGCAATACTTACTCATCATCTGATCAGAAATATACAGGGTTTTTCTATAGAATGTGCCTTACTTACTTACTTACTGGCTTTTAAGGAACCCGGAGGTTCATTGCCACCCTCACATAAGCCCGCCATTGGTCCCTATCCTGAGCAAGATTAATCCAGTCTCTACCATCATATCCCACCTTCCTCAAATCCATTTTAATATTATCTTCCCACCTACGTCTCGACCTCCCAAAGGTCTTTTTCCCTCCGGCCTCCCAACTAACACTCTATATGCATTTCTGGAATCGCCCATACGTGCTGCATGTCCTGCCCATCTCAAACATCTGGATTTTATGTTCCTAATTATGTCAGGTGAAGTATACAATGCGTGCATCTCTGCGTTGTGTAACTTTCTCCATTCTCCTGTAACTTCATCCCTCTTAGCCACAAATATTTTCCTAAGAACCTTATTCTCAAATACCCTTAATCTCTGTTCCTCTCTCAAAGTGAGAGTCCAAGTTTCACAACCATACAGAACAACCGGTAATATAACTGTTTTATAAATTCTAACTTTCAGATTTTTTGACAGAAGACTAGATGACAAAAGCTTCTCAACGGAATAATAACAAGCATTCCCCATATTTATTCTGCGTTTAATTTCCTCCCGAGTGTCATTTATATTTGTTACTGTTGCTCCAAGGTATTTGAATTTTTCCACCCCTTTGAAGGATAAATCTCCAATTTTTATATTTCCATTTCGTACAATATTCTGGTCACGAGACATAATCATATACTTTGTCTTTTTGGGATTTACTTCCAAACCGATCGCTTCACATGCTTCAAGTAAAATTCCCGTGTTTTCCCTAATCGTTTGTGTATTTTCTCCTAACATATTCACGTCATCCGCATAGACAAGAAGCTGATGTAACCCGTTCAATTCCAAACCCTGCCTGTTATCCTGAACTTTCCTAATGGCATATTCTAGAGCGAAGTTAAAAAGTAAAGGTGATAGTGCATCTCCCTGCTTTAGCCCGCAGTGAATTGGAAAAGCATCAGATAGAAACTGGCCTATACGGACTCTGCTGTAAGTTTCACTAAGACGCATTTTAATTAATCGAACTAGTTTCTTGGGAATACTATAGAACGTGCCATGAAAATAAATTCAATTAGCAATGGAAAAGAAGGGATAAAGGAGTGAAATATAACTGTCTTCTCTCTCCAGTAGTATTTAATTTATATATTAATGTAATTGTTAATCAGTTGATAATATTTTGGGAACAAACTTTTTAATAAAGGGAATTGATTTTACTACTTTTCTTTCTGCAGTTGATCAAATAGTTACTTCTAGGTGCGAAAATGAGTTACAAAATGCAATTTCTAAATTGAATCAAGTGGCTCAAAATTTTAGTACGAAGACATCAACTAGAAAAAGCAAGATGATGACCCTTCGAAGTACACAAGCAATGAGAGCAAGAATTGCAATTGAAAATAAAATTATCGAACAATTTAACTGTTTCAGTTATTTGGGATGCCAGATCTCATACATTGAAAATAAAGATGTTGATATAAAGATTAATGGATAGAGACAATTTGTAGAACATTAAGATGAACACTATTAAAAGAAGGTATGAAGAGAGAGAATTTTTGGAATTATATAAAATGATGAACATTCTACTTATATAATTATATAATTCTGAAAATTGGGCACTCACAAAAAGACAAATAAGAAGAATAGAAGCTTTAGATATGTGGTTTCTGAGAGAATATGCATACAGAACTGAGAGTAAATAATATTGTAGAAACAATGAAAAATAAGAGAAGTAAGTGGAATGAACATATGCTACATATAGAAGATTGCAGGCCATCAAAGATGTACATTAGTTACCTTAAAGGGATATAGGAATGTGAGATGCCTGAGGTTGAGATGGAGTAATTAGGGCCAAAAATGACCCAATCCTTGAAATTGATGTTGATAGCACCAGTACCAGATAATCTATTGCCACAGCCCAAACTTCCATACCTTTGATTATGCTTAACATTATAATTAGATATGATAGATTTTAGCAACTTTAAATTAAAATTTTAGCACTTTAAAATGAAATTTAGCATTTTTTGTGGAAAGTTTGGTGGTAGAAATTCAGTATCATCTGTGTGTTAACAAAGATATTTTCTACATTTTCCAGATACAATTTTTTATATAAAGGACATATAAAATTACAGTGAAGTTTTGAACATTAAGAAACATGTCAAAAGATATGGAGTTGCCAACCCAGAGATGCATTTAAAATTGGTATTCAAGGCGACAATCGTTTTATTTCATTCAAAGATACTCATTGAGAGTTACATGGAACAAATTTCAACATGATTGACTCTTTGATTTGTTTCGTCTGTCTCACAATGGGGGCCAAAAGGGGAAAAAGTCGGCAAAGGATATTTTAATGACTTTTAGGTAAGATAATTACATATACAGTATGTATAACAAAATAATAATAATATTTATTAGCTCTGTCAAAACACTTTTATAGAAGTTTCTTGTAGTTGAAATCTTAAAGTAATGAAGTCTTAAAATTATGTTGTTGTTTTCTAATGCCAGGCATTTGACAATAAAGTCATTTGACCTCTTGCACTCCAATATTTTTCAAAGATGTTATCATGGTTAGCCACTGAAGCACAAATTTTGAAGTGTTCCGAATCCATTTCTTGGTTTGAGTTGGAAAATGGGCAGGTAGGGAACTGATATATTCCAATTCTATGTAGGCGTTCGACCAAAATTAAAAATTAAAAATTAGTAGATTGAAATTATATAAATTGGAACTAACAAAGATTACAATTACAATTCTCCATCAGAATCTGAACTATAATCGCTTAACTTAATGTTTGGTGACAGTAACATAGCCAACATTTCTTTATCATAAAGTGACTTCCTTGTAATGTGAAATTCTTTCGTGCTTGAAATGTATGGGTCAGATGCAATCACCAGCCTATTAAGCACATCTTGATTATTCTTCTCATGACATTTTTCTTGTGAAACTTTATTACTGACTTTTTGTGCATTTTCTCTTAATTGTCAAATAGGAAGTAAAGCACTAGAAATTATTTCAGGACTATGAATCAAAATCTTCTGAACAATAAAATTTGTGGCTTTGGGTACAAGAATATCTCCCAATAAAATCGAATCCAAATCATATGTTCTGAATTTTTCTGTATCTGTAATGAGTCCATCGTTTGCAATAAAATTTTTAATCTTTATAAGTCCTTGAAAGAAAGTCCACAAATATAGCAACACTATGTAGAGGTAGTTTCAGTCGGAGCTTTGCACACTTTTCCTCATTTCATGACTTACCTAAATAACTGTGTCATTGATAGTGCATTTTGTTGGCTGTAATTCTGTAATTTGAGTCTATGCAAGTTCTTTCAGACTTGGGAAAATCAGCAGTCTCGTCTGCAAACTGAAATCTAATGGATCTTCAAAATCTCGTCAATGAATACGGTCTATTTTTCCAAATTACATTTTCCTCGTTTGTCAACAATAAGTTGCAGTAGAGATGAAATGAATATATTTGCTTCAGTTGCTTTTTGTTCGTGGTAAATCTCTGCTTATACTCTGATTGATTAGATCCATCAAACCCTCATTTACAAACCAAACACAATTTTCCCATTCTTCCAAGTCCTTGGTTCATTAAATCATCTTTTTGAGCTTTAACAATTTGTGAAGCTAATATCCAACAGGGAGCAGAAGTTTCAGTGACAATAACTGCTTCTTTTTCGGAATAATACTTTTCTTTTGGCAGAATTTTCTTGTAAGAAGGATATCAAGACAATTTTTTTTTATTATTGTGCTATTTTCTTGTGAGATTAACCTCAATAAACATGGATAAAGCTTCAGTTGCTGGAAGTTCTCGGGTCCTTAGACTATTTAACTGCTTGTATACAACTCTATATTTTGAAACTCGTCTTGGTGAAGTTATTGTAACATCCTTAAATGACTTTTGAAACTTCTAAATGACCAACAGAACAAAGACTCACTTGGGCAGCATATGAAAGCTCCCCAGGAGAATACTGGAGCCACAGATTTCTATATATTATTTTTAATGTACCGAAGTACATATGATATTTCCATGCAGATATTCTGCGTCATCATACGATGAAAGAATAATGGAACAGAGAAAAATTCTCTCCGGCGCTGGGATTTGATTGTCTATGAACGTAGGACCGAAGTCCACACATGTGCTGAGGTGCACTTGTTATGAGTGACTAGTTGGCCGGGATCCGACGGAATAAGTACCGTCTTAAATCACGAAGTGATTTACGCATATCATATATATTATTTTTAATGTACCGAAGTGTATGATATTTCCATGCAGATATTCTGCGTCATCATACAATGAAAGAGTAATGGAACGGATCCCGGCCAACTAGTCACTCATAACGAGTGCACCTCAGCACATGTGTGGACTTCGGTCCTACGTTCATAGACATCTATGATGTAGTGCAGAGGGCAGCCACTAGAGGGAACCCAAGAGTTGGAGCTTAATTTGAGACGATTCTGTCCGATGCCGGGGTGGTATCCGGTGTGGCTTAGTGGATAAAGCATCAGCACGTAGAGCTGAAAACCCGGGTTCAAATCCCGGCGCCGGAGAGAATTTTTCTCAGTTCCATTACTCTTTCATCACAGATTTCTAGTTTTCTGACATTTCGATCTTTCATTAATATCTTCGAAATTTGTTTGTGGTCAACCAATTTTCTTTCTTTCGGCAGACAGGTACTTTGCAAATCTGAAGAAGTTTTCAAAAAATTTCTGTTAATTTGAAGAATTGTTTTCTCTTTTTCTACTGGACTCCTGCCACTTCTTTTTGAAATCAGAAACAGAATAAGATAGCTTCTTATTTAAATCGGAATTCAGATTGTCCAGACATTTAAAGTGTTTTTTCACAAATTATTAAAAAAAACACAATTTTTCTTCTATTTACTACATGTCAGAATTTCTTATTATGTCATACAGGGTTCGCATTGTTAAAAAAAATTATTACAGCCAGATGCTGAAGACAAAATTTAAAAAACAATATATTTAGCTACAAATGTAAAAATTATTGACCGATAGATAATGTTTGGATAGGAGATTGTATGTTAGCTGTTAGATATCATACCCTGTACTGGTGAAGTCAAAAGTAACAGTCTATATTATATGTTGGTTTTCTCCAGATCATTGGTACAGCAAATCTCACGGGTCGATTTTACCCCTTTAACCAGTATTGTAAATTTGAGGTACAAATTTTGCAACATACATTAGGGACCCATTTGTTATAAAAATCGCCTACTTTGCACCCGAAATATAATTCATATGCATTTTGAGCCAATGGGATTAATTTGCATTTTTGTTTAACTGGAACGAACTCACCATAAATATAGCAGAAATTGTTGGTTTTGTTAACACTTACGAAACATTTTGCACTTATCTTATATAACATTAACTATTAATTATCATTAAAGGACACTTTAAAGAAATACACGTCTTACACAGAATACTAACACCACAGAAATCTCCTGGTAAACTGAAGTGATTTCATATGACGAACTTGTTTCTTCCCCTCCAAATGAAACCGAAAAGGGCATTAAAACAATTTCCGCTTCTAGAAGTTTTTTGACAAGGTGGCCTATTGCAAAATATTGATATTGATATTGATATTGATATTTATTTGTCATTCAACTTTACAATTCACAGTTATGGTGGACCTTCACATTTCTGTTTTTCGATCCACCATCCCTTTAATACATATAACTCTTTTCTATTAAGGTATTCTTTGCCGAGAATTTCTTGATTGCTTTCTAATGTTCTATTATGACTGAATTGCTATATGTCCTTCCCCCTCTAGCCTCTTCTATTCTCTCCCTCCTACCTAGACTGTTTCCCTTCCATTCCTAAATTTCCTATTTTATTACCCCTATCCATATATTTATTTCGATAATACTCCTACAGTTATAGTACCCCTGCTACTACTCCCAATCCAAAACATTGAAAAACATCAAATATCTAATTCACTTAAATTACACTTCCAATTTCTCTCTCATTCCACTTCACATTTGTTCAGATATCATTGTATTCATTGTTTGATAGTTTATCTTATTACACTCTTACCCTATCTTCTTACACTAACACTTTCTTCTCTGCTCCTTTTCTTACACTTTTGCCACCCCTAACTTTTCTGCACTCACTTTTTAGCACTCTTCTTCTTCGCTATAACCTCTCCAACGCCCTATCTATTCAGTCCTCACAATCACTAATATCTGGTAGTCGCTTCATTCCTACACTCGTTCTTCTCATGTCTTCTCTTGCATTTCCTCCATTAGTCTTGTCTATGCTCCTGACCTCAGACACTACCAGTTGTTTCCCTAATCCTTCGTCCGCAGTGTTTTATATCTGCCTCACGTTATGTTTTCCTCCTTGGTTTATTCTGGTCAGCTGTTTCGTACTCGAAGTAGACGTCAGGTATCGTCATTGTCCATCTCTCGTTTCATTGATATTGAAGTTATGTGTCGTATGCATTTTTCCATTCTTCCTAGCGTGCTGCCTTGACGTACGCATATTTTCGCGGCCATTGAACCTCCGTTTCAATGTGCCTTGATTCACCTGGCTTTGCTAGATTTCGGTCCGAAACTCTGGTTTGTCACAATTCTTTCCACAGTATTCGAGAACGTACACTTTATCATTGATTTTCAATTTATCTATGCCTCAGACTAAGCAGATCTTTCCTCTGATTCACTTTTACACTTCACACGTCTGAGTTTGCACTTCCTTGTTTCTTTACTATCACATGACTCGCTGAATTTTTATATAGTTTCACCTATTTTCTCGCACATCTTTTTTTTTTTAGTTCCCTCTCCAAAACCTCCACGATTTCTGAACTTGACCCTCTGTGCTCTCGTTGACAGTTGTCCTTAAATATCACATAACTCGCTGCATTTTATATAAGTTTCGTCTACTTTCTCGCGTATCTTATTTAGTTCTCTCTCAAACATCTCCATGATTGTTGATCTTTGACCCTCTGCGCACTCGTCAGTTATATACTCGACTTCTTTCTTCTCTTCCCCGCAGTCCCTTTCGTAACTATTGCAAAATATAAACTACAGCAGTGTCATTAAAACTCACAGTGAAAGAAACACACATCTCAAGTAAAATCAGATAAACCCAAGCAAATTCATACTGAGAACCTATTTCACCCCCTGCAAATAGATTTATAAATGGCAAAAAATAATTTTCGTTTCTACAAGTGCTTCTAACATGGTGGTCTACTTATACTAATATTGTTTTCACATAATGGGTCGTCACAGTTGTAAAACAAAATAGTTACACACGAAATACGGTGATTTTTTAAAATAAAATGCATAGAAAATTAATTATATTGTGCAACTCGAAAACCCGAACTCACGGAACATTTTGCTTGTTATTTTTTTAATTAGGAAGTCGAAATTAGTAAGAATTTGTTAGTTTTATGTCTGGCACAAAATGACTGTTGACTAGTGATTAATTGTACAAATATATACACTTTGTGCATCACTGTGTACATCAGTTAAATCTAATTTTAGGAAAGGCAGCACCACAGAATTAAAAAACTCGTTTTTTCAGCAGTCTTGCTGCTGTAGACCTACCTGCGTTTTGTCTGAGTCGTTCTCATAATTAGCTGTGCTGTATAGTGTTCATAAATGAATACCTGGAGGATCACACAAGGTGGAATTTTAATAGCCGATTAGTTAATACTTTTTTTTTAAGGAGAATCAAATATGATGCTTTGAGAAACTTTATATTGATAGAAATAATTCTATTGTGGAAGCAGCTACAGGTTTTCTGTATGTTGAATGATCAGGACATCAATTTTTGGATATAATTTTTTCATCAGATCATGCCTCATGTGGATATTTTATACAACCTGCTGCAGCATCTTAATGCCAACTCCATTATTATCTACAATGCAGTAAATGTAACTAACTTCCTTTTGTTACTCGTCAACAGAAGGGAAATTCTTCCAATGAAGAAAAGGAAAAGAAACTCTCAAAATCATGTGTCTGCAAAAGAGATGTGTGATACCATTTTCTTATCAGGTAAAAGAGAGATTTGCTTTCAAATATCTGTCAACAGTAAGATTGTTAAGTTTCTTCGTTTTCAAAGACAATATAAGTTACATACGATTTCCTTCTCCCGAATTTGATAAAACAATCTAAGCTTATCCCTTCTTGCATAAAGAATGTCTGAAAATTGAACTGTCTGTTTTGTACGAGAGGCAAGAATTTTGCAATAAAAAATCTACGAAGCCATATTTGATACAAGAATCTGTGATTCCTATACAGAAGTGTTCACTCTCCTCAAAATAATTATTGCTACTGCCATGACTATTGTGAGCCTAGATGTGCTTCACTATTCTGAAAAGAGTGAAGGCTTTTCGATGACAAAAACTGTCTTGCTGTTTGGCAATGTTAAGCATAGAAAAAGTCATAATTGACAAAATTGTTAATTTCAATTATAAAGTGATAATAAATTTTCCAGTAGCAAAGAAAGGACACTGGACTTCGTGTTCAAAAAATTTGTGGATGAAGCAGTTACATATCTATGATTTTATTAAAAACATAGCACACTTTTGCTTATTGTCAGTACTATTTTCCATTTAAATTTTAATTTGTATAATGTTTGGCAACTTTAATAGTAAATAATTAAACATACTATTATCAACAGCAGCACTAAAAAAAAGGATTTAGTCAATAATAAATTTCGCTGTGCTAGATGATAGGTTATGGTGACCAGTTGTCCTCTTTTGTCAGGACATGTCCTCCTTTTTAGGGCTTTGTCCGGGGTCCAGGCGAATTTTAAAAAAGTCAAGAATTGTACTCCTTTTCGTAACTTGTATGCCTGATATTTTAAAATTATCTGATTTGACGCATTTTCCAAGTAATTTGCCTGTAGGTGACAGCAGCATCGATGGTATATATTCTTTGTCAACGATTATAACTCTGTTTGCTTACAAAGTAATATTAAATTCGCATTTTGTGCAGTTTTTTTATGTATTTGATAATAATTATAGTTCCCTAGGCTTTCCTGTAGTTAATTGTAAAATCATTTTATATTATTAAGTTTTATCATAAGTCCACTGTAATAACCAAGTAACCCATATTACCAAAAAAGTGCTTTCCATACTACATTCCTTAAACAGCATTCGAAAATTCCTTCTGCTATCACTCAAGAAAATACTAGTGGAAACACTAGTAATGCCCCACTTCGATTATTGTGATTTTCTACTGACTTGACCTCATTGTCAACCAGTCGCAAAAATTACATGTTCATAATTCTTGTTTTCACTTCGTCTGCGATGTCTGTCGCTCTGACCACATTACCCCATCCTTCCAAACTCTAAACTGGCTACGGCTTAACGAACGTAGAAATTTTCATTCTCTTGTTCTCCTTTTCCAAGTCCTTCACACCTCTACACCTATCTACCTTGCCTCCCGTTTCAGTTACCTGTCATCATATCATAATCTCTTCACACACACGCAAAATAGCCGCATACTAGCCATACTAACACATAAGACATCATCGTATTCATCATCATACACAATCTCGCTCTCGCGCTTGTGGAATACCCTACCCAGTGACATCAGAGACTGTCGGAATTTAGTAACGTTCAAAAGCAAGCTTATTAAGCATTTTCTTACTGCGTAGAGTAGGTTTAATTTGTACTTAGTCTATAAAAGAAATGCTTCTCTCTTCTTAACTTTTACAATAAACTGTCTAGCCTTTATTAATCAGTTAATTTTTTAGTATTTTGATTTTCATTGTATCTGTAAATTTAATATTAATTGTAATTATAATTGTATTCTTAATATTGTAGTTGTAATCCCCTGGTAGAGGGGAAGAGAAGGCCTGGTGGCCTTATCTCTACCAGGTTAAATAAATAAATAAATAAAATAGATATTGATATAATTTTAAGTATAATATAGGCCTAAGCCTAAATCTAAATAGATATTTTCTGTTCTCTTTAATAAAGTTCCCTTGACTTTCATATGTAGCTAACTGTAAAATTATTATTATCATAAATATGTTGTAATATTAACATACTTTTAAGTGTGATATAAGCCTAAATCTGTACTGTAAATATTTTGTAAGAAAATAGATATTGACGTAATTTATAGTATAATATAGGCCTGAGCCTAAATGTCCTCTTTTTTTCGAATAATGCCCTCCTTTTTTAAGCTTTGTGTCCTCTTTTTCTACCGATGTGAATGCCTAATGCTCTATGTGGAATATTTTAGTTTAGACCTACCAAACTAAAATCTCACGAACCGCCACTGGTATTACAAACCTCTGACTAATCAATTGCAGATGGCTCAGTAAAATTTAGTAAAAGATTGGCCATTAACTGTAGATTTTCCTGTTACAGGCACATGACTACCTTAACTACAGTCAATATTCACATTAATGAAATGTGTGTTTCAAAAGTAGCTGTTGTTCCCATATTCTTTAATAATAATTGCTTCTGTTACACTTACTTCTGTCTGGCACGAAGTACAATTGAGCCTCACTTTCTGGTTCACTCCCCTCATCAGGTGTTTCATTGCTGTCCTCTTCATATTGCCTGCATTCTTCCCAAGTCAGGGTGAGAGAAGGCCCTATGCGAGGCCAGAAGACAAGTTTCTTAGACATCACAGCGTGTAATGAGGGCGAAACATTGATACAAAGCCTTATAAATGCTGAAGCCATAGAGTTCTTCCTCTGGATGTCAACGTGTGTTCTACAAATATTTTAACTTCACCATGGGTAGAATGTATCACAAAAGTACACTAAAACCAAAATATAAATAATAATTTGAGTATCAAGAATAAAAACATTGGAGTCTTTTCTGTGTTTTTCCAGATGACAACCAATAGTTTAAGTACAGTCAGCTCTTCATAGTTTTTTGTTTATTCTTAAACAGTTTGCTTTTGAAGATTGCATAACCAGAATAACTTCATATTTTCTATTTCTTTTTTCGTTGATTTTTCGCCATAATTTTAGCTCATATTTGAGTCGTGGCTCATATAACTGAAATGTTTGTTTTAGATTATTTATGGTAAAAGAAGCTTTATGTTTTCTAATGTTTTGAAGCACTTTTGTTTATATTAATTTTTTCAATGTGTTTGAAAAATTTGGGGGTAGATCGACATTTCAAAAGCCTCATTCCAGTTTATAGTATGTTTGACCAAACATAGTGTGTAACAAATTTCATTCGTAGATATGCCTTTCCAGCCTCATGGTCTAGTGGTCAGAGCTTCTGGCTATAGTTCATGAGGTCCCGGGTTTGATTCCCGGTTAGACCACAGGAATTTTTCCTTAAAGGGGATTATTCCTGTGTTCGTCCATGGTCTGGAATTTAGGTTAAGTTTAGATTTAAGACCTCTCCTGGCACCACATTATCATAATCATCCTATCACATCATCGGGGTAATGTAACTCCGCCTTCCAGGTGCCCCAACCTCAGAAGTGGGTTACAACTAAGCCATGGCCAGGAGAGAAGACCAGAAATGTCGAAAAGACAACCTGGTGGCATTAGATAAAAAAAAAGTCTTTCCCTTCAGATAGTTGCTATAAGAAGTTAAGAAATTTTGGAGTCAGTGTTCTACTTGAGACTATATAAATAACCTAAGAATGCACTATGATATGGTATTACCACAGCAGAGTACCAAAATTTCAAAGTAATTTATATGTATTTCATATCCAATGTAGGTAGATGGATGGATGGATTGATTTTTGTCGAAGGCATAAAAATGCATAGACATAGTCCGAATTTAAAGGCCTACATAAAGGCTCTAGATCAGGGAGAGTCAAGTGACTACACTCTTGTGCATACATACAAACCCTCAAGCCCTGAAGTATGGCTGCGGGCAAAGGTAGCTGCTTCCACAGTGGCGGAACTAAGAACTTGTATGTGAACCAAATTTGTGATAAAAATATAAATTAATATCAACTATTAATTGAAGTACACAGGTCTACACCTGTGGAGTAACGGTCAGCGCGTCTGGCCGCGAAACGAGGTGGCCCGGGTTCGAATCCTGGTCGGGGCAAGTTACCTGATTGAGGTTTTTTCCGGGGTTTTCCCTCAACCCAATAAGAGCAAATGCTAGGTAACTTTCGGTGCTGGATCCCAGACTCATTTCACCGGCATTATCACCTTCATTTAATTCAGACGCTAAATAACCTAGATGTTGATACAGCGTCGTAAAATAACCCAATAAAATGAAATGAAAAATTGAATTACACTTTCACTGATAATTGCACTCTACTGAAAACAGTACTCTATACAATTTGGTACAGTTAACTAACTATACTTACTTACTGGCTTTTAAGGAACCCGGAGGTTCATTGCCGCCCTCACATAAGCCCGCTTATCCTGAGCAAGATTAATCCATTCTCTATCATCATATCCCACCTCCCTCAAATCCATTTTAATATCATCTTCCCATCTACGTCTCGGCCTTCCTAAAGGTCTTTTTCCCTCCGGCCTCCCAACTAACACACTATATGCATTTCTGGATTCGCCCATACGTGCTACATGCCCTGCCCATCTCAAACGTCTGGATTTAATGTTCCTAATTATGTCAGGTGAAGAATACAATGCGTGCAGTTCTGTGTTGTGTAACTTTCTCCATTCTCCTGTAACTTCATCCCTCTTAGCCCCAAATATTTTCCTAAGCACCTTATTCTCAAACACCCTTAACCTATGTTCCTCTCTCAAAATGAGAGTCCAAGTTTCACAACCATAAAGAACAACCGGTAATATAACTGTTTTATAAATTCTAACTTTCAGATTTTTTGACACCAGACTGGATGATAAAACTTCTCAACTAACCATATACGAAATAAATTCTTGCATGTTTGCACAACAATGAAACAAAACAAAATATACACTTTTATACAGATTAACACACTACGAAATAAAACTGTTCACTGTTTGTCTTCTTCTGATTGCTATACAATTCAATTAACAAAATGAAACAACAGTACAAACGTTGTTATTCAAATACAATTCTCTAATAATAATACTTTTTCTTATACATCAGAGATCCGTGGCGATTTTTGCAGTTTTCTGTTAGTAAGCAGCTTTTCAATTTGCAGAGCTATTGTTTTAGTACCACACAATCACAAACATGCTTTCAAGTGTTCATCACTTAGTTGGCTTCTGTGACATGACTTTGTAAACTTCATTAAAGAAAACAGTATTTTGCATATGTAGGTTGTCCCGAACATGCACAATGTTCTTACAGCGAGATTGTGCAGTTTAGGAAACCTTCCTCGTGGAAAACAAGTATGAAAATGGTTAATACTTTTTCTGTTTTGATACTTATCCTTTAACTCAGTATCGTTTTGTAAATCAAGTATTTCTAATTGTAGTTCAGCAGGAATATCCAGGACAATCACTGAAAAAGGTGTTGCAAATATCTTAAATTGTTGTTCAAGTTTTCTAATGTCCTGAAATCTACGTTCGAAGTCTTCACACAATTGTTGCATTATTCTTATATATTCTTCCATGTCCAAGGCTCCTACGTTTTGCATTACTGCAGTGAGGTTCGAGAAATGTACTGTCTCCTTGTTGATAAACTGGTGTTCTCAAAGACGTAATTTCTGTTTAAATGCTTCTATACTACCAAACAACTCAATAATAATGCACTCTCTACCCTGTAGTTTGGTATTGAGTTCATTAAGATGGCTGGTTAAGTCCGCAAAGAAAGTCAAATTATTTATCCATTGTTGATTTTGGAGTTCTGGAACAGGTTAGCAATGTACATCCATAAATAAAGCAGTTTCATTGCTAAGTGCGAGAAAACATTCCAGAACTTTTCCTCTACTTAACCACCTTATCGGTGTGGCAGATTAAATCCCCATTCTCACTGTTAATATCATCAAGTAGTGCCCTGAACTCCCTGTGATTAAGTCCTTTAAACCTTATGAAATAAATTGTTCGCACAACAACATCCATTTAATTTAATATTTAATGGAATGTGTTTCACTGTATTTATTTATTTTTTTGTTTCTTATTTTTATTATCTAAATCGTGTTTATTTATCACTTAACGCCAATATGTATCCCACTGTGTTGTTGTTTTTTATTATTAATCTATTTTTGTGTACATTTTATTCAATTGTCGGTTTCTGGTTTAATTATCTAAATCCTACTTATTTGTAATCTATTGCTAATATGTATACTAATGTGTTTATGTTTATTTTTATTTTTACTGTGTACATTTTTTTTTATTGAATTATCGGCTTCTGTTTTTATGTGATTTGTACTTGATTCTAACAACATTAATATGTATTTCACTATGTTTATTTTTATTTTATGAGGTAAATTTTATGTAACTACCTCTTTTGATCTCATTATGTACCTAAATTGTATCAGTATGTAATTACTTAATTCCGATCCAGTTTTATGTTCAACTGTGTAAGCAAGTTTTAATCCTTGTTGAGTGTAAGAGAAGGCCTTACGGCCTTAACTCTGCCAGGTTAAATAAAGCCATTATTATTATTATTATTATTATTATTATTATTATTACATTGCTAAGGTTCATGTTTTTAGCACATAAATTTTCCTGGTGCTAAATGCAGTGCACTGTATAAGTTCCATTTCAATATTTAATTCTTCCCTTCTATGTTGTACCAATGCCACAGCCCCCTGTTTATTTCCACACATAGCCAGCACTCCATTGATAGCTAAAGACACCATCTTCTGCCATGGAAGTTTGAATTGTTCCATTGTCTCCTTGATACAAGTGAAAATATCGGCCTCAGTAGTAATATGTTTCATTGGCACAATATTTAATAGTTCTTCTCGTATTTCAAGTTCTTTATTGACATTCCTGATGTAAATAGCAAGTTGGGCAGTGTGGGTAATGTCTGTCATTCCTCTCATCTATTGCAAGAGAATATGCAATGAATGATTTAGCAATTTCTGACAGCTAGCTTTCAATATCGTCTGCAAGGTCCTGTACACGACGTGTACTGACTGACTGATAATCAGGTAAATGCTCTGGACTTAATTCTTCAGCTGCATCAATTAAATATTGTTTTGCTATCTCACCTTCGCTGAACGGTCTCATGTTTCTACCAATGTGTAATGCTGTTTTGTAGCTCACTCTAACAATACTAATGCGACCATTTGCATCTTCATTGTGCATTTTACATTTCAGATTTTCAACAAGACAGGAGCATTCATTGTTTTTGTATTCATCAAACTCATTCGAATGACATGAGTAATACTATTCTAAACTATATCTAGTTGTTTTTGTTTAGAATTTTATAACACACTAAGCACTTTACTTCATTGTTTTCTCCTAAAAAAGAAAACACTCTTCTCATATATCTCGGAAAATTGTAGGCATAGATGACTATCTTTCCACTTCTGATGTTTCTGCCATCATGTTACTCTATCACTGATAGACTGCAAGTGTAAATATCAGGCGCACAGTAAGAGCAATAGACGCCCCCAAGCATCCGCGATAGACTGCAGTGTACAACTGTACTGCCCGCAGTGGAAGCCGTAAGCAGGCCTGTACGCCCTCCCGCAACCTTGACTCGACTTGGCGGAGTCTGCTCTAGATTGTAGGGAGACAGTTTTATTAACATCTTTTTAATACAAATCAAGCTTTCAAGTATAACTCCCTGTAATTCAATTATTCAGTCTTTTTAATACATTTCGTACATTTAAAAAATATTATTTGTATCTTTAATGTCAACTTTATACCATAAACCATATAAGTTCTGCTAATGTTAGTAAGATGATGTACCAGAATACTTCAACTATTTTTGTTACAAGTATCATAAGCATGAAAATCATTATTTTGATAAAAGTCAGAAAGTCCCAAACTTTAGCAGAATCTAAGAACTTTAAATTACTATCTTTAGACGAAGAATTGATCTCATCATTACCCTTGTTACTAGAAATACCACGAATATTAAGTAGCAGTAAATCTGGGTCAGATGTCAATCTTTTGGAGACAACCTCTGACAAATGTGAAACAAATTGTAGATGTACACATTAACCAGTCATATTGAAGGATTCATGACATTTTTTTTAATTATTCCAGTAGATTGTAACCACAGTCTAGTACATACAGTCACGAAGCTCAATACATAGGGAATATGCATCCAATGACAGTTGAACTTTAGTTGCTAGCCACTAGGATCACTACTGTCACACAGTCTATTGTTCCTAGTACTCTCAGTGCTAACCGCTTGGAGCATTGTATCACGAGAAATGCAAAAAATCACCTCAAGCTTCATGACCATATGTACTAGACTGTGTTATAACTTGAAAGAAGATTATTGTTTAGTGTATTTTCCTAATAGTTGTTTGCATATTACTTCTGGGAATTTTGAGACTAACATCCCCTTTATATTAGTTTCTACTGTATGGGTACATGTAGATCAAATCATTTAGGTAATGTTTTAATGTCATTACATTATTATTACCCACTATTTGAAGATGAGTGTTTGTATGTTTCTTCAGTTGAACAATCTTCCAATCATTACCAAAATAAACATTTTATCCTATAACGTGAACAACTGCTGACTTTAAAACTCTCTTGACAATGTCATTATTATTATTTACTTACTTACGGCTTTTAAGGAACCCGGAGGTTCATTGCCGCCCTCACATAAGCCTGCCATTGGGCCCTATCCTGAGCAAGATTAATCCAGTCTCTACCATTATATCCCACCTCTCTCAAATCCATTTTAATATTATCCTCCCATCTACGTCTCGGCCTCCCCAAAGGTCTTTTTCCCTCCGGGTCACTATTATTATTATTATTATTATTATTATTATTATTGTTGGCCTGAACAGAAGTAGATTTTTCTGAACTTTGTTTCTTACATTTTGTATAACTTCACATACTCCTACCCCTAGTTTATCATATAACTAATTTCCTATGTCCCTATATGTACAATTTTTATTTAAGTCCACATTATACCTGCTTTTTTTTCTAAAGTGGGACATGACATTTAGTACTGCAGTCAGAAAAACAACTGAATATCACATAGTGTGGGAGGCCTGTTGCTATGGTAACAATGGTTTAGTTGCCAAATTTACAGTTCCCACATGATGAATGCTCAATAGCTCTGTTGGTGCCATTTGTTGTGTACACAGTATTAACTATTAATACTTTTCATATTTAATTCTCTGTCGCTTTTTGTATCGTTTTATATCTTCGTGTCAATTATCAATGAATGTTCTAATATCAGCCATCTAACCTCAGCTGGTAGTTCGCGTCAGCGTGGTTGCCCAAATTGGCAACATAGCGCTGTAGTTGTAAATATGGCCGCTTAACTGTGATGTCCCATCTTTGGAAAAAAAAAAAACTGGTATAGTAGGTGTAACAATTAAATTTAGTGTTTTTAAGTTACTTTGTTTACTGATGTACATTAATCCAAGTCATCAGTTTCATTAATATAAGAAATTACATCAACAGTCTTTAACATATTTCTACTTGTTTCACTAAAAACTTAACTTTTTCATGAAGGTCACTTATTATGTCCTTCTGTTTAATGATTACATCTTTTTGTTTAATCACGTAGTTGAAAATACGCATGTCCAACTTAGTCTATTATCAAAATCAGATAGCTCTAGTAGAGCATTCTGGAAACCTGCGTACTTACAGTCTCACTATTATTGCAATACTTAATGATTTCTCCATCTATAAATTCTATGGTATTAGTAGAACCTAAATGTCTCACATCTGCTGGTCTAAAGTATAGCATAAATTTTGGCCCTCGGTTGTACAATGCTTTAACTAAATTACACCCAAAACTTCTAACATGTAACCCACTAACATATAAGAAGAAAATTAGAAACGTGTTAATATCTTCAATTTGATTAAATAAATTTATAGCCTATGTGTATGAATTAATCAACCTATATTATATTTGTATTCTATAATTTTGAAATATATATATTAGTCCTACTTTTCACGTGCGATATTATTCTTCTCTAGTGTTAATATTATATTATATAATTCCATTGCCGCTGTAATTATATTTTAGTTCCTATTTTATTTCACTTATTTTTTTATATTATTTTTATTATTTTTTTTTATTTTAATATTATATCTGAACTGCGACCGAGCACGAGCGCTGCTCATTCGGTCTCAAATTTTGTTAATACTATATCTTCTTTTTGTATTGCTTGTATTATTTTATTTGTATTTCTCTTTGTTTGTTTTGTAATTATATTTCTTTATTCTGTATATTTGAATTTAAATTAAAAAAAAAAAAACTTAGTTGACTTCGCACAACTAGGATGGTAACTATTTTCACAATCCAAACACTTGAAATCATTCACCAGCTTAGCTGTAGCACTTGCAGAATACAGTACTAGACAAGTTGTTCTGAAGAACCATGACTAGTACAGAGTGGTACCTACATGTCCATATTGTCTGCTCAGATATATAATTGTCCATAGAGATGCGTATTAATATCTGTAGATGCATATACAAATGTACTTTTTAATGTTTTAAGTTATTCTTCATATACATAATGCAATATATGTACAAGGTGGTTCAAATATAAACTGGACTGATTTCTTTTCAAAAAATCCAGGAGAGAAGCTGCAACCCTCCCCTCACTTTCAAGGGGTCAGAGTGATTCAGTCTTGTCTGAGAGCTAGTAAGATCTAGTACAAGCAAGATGAGTTAGCAGAAAATGCTGCAGAGTGTGGAACAACACATCGTCAAATTTCTTATTGGAGAAAGAGTTCAGCTGTTACAAATTTTCCAAAGATTAAAAAAAAAAAAAAACAGTTTCGAGAATAGTATATTTCAAGAACCCATGTATCTGAATGGTGTAAAGCCTTCAGAGAGAAAAGAGAGAGAGTCGAGAACAAGCCATATGATCATCGGCCACGAACTTCAATCACCCAACCAACATTGACTGTTCTACTGAACATATTCGGGAGAACAGGCACATCACTGTAAAAACTTGCTTCATATTAATAAAAGCATTTATACACTAATGTTTGTGGAAATTGCAACACCAAGAAGGATACATGTGACTGAAATGAAATTGATACTACAGATTAGGTACAGCTGTCAAAAGAAAAAGTGGCCGCTCTCCTGTATCAAAGTTCCCTTCGGGTATCTTCGCTACAATTCGGAGACAGGTGATGTTACATGTTGTTGGACCACGTTGCCTGATATCTACAGTTATAATTGAAGTATACTGTGTGTTATTCGATAGCATAATGGTAGCGTTCAGGCCTCTTATTCATGAGGTCCTGCGTTCGACTACAACCTCGTGCTTTTTATGTCCTTTTTTGTTCTGTTTTTGAGAGAGACAAACTAGACATAATGGCTCCTTTCTCTTTTATAATTATTTTAGTAATTAACATCAGGTTCATTAATATATTATACCATGACTTTATCATTATCATTATGATATTGTGGCTGCAAATGGAAAGAAAAAAGATTTTATTCTCAATAAAATATCTTTCGTGGCATAAACATAACAAATTTACTGGCATCGGCCTTAAAACATTCAAACAATTAAGCGTTCAAAAAACAAAACAAAAAGCCACAATTCAATATTTAGTCTATCTTCCTCTTATCTCGATCATCTTGCAGTCGAGTGGGCATGGAATTGACTAGTCTTTGCAAATAGCGACTGTTCTTAGACACGATATTCCAGGCATTCTGAACATACACACATAAATGTTCTGTCCATGGGCAGGTCTTACATTGCAAACCCAGCAATCTCCAATCTTTCCTATTTTCTGCCTTCCTCTTAGTCTCCGCATATGATCTACATATCCTAATGTCGTCTATTATTCTTTTCAACCAGAGACCCAACCAATTCCTTTTTCTCTTTCTAATCAGTTTCAGCATCATTCTTTCTTCACTCACTTTTTCAAACACAATTTTATTTCTTATTCTGCCTGTCCACTTTACACGCACCGTTCTTCTCCACATCCACATTTCAAATGCTTCAATTCGTTTCTCTTCATTTCGTCGTAATGTCCATGTTCTTTCCCCATACAATGCCACACTCCACACAAAGCACTTCACTAGTCTCTTCCTTAGTTCTTTTTCCAGAGGTCCGCAGAAGATCCTTCTTCTTCTATTAAAAGCTTCCTTTGTTCATGTTTGCAGTTTTCTTGGGAAGGATAGGCCTAAATGCGGTAACATCCCGTTGCTTTCTGCACACCACTATCTCTTTCGCATCTTATTAAATTCCAAGGGGCCCAAGCGTGGAGATAGAATGGATTTGACTAATTGGGCCCTCCGGACTTCACCGAAAGTCACGGCAAGGGTTAAATATTAATTCTATCAGGATGTTTGACCCGGTCAGAGACCGGGAAATCTCAATTAGCCTTTGCCCCCCGCATCCTGGACTAGCTTCTACGAATCATCAGAAGATCTTAGAGTGTGATTGGGCTAATTTTTCCAAAAATGTTTCCACACTTTTGCTCTCGTAGCTCAGCGGACGAACGTCGGAATTTAGATGTCAACATCTCAGGTTCAATTCCTCGTTACTCCTTTTCATTTTATTGTGGTTCAAGATAGTATAATGTAATAATACAAAAAGAAAAACTAATAGCAGTATTATGCAACTGGATTTTTCCAAACCTAATATTAAATTTATGTTATTTATATCGCTAAAGAACGATTACAATATAAATAACTTGAATATTATTTATACAGTATCACTAAAGAACGATAACAGAATATAAATTATAAATATCGGTTTGTTTAATTAATATATTGCAAAAGAATAATAACAATATAAATAACTTGAATACTGTTTCATAATGCTAATGAAGGAAAACAGAATATAAATGATAACTCGAATATTATTTAAATAGCTAAAGAACGATAACAATATAAAAAACGTGAATATTATTCATATCGGAATTTCACAGATTTATTACAGATGTATTTAAGAAATTGTAGAAGAATAGTAATTAGTAACAGTGTCCTATTTATTCTTCTTGGAGCCAAATTTGTAACTTTTCAAAGTGTGGTTACTATGTTGAAGTGTATGTGTTGTAACGGATGCTTGATTTGTTATGTATGTGAGTCAGTTATGGGATGCTTGATGTCGTCGCAATGTCGTAATTATAGTTTGATTGTGTTTGTGTGACTATTGTGTATTAATTTATGATGTATGGTACGGAAAGCTGCATATTTGTGTTATAGAAGTGTTACGTATGTGTGTTGTTAATGTTTTTGTATGTTACAAATTGATACCTGATATTTGTTTTGCAATCGCAATGCCTAATTTACGGATTGTTTATGTTTTGTTTACATCGCGTAAGCTAATTTAATTTTCTTTTCCATTTCTCTTTATGCTTATCTTTTTTGTGTATAAAACTATAGCCCTAACATACATATGTAAAATACGGCTAACCCCCATTGGAAATACAATAATAATTATTATTCATATCGTTATAATACGATAACAGAATACAAATGATGACCTGAATTTTATTCATATCTCTAAAGAACTATAACAAAATATAAATAACGTGATATCCATAAAGAACGATAACTGGATATAAATGATAATTTGAATATCATTTACATCGCTAAAGAAAGATTAAAAAAATAAAATGAAAACTTGAAGAAGGCCCGAACCCACGACCTTTGAATCATTAAACAAGCACTCTACCGCTGGTCTACGAGGCGTAGATATGGAACACTTTCATAGTTCCGGAACTGCTTGTACAAGCACATGCATCGTGTAACATCGCCGCGACCCGAAGTGGACTTTGAAAATATTCGCTGTTCACGAGTGCGGCCACTTTTTTTTTGACAGCTGTACATAACAATACACAAATGATTAGAATTATAGAACTGTACCTGATCTGTGACCGTGAGATTTCAGTATGATGTGAAGCCTCCATGCACTGCAATCAGAGCCTCTAAGCATCCTGGCATGGAATCAAAGGGGGCCTGGATATGTTCCTGGGGAATCTCCCTCCACGCAGTTTGTATGCAAGTCCACAAAGCGTCAAGAGTGGGTGCTGGAGGACCATGACGAACAAGTTGCCAACCAACCATATCCCAGACATGTTCGATGGGTGACATGTCTGGCGAACGTGCAGGCCAGGGAAGCAGTGATACCCGTCATTCTTCGAAGAAGGCTTGCACAATCCTCGCCACGTGTGGCCAGGCATTGTCCTGCTGAAATATGGCATGTGGTGTTGTCTGAAGGAGGGGCAGTACCTCGGGCTCTAAAACCTCCCTAATGTAACAGTTACTTTTCAGATTGCCCTGAATACGTAGGAGGCGAGATCGCATATTGTATCCAATGGAGCCTCAAACCATCACACTAGGCATTTGTCCCCTATGTCTCTCAACAACGCAGGTTCCCAGATTGCATTCATAATGGTAGCATCTAAGACATATGCGGTCATCATTGTAAGACAAGTTGAAGTGGGACTTGTCCGAAAACACCACATTTTGTCACTCAGCACGCCAGTGACGGCATTCACGTGTCCATTGCAGTCTGAGACGGTGGTTTCTGGACAATGGAAGCCAACACAACACATGCGAGCCACTAATTCAGCCCTCAAAAGACGGTCACAAACCATTGACACAGACAGGTCCACACCAGTTGCAGTACTCCAAAGTCGACTCAACACTGTGGATGAAGCTGTACTGTCTGTCAGCGGTTATCCCATGCTGTGGTCACATTACGTGGTCCAGTACCCGCTTGTCTCTGCGTTCGACCCTCTTCTATCCATTGGTTTCACACACACATCACTGTTATAGCATCATGCCCTGTACAAGCCGAAATGCCACGGTATGACAAACCTGCTTCCCGGAGACCAATCATTCTGTCCTATTCGAACTCACATGCTGATATTGCGCCCTTCCATGTTGACGAGGCATACCTGCACTAGCTTTCACGTTTCCACTTCGTTTGAAAGTCTGTTCTATAAATCTCCGGAGTTTGGAGCCATTTAGGCCATTCTTTCTGAATGTTGCACTTTTCACAAACAATAGTGTATATGCGGATGACATGATGATTTGGACAGCTCACCAAACATAGAACAAAGATTGGAGTATTGGAAGACAGTAGCAGAAGAGTATGGCTTAAAAACTAACATTGAAAAAGCAGTAGTTATGAAAATATCAAGAACACAGAGTAAAGACTGGAATATTAAGTTATCAGGCACAAATTTGTAAAAGGTAGAGAAGTTCAACTATTTTGGAACAGAAATTACTTCATATGAAAAAATACAGCATGAAATTAGCAAAAGAATACAGAAAAGTTCAAATGTATACATTTTAATGAAACATTTAATTTGGAATAAATGTGTACCCATAAAGAGCAAAATGGCAATGTATAAAACATTTCGAGCCAGTTTTGACATATGCTTCAGAAACCTGGAAATACACCATAAAAGATCTGAGCAGAATTCAAGTCTCAGAGATGAAAACACTGTTAGTTATTGTACAGAAGATATGAAGAGATAGGATACGAAACAACACAATTAGGGAAACTCTGAAGGTTGAAAAATTAACACAATTAGAAAATAAGGGATTACAATGGTTTGGGCACCTTAACAGAGAATATTAAATTTAAAAGTGAAAGAAAGACGACTAATGGGAAGACCACAGGAAAGATGGATAGATCAAATTCAGAAGAACTTACAGGAAAGGGGATACAAGTGGGATGAAATAAACAGGAAAAAGCTTGGGAAGACAGAGACAAATGGAGGCATATTTGGAATCAACCTTCCGAAAGGAGGACACAGTAAGAGGAGGAGGATGATGATGATGATGAGTATATGTATAAATATTGGTATTGGTAATGTAGAAGACATACAAAACCATTTGCATTACAGGAAAATGAACACCTGATGGATTTCTGTGCACATTGATTGACGAAAACAAAACGGTACATGCAGGTGGCTAGTCATATCCTAAGATGGTTTGGAACAGGAGGAGAATAATTTCTAAACTCCTTAGTGGCCACTGATCAGACCTAGGTCCTCTATTTCGTTCCTCAGTCCCAATAATCATTGAAAGAGCGATGCCATTGCAATTCTCCCAAGGCCCAAGAAACCAAGGACAATCTTGGCTGTAAAAGTCATTGCAACTTTTTTTGAGATTGGAAAGGAATTATCAATGTCAATTTCCTTCAGGAAGGCAGGACTGCTGATGCACAACATTACGCCAACATTTGATTGAGAGAAGTGAAGAATAAGATTAGTCCAAGAGGAAGAGAGAAGGAAATCAGATTTACCTTCTCCAAGACAATGCGAGGCCCACACTGACAGAAAAACCATGGACAGCATCAGGAAACTAAAGTGATACCTCCTGCTCCAATCAGCTTACAGTCCAGATATGACCCCAAGTGATTTTTACCTGTTTGGGAGGCTTAAAACTGACATGGAAGGAGCACAGTTTGAGGATAACAATGTTGTGATCACAAGCATTGTTGAATTGGCTATGCACCCAACCAAAAGATTTTTTGGAAAGGGGAGTAAAACAGTTGCTAGAAGGCTATGATAAATGTAGAAGCCAATGTGGACTATATATCGTCGCCTGAATGCAAGAACTAGGTAATTTGATTTTTCATGTTTTGTGACATCGCTTATTTACTTATTTATTGCACTAAGGAATATGTCTCGTTTTCTTTTACCTATTTGTTATATTGGAAAATAGATGTCGCTGGTATCGTTCAATCAGTTACCTAGATCCTGGATTACATTTTGTGCGATTTTTGCTATGCTATAAAAGAGGTAACTAAAAACGCAAATTTCGAGTTACCTAGTTCTGGCATTCAGGCGACGATATGTAAAATGGCTAATTTTGTCGCAAAGTATTTTCTAAACAAAATCAGTCCTGTTTCTATTTGAACCACCTTGTATCTGTGTGGTTTATGTAATGTATATTGTGAAATTTTAATCTGGCTGTACTAACTTTACATATGTGGATGTTCTCTATAGAGTGCATGAAACCTGGAACTAGCGTGAAGACATTAACCCTAGAGTCAACAGAGTTGGCAGCAGAGCTGCAACAGGACCTGGGTGTGCTTGGCATGCAGGCCGTGCCACAGGAGCTTCGCACATGGGTTACCGGTGTTGATCTTCCACTCATGCCAGTAGTGCCGCTGTACCTTACAGATATCTGTTTCATTGTGTTAGGCTACAAGTTCTACTGCCATAAGGTAATTCGAACAGCCATTCAGTTTAGTTTCTTTTGAGTACTTTTCCAGAATTACAAATTAATTGAATTATCGGCAATATAGCAATTAATGGTGTTTGGATGATGGCTTGGGTGCATTTAGCAACATAATCTGTAGATAAATTTTTTTCAGTGATGCTTCAAACCACTACACTTCAACCATAAAAATGCATGAATGATAATCAGCTGCAGTATGATATTTTGTGTCCACACATCAGCAAATTATACAGATGATTAATAGACTAGACGGCATTTCGGAAGGCAGTCAGCTGCTATGTGCGCCATAGCATTTCTGGTATGTGACATCACAAGCTTGTACAGTAGAACCAATCGGAATCAGTCTATAACAAGTACTTGTTTGTTCACGTGTGAGTGTTTCAATACACTGAATAGGTAAAACTAATATGTACTGTGTGTGTGTGTGTGTGTGTGTGTGTGTGTGTGTGTGTGTGTGTGCGTGCGTGCGTGCGTGTTTTTTTAAATAAATGGAAGAAGATACTTGAAAAAGACAAGTATTGCACAGGCAGGTGCGGAAAATAGTGTTTAAGGCATATAATTATTTTAAAAACGTTGACGAGCAGAATGCTGCCAGCCATCTTGATGCTGGCTGCAACGTTGCCAACGCGCAAGAAACGACTGCAGAAGCAGTGGGATTGAGAACAGTGCAAAGAATATTGTTAGTGAAGAAAAGAGGGTTTGTTTGGTGTTATGCTTACAGTAATCAACGGCTAAGGTCATTATTGTCTTTTGATAATTTAAATTTTCTCCTGCACTATTTGTATTGCACATGAACGTGAAGTTGTTGTATGCTGCCTTGCTCTCTCTATCTGTCTCAATGCAAATGCTAGCAGACTACCGCCTTCCGAATTGCTGTCAACTCTAGTATGTGCTACGAAACTGCTAGCTAGGGAACAGGACACATGATGTAACATATCCTGTTGTGCATAGACTGATTGGTAAGGATGTTTACTCACAGTAGATAGAACTAGAGAATCATTTCACAATAAAGACTCATTTACAGAGTGAACACAAAGCCTTTCCCTGATTATGAACAATTGCAACTATTTTAGATACAAAAATGAAAGTTGTGGCATCACATTGAGTGATTCATAGATTTTTCTTTCCCTTGCATGTGGCACTGCAGTACAGTCAAGTTCAATATCAAAATGGTGTCTATGCAGGAAAAAATGCAGTGCATTTTGTGATATCACGAAAACGTGGTAATCCATTACAGTTCAGAGACACTCCAAAACATGGACGAAATCCTCCATATATGAAGACCATTAAAAGTTGGTATGTAAAGTTTAAAAAGACTGGCAGTGTTGGAGACCAGAGAAGAAGTGGTAGACCTGGAGTGACAGATGAGACTGTTGATGCTATGCGACAGTTTTTTTATGTCTGAAAAATAGACACATTATGCCTCAAACGAACTTGATGTACTCCAAAGTACTGTGGTTAAAATTTTTCACAAACATCTGTATTTCCCTGCAAGCTTTGTTACCAGACGATCGTCCCTGAAGTGTTATATTTGTTGCGGACATTCTGGAACAAATTGAACAACATAATGACTACCGTAAGATGGGGTAATTCCGATATAGTATTATAATATCGATCATTTTGCTTTTTCATTAAAAGATTGTAGCTCTTAATTGTATTATATCGTGAGGTATGTCGGAGAATACGTTATTTACGAAGCTAATATTGTGGCTGATATGAACCAGCTGCGTGAAGGTTTGCTGCTGTTATTAATTAAGTTTCATTTTCCATTGTTGATGCCGAGTCGTTTTCTGCTTGCTATAATATCCTTGTGTAACTTCAGTTCTACTGCTTCACTGGAAAGGTTTGTGACATAGGTGAGAGTTAAAATGTGTTGTATAATTAGTTACTTATATTATTCGTCAGTTGGATAATTATTAGGCCATACTTACTTGAAATTAAAACACTTGATATGGGAAATGGAAAAGTTCCAGGGTAACACCGATCATGGGTGGTCCTATACAAAAAAAATCGGGACCATCACGGAGATGTGATAGATACAATCCAGTTGACTTGGATAATGCTGTTCGGGCAGTAAGGAATGGAAAATTGGCCATTCAGAGATTTCCCTTGAAGGAAGTGGATGTAAGTGATATTGTTCAGGACTACTTGAGCTGGAAATGAAAAGAGGAGAAAAGATTTACGAATAATCGTCCTGGGAATGAGTGGTTTCGTGGATTCCTAACTAGGAATAAGGAGCTCTCAACCAGAATGAGTGAAAACAGAAGCGATCCAGAGCATTCATAACGAGAGATGCAATGAATCAATTCTTTCCTAATTTATAAGAGGTCTTGAATGGAGTTCAGCCTTCAAATTTGATAAACTACGAACAAACTAATTTTTGTGATGACCTAGGGCAGAGTAAGATCATAGTCAAGCGAGGTTCGAAACATCCAGTGAAAATTTTGTACAGCTCTAAAACAAATATTAGTGTTATGGTGGCGGCAGCTGCAGGTGGCCCTGTACCTCACCGTGTACAGAAGCACACGTCCCTATGATACCTGGACAGAAGGTGGAAATAATGGTGCAGAATGTGGTCGCAATAAAAGCGGTTGGTTTGACCTAGGAACTTCTGGGAAATGGTTTTGTAAGATGCTCCTCCCCTATGCAAAGAAATTACAAGGGCCTAAAGTAACAATCGGCGTTAATTTATCTAGTTATCTGTCCATAAGTATAATAAAGCTATGGTAAGAAAACAATATAAGATACGGTATGTGTTCTTGCCACCTAATACATTATTCACTTATGTCAGCCACTTGATGTGGCATTCTCTCATTCACTGAAGGCAGCATGGAGACATGTGTTGGAGCAGTGGAAGAAAACAAATATGGGAGCAATGCCAAAATCGGATTTCCATGATTTCTATAATTTTTATTCTCGAAAAATGATTAAATATAGCATGGTACAGTGTTCTTTGTAAGCCCTAAGTTTAAAATATTTTTTAAACTTAAAATACTGATCGGTATAACACCTTCATACTCTAATTGTGATCATAAGGGAAATTTAATAGGTGATCGGTATTACCCCATTCTGCCAGTTAACACTGATCACTGATTTTTCTTTAAATCTTTTTTAAACATAAATTATTGATCGGTAAAACCCCTTCAACAGTTTAACAGCGATCATGAAGGAAATTAAATAGGTGATCGGTATTACCCCATCGTATGAGGTAACACCGATCACTGATTTTTTTTAAAATAAAATGATAATTAAAAGTAGTCAAATTATGAAAAATGTATCTATAGGTACTTAAAGATTGAGAGATAATTAATTAATTGCTTTATTATGCATGTATTAAAGCAAATGCTAATGAACTACGTACGAAAATATATTAAAAGTGATCGGTATTAGCCCATTTTACGGTACCTTAAACAAAGTTTGTTTTTCTGATGAGGCAGTCTCTCACACCTCTGGAAGTCAACAGACACATCGTTTGGATTTGGGGATCGAAAAGGTGAGATGTTTGCGAAAACTTAGCATGAAATCGATTAGACGTTAGATATTCATCAGGCAACAAACTGAGCACACACTGAAGTGTAGGCCTATGCATGGAAACTTTGAAAGTTAAGATATAATTTGCTGAAGACCACATCACTACGATAGCGTAGTTTTTCAGTAATAAAAGACTTTGTGTTCACTCTGTGTTTTAACCCTGCATTGGTTGCATGGCATCTCAAAGATGTCACACTAATTTCTTTCGTCCTTGGAAGTCCACACATGCCATTTTCCTTTCAATCAAGAATTCGTAATTAATATATTGTGACTTTTTAATTCAACACAATAATGTTACTTTTATTACAACAACAATGACTTTCTATAACTGAATTTAAAACACTCCCGTCAACAATGGGTATTCACTCCACACAGCAACACAGTATTCGTTATTGCACTCCTCAGACGATAATGACAATTCACTTGGATTATTGAGAACAACAATGTACTGCTAATCTCAACTAATGTTCACAAAGCACTATTTACAAAACAAAACTGTCAGTTCTCAGTTCATAGTTCGTTGCCTTTGCTCGTTCTTCTAGCTCATTCACTCATGTTCACAGTATATCGAACCCAAGACTTCCACAGACAGTCCACTGCACTCGAACTCAAGACTTCCGGATACGCCGCACTCGCTGGGTCGCTGCCACAGTTGCAGTCCTCCTCAAGTCGAACCCAGGTCTCGAAGGCTGGCTTCCTTGACGTTCACTGACTCGCTGTTCTAAACTGAACTGGCTGTCTCCTTCTTCACGTCTCCTATTTATCACTAAACCATAGTTTCCAGAAAGTACTGTTTCCAGTGTCTTCCACCTGTTACTCGCAGCTTCTGTTTCCACACGATTCTGTTCAGGAGGTTTCGTTCCCCCCTTCACCTCGCACAGTGAAGCACCTGCAGCTTTGCGTCCCCTTTGCTTCGTACCACACCGCACATGCCCATTCGCTAGATGCATGCACAACCTCCTCCGCAGTGCTCCCCGCCTCTGTGGGATGCGCAATCGACTCCCGGCTGTCACAATATCAAATTGACAGGGTGCTGATTTTAGTCCAACTCTGGTGATTTTAAGTCATTAATATATATGTATATACACTGTATGTCAGTAGCATCTCCTGAAGTATTTTCTATACAGGATGGAAGGAGACTGATACAACCAAAATTTAAGAGGTGATTCTACATGTTAAATATAACAGAACTTTTATTACACTTCTTCTTCTTCTTCTTCTTCTTCTTCGAATCTTTTCCCAATGTTTGCAGTGCTGTATTGTGATAATGGCCTGAGAGAAATGACTGATTGCTATACAAGCAGATAGGTAAAAATAATCTGAATAGTTTGTCTCTTGAGTTTTTTTTTTTTTTTGTGCAAATGAAACCATTTAGCCATGAATTTAAATTGAATAATTGCAAATAAATCTTGCAACATAGCGCTTGGTCGCATTCATGTGACTGAGTACAGCAGAGTTGGAGGGGAAGGTAAGAGATGTGTGGCCATGCATGCTGGAGTTATTGCAGTAGCCGTGATGCAAAATGTTTTGTAGAAACATAATGATTTCCTCTAACATTGTGAATGTTAGAAAGAATTTACTTAGATTTTTCAGACCTCTTTTCATTATCTATTACCAGTTTCATTTTGGTGCAGTGGTTATCTTCCATCCTATACATAATTGATGAGTACAGTGAAACCTCTCATTTACGGACATTGAAGGGATATCTAACAATCTCTCCGCATCTGGGAGGTGTTCTTTATTGGGAGGGAGGCTCCCCAATCTAACAGTAAATTTATAATATGCATTATGTATCCCTTCACAGTTTAAATGAAATACAGTATATTACAGTGAATTTTTTGCAACTTTAAACTACAGTAGATAAGACTGAGAAAAGGGAATACAGTACTGTAATTTACAGTTTTCAACTTAATCTTTACGTTCAGGTGCCATGTCTCTCGAAACAGAACAACTGATTGAAGTGAAGAGAATAATCCTACTAACCCTATCTTGTGTCAAATACAATTTCACGATCCTTGGACCCATCAGACAGGTTAAATTTTATCACTTTGTTTATCCACCTGCTTCCAGCTAACAATGGGTAGCCGGCTGGGCTAGTGATAGCCTATGAGACCTTTATGGTCTTTTTTCATGTTAAGGAATTTCTGTACAGTTCTCAAAACTAAACTTTCCATTTTTGTAACACATTAGGTCTTAAAATCCAAGTTCTGTCCGCAGTCAGGAGGTAAACCAAGCTTTAGGACTGTGAAACAGCTGTCTGTACCCGTGTCTGAGAGTGTCTGTAAACGAGACTTAAATTTATCATTATTTCTATATTATTTCAGTTGGGACATAAAAATCTGTCCGTATCTTGGGGATGTCCGTAAGAAGAGGTTTCACTGTATAAACAACAAAGATTGTAAGTGCACAGAATAAAATTTTTCAGGAGAGACATTTTTCTCCATCCAAATCATATATGAATACTATTCGTGACAACTGTTATTGCATACATTAGCTAGACCCTACTTCCACTTCGAATTCTAAGATATGACTTTTGTAGATTATTGGATTTTACACATAATACTTAAAAAGTGATAGAAATGCTCTTACAACCTTTGTTGTTTACACTCTTCAATTATTGATCAGTGATCAGAATGTCACAGATTGTGTAGTTTCTTGCTACAGTATGCTATATGACTGAAAATGAGTGGAAAGATGTATGAAGTAAGTTATGATACTCAGTGCCGGATTTAGGCCTAGGCAATGTAGGCAGTTACCTAGGGCAGTGATTTCTGGGGGGGGGGGGTGATAAAGGGCATCCTTCTCGTACTCCTCTTCCTATTTCACTTCCTTCTGACATTTCTTCTCCTATTTTGACTTTGACTCGTTTGATATAAAGGTTACTGAAGAACCTCCTCTCTTTTCAATCCACACCAATTTTCTTTAGAATATCCATCAATTTATTCCAGTCCACTCTGTCAAACGCCTTTTCCATGTCTACAAATACTATATACATTTCTTTATTCTTCTCAAGGTATCTTTCACCGATTGTGCTTAGCAATCCAATTGCATCTCTCTTACCTGTTCCCTTCCTGAAGCCAAACTGCTCTTCCATAATGTACCGGTACTGTAAATATTGCAACATTCAATTACTGTTTGTTAATGTAAATTATCTTATAGTTGCCATTGAAAGCATCTAGTATGTGGTGTCATTACAATTTTTAAACTACCGGTTCTCTCTGCTAATTAACCCAAATTTTATTATTTTAATATTAAATAAGATAATAAGTGGCTACAAATAAAGGAAAATTTAAATGCAACATAGTATTACAGAATTATGTGTAGAGTAATTTGAAAGCCCATCAATTCTGCCTGAAGATTATAGAAACAACCACATAGCTAGTTGGTGCTGTGTATATTCTGTGACGTGAGTGTCAGCAGCTGTATGGTGTTCAAGATTTAGCCAAGACTTACAAAATGTTTTGCATCTAAATCAGCTAGAGACTTCTCACTAAGCTTCACTGTCATGAGATGCAAACTGTTTTCAACAAGCAGAGAATTTCTTTTTGTCTGTTGCAATGTTATTCATTAAACTTTAACATTAGACTTAAGTCCTCTTTCTGCTTCTGCTGGTAGCATTTGATATCATTTAAACTACTCTTATGTTTAACCTAATTTGGAGAAAGCAATCATTGTAGTGCAGTGAAGTGCAATCAAATTTGTTCTTAGTTGTGGTAGCAGTATGTTCAAAAAAATTAAATAGACAGTACAGTGGTTGATGTTTTGAAAAGTGGAAAGTTATAAATAAAGGTTGTGAAACAGTAGAAGGTGTAAATGAAATTTTTAAAATTTCATTCAATGTAATAATTTTTTTTTAAGATTATTGGCAGAACTAAATGGTAATTTTTTAACTTTACAAATTTAACAACCAGTTCTGCAGACTGACTGAATGACACGACTGCATCTAGTATTACCATAATTTAATGGGGAATGCTGACGAATAAAGATATTAAAAGAAAAACAAATCTCATTTGTTAGTGAATTATATTGTGTATATTGATCGAATACATGATAGTCTTAGAGAGTTTATTTTATAACTATGGCTGTTTCTCTCAGATATCAATTAAAAGAAAAACATACACAAATCTCATTTGTTAGTGAATTATATTGTGTATATTGATAAAATATATAGATAGTCTAGCAGAGTTTATTTTGTAACAATGGCTGTTTCTCTCATATTAGATTAAGAATTTAATATAGGAAAGGCCATGTAATAATGTTGCTCTTTTTTCTTCGTAGGTGTTCTTTTGTGGAAGGAGTGAATACTTCAATGCTTTATTACGAGATCATTTCAGTGAAACTACAGATGATGATGGTAATACAGTGGTTATAGTGAGAAATGTTTCAGTAGAAGCATTTGCAGCAGTTGTTTATTATATTTACACCAATATTGTGCAGGTAATGATCTTGTTCCATATTACAGTATGATTACATTCGTTTGTTCATCTATGAACTAACTTAACTTAATGAAAAAGTTAAACTTAATTTTAATCTCTTATACAACGAACCCTTGAAAGTATTAATGGTTTAAGTCAGCTGACGTTATTTGAGATACTGAGAGGTTAATTTAAAATGCCGTGCATTTTCACAACTTTAAAATATAATGAACAATTTTAAAATGTTGAGATAAAAAGTCTTCCATCTAAAACTGTAAAGATACAAACAAAATTTATTTTGCATTTTTTTTATATATTTTTCGTGTGCACCATTTTTGCGTTTTTTACTTTTTCAACTGCATAATTTTTATTACTTTTCCTTCCACTTGGCATTCATTATTTATGTAGACATTAATAAGTATCATGTATGTTAACACAGCATTATATTATACATAATTTACATAATACAAAAGCAAAAACTGTTCATTAAGAGTTGTGAAATATTTTTCATCTTACAAGGGATGCTTTCGGACCTTCCGACGAAAATCACTATGAAACTTTCTGGGCTGAACAAGCAAGAGGCCAAAGTAATTGGTGTGAAGTGTGGCATTTCGCAATCATTTGCTACCCCTAAAACAAGGCGTATAAAAGTAGGGTTCGCAACTGTAATATTTGTAGTCATAAGTTATGAAACACACTGTACCTGAGAGACATGATGTCATTTTGTGATAATGTGCATGCCTGGTAGGTCTCCTGCCTTGTGTAAATGAGTGCGTTTTGTATAACTGTAAATGGCTAGGTAGTACGATTCAGGACATGAGCTTGTTTGTGTGTTAAAGAATACTGTAGGTGAAATACGTGTATACTATTGTGTGTTTATCAAAATGAGTTGTAACCCTCATGCTGTGGTATAGATACTGGTGAATGAGGTGACACAGAATTACCCAGCAGACAATACCCATCCAACATACATCAACAGGCTAATTGCATGGGAGTTGTTTATCATCCTGGAGAAATATGTCAGTGGCAGCATGGACATATCGGAAGGACAGACATTGTGGTGTGATAGTGATGAAACATCGGACACTTTATCTCAAGATAATGATGTGTTCGGTAGTCCAGTTCATAACACGGCAACCAGTTCCAGTTCCTATGAACCATCATCTCCCAATTTCAAACAGAAAAGTATCCACGAGCAGTTCTCTAAAATAATAATGCAAAGGATTTATGACAGTGTCAAGATTGGAAAGAAAAGTGTTGCAGCAACTGCCCGAAAATTCAAGACATCACGGCAAAAGTGAGGCAAATAGTAAAGGCTCTTGAGAGAGGTGGTACGATAGAAAACAAACATGCTCGCATTCGAGAGCATGTGTACACCAAATTCAGGAATGCACGTAATGTTGGAAACACAATTCACTACTGGCATTTAAAGACTTGTACGAAAGAAGCAGCTATTTTCATGGGCATTCCCAGATTTAAAGCCAGCAATTATTTCCTCCGTCAATTCAAATGCCGCTACAAAATACATCACGCAAGATTACAAGATTCATTACTAGGCAGGATGTTACTCTTGATACTGACGTGAGGACCAGAGCAATGGAGTTTGTGCGAGAAGTTACGGACTACATTTCTGCTAATGCAATCGATGCCGACATGGTGTTGAATACGGATCAAAGTTGATTTGAGTATGAAATTACCTCAAATAGGACACTATCAATGACTGAGGAAAAGACAACTGAAGCAACTGTTGAAAGCATTGCATCTACTACTCACTCCTACACCATTCAGGTCCTTATTTCCATGTTAGAATGCCTCACAAAGAAATTGTATATCTTTCAGGAAGCAGGTGGTAAATTTGGCAAACGTGTCTCCGAAACATTACAATGTAACCAACCTCCTAATATAGAATACGATTGCAGCACCAGTGGTAAGATATCAGCAGCTCTCGTACTGTCCTGGATGTGTAAAGTACTGCAACCAGAACTAAAGGGAGATCGCTTCTGCTCCTAGATTCATGGTCTGATCAAACAGACACAGATTTATCAGCCAGAGCCTTCGGAAACAGGGATTTAGATTTACACACAAAAATCATACCACCTAAAACCACAAAGTACTGTCAGCCTCTAGATGTCTACTTCTTTCGCCAGTACAAACTATTTGCGCGACACATTGAAGAGAACATACATCATGATGAGGGTAATGTCGTCAAGCTGGATGATAGGATCTTCATTTTCAAGTTGAATTCTTTGATATACAATCAGATGAGCCTATGCTTCACTATGCGTGGAAGGCGTCTGGATACATGTCACAGGACATGCCACTTCCGTTCCGTAATGTGTTGGACATAAATTTTGCTGGTCTTGACATATGCAGCATTCCTGATTGTGATTGCAGTTCCGCCATTATTTGCTCGTGGTGTGAGATTCAACTTTGTTTGCAGCACTGCCTTCTTACATCACATTACCATAAGTTAGAATGAGGTACGTATATGACAGTTTACAAATCTATCTGTTGTACGTAATCTCGTCATTTCATGTATCATATTTCACAGGTAGATGATGTTAGGTACTCTATGACTACAAACATTACAGTTGCGAACCCTACTTTTATACACCTTGTTTCAGGGGTAGCAAATGATTTCGAAATGCCACACTTCACACCAATTACTTTGGCCTCATGCTTGTTCAGCCCAGAAAGTTCCCATGGCGATTTTCGTTGGAAGGTTCGAAAGCATCCCTTGTTGGTTACTGACTGTATGTTACAAAAATAGCATTTTTTTGGGAATAGACAGAAATTATAAAATACCATTCTTACAAATAACATGAATAAAAATTATGGAATTGTTAGATGAGTAATTTTATTTTATTGCTGCACTAGCAAGAAGGCGGCCGGGTAGTTCAGTTGGTAGAGCAGCTGGCTATGGACTGGAAGATCCGGGGTTCGATCCCAGGTGGTAACAGGATTTTTTTTCGTTGCCAAACTTTCAGAACGGCCCCGAGGTTCACTCAGCCTCCTATAAAATTGAGTACCGGCTCTTTCCCGGGGGTAAAAGGCGGTCAGAGCGTGGTGCCGACCACACCACCTCATTCTAGTGCCGAGGTCATGGAAAGCATGGGGCTCTACCTCCATGTCCCCCAAGTGCCTTCATGGCATGTTATGAGGATATCTTTACCTTTACCTTTACTAGCAAGAACAGAATCATTATTACTTACTTCTGTTATCGAGGTCAATAATAGCATCATGTTAAGGGCCATGTTCCATGTTCTTTAGGGGTTCAGTTTCATGACATTTTGTGAGGCCTTCAGAGACATAAAGAACCCAAGCTGAATTTGGGACATACCGAGTGACTCTCATAATCATATGGAATGTTAATTAGGCAAACCTGCATTTCAAATTGTGATGCCAAAATCAGGGACTCCTAACTTATGCTCCAAGACGAGTGTAGATAGGGATGTTAATTATCGTAAATAGCTAAGATTTAAAATGAGGTACAATACATTAGGTATAAACACAAGTCATTTATTAATGTATTATTTTTGCATTTCACCCCTAAGAATAGGATAAATAACATCTATTTTGATGATTAGCTTATGCATGTATTTTTACATTTCACCGCTTAGAATAGGATAAATAACATATATTTTGATAATTAGCTTATGCATGTAAAGCGTTAAATGAGATTTGATTTGTGTCTTATGTTCAAATGAATTTCGTCTTTGTACACTTAGTTCACAGTATTCTGTAAAGATGTTAATACTGTTTCTCTTTCCTTACATACACTAAAAAAGTAACAGGCCATTCTCCCACCAGTGCTATGCTACTACGAAGCTACCGGAATGCAACTGATAACTTGGTTATCGCGCAGCAACTGTTAGATAAGGAGCTCGCACACATAAACTATGCGACAGCTTCAAAGATGTTTGCAAGAGGTCGTCTGATGATGTCATCGTTGCTTATCAGTATCTCAGAAGGAAGAAAGGGGGGAGCTGTTGGATGAACCGTATATTACGAACTACGTCAATTGAGCGGCTTTTGTTTGTGCCCAAGAACTGCAAAATGACAGAAAAAAAAGATTCAGTTATTTTATCGAATATCTAGTATTTTATTGCGAAAGTAAATTATTCAGAATACATAATGTTATTTATCTACATCAGTGACGTAAAAGAGGTTTTCAAGATTCCTATATTTTAAGAAGTATAATCGAAATAGGATATCTTACCACAGTTTGCAGATTTAATTTAAATTAACATCACTTACAAATAACACTGACATTTTAAATTAAATTAAAGAAAATCTAATTTACGAACTCGTCTACATTTTTTGACTCCAGCAAACACATTATATAATCGAAATTAATATTTGTTGAGATTATGTTCAGTATATAATTTTATTTTATTAGATACAGTGTGTAACATTTTGGATTTAGGTTTCATCTTTTACATAATGCAGTATGATATTGAAAGCTTCCAAAATGTCACACCTCCAACCCTTAACGTAATATATAGGTCTATATATTCTGTATGTTATAATTTAATTTACCTTTGGGGAGGCCGAGATGTAGACTGTTCTAACATTTTCATGGCATATTATTAAATATAATAATAACAAATGCTACAGAAAGATGAAGGTACATGTGGACATGCTCAAAGGACGAAAGCAGATATTAGATAGACTATATACTAGTACAGAAAAGATTCCGAATTTGCTTAAAAAATGCAAAAACTTTACCAGGAGCATATTAACTCAGATCATGTCCTGCTGATAGGCGAAGTAGATATTCGTCTGAAGAAGATAAGAGGAAGACAGATGACGAAGAAATTGAACATGGAAAAACTGAAGAACAAAGAGCAAAGTAGAAAATTTGAAGCAAATTTTCAAGAGAAAGCCGGTACATTAGAATCCACACCTGAGAATAGTAATGAGTACTGGACTTATCAAAAAAAACTGTATATAACAGCAGAAGAAACCATAGGATACAGAGAAGAAGTGAGAACGAAGAAACATTGGGTCACAGAGAAAATGTTGGAGAAGAGGAAGGTAGAAGAAACTACAGAAAACTAAACAACGAACTAAGAAGAAAAACTGATAAGGCGAAGGAAGACTGGATGAAAGAGAAATGTAAAGAAATAGAGGATTTAGAGAGAAAAGGAAGATATGATTTAATGTACCATGAAGTAAAATCTTTGGGCTTCAAAATAAGAACAGGAAATTCATGTGATTGATAGAAGATGCAATCGGAAATGAAATAACAGGCAAACTAGGAATACTGAACAGATGGACGAAATATGTAGAAGAGTTAAATGAGACAGAATCTTCCAGTTGACTTAGCTGTAGAAGATGAAGCAGCAGTATCTTACTTACTTACGGCTTTTAGGAACCCGCAGGTTCATTGCCCACAATCAGTTCCTATTCTGTGCAAGATTAATCCAGTCTCTATCATCACAATCCACCTTCCTCAAATCCATTTTAATATTATCCTCCCATCTACGTCCCAGCCTCCCCAAAGGTCTTTTTCTCTCGGCCTCCCAACTAACACACTATATGCATTTCTGGATTCACCCATACGTGCTACATGTCCTGTCCATCTCAGACGTCTGGATTTAATGTTCATAATTATGTCAGGTGAAGAATACAATGCGTGCAGTTCTGTGTTATGTAACTTTCTCCATTCTCCTTTAACTTCATCCCTCTTAGCCCCAAATATTTTCCTAAGAACCTTATTGTCAAATACTCTTAATCTCTGTTCTCAAAGTGAGAGTCTAAGTTTCACAACCCTACAGAAAAACCGGTAATATAATTGTTTTATAAATTTTAACTTTCAGCAGACTAGATGATGTAAGCTTCTCAACATAATAATAACCGGCATTTCTCATACTTATTCTGTGTTTAATTTCCTTCTGAGTGTCATTTATATTTGTTACTGTTGCTCCAAGATATTTCAATTTTTCCACCTTTTCAAAGGATAATTCTCCAATTTTTATATTTCTATTTGGTACAATATTCTAGTCACTTTGTCTTTTCGGGATTTACTTCCAAACCTATTGCTTTACTTGCTTCAAGTAAAATTTTCGTGTTTTTCCTAATCATTTGTGGATTTTCTCCTAACATATTCACGTCATCCGCATAGACAAGAAGCTGATGTAACTTAATTCCAAACCTTCTCTGTTACCCTGAACCTTCATAATGGCATATTCTAGAGTGAAGTTAAAAATTTGTGATAGTACATCTCCTTGCTTTAGCCCGCAGTGAATTGGAAAAGTATCAGAAACTGGCTTATAAAGACTGAAGCAGCCGTATCAGAAGACAAAAAAGTATTTTCTATCTTAAGGATAGAAGTTGAAGTAGCGCTTAGGGAAATGAAGAATGGAATAGCAACAGGAGTTATTGGAATCCCCGTTGAATTACTGAAATGCTTGAATGAAGCCAAGAGGTAAATTCTATCATTATGCAATGAAATATATGAGAAAGGCGAATGACCTGAAGATTTTGATAGAGTAGATTAGAATAAACTGGTGGGAATCCTGAAGAAAATAGGTGTGGATTGGAAAGAAAATAGGTTGTTCAACATCTGCTTTGAGGACTTAGTGAAGAACTGTTTTCAGAACATGGGAGGGGTGATAGTAGGAGGAAGAAGAATAAAGTGCATAAGATTTGCTGATGATATGGCATTGTTAGCAGAAGAAAAGACGATACTAAGGGATATGGTAGTGGAACTAAATGACAACTGTGAGCAGTATGAGATGAAGATAAATGCAAACAAGACGAAGACTGGAAGAAAAATAAAGAAGGTAAAAGTACGAATTCTAAATGAGGCAGTAGAGCAAGTGGACAGCTTCAAATACTTGGGGTGTACTATAAACAGTAACATGAGCTGCTACCAGTAAGTCAAAAGGAGGATAGCAATGGCAAAGGAAGCTTTTAATAGAAAAAGGAGCATCTTTTGCGAACCTCTGGAGAAAGAACTAAGTAAAAGACTAGAGAAGTGCTTTGTGTGGAGTGTGGAATTGTATGGGGGGGGGCCAAAGACATTGACATTACGACGAAGTGAAGATCAGCGACTAGAAGCATTTGAAATGTGGATATGGAAAAGAATGGAATGTATGAAATGGACAGATAGAATAAGAAATGAAGCTATGTTGGAGAGTGGGTGAATAAAGAATAATCCTGAAACTGATCAAGAAGAGAAAAAGAAATTGGTTGGTTCACTGGCTGAGAAGAAACTGCCTACTGAAACATGCACTGGAAGAAATGGTGAATGGAAGAAGAGGTGGAGGCAGAGGAAGATATCAGATGATAGACGACATTAAGATATACAGTATGGATCATATTATATGGAGACTAAGAGGAAGGCAGAAAATATGAAAGATTGGAAAATTCTGGGTTTGCTGTGAAAGACCTTCCCTTGGGCAGAAGACTGTGAATGAATGAATTATAACACTAGTCTACAACATTTTTTGTGCCGACAAACAGAATGCTGATTATTACCAAGTCTGATGCGCTGATTACGAATATGTAATCAGATTTTTCCCATCATGTCAGGTTTCTGAGCACTGCAACAATGTTATATTTTATGAATAGCCATAAATACAGTGCGGGCGGGAAGTAACTAGGTATTATTAATTGGCTGTAGAATTTTTAATATCGATGGAACCATAATGAAAATTGTCTGTATATATAAATCATTAAATAGAATTTGAACTTTTGTTCGTCCGTAGTATAGATGATGGCTGTGAGGGGCAGTTCGCGCAACAATAGCAAAGATGGTTGATCACCTATGTGTTCGCGAGAGAGCGCAGATTGCTGCTCGCTATGAAGTGTGGATTTCCGTTGTTTTCGTTCGAGATGGTGCCATATGGAGAAAGGAAGGAATGCCACAATCCGTCCAGAGACGATAAAGAATTGGAATCACGGATTCGGGGCATTATCACCAATGCCCCACTCAACTTCCTCCAGAAGACTGTGGATTCCATTACCGGCCGCTTGAGGAAATTGGTGGAAGCCACAGGTGCCTACGTTTAATTTTGATATATGCTTACGTATTCGCATTTAACAAGGTACACATGAAATAAATTTCAATAATTTAATGTTGTAAATATAGAATTTATACACATTTTTCAATACCTAGTATATATGTAGCAGCGCTTCTTTGGTTTCTATCCATTATGCCAAGTCCCTCTTCACTTGACACATCTGAATCATGGTTTGTTGATACTTGAAAGATAAGATAGACTTATAGGGTACCTGGTAATGAAAACAGAGACAGTCTGTACTTTGTTTAGTTCGAGTGTAGAGGTTTTGTTAGTAGTGTGAGCTGTTCTGTGTGAAATGAAATGAAGAAGCAAAGGCGTAGTTTTAAAAACTTTCCGAACCAATGGTATGGTGTGAGCAAAAAACCCACTAAGATGATTGTCATTTCTGCTTAATCAATGTTACTGGATTTTCTTAAAAATATAAGAGACTCATTCAGTATCCTAATCTCCCGTCAGCTATAAGACCAATACCTCACGGAGAAAATTTACCTGTTCCCATGCCACCTTCTACATACCAAGAAGAATCGGAATCTGACATAACGTCATCTGATGATGTGCAGCCCTCTACACAAAGGGATAATGAAGAGAGAGAAGAAAGGCCACATTTAATAACATAGGTGGAACTCAATGATTGGTATACGTGATTTGTACTTAACTAAACAGCTGACTGAGCTTCTAGGATCTCATCTTCAGGAATGGAAGGTGCTGGATAAAGATGCTAATGTTTCAGTATTTAGAAACATAAATAAGGATCTATTACCATTTTTCATAGTTAAAGGTTCTGGAGTTTGTGCATGCAGCGATGTAAATGGACTGATTAAAACTAGGTATTACACATAAAGCTGAAGAGCTGCGCTTATTTATAGATGCTTCTAAAATTAGTCGGAAAGCCATTTTGTTACACAATTGCAATAAACTTCCCTCCATATCTGTAGCACACAGCACAGCAATGAAAGAAACATACAAAAACATGTGTCGTATTCTTGAAGCCATTAAAATATGAAAACCATTGTTGGCATATTTGCGGGATCTTAAAGTCTTCTACATGGAATGCAGAGTGGATTCACTAAATATCCTTTTTCCTGTGCCTTTGGGACAGCCGAGATACTCAACATCACTATACAGTCAAGGAATGGCCAAGAAGAGAAGATTTCACTCCTGGGAAACATAATGTAAAATTTAAACCTTTAGTGGACCCACAAAAAATATATCTCCATCCTTTACATATTAAATTATGGCTCATGAAGAACTTTATGAAAGGTATGGACACAACAGGCAAAGGTTTGAAATATCTAAGAAGAATATTCCCTAGTTTGAGTGATACAAAATTAAAAGAAGGAATATTCATTGGATCTCAGATTAAAAAAGTGATGGGTGAATAATTTTTTTAGAAAAAAATTAACTCCAAACGAACGTGCAGCATGGGAGTCATTTAAAAGTGTTGTGAATGGGTCCCTCGGCAACAAGAAGGAAGAAAATCATGACGAACTAGTTCAGAATCTTTTTCAAAATCATAAGAATTTTGGATACAGGATGTCTGTCAAATTCACTTCCTACATTCTCATTTAGATTTCTTTCCTAAAAACTTGGGTACAGTGCGTGACAAACAAAGGGAACGCTTTCATCGAGACATTTTACAGATGGAACAGCGTTATAAAGGGAGATGGGATCAATCTATGATAAGTGATTACTGCTGGTTCATACAAAGAGAGAATACTACAAGATACACAAAAAAGTGTTTTAAAGCGATGCCTGCCTTCCACTACGTAAATGTAAATAGCCATTTACATCATTATAAAATGAAGGATACTTTATTTTTAGTACTAACATCACTATAATAGTGGAACACTATGTTTGTGCATTCTGCATTAGATATTAAAAATGTGGAACTGCTTAGTTGGTATCGAACTTTTTAGAAGTGTAATAAGGGTAATAACTGAAAATCTGAGGGTGCTGCTGAAAAATGGGTTCCATTTTTGGATTCAGCATGGCAAATATGTGGATAGTAACAATGTTTCATTTCGGCACAATTTTCAAAGTTAAAATTTGTAGACTAGTGTAATCAGAGGCAGAAAGTAGTCAAGACACCTTCAAAAGTTGAATAATCAGAATATATGTAAAATTCAAATTGATAATCTTGAAAATCATTTTAAAAATGTTTTTGGAACTATTTGTGATAATATTTGTTTCCAGTTGAATGATTCTCAAATGAATCATTTTTCAGACGGTACACAAATAACAAGAGGAAGATATTAAAAAATCCTTGAATTCAATTAAAATTGTCACAAAACTGGGTCGTAACAGGATTACTGTTCATGTGTTACAACATCTGAAAACATCCGAATTTATGTCTACAGGCAAATGGAATGCTTTACTTTAAATGTGTTCCATCTTCATTTACCTCTGGTTGAGGTTCTGGCTGATGTATACATCTATTATCAGGCAATATATCTCATTTGACGATATGTGTCAGAGGAAGAACAATTTGTTTGTATACTCTGAAGTCTGATTAGTGGAATATGTAGCTAATCAGCGATGTATGCAATGGAGGGGAAAAGGAACTGGCCACCCTACCCCATTATCTTCTGGTCTAGATGCCTCATAAGTGGTACCATGTTGGTATCACTTGCGGTGTTCAGACCTGTCTTCAGACAGTTGACTAAACAACATCATCTTCATTTCGGCTTGCTAGAACAATTCTTATCCATAAAGGCAGAAACACAGATGATGTAAACCGATAGCAACTCATCAGTGTATTCTCTGTAATTAGAAAAGTGATCGAAAGAGCCCTCAGTGTTAAACTGTCATCAAAGAGGCTTTATTTCCATGCCAGGAACTCATGTTAATGCTTCAATTATAAATGGATGCCTCCAGACTGCAAAGACTTGGAAAAAAAAATGTTGCATCGTATTTCTTGTTGTAAGCAAGACTTTTAATACTCTGTTAAACATGACCACCTCATTCATAAATTACGTTCAGCCTCTCTTCCAAGGAACTTATGTTTCCTTATTAAATCTCTTCTTACAGACAACTCACTGCAAATTGAAGCAAATTTAAAATAACAAAACCTATCCCAATCTTATGTGGGATCCCTCATGACTCTCCTCTATACCCTACTCTTTCTAATCTAGCAATTGACAGTGTTATTAGAGATTTAGCAAATAAAATATTGTACAAGAATTACTTTTCGTTATCTGAAGACATATAAAACCTAACTGCATTTGCTTTGTGGATGACATTGACTTGTTGCCAAAAACAAAGAAGCAGCTGAACCTCTTATTCCCCTTACTGAAAGCAACCTCGCCACTATAGGTAATCCCTCCCCCCCCCCAAAAAAAAAGCAAGTCAATCATAATTAATAATGGTAAATTGACCAGAGGAAAAATTTTTATCATCCACAACTCAGAGATAGATTCGATTTAAGATAAAACAGAAAAAAAAAATAAAGTAAAATATCTTGGAGTTGGCTTTAATAGTGAGATTGTACTAGATTAAAAAAACTAATTTAAACTCAAATCTTAAATCTGTATATTTGGCCAACATTTGTCTATCCTTTACATTGTGCGGTTTTGCACCATCTTTCAGAAAATTTCTCAGCAGTTTGAACAAAATTCTCGGCAGTTCTGTTAAGGAGATTCTAAATTTTTCTAGTAACACTCCTAACACCATTTATTCTCCTAAAACATTTCGAGGACTTGGATTAATTAATGCTTAATGGGAAGCCAAGATACAGCATTTTAATATCTGCAACAAACTCATAGCCACCAGCGCAGCTCAGGCAGTAGCACGTTTGCCTGTTGATCTGGAGTTGCACTTGGGTGTAGTTTCAATTCCTGCTTGGGCTGCTTACCTGGTTGGGTTTTTTCCAAAGTTTTCCGCCAACCATAAGGCGAATGTCAGGTAATCTGTGACAAATCCTCTGCCTCATCTCACCAAATACCATCTTGCTATCACCAGTTCCATCGGTGCTAAATAACCTAGTTGTTGATATAGCTTTGTTAAATAACCAAGTAAAAAAACCCATCCAAGTTAATGGCATTTATTTACATAGTGTTCGTAATCTAGATGACGAACAAAAGCTGACTTTTCAACAATTACAAATCTCAGAAGATTCTCTGCCACTAAATGCAAAAGCAAGACATTTAACGAGACATTGTTTGATGATGATCTTCAGAAGAATGGCGTCAACTTCCACTTACAGGACGAGGAATCTCGGTATATGAAGAATGTCCTATTAACACATAAATAAGATCTCTCTTCATCGGAATTTATAAATGCCATGAAAATGTCTGTTCCAGGCAGATCCTACAATACTAGCCTTTGCCGCCTTGAAGGCTATAACAAGATGGAAGATCTCTGTCATGTGTTGGGGTTCTGTCAGAAAGACAATCTGATGCATAATAATAGGCACAACAGATTGAGAATATCAATAGCCATTAATGTCATTAAACAAGGTGTGGAGGTTTTTGAGGAAATTCAATGTATTTCCGAAGATGGTTCCAACAGAAAAGCAGATATTATTGCTATTAATAGACAACATCATAAAGCGGTCATCTTGGATCCAACTGTATGCTTTGAAAGAGATAATCAACAGGTCACACAAGTTGATTGTGAAAAGAAGGATATTTACGAACCTTGCCTTCCCTAGTTGAGTGTTAAATATACGATTCTTCTTGGAAACTGAACTGTCATTGGTCTATTATTTGGTGCAAGAGGATCTCTGCCAGAATTCTTGAAAAACCTTGGTTTCAATTTTGCAACCTTCAACAAAATTGTCTTTCAAATATTAAAGGATTCAGTTCAAACTCTCAATCAGTATATATATATATATATATATATATATATATATATATATACTTATTTTAATTGTAATTAAAATTGTAAACAATTCAATTACATATTCACTGTATACATAAAATATTTGCTCTTTGGATCTTTTAGTCACCCTTGATATAGGGGCAGATGATTTTTTTAACGAATCTTACTGCTACTGTCGTTTCCTACTTTTCCCACTCTATCTTCTTGAAGAACATGGTTTTTCTTGCCATTCTTGATCAAATTCCATCTTGGAACAAAATGCCTTGTGGAAGATACTCAGATTTGTTTTGTTTTTATTTATTTATCTAAATGATAACAGCTCCCTGTATTAACAGGCTGCCACAAAGACAGAGCATATTGTGCAATAGGCAGTTGGAAGTATAAATAATATACATATGTTTAAGTTGAAGGGAGTCTTACAACAACGACAAGAAATGACTGAATAAATAAGTAGGTACTAATTAATTAGTTGAAGATCATTGTTGACCGTAGAGATGGTTTCGGAGTATAAATATTGATCCTCTCAGAGCTGCAAGAACGATGTCATCAATTGCCTTCCTCTGTAGGCCGAAACATTGCCAGGCCTGGAAGAAGAAACCAGGAATAGTTCCGCGCATTCCAACCATAAGGCCTATTACTTCAATTTGTTGTAGACCGTATTTGTCCATGAAATATGGAACGGTACGTACATAGATGTCGTTTTTTCCCTATTTACATCTTCAGGTTGGCTCTTTTGTTTTTCAAATCTAACGGTGGGATCGATGATGTAGCCATTGTTGTTATTTGGCGGGATGGCAATCATGTCTATTCTTCTTGTACTGCCATTGTCTGCCAGTCTGTGAACTTCTTCGAACACTTGAAAATTTATTGATCTAAACTGTTCAGTGATCATCGAACGAATTCTATGGTATCGTGAGTTACGGAGTACTTCACCATGCGGACAAGAGCCCAGGACATGTGCAAGTGTTTCTGGCTCTCTGTGGCATCGCCGACAGAGGATGTTGTCCCGAGTCCTGCCCGGAAGGGAACGTACGGAAGACATGTGTGCAGTCATTTTATTAGCTTCGCGCCACTCGCTAGAGGTTAGGCCTTCACAATATCGTATCCAGGAATTCGCCGGAGTAAACTCGCTGTATAGCTCTACACCAAGACCTTTCTGAGGTAGCTTAGCCCACGCCTCTAATTCCTTTTCTCGCAGTTTTTTCCTCATACGTCGAGCGTCGTACAAACTGGTTCGTGGGTCTTTAATTACATCGGATGTCTCGGTTAACTGCAAAGATTTGACGCATTCGGTGCTTTCAGTGAAGAGATCTCGAGTGGCTGTGACGTAGGGATTGGCTGACAGTGTGAGGACGCGACAAGTATTGGCGTGCTGAAGATGAGCTTCCCACTCTGCTTTGAAGAGACCAAGACCTTTACACTTCATATCTGAATAAAGCATATGGTCTGGCGTGTCCGTTGGGAGCTGTAGAATTTGTTTGAGGGCACTTCTGATAAGTTTATCACTGTCTTGCAGAAACTTTATTGGGATTTTGTTCAGCTCCGCGGTCTGGAAGGGATAAATCAACGATGTACAAATAGATGTGTTTAAAACCAGAAATTTTTGTTCACATTTCAATAAGGGTGTAGAAGCCAGTAAATCGAGTTTTTTGTGTAGATTCTGAATTATACCTTTAGAGTCGAAATTTAGGGAATCATTGAACGTGACGCCGAGATACTTAATTGATTCTCCATGTTTCAATACTCTTATCCGACAATTAACATCTAGATCCAAGGGTTCTTCTACAAGTTCCCCTTTCTCAATACGAATGCCGACACATTTTCTTGGGTTTACTTCGAGGCCTATCTCATTAAATTTCTGCATAGCTATGCGTGTTAATTCTATATCTGCTTCTCTACTTTTGCCAATGATTATGGTGTCGTCAGCAAAACCCAAAACTGTAAGAGGTGGCAGGTCTGGGCTCAGTGTTTTGCCATAATGTTTACAAATATTATCTTCAGTTAATTCGTCGAGGATATGGTTAGTTGCGATATTATATAATATTGGCGATAACGGTGATCCCTGCATGACGCCTCGTAAAAATGACACTGCTTTCGTCTTGCCATGAGGGGTTTCAATTTGAGTGATATTATTGGATTGCAAATTCATGATTAAATCTGTTAATCTAGAAGGAATTACTTCAGCTGGTAGTGTTTTATTAAGGTGAGTATGACCTACGTTGTCAAAGGCTTTTCTTATGTCTAATAGTACAACTGTTATGTCATCTTTTTTTGTTTTAGCAGATCTAAGAGCGGAATTGAGTATGGAGGTGTTTATTAGCGTACCTGGTAAACTGACGAATCCTCGTTGATTTTCATTAAGTTCAACATACATTCGAAGTCGTGAATCTAAAACACGTTCGATGACTCTTCGAATAACCGAACAGATGGTGATAGGACGCCAGTTGAAAAGATCCTTATTTTCGCCACCTTTAAACAATAAAATTGTCCGTGCTTTTTTTCAAGCATTCAGGTACGAAACTCGTCTTTAGCATTCGTGTTGCGATTATTGAGATCACTTCACTAACCATGTCATCTCTGATAGCTCTAACAATGACGCGATCTGGTCCGGGACTAGTGTCACTGATGTTTTGTTTGCAGAAACCAGGATCAGAATTGTTATAATGTAAAATATTAAACAAAGAATCTCATTTTGGGAACATGCCAAAGGGGAATGGAGAAGAAAATACTCGGCATATCTTTGAAGGACAGGATTAACAAGAGGTTGCAAGAAATCACATCCTCCAAAAACATAGTTCATGAAGCAGCAAGGATAAAATGGAGGTGGGGAGGACATGTGGTAAGGCTGCAGGGGAATAGATGGGCGCAAATAACAACTACTTGGGACCCTTACCAAGGAAAGAGAAGACCGGGAAGGCCGAGAGTCAGATGGGCTGACTCCTTCAGGCAGCAGATCAGAACACACTGGAGCAGAGTAGCTCAATGTAGGAGAGGATGGAAGGAGCTAGGACGACAGCTAGTTGAGTAGAGACAACGCATCCCAAGGACAAAGTGATACATATCCTAATATGTTAATTTAGTGCGAATTAAACGTAGACCAATGAGTAGGAACTGAAATCACCTGAATGACAAAGCCTAAATATTCTAATGTGATAACTAACGTGCAGAACAGACTAACAGCAATGAGTACAATCCTAAATGACAAAAGTTTTGAATATCTTAGTTATAATTAAGTGACAAAGTGTTAATATTTAGTCATAATTGTCGATGAGTAGTACACAACTCCGCCCACGTGGACTAGCTCGACACGTGAGCAAAACGGAGCCAGAGCTTTCCCTCTTTCAGGAGGCCTTAGCCCTTCTAAGGGACACTAATAGGCTATTTCATTCATTCATTCATTCATTCATTCAATATAAAAGTACTTAACATATAAATCTTAAGTCAAAGCTCAAATGAATGTGGTAATAGGTTGCAGCACAAACTCTTTTTTTCACTATTCCATGCATTCTGTTGTTTCATTGTGGACTTAAAAAGTGTGACAGATTCAATAATCCTCTTCTTTCATAGCAGAAATTACCAGAAATCTCTTTTTTACCTCTCATTTAGAGCTATAATTCTGTCAGATAACTTAGTAAAAAATGCAGAGAATTTTGTTGTTGTTTGAAAAAAAAAATATTTTAACAGGTTTATATGATTGGTTGACTGTTGAAAATGTATAGTTTTAATCTGTTGCCACTACACCTTTTCCAGTTGTATTTCAGAAAATATCAATAATTGTATTTCAGATTTGTCATTTGTATTTCAGATTAGTCAATTCAATTTCAGATATTATAAATTGTATTTCAGAAAACATCGATTGTATTTCAGATTAGTCAATTCAATTTCAGATAGTATCAATTGTATTTCAGAAAACATCAATTGTATTTCAGATTTGTCAATTTAATTTCAGATAGTATCATTTGTATTTCAGATTAGTCAATTCAATTTCAGATAGTATCAATTGTATTTCAAATTTGTCAATTGTATTTCAGAAACTATCATTTCTATTTCAGAAGTTATGGTTGGCACGTTATTCTTCAATGTTAAATCCATTCGAGATCATTTGGTGTAAAGTGAAGATGTACATAAAAACCCATCTCAGAATTCCTAACGTCATGGCTCCTGGTGTTGTAGGCTAATTTACCTACTGTAGAGAGTAAAATTGGTGAAGCAACACACATAATATTGTTGGTGGTGATTGTTCTCGTGCAGTACAACACAGTACAATCATCAACTGAAGCTTTAGCTATGGAGAATATGCCTGTCGGACGCTAAAATGCAATAAAGTTGAGGATTTTTGAAACCCATTTTCCATTTTTTATATATATATGTTAAAATCTCAAGTAGGCCTACATTTGTTATTTTGTGATATAAAAGTGACTATGTAATCTTAAATGCATTATTTATTTTCTGAAATACATTTGATACCATCTGAAATACAATTGACAATTGATAATTTCTGAAATTAAATTGACTAATCTGAAATACATTTGATAATTTCTGAAATACAATTGATATTTTCTGAAATACAACTGGAAAAGGTGTAGAAACAATGACAATATAGAAGCAAGCCTCAGATTATATAACACTGATATACAACAAAAGAAACTCAGAATATAAACTCAATCATTTCTGTCATGCAGGTTCGGGAGGAGCATGTTCTGGATGTGCTGTATGCAGCAGACATGTACTTGCTTCCTGGTCTGAAACGTGGTTGTGGAACTATCCTGGGAAATTGTTTGAGCATAAAGAATGTAGTGAGTAGACTGAGGACTGCACGGCTATTCCAACTGCCCCAGCTTGAAGACCAGTGCACTCGTTTCATAAGCCTGCACATTGATGAGGTACAACTTTAATTTGCAATAAGAGGGTTGCCCAAAAAGTAATCCACCACATTTTTCTTCTCGCCTTTCAGTATTGTTAAGAATGTGTAATTTTTTATGTAGCAAATTTTAAATTTCCTGTACTTATAAATGGAATTACAGCTCATTCCACCAGATAGTACCATTGCAGCAATATATCAAAATGGAGTCTGTCAGTGACATTCGTTACAAAAAACTTTTCATTCCTTGATGTTGAAAATAAAATGGTTAGAAAATTTCATAAATGTCTTTGTCAAGTCTGTGGAACCCCTGTAGTGTACAGAAATAATGAAGACTTCAGAGACAGGACAGATCAACCTCCATGATTTGCGATGCTCTGGTTGTCCCTTTAAGCCATGACTCCTTACTTTTTTCATTAACAAAAGTGTAAAGGATGATGTGCTGTCTCATTCTGACCCATACAAAATGCAGAGACCCATCTTGCAACCAACCTATACTGTAGTGCATCATTGCCACAAGTTTCAAGTAACCCTTGATGACTTGATGTGCATTTCTACCACGAGCTACCTCGATTTTTATCCACGATCGCTACTCAAGTTTAGTAAACATGTTTTAGAGCAGTTAAAAATAGTGCTCTACATTTAACCACCCACAATAACATCTGTTGTTATAGCAACTGGTTTTATCTTAATTGTTTTTAATCATTGTTCACTGTTAATTGATTAGTAGGCCGATCTATCAAACCCTTATTTAGGGCGGCTTTTGTACTAATTACAAATTAGTTAGTTATATCAACAATATCTTCTACTATGATCACCAGTTGTCTCTTATTGCATGCAAATGCGCATGACTCATTCCCGGCGCAGTGTTGCCACTACTTTATTTACAATCCATGTAGAAACAATTGTATGTTGGATTGGTCCTAAGTTACATTTATATTACAAGTTAATTAGAGACAGTAATACAGTTACAGAAAACTTAGTTATACAGTTTAAAATTATGTAATAAAATTAATATTACTTTTACGAGTACTTCAATGTTACATGATTTAATAATACATTTACCTGTAAAACTAATTTATTTGGTTAATTACTTGAGGCGCACAGTTCCAAAACCCTCTAAATCCACTTTTTCACCAGAATTACTTTTTATCTCTTCATAGTAAGGATTAATGCGCTCTATTGACCTATATATCAATAATGTTCAAAAGAGATCTACATATAGTGAACAAGTTCATCTGAAAAATAGTTACTTTTCCAATATCCTCTAAATTCCAAGCAACTTTTCCAGTATTCTCTATAACCAGTATCTATTTTTTGTATATTCTAGTAGTATAGGCCTACTGATTGTGAGATCTGGCACTTGGTATGCCTTATCATGTTTTCCTGCCAGGTAGGGTCTTCGGTAGATTAGAAAAATAATAGGGAAAATAAATGTGATCACTGATTCTTCTGAATACATCAGAATTTATGTATAAGAAGGAACTGTTAAGAAGCTAGGATATGATGTTCCTGTCAACAGCTGGAAGGAAAGGAGTGACACAGGTGCTGAAAGCATTTTCAACTTAGCCCCTTCTAAGAGAATTTTCTTCAAAAAAAGGAAGTCAGGTGTATTAGTGAGAGGAGAATGCCACTATCGTTATGATTTTGGAGTTCACCGAAGTCTTTTGAAACGAGGAAAAGCAATCCATGGCATGCAGTTGCAAAGAAAACAGTTGGGGGTGACAGTAAAAAAGGAGAAAATTCAAGATATTGATAAACTTTTTTCAAAATATTTTGGTCCTTTGTGGAAAACAAACAACGATCTGCAATTGTATGCCCGTCTCATCAATGAAAATGGAGAGGAAGCAGAAGAAGACGAAGGAAACATTATTGTCACCATTATTGTCGGAGTAAATGTCAATTTATAAAATGATTGTTTAAAGTAAACTATGGACTGAGTTCTATTTTTTTGTTGCTGGAATTCCATTATGATATGTGATTATTGCATACATCTGGAGATATTTTTGGTCGATGAAAGTGACGACCTGAAACTGTAGGAGTGAATGTGTATTTATAAGGAGATTGTTCAAAGTAAACCCTGGACTGAATTCTATGTTCTTTATTGCTAGGATATGTGTGATTGTTGCATACATTTGGAGATATTCTTCTCTTGGAATTCAGCTCAACAGTGTTTTATTAAGTGTTGAGTAATGATTACTTTCGTATATATTCGAGCACGTAGCCTACCATATCCAAATTTGTAGCATGATAATGGATTGTTTCTTGAGTAATTCTTTATCTTCAATCTGCATTCTCATTTATGTGAACAGTATAATCATCAAAAATAGTCCACACCTGTGGAGTAGCGGTTATTGCGTCTGGCCACAAAACCAGGTGGCCCGGGTTCGATTCCCAGTTGGGGCAAGTTACCTGGTTGAGGTTTTTCCCGGGGTTTTCCCTCAATCCAATATGATGGGTAACTATCGATGCTGGACCCCAGACTCATTTCACCGACATTATCATCTTCACTTCGTTTAGACACTAAATAACCTAAGATGTTGCTAAAGCGTCGTAAAATAACCTACTAAAAATCAATAATATCCCTGTAACTCTTCTATAAACAAATATGTTTGTTGAAATCTACTAAGGAAGAGACTAGTGAAGTGCTTTGTGTGGAGTGTGGAATTGTATGGGGGCAGAAACATGGACATTACGATGAAATGAAGAGAAACAAATAGAAGCATTTGAAATGTGGATATGGAGAAGAATGGAGCATGTGAAGTGGACAGACAGAATAAGAAACGAAGCTGTGTTGGAAAGAGTGGGTGCAGTGATGTAGCATTTCCCTCATAACTCATAAAGCTTTTAAATTTTTCATGTTCTCTCTCTCTTTTATTTTATTGCTGAAACTCATGTTTACAATATCATGCTCTTTCAACTACATTCCTTAGTAAATAATATTTGTAATTGATTAACTAGCGGACTTACTCGTGTTAATTATGTAAGTCTGTGCGGCTTACAGCTGTTTCGGTGCTTCATCACACCATCCTCAGAGCCTACTAGATCTCGGCGTCATCTTGAACTTCTCTGCCTGTTGTGTGGGTGCATTTGATTGTTGAAAAGTGGAGTCAAATAATGTGTGTGTACTGAAATTGATCTGTGTGTTGAGAATTTGATCGGGGTGTGTTTTAGTGTGTTTGTATATGTCGTATTATTCTAGTGTGTTGAGTTTTTTGTTCTTGGGTTGTATGTGTAGGATTTCCATGTCCGCATATATGGTATTGTATGTATGGTTAGCATTGGTTATGTGATCGGCGTATGTAGATGTATTGTGTCCTCTGGTTATTGCTTTAATGTGTTCTTTGTAGCGTGTTTGGAATGATCTGCCTGTCTGTCCAATGTAGAACTTGTCGCAACTATTACATGTGAGTTTGTATACACCCGTCTGGTCGTATTTATTTGTTTGTGTTTTTTGTGTGTTGAGATGTCTTTGTAGTGTGTTTCCTGTTCTGTATGCTATGTTGTATTTCTGCTTTCTGAATGAAGATGTGATCTTATGTGTGCTTTTGTTTTCATATGTTAGTGTGATGTATTTCTTGTGTTTGTTAAGTTTTTGCTTTGTCTTTCTTATGATGTTGTCTATTATGTTTGGATTGTAACCGTTTTCTTGTGCTATGTATTTGATTGTGTTCACTTCTTCATTGTAGTGTTGTTGGCTCATGGGTATGTGAGTAATCTGTGTACCATTATCCTGAATGCAGCGTGTTTGTGTTGTATGGGGTAACATGAGTAAGTCCGCTAGTTAATCAATTACTTATATTCAGTTGTTAAAAGTAGTGTACGCAAGATTCAAAATGGAAATTTTTTTTTTTGTGTGTTGGAAGAAAATACTGATATTTGATAATTTTTTAAATGAATTTGTTTTTATCAGACAATTTATCAACAGTAGAGAAGTGATCTTGTAGCATACTGTAGATATGACATGCATAAATACACACAAAGAATTTCGTCACAGAATGTTGGATAGTTTATGAGTTATGTGGGAATTTTGAAAAGAAAAGAATTTTTTTTTTTTTTTTTTTTTTTTTTTTTTTTCATATAGCAGAAGGACAGTGTTTTACACATACTAATTTTCATTATTGTACATGATACAGTAATGGAGGAAAAAAATGTTGAATATTTCCAAAATTTTACTGCTATAAGCTATACCTAACCCCTTAATCCGGGCTTTTGTTAAACCGGTAACTTATCCTTCCAATTAGTCCAGATTAAAGAAGTTTTACTGTATTATAAAGACATCTTGCTGCACAAACACAAATCCTGCTAATTCTAATTTGGATTTTTTTTGTCACAAGATAGTTGCAGATTAATATTGAACACACTGAAGGTAGGAGTGAATGTAGATAATGAAAAAATGTGGCGATAAATTTAAATTATCCATCATGAGATTCATTTAGATACATGAATTGAATTTGTCGACTGTAATCAAACTATCAGAATTTTATCTTGCCAAGAAATGTGTCATGATGTACATAAAAAAGAGCATCACAGACAGATGCAGACAACACTTACCTCTTCTCATTCTTTTTTTAAATTAATGTTTTGTGTTCTAGGCTATATGCTTATTGAGTAGAATGATTGAACACTAAGGCCGGGTGCACACAGAATCAGACACAGTGCAATGCTACGATTTGCTTTACAATGCCTCGCGACAGTTTAAAACTGTCTGCTCGCGACAACTGATTTGCTGGCTGTATGGGTTTGGAAAACTGGTCTAGGCTAGAAAATGAGGACTGTCTATATGAAAATTTCTAATGTATTTGGTTATTATTACCTAAGGACGCTTAATACGCCTAAAAATCTATATGATTGAAAGAGTCTTAAAATTAAATACTACAAATGTAGTGCACAAACGTCATTTTCTATGTTCATGATTACTTCACGACTCACAATAAAGAAAAATAATACCGGTATATTAAATCATTAATAAGTGATAGAATAGAACAGAGAAGTAGGCCTATTATTATTATCAATATTATTATTCACTTTGTGCATTCATCTCATTTGCAATTTCTCACATATATTTAGAAACCACATTATTGTCGTGATATTGTTTCAAAGATTTTAAAGAACGTATATTTCCTGTACTAAAACAACTAATTTATCCGCATCAAACTCCTTTATGAATAATGTGCATTACACAACAATATAGTATTTGCAGATATGGTTCATTAAAAGCCATTTGTAAGTAAGTAGGATAGTAAAAAGTGCAATCATAGCCACTACTAATGCATGCGCAGTACACTGCAGCTATCAGACAGTCTCCTCACGACGAACTTCTAGCAGTCATTCAATGTTTCTCTCCATGTCTCCTTGTGTCTGCTTGTCTGCTCACAACCGTCGCACCACATAATAAAAAATCAATGGGAAACAAGTCTGATTCTGTGTGCACCCGGCCTAAGTCAGTACTTAAACAGCTATACAATATCATTTTTTTTTTTCAATAATTAATTGCAGAAATAATACTATTCCAATAAATTCTCTATAACTCGATTTTCCCCCAAATTATATGTATATAAGGTAATGGCGGGTACTGTGCGCACTTAGTTTTAATTCGCTCATAATGTGGTCGTCTGTGATTATTTTGTAACATTAAGTAGGTGTCCATACGCAAGGAAACTTTAAGAATATTTATGCATTGTTAAAACTGTCTATAGTGATAATCATTTATTGTAGCATACAAGTTTAGACAAGTTGGCGAATGCGAACACTTAGACGACATATGCGGGTAAGTGTATGCAGAATGTTGGCTAACTGTACGCACCTCTTAATGTATGTTTTCTTTAGTTTCACTGAGTTACAACAGGCCTGTATTGCAACAACTTAGTAACAAGGATTACTAAGAAATGTTGTTGTTGTTGTTGTTATCTAATGCCAGGCTTTGGCAACGAAGCCATTAGCGTTCTTGCTCTCCAATATTTCTCTGTGGTGGATCCATCAGGTAGAACTTCACAGGTTATGAGATGATCTAAAGTCATTTCTTCTTCTTCTTTGTTGCATAGAGGGCAATTTGGATTTGTGTAAATTCCTATTTTATTCAAGTGTTTGGCCAAATAATCGTGTTCTGTAAGCAGTCTGAATTTTGCTACTGCATATTTACGTGGGATTTCTGGAATAATTTCTGTTTTTTTTATTAAAATGCTCCATTTTTTATCTTTGGCTTTGGTACATAGTGCTTGGTTTTGCTTGATTTTATATTTATTTTTAATTAGTCTTTTGATGGATGTAAAAGGTAGGCTTGTATTTGTATTCTGAATTAAATTGGATCCTTTTTTAGCAAGAAAGTCAGCAGTTTCATTTCCAGCAATTCCGCATTGTGCAGGTATCCATTGCAATTGAATTCTTTTCTGTAGTTTTTGAAGTTGTTGGATCATTTTGTGACATTCTTTAATTTGGATTGACATCATTTTATATGAATTTATTGCATATAATGCTGCTTTAGAATCAGAGAGAATGACAGCATTTTGAAATTTATCTATTCTGTATAGTAGATGTTGGAGTGAGATATGAGTAGCCATTATTTCCGCATCAAAATTTGTTGTATGATGTCCTGCTGGTTGATAAAATGAGAATAACGCACACGTAATTCCTGATCCTGAGTTGTTTTCGATAGTAGACCCATCTGTGTAGATATGTAACCATTCTTCTGGTGGGTATCTATTGTTCACAGCTTCTAATGCCAGCGCTTTTAGTACAGGTTTGGAAGTTTCAGATTTTGTAACTGGTTCTTCTAAATCTAGTTGAATGTTAATTGGTTCGAAGGTTAGAGGGTTTTCTCTGCTTAAAATGTTTTCTTTAGATTTAGGGAGATTCAATTCTGTTTTTATTTCCGTGACTTTGGACAGGAAACTTGTTTGTGTTTTCAACTTGGTTGGTTGTAACAGTCTTTTTTCCCATTTTGTTGTTGTTAACCGTAGCATTTTTTCATGGTGTGTTAGTGCCTGCTCCTCTAGAGTGAGATATATTGGAGTGCCGTGATTGGGGTTGATTTTGCTGCACCAGTTATTAGTCGCAGGGCCTGATTTTGGCATACTTCTGGTCAATTCAGGTTGAAATTATTTGCTGTAATTAATACCTCCGCATTGTAGAGAAGTATTGGCTTGATGAATGTTTTGTACGTGATGTTCAAAGTCTGCTGATTACTACCCCACTTGGCTCCAGCTAATCTCTTTAAAATTGGAAGTCTTTTTGTTGATTTGTTTACTACTGCTTCAATATGATTTTTCCAAGATAATTTTGAATAAAAAATTGTCCCTAAATATTTCGTTTCATATGTTTGTCTCAGGTTTGTTTTCTTGAACTGTAGATTTAGTTTTGGGATTTTTTTTCTTCAAGCTAAATATTTGAAACGTTGTTCATATCCTTCATATGACGTGCACAACTCGTGCTACCACTCTACACACCTATTACACTATACCCATTCTTCATTAGATACATCACACCCAGGGCAGATGTATATCTTCCCTGATGAAGTTTATCACTAGATGTGCTAGGCCCTAATGTCACCTATGGTGCAGTGAAGTTTTCAATTGGGTTCTTCATATTTTTTTTATACCTTTCTTAATTTTGAACACTTGAGAACCCGATTTTGAAAGCTGCTTTTCAGTTCTTGCTTTCAGTCTTTCTTATTCGCAGCAGCCCTTTGGCTAGCTCCTTCATTAATCAATCTTTTTATCTCATCGAACTGCCTTTGTGTGAGACATGATTTTTCAGTTTTCCTTTCATACTTCCCCATGTCTTCTTTAACCACAAGAAATAAGTTCAAACAGTTATCTTCATCGAATATAAAACGGTAATGGAACAGCAAAATAGAGATCTATGAGATAAAGTGCCGTAAAATTAGCCTGTCACGCAAGCTGCCGTGTGAAAGACAATAATTGTATGCAAACTTGAATCTGGCGCGCACACTTGCCCGGCTCCGGTACTGTCTTGTTCAATCCGGTGTAGATCGAATAAGTGCTGCTTGTTCCAGGTGGGAATAACAGCATCCTCCCCAGCAATATTAGCATTGTCTAAGGTATTAATAGCAATTCGATACATTTATTGCAGAGAGACCAGTACCTTATCTTACTTCTTCGTGAAATTACAGTCAAGTTAGCGAAACATATCAACTTACCATTTTCAATAATGTAATCATATGAATAAAGTATCCACAGCATTAACACAATCTCTTACAGATCACACTACCCTACTAGATTGTTATCAGTCGTCCAGTGATGCTAACAGCTGAAAAAAGCGACTGCGTATACTTAGCCGCCTGTGCACAGTTACCCTCCATTACCTTACACTACGTCCCAAAAGTCATGATGGCGTTTCAGAGGATTATATCTTTTTAATGATTAGAGATAGTCCATTATTATATCTATACAAATGAAGTTTTCATAGAAGACAACTCTTACAAATTATTATGTGATAATAAATTGAGAACTGATGCTCATGTGTTCTAATTGTATTTTATGATTTGTTTCGTAGATAGTGCATGATGAGGGACTTCATGACTTGATTATGCAAGACGCAACAGAAGTGAAAGGCAGACAAGAGACAGACAGCATTCCTGTTATAGATGATATTCGTTATCATATTACATCGGATGTGCAGACTGTTAGTGAGATGGAGGAAGCAAGTGAGAAACTGAAGATCATTGACATGCTTCTGGAGGATCTCGAGTTAGATGCCTAATGTGGTGCATACAGAACAACTGCATAATTAATTACAAAAGTGGTAGCACTTCTTATATAAATTGTTTACTTTTTAAAGTTATTTTCAAGGGTTGTTCTAAAGCAATTTACCATAATTGCATGTTCAACATGATTATGAACAGCATCAGATGCTGTTAGTGCCTTGTACATGTTTTCTGGACTGCATACATACAAACAACTATTAATTTTTTTAATAGTATTAAATTACTTGTGAGCTTTGTTAAATTATTTTTTAATGCTATATGGTGTTCATTGTGTTCTGAATAATTGTAATAAGAAAAATATTCCTGACTGCAGAGGCACTAATGCCACTGATGTATTTTCGAAAAAATAATAGAAGGTAATAACTGAATTAATATATATATATAATGTAAATATACGAGATTCATGTATTTGTAAACTTGCAGTAAGCAATGGTGAATTATTCCACAGAACTTTAACTTAGACTTTTTTTTACCACGTGAGTTGGCTAAGATGGTAACTTTGAGACTTGCATTCAGGAGGTCCCAGGTTCAAATCCCGTGACCGACCAATCTGACTGGGGTTTTTTAATGATTTTCTCTGTCACAAAAGGCAAATGCCAGATTGGAAATTTACATACCATGATTCATCACCGTCTCAGTCACCAGTACCATAAACATTAATCGAAATCAGTAACATGAACATAAGTCTCTACAACACACAATAGAAACAGGAACTGAATAGTAGTAACAACCCCTACTAGTATATCCATGCTATATGACCATTGATGTTAAAGTATGTATAAATAAACTTAACAAAAGAAAACTTTTTATTTTTTCTATTGCTATTGAAGTTTAAAATAACACATTTCGGTTGCAGATTTAGGAACCATAAATGTACGGTAATTCACCCACCTACTGTCTTCCTCCAACGAGTTTAGCGCTGGGACCTGAGGTATTCTTGCCATAGGTGCGGGGGGGGTTGCAGGTTGTTGCTACAGCCAAGCCGAGCCAAGCAGATTGGAAAGTATTAATCGTCCAAAAATATGCAGTCTTCAGTTTGTAGTGGTGTGTGAATATTTCATATACATATTGTTTACCTAGATCTATATGGTTTTGTTATTAATATATTAAATATATTGTTGCAATTTTTGCTCAAACATCTCCCTGATGTTAGCTATGTTAATATTACATGAATTACACATGTTAAATATTTCACTGTTACAAATCATTTTTAAGGAAACATGTTGTGGAAAAGTTTTTGGTTTTATTCTATTGGAATTTTAGAATATGTGTGATTGGTATCGTGAAAAACAGATTCCTATAATGTTATGCGAAAATCATTTGTTGATAATATCTTAAAATACAAGTCAAGTAGTTTTACTTCTCAAATGAGTTCAGCAGTACAGTATATTTAAATAGATTACTTTACAGAAGTAAACACTGAAATACTAAAACAATTGTCTTTAGAGACAATTAATATTAGATACCCTCCACAAAACTGGCTTCATTTATACACTGACGGATCCTTGATCTCCAGAGTACAAGGTGCCGGTGCAGGTGTTACGTGCTGTCTCTTCTCACTTTATAGATCGCTTGGGTATGGAACAACAAGTTTTGATGGAGAAATCATTGCAATAAGTGAATGTCTCAGGAATCTTCTATGCCACATCAGTAAATTTAAAAATGCAGTTATATTGTCAGACTCCAAAGCAGCTATTCTATCAATAGTCTCTAAACACACACCTTCATCTCAAACAGCAGAAATAACTAAAATGCTCTCTCAATTAATATCACTCAATAAAAGAATTGTATTCCAATGGATACCATCCCATTGTGGAATCCTGGGAAACGAGAGTGCGGATGCTTTAGGAAAGAAGGGCAGCACTGCTACTTACAGACCTGTTACTAAATCTACGTATTACTTTGTAAAAAGATTTATTAAATCTACATACTTAGACTTCAACAAACAAAATTTGATAACACAATCCCAAGGGAAAAAATGGAACTCTCTGCATCAAAATCCACAGTTAATTCCCGATTTACCACGAAAATCGTCTGTAGCTGCATTTAGATTGGCAACAGGCCATGATTGTTTGGCCAAACACCTGCATAGAATTGGAATATATCAGTCCCCTAACTGTCCATTGTGCAACTCAAACCAAGAAATGGATTCGGAACACCTCAAAATCTGTGCTTCAGTGGCTGGTCATGATAATATCTTTGAAAAATATTGGAGTGCAAGAGGTCAAATGACTTTATTGTCAAATGCCTGGCATTAGAAAACAACAACAACAACTTTACAAATTTAATTCAATTCTACTAATCACTAAATTTTATAGTATGATTCTTCTTTTCATTTATATTATTGAGGTTGTATTATGATTTTTCTTTTTATTTATTTTGTTGTATTTGTATTTCTGATGGTGTGATAGCCGTAACTTCACCAGAATAAATAAATAAATTCTCTATCTCGCCAAAAATACGTTAGAAAACTAATAGGCATACTGCTCTCGTAAATTGGGCGAATGTTTTCAGTATGATTGTACTTCCTTCCAGACTGCCGCTGTCACTGTTCCCTCCCACTCCAGTGCCGCGCTAGACTAATCTGAACCGCATTCCTCTGAGCACTAAACTCCTCAGAGGATGACAGTACCTGTAGTTTGGACAATTTGATTGCTGGGCCATATGCAAAATATACGGTTCTGGAAAGATCACCTTTATCTTAAAACTTTGCAGAGAACATTTTGAATTTGCATGGCTTCTCACTGTCAGTATGTTATGCTCTTTAAAGTATTGTGTTTAAATATAGCAAAGTATAATTAATGGCTTGTATGCCAATTTTGCAGGAAAGATATCTTGCGTATGCATTCGGAGATGTCCATAAATCTCTGAAATCGAAGTGATATATTTATTGAAAGGTAGGAGAGATGGAAATGCTAGGATAGTAGTGATGACGATGCTGTTTTTTGATGTCACTGTTAAGGTAAGCGTTCACTACATCGTATCGCACTCATCGGACGAATCGCACTGATCGGAAAAAGAAGTCTTTGCTGTAATTCTTATGTAACTGCGTTCACTACATCGTATCGCACGCATCGCCTCTTGGCAAATCCGTCCATGTTTCTCGGATGAGCAACTTTTCCGATGCGTGCAATCATGGTCTCCTTTAATAAGTCAATTTTAATTGCTCAACTGTTACTATTATGTTGTGCCATGTTCAGTGTCGCGCCAAAATGGCAGACGGAAAACTTATTTTGCTTGTAGAAAATTGCGAAGAATTATATAATTTGAGGTGTTCCCATTACAGTAATCAAGTCATTCTTACATATATATTATGTAACCAATATTTTTTTCATTTCTTCCTCTTCAATTAAGACGCATGAAGCAATTACAAATTCTTATTCGCTAACAGTCATAATTAATAGACCTAACCTCAACTCCTCTGTTTTCAGCAATGTCAATATCATATGACGTCATATTTCAAACAGCTGATAGGGAATCCGATGAGGTGAAGCCGTTACAGTGAACGCACTGCATTTAAAATATCCGTTGTGTGCGATACGTATGAGGAGGGCGATACGATGTAGTGAACGCTTACCTTTATTGTTCTGGCTTCATAAAGACCCTCGACAATTCATCCATTTTCTTTCATAATGATAAGGTCAATTACAATTCAGTGGTTAACTCAAATATAAGTTATCACCTATTAATTCAGTAGAATATGTTTTGGGGTTTTATGCTTTGTGTACTTAGCAACATTATAATTCCCAATATTTGAAATTAGGTAATACATTTTTATTTTCTCTTGTTTTTATTTAACAATTCCTGGTAATAACTCGGATGTATTCAGAAATTGTAGGCATTTTAAGATCGTCCTGCATCTGTATTTGTCTGTGTAGACGTCACAACCTTCTGTTATTAGAAATGCTTTATTTTGGACCACTTGTAGGTGATGTAATGAGTATTCGCTGCAGGCCCTTCGTGATCAGGTTAAGCGAGTCACATGGTCTGTCTTATGGCCTTTATTAGATCACCATGGCAGTGGCACAGTCTATAGTTCCTAGTACACTCAGTTGCAAACCGCTTGGAGTGCTGTATTGCAAGAAATTAAAAAAAATCACCTCAAGCTTCGTGACTATATATGAGTCATTCCACGTAAAATGGCACAAAATTATACAAATTTTGACCTTCATATTTCTGATTGCGTTTATATTTTTTTTACCAACTCTATGGGTCTCATAAACCAACAAGTGTATTTTTATTTCCTCCTAAGTCCACATGTTTTTAAAATAATACATGTTAAAATTCGTTTAAAATGTCGCACAATGCAACATTTAAAGCGTCATATTTCTGACGATATTGATGTTAAAATTTTTTTGAAAAATGCACTTAAAAGCTTAAAGTACTGTCTTTTATTAAATATTTAGTAACTAATTTTAATATAATTATTTCAAATATTTTTTTATAATTAAATTTTTAACACACATACATCAATGTGAAATAGCCCTATTAAAAATCTAAAAAAATGCCTACTAGGTGCACTGAAGTACTCTTAATAATTCCAGAAAAAATCAGAATGGGATCTCCAGTAGTTTAATGGAAATTTAATTACTTATGACAGAATGTGTAGCGGTCGGCGCAGCAGCAGTGGACGGGAAGCGTTAAAGTGCGCTAAGAGGTTTATCGGCACTGGATCATTGACTGAACGTTGCAACATTACACCCAGTACGGATCAAGTTACTCGAGGAAACACTGCTAATTTACTTATTATGATATCTTCAAATAATTGTACATTATGCTTTTCAAATGTTTCTTTTCATTCACATTTTAAATTTTCATTCGCCTACCTTCTTTCTTGAAAGAAAATTGTTTTACTAAATCTTCAGGTTTTGACAACGGAATGAAAGAATATAATTTTAATGTACCAGTTATTGGTTTTAGATTATGGTATCTGGCCTGCAAATTTTCAGTGTGGTTTTTGTGCTTATTGAATGGACAAAATATAAATGACACGTTAGAAATGTTTTTTCTGACTAATCAGTTTTTTTTGTGTTGTTATAGGATCTTGTATAGGCTAACTCTCATGGCAAGTCTTTTAACAGTATCTCCAATGCCAACACATGGACCTTTACCATGCGACATTGCAAAGAAGTGTCATTCAGCACTAATTCCGTAATCGTCTTCATGTAAGCAATTATTTTTATTTATTTATTTATTTTTATTTTTATTTTTTTTGTGAACTTGATCCATTGGAAATGTAGATGATTTTTTTCATATCGTTGAATTCTTGCTTTAAGAAATTGATTGCTTCGGATTGAAAAAAATGAAAGGGATCAGTGTCATGTTTCATGGTTTATGAGATGACATTACTTTTGTAACGAATTTCTGTATCTCCTTTGAAATATACTACGAAAGGATTTATTTATTTATTTACTTACTTACTTACTTATTTATTTATTTATTTATTTATTTATTTATTTATTTATTTATACAGAATAAAGAATATAATTACAAATAAGAGAAACAGAAATAAAATAATACAATCAATATAAAAAAAGGAGATGCAGTAGTATTAACAAAATTTGAGACCGAATGAGCAGCACTCGTGTTCGGTCACAGTTCAGATATAATATTAATAGGCCTATAAGAGAATATAAAATAAAATAAAGTAGGAAGTAAAATTAAAATTGTACTGTATGGTGGCTTGGCATATGTTCCAATGCACACCTTGTATTGAATCTTTTATTACAAATGAATAATTTTCAGAAAAGTCTGCAATAACTATGCAATTTTCAGGTTGTACTTTCTTTGCATTCCGTCAAAAATAAAATATGGTGACTTTTGAATGGATGATGATGCATCTTCTACATGAAAAACTTAACATGCTAGGGAGCCTTTTACTTTTGAAACTTTTCACCGGGGTATCGTTTTGTTGTATCTTTCTTTTCTTGATAGGGGATTCTATTGACATCAAACTCTTGTTTAATTCCTCAATATTACTGATTTCTAGCACTGTATTCATAGAACTGCTAGAAGAAATACTGGGATAATCACTTTCTCTGTCCGCACTTTCATTTGATTCATGTTTATTAATATCACAAGAACTACCGGCTTCACATATAATTTCACCTGACCTATGCGGAAATTGATTCATTTTTACGGAACAAATCGCATATTTGCACACTCAAAGACTCCTTTAAATTGAGCTTTATCAATAAGTCGCAACTTACGCCTCTTAGTGTACTTTTCTTTTTAAAAGCGTGATTAGGAAGGTAAATGGATTTATACACGTGTTATATATTACGCGATCTTTACCATCACTCATGTTGTATAGAAGTCACGTCACTGCGCGAAATTCAAACCCAAACTGATTATTTTTCTCTCATGCCATCTGTTTACTGCCATAAAGTTTACTGCCTTACCCAGTCTTGCTATCATCAAACACTTGGCTATATTACAGTATAAACTGTGAAGGGCTTCCCCCTGAGCTGACAATAATAAAATAATTTTAGATAAGATATTTACTGTTCCTTAAGGTATTAATCGTTTGATGATTAGAATGGTGACATCAGATGCAACGGGAAATTTCCACGGGCAGCCTTCTAGCCTATGGCTGCAAGCAGTTCATTAGCTGGGCATTGCGAGCGCGTGCATGCCTCCGGAAAATAAATTGTTACAAATGTATGGGTGCCGATCCCATATTTATAAATGCAGTAGTTTACAGATAATACATCAGCGAATAAGTCTATATTTTTTCAGATTTTTAACTTGGCTATTTAATATAGTAATTTTGCTTTGAAAAAGAAATGATTAAAAAAATAGGCCAAATTTTAAATTTATTTGTGATAGGCCTAAAGTAATAAAAAGTGTTGTATTTCGTCTTTCAAATGCGCCAAACCACAAATCTCAATTATATGTAGACACAAAGTTCCAAGCGAGTTTATGTAACAGTGCGCGCATAATTTGCGTAACTTCAAATATTCATAACTACACAAATAATTAATAATTGTGAAAATAAAAAAATACGGGTCTCCTTATTTGATGTCTGGAATTCATGAAAAAAAATTCGACCATTTCGGAGAAGGTCGTGTTTTATTGCTGTGCAATTTGACGTGGAATGACTCATATACTAGACTGCAGTGTTACTTGGTGCATTTTTCTTGAATTTTCTTGATGTCCTGTTCGACTATAGATAGCCATATGATTATGGTTCAGATCAGGCATGCCAGAAATTGAGGATCGTTTTTGCAAAACTTGCTAACTGCAAAATTTGCAAAATTGAAATTTTGATAGATTGTTAACATAAGGTAGGCCTCTACATGATGTTCAAAGCATCTTAGTAAAATTGGGTTATTTTTCTTCATTGTAGTGTGTCAAAGTGTGATCGTTTTTCCAAGACTTGCTTTCTGCTATAAGTGAGACATACAGCAAAACTTGCTTACTATGGTGTTTTGTCTCTCCTGTAAAATTTAGTTTTTTCAGTTAGCAAGTTTTGCAAAAACGGTCCTCAATTAGACACTGAATGTGCAGTTATGTGTACAGATCCCAGTCTGTGCGGACTGCATTATTCAAGCATTGCACTTACCAGCTCTTAGCTGGAGGGGTGTACAGTAATCTATTCTGCACATCTAGGGTGGATTAAATAGACATTTGGACATTATAAACACACTTACTTCACAAAGTAGTGGTTTGTAAAGCATAGTTTATTAATATGATTTTTATATAGTATTTGAAGAAAAAAATGTTGCAGTAATTTCTAAACAACAAAAAACGAACAAATATTTCATTTTACATAGTAGGTACTAATTACTTTAAAGTAATAGACCCTACTCTTTCATTGTTTGTCAAGCATTGTTATTTATTGGGACCATTGGTACACAAATATTGAAGAAAATATTATATTCCCAATTACATGCAGTAGGACATGCGACGTTTTTATATTGAAATCATTTTCTTGCTGTATGTAAGTATAAATTCACACTGATACTAATAAATTGGATAAATTAAACTTGAATTAATATTTACATATAGTTTATTTGGAAAATGTTGAGAGCAAGTATCAGAAAGTTGGTCAAAAGCGTAGTTCACAAGCTGTGAAGCGAGGACATTTTCTTTATGTCAGGTTTAAAGATTTATTAACATAAGTATATTAACATAATACAGAAACGTGAGATGGAAAATTCGCCATTATATATTTTTCCAGAAAATTTTTCCACCTTACAAATAGTTGCTTTCTTCGCTCCTTACAACCTCTAGAGCCTCACATGTATTCCTCACTATATTCTCATCACTTACCAGCTTATGAAATGAAAGTCATAAGTCGCCTAATCTTTGATGGTTGTGTTAGTACAGACTCCAAAACAACGCCATTGTCAAGTTTGTTTTGCCGTGAGAGTACTGATTAAGAAATAAGCACTAGCAATATCATATTTTGAGAACTTTATAATCTGATCTAAACTGTCACAACACTATTACTTCGACATGACCTGATGAAAGCCTTTCATTTTAAAATAATTATTGTTGGCTGAGGAAAACATTATAACAATAATTATGTTTTATGATTCGTAATTTCTCTTCTTCGTTATCTGTGAACACTTCACTTTATTTATCATAACTCATTCACAGACACAGCCAAATCAGCACCTGTACTGAAACTGTGTTACAGTACTTAAACAAAAGCTGATATGCTGCTGCAGGTACTGTATAGCCATGTCGCGCTCCCCTCCAAGGCGATACACTCCCTCCAGGTAGGGAAATAGAAAGTGCACATCACACAGAGACAACTGCACAATGTGCAGGGTTTTGGCATGCCTGGTTCAGATGATTCCTATGTTCCAGAGAATGATGCTCTATCATGTTTTACTGTAGTTATGACATACACACACACATCGCGCGTGAAGTAAATTCAATAATATAATGAATAAAAGGAAATAAAAATTACAGGGTCTGAGGGACTAATGTTACCTATAACGTAATAAAATGTGTTACCACTTGAGGGTTAATAAGTGGTTGGAACATTTTTTCGAAAATGTCGACCTATGACCAGACGACATACTTTCACAGAAACTGCAGAGAAAAGGGTTTGCCTTTTATACCACCATCTAATGTGTTAATCAAATAGACCAAAACAGACTACTGGTTTTTGAGAGGAATCTTCTTGAGGAAAATGGAACAGATTGCCAAGTAAGTGAAGTATTTCTGGATAGTTTGGTAGCACAATATGAATTAATATATCAACAGAGAGGTAAAAGAAAACCCACAAAACAGTGATCAAAGGGTTTCAAAGTACCGGTACCAAATAAAACTAGTAAAACAGTCCATTACCAATCTGAATCTATTAACGTAAATCAATTTGAAGCTTGGAATTCTGTAGAGCAAATGGAAACAAGTGTAAACAATGCAGATCTAGCCACAACACCAAAAATGAAAAAAAAAAAATCTCCGCCTGTTATTGTTCAATACAATAAAGATTTTGAACAATTATTAAATCTGCTAGAACAGTACTTCACTCAGATATCACTGCAGAATATTTACCTAATGGTCACTAATGAAAAAAGAAATAAGATTATGAAATTTTTCAAGACCACAATCTAGGTTATTATACTTATGGTGGACAAGAGACAGCAAATATTAAGTTTGTGATAAAGGGATTACCACCTTCATTTAATCAAGAAAATATTATAGTCCATGCTTTAGCAGATAAGCAAACAACACTGCTTAATTATAAGACAATTGAAACGCACTTATTATGATAATGAATCTCAAAAAATTATTTTGCTTTCAATATGGGTACTCACTATCCCTTGTACACCAGAATCGACTGAAAAATTGAAATCACAACAGTATTTTCGAACGAAATGGAAACATAAAAATTGGAGATTTATCCTTCGACAAGGTGGAAAAATTCAAATATCTTGGAGCAACAGTAATAAATATAAATGACATTCGGGAGGAAATTAAACGCAGAATAAATATGGGAAATGCCTGTTATTATTCGGTTGAGAAGCTTTTGTCATCTAGTCTGCTGTCAAAAAATCTGAAAGTTAGAATTTATAAAACAGTTATATTACCGGTTGTTCTGTATGGTTGTGAAACTTGGACTCTCACTTTGAGAGAGGAACATAGGTTAAGGGTGTTTGAGAATAAGGTTCTTAGGAAAATATTTGGGGCTAAGAGGGATGAAGTTACAGGAGAATGGAGAAAGTTACACAATGCAGAACTGCATGCATTGTATTCTTCACCTGACATAATTAGGATCATTAAATCAAGACATTTTAGATGGGCAGGTCATGTAGCACATATCGGCGAATCCAGAAATGCATCTAGAATGTTAGTTGGGAGACCGGAGGGAAAAAGACCTTTGGAGAAGCCAAGACGTAGATGGGAGGATAATATTAAAATGGATTTGATGGAGGTGGGATATGATGATAGAGACTGGATTAATCTTGCACAGGATAGGGACTGATGGCGGGCTTATGTGAGGGCAGCAATGAACCTCTGGGTTCCTTAAAAGCCATTTGTATACAGTGTTTTCGATGCCAAGGCTTAGGCCACAAAGTTCAATTACTGTATGTACCCTTACACCGAAGTGTATTAAATGTGGACAAAACACAACACAAAAGACTGTGATAAACTTCTTGAAACTCCTATAACCTGTACAAACTGTGGTGGGGGACACCCAGCAAATTATCGGATTTGTCCCCGAATTATGCAATATAAAAACGACAAAAATCTCGAACTATGCCACAGAATTTACCACAATTAACACAAATGTCATTCCAAAAATTATGACCAACCACTTCAACAGTTCCTGGCTTCCAGCATGTTGAGTCTAGTACAGACCCAGAAAAATTTGGGCCACCTGAATTTTCCAAGTTCGAGTTATAACATGCTCAAATTTTGTTTCTGAGTCTATACAACATCCCCACCTCAGGATAATGGATTTAAAGGCATTAAAAGGATTTTTACATTTTTCAAGACAGATAAATTCAAACAAGTCATTACAAGCTTCAAAAACTTTAATTACAGATATAAAATCACAACCAGATAAGATGTCAAAAGCATTTACCTTGTGTTCAGGAATAGTTGATATCATCACTAATATCTTCAATAAAATTAGTATTCATTTATTCAATATATTTCATGATAATGGCATTTCTACTAGATACCCAATGTTTACTAATTTGTTACAATGTTATGATATTGATATTGCCCTAGTTATAAACAGTCAAAAATATAATGGGACTGCGTTGGTGGTAATGCAGCTTATGTGGGTACCTCCTTCTGTCTCTGAAAAATTCAATTGGCATATTTTAGATTACCCAAGTTATAATACACTTGGTCCTATGCTGGGAGTTGGTGGTACAGCAATGTAGAGTTTACACCTCCACAATTAAAGCATCTTCAAGCCACTACTGCAACTGGCGTGGCTCTTTTCTCCTGTAACAGATAAAAACTGAGACTTCAGTTTCCTCCTTCCAGTCTTGACACTGAATTGCTAGCTATTGATGCTGCTCTTCAGTGTGTTACTCAAATTTCTGAAAAATCTATTTGCATACTTACCGACTCCAAGGGGACTATATTTCCCGGGTGCTCGTGTAAAGGGGGTTAAGTTGATTTGGCTGAATTGGAATAGGTACAGATTTGAACTATCCACAATTACTTTTCTCTTGTGTTAAAGGGGTTAAGTCATTCTTCCATCTATGATGCAGTTACAGTGCTCCATATTTTGTGACAAAAGGGTTTTGTTCAGTACCAAAGGAGAGAAGTTTACAAACCTTGCAATTTGACTTAACCCCCTTTACACGAGCACCCGCGATTTAATATAATTAAATATGTACCAAACCTATATGCATTGTTTTCACCTATAACGTTATTGCTGTTAAAGATAATCTGATGTACTAACTTGTATTCTGTCTTAATTATGATGACACCACAGTCTAGTATATATGGTCACGAAGCTTGAGTTGAGGGTACTAGGAACAAGAGACTGTGCCGGTACTATTTTGCATTGTCTGTGATGAGGCGATAGTAGCGATCCTAGTGGTTAGCATCTATGGCTGCATATTCCCTACGTATTGAGCTTCGTGACTGTATATACTAGACTGTGATTGTACTATGATTCACAGTCTATGTGTACCTGCTTACAGTATTACCCTGCTTATGCATCCATGGGTAATGAGCCACATTATGCATCGACATGACGTAATAGATGTACCAGAAGAAAATACTCAATCTGCTGTACGTTTGGGAACAAAAATGCGCTGCCTGATGAAGAGTCAAATTAACTAAATACACAAAGTGTAAGGGGACACAGGAGTGAAATTTGTAATTTTTTCATTTTTCTACCGATTATTTTTATATTTTAACCACTTATATATGTCATTGCCAGTAGATTCTGTACAAAATTTTATGTTCCTACCTTAATTCGTTTCAGAGTGATACACAATTTTTGTTATTTTTCAATATCCGATACAATAAATGCCCCTTGTGGAACAGTTTTTTAAATTTAGTTCTGAAAATTGGTTAGCACATACTTTATATGTATAAAAACAATAGTTAGTTAGCATTTTATTGTTAGTAATTTAGTTTGTTGGAAATATTTTTTTTTAATTCACATATTTCATTTTTATTTTACAAAATCTGTAATTTTTCAAATTCTAACGTTTAAAATATATACAAAATATGTACTTACAATAAATTCTAACCCACTTTGGTTTTTACAACTCTCCTCGTCAGTCTCAGAAAGTTTCAATGGAAGTGCATGAAAATTGTTCAGCAAGGAACTTTTTATAGATGGCAAGGCGTTGTAAAATTTTTTTTCATAGAAAAATCGATTCAAAGATTATAGTCACCAACCTTTGATCTAGAACAATCCAGCACCATAAGTAGAACCTTCCTTCTTTCTTTTTTTTCACCTCCTCAAAAGAGATCTTCATAATTCTAGCCCTCTTTCTGATTGATCTTTCATGCAGTGTGCTCCTTTTCCTACTCTGTCTGAGATGGTTCTCGTTGCATCGTTGACTAGTTTTCCTGTTGTTTTTCAGCATCCATTCCATGAAGAACTTCAGTTGTTTTTGTGCATTCCATATTGAATTCTGCAATACTTCTAACTAGTGCCAACTCTAACTTATTTTATGAAATAAATATTCCCTTTGGGCACTTTTTCCAAAGTGAATGCTCTCATTAGCATTCTGAGTTCTACCTTTTGCGCAGCGTTGGAGCAGAGCATCTGATGCAAGCCTCTAGTGCACTGACATAAGTTTAATTACAACTTCAGGTAACAGTGTTACTTTCATTTTAATGTCACTGTCTGGAGTCTCACCTTGTGTTTGCTGTCTGTTGTAAAAGCACCAAGACGTTTCGCCTGTTGGACATTTCCCATGTTGAGGCTTCTCATCGGTAGACATATAAGTAATGACTGATGGTGGCATATATGGCTGATTTCATTTTCGCAATATCAGGAGCACTGTCAGTAACTGCATTTCTGTAATAACTGGTCATCCTTTTTATTGTAGACTTTTTTAGATTTCCGGCTTTACGTCCGCCCAAAGTTACATTTTTTACTCTCCATTCTTTTACAAGATTCCTGAGAGCAGTTCCAAGCCCCTTAGAAACATGGTTTACACTTTTCCTTTTATATATAGATATTTGGACCATATACTTTGATGTCATTTAAGTGTGCATGTATTTTGCACAGTAAATGGGAGTGTCCGATGCTGGGGCTTTAAAAATGGCGAACAACAATAACTTTAACATATTTCGATTTACGAAAGTCTAAATCATTTTTTTACTGTAAAAATATAAAAATTAGTTTTTTAAAATAAAATCATTAAATTTCACTCCTGTGTCCCCTAAGAACGTTGGAAACAAAGTACAGTCAATCTGTTTCCATTATAAGATAATATAATGGTGGTATCAGAAATCCTGATAAGTTTGAGTACGGTATGGCATTTAGTGGGAGTCGAATGCAGTAGCCGTCCATTCTGCAAGTCACTCAACTTAAGTTGTCATGTATAACAAAATTAGTGTTCAGAAGTACGACATCACAACAATTTGGTGTTAGAAAAACAATGCGACACAACATAAGTATTAACTTTACATAAAATTAAAACGTAAGTAATCTATAACTTTACTCACCTGATGCATGTCCTACAATTTGAGCTAATTTTTAATGTTCCTTGGGTATGGCAATTTCTTTTGCCATTGTTTGTCTAATATTCTCTCTGTAGTGGTGTCATCAAAGGGCATTTTACTGGTCGCCATCACATACAAAAAACATCCCAATGCCCAGATATCACACAATAGAGGATTGTACGGCATTTCCTGCAATTTATTTCAAAACATCATACAGCTGAAGTTTTCAGTTTACTTTCATGAATACGTTGTAAAGTTTTAAAGACCCTACTTGGACTGAAGCACTGGCCTGTCTCGCAGGAGTCCGCGTTCGAGTCTCGGTCAGATCTGGTATATTTTCATTGGAAAATCCTTAGCGGCAAATAAGGTTGCAGATGGTGTTTCTTTTGGGGTTCTTCCGTTTTCTCTCTTACATCATTCCGTAAGATCATCATCATCATCATCATCATCATCATAGCACTCTCCGATCGCCACCTGATAAAGTGCAGAGAACGTTAGTTCGGGCACGAGTGGGGTTGCCTGTTTGCAACTCGAGTATGCATGGTTCTTAGCATAGTCAGTTCGAGTCTGTTGGGAATGCGCCTACTTGATGGGGTTAAGAACGATAGACCAAGAGTTGGTTGATATGTATGGTCATATAATCTCTCCACCAATAGAACAAAATATGATATGATATAATATAATATTTATTCATTCATGTCCACACCTGTGGAGTAACAGCTAGTGCATCTGGCTGTGAAACCAGGTGGCCAAGGTTCGAGTCCTGGTCGGGACAAGTTACCTGGTTGAGGTTTTTTCCGGGGTTTTCCCTCAACCCAATATGAGCAAAAGCTGGGTAACTATTGGTGCTGGACCCCGGACTCATTTCATCGACATTATAACCTTCACTTCATTCAGACGCTAAATAACCTGAGATGTTGATACAGCGTCGTAAAATAACCCACTAAAAAAAATTATTCATTCATAGTGTTCTGCCCAAGGACAGGCCTTTCACTGCAAACCCAGCATTCTCCAATCTTTCGTATTTTCTGCCTTACTGTTAGTATCCGCATATGATCCATACATTATTTTAATGCTGTCTATCATTTGATATCTTCTTCTACCCCGAACTCTTCTCCCGTTCACCATTCCTTCCAGTGCATCCTTCAAAAGGCAGTTTCTTCTCAACCACCGACCCAACCAATTTCTTTTCCCCTTCCTATCAGTTTCAGCAACATTCTTTCTTCACCCACTTTTTCCAACACAGCTAATATAATAGAAGGTGGCAGAAAGAACAGGTCGTTGCTGTCTCTTCTCTATTATTAAATGCAACCAAGAAACATCCACTTGAAGGGTCTGCAATGGAGATATCACAGAGTGACAAAGAAATCTCTATTTTTTTTTGTCAAATAATGGCTGCCACATACAGGGACATCATTTTATTTTTACTTCAATTTTTATTGTACCTGAGTTTTTAATGTACTTCAATCTCACCCCTTTTACTAGTAAACTTCCAATCGTCCTCCACACAGAACCAAGGCCGCATATGCAGTCAAAGTCGCCTTACAGTCATAGTAGCCTATACAGTTCTCAGTGAGTATAGTACGTTCCAGAAATATGGTCATATTTTCCAGTGAATAAAGTGCAGTCATTATTTAATCATATTTTCGCATAGATACTGTGACCGTTTGGTTATGTCACTTCCCGGTTTACCTCTCCCATTTCATCTAGCCCCTCTGCTAAAGGCTAGTGGCTGGGCTGTCTTAGCCCTTTTCTGATAAAATTTGCTGTTACGAATTGGACGTCTATGTAATATTATAAAGTGTTTAAAATAATTTAAATAAAATAACCTAGTTAAGTAAGTAACTTTCACATGATTTTCCCCCTTTTTACGACCCTCCGACATACCCATTTGAATGGACAGTAAAGAGCATATCTGGGTAAATTTATCTGAGCAGATCAGGCAGAAATGAAGATTGAACTTTTAGTATATAAGGTATTTTGTTATAGAGTAGGTACAGAATTACTTTAACAGGCACAAGATTATGGACCAGCATGTCGACTGATTTGAGTGCTTAGCATTATTTCTTTTGGGGTTACTGTAAAACAGTTGTGTTTGCTAAACATCCTACAACAATAGAAGAATTAAATAATTACATTCAAGAAAAAATACATTACATTTCAGAATATATGCTTAGAAACGTTTTCGATAATATGCACAAAATAACTGAAGCCTGTATTGAAATGAACGTCCACCATTTTCAACAATTTGTTTAAAATATCCAGATTTTGATTATTTTTCAATTTAAATGCACTCTCCATATTGTATGCTAATGTGCTTTGGATAGTGTACTATACATTGCATAATGAATACGTCCACCTGGATAGTTCAGTTAGTGAACAAAAACACTTACTGTTAATACTGTACTGTATTTTGATTAAATAAAATCCCAACGAAAATGATCAAACTCAAAATCGTAGTAGTTCCCAGCTTAAGTAAATGAATACACGACTTTTCTTCCCTCCCATACCCAGTAAAGTGATTTGTTTGTATTTTATACTAGTATCATCAAAATCCGGTCTTGGAAGGGGTAACAAACAATCTATCTGGTTTTCTGCCGTTACTCCAAAGGTATAGCCAGATTAATATTAGAAATGTTAGTAAAAACAAAATGATGTCCTGGTATATTTTAATCTCATATTTCACAGTACCGGTACCTATAGTTCACTGTGGTCAACTTTCACGTCATGGCAGTGTTCAGGAGTTTTAGTTTATCCTTAAGAAATGCAGTATGTTTGCTGTAATGGCATTGTGAACTCTATGCTTCAGATGACGAGAATTATGAATTTTTATTTTGTACATGAGATGCAAGAAAAAGCAGAAAATGTTCTCAATTTTCAAGTGGATTTAGTCACTTGTAAGTGCTCCAACAAGTAAAATACTTTTTCTTCTCACATAATTTACCTCGAAACATCCTTAAGGAGGATGAACACCTAATGCTACGTCATAATGAACTATTACGCTAGCTCCTGGCGAGGCACATTTTCACCAACACCAATTGACTACACTAAGGTTAACTGCATATAGGCATACTGGTTTCATGTCGTAGTCCAGCCTGTCTTCTCTATATGTCAGTGATCAGAGAAATATTAAACGGAAGAATCTCGAGAAAACCCATAATTGCGACCTTATCTGCATCAGGTGTCACCATGAATTTTTTAATGAAAAATCTCATACTGACCAAGACTCCAACCAACACTGCCAGTGAGACAGGCCGGTGATCTATATTACGCAGCCATCACAGGGACTAAGGCAGATCTAACCTTCGAAAAGACGTGTTTTACATTTGGTTAGCATTCTAATCTGTTCATCTATCTATCCATATGTCGCAGCACTGCAGCTGAGGAGGGATCGCGCTCGTCTGATAAGCTATCGCTTCCTGCCGGCCCACAGTGTGCAATTTTCCCAGTCTAGGTGGACAAAAATCAAATTTCGACTTATTTAGTTAGGCATAGATGAATATGAATTCATTAACATTTGAAGAATGTTGTGAGTAATAGCTTTCACTGTTTTATCAACGTCAATATATTTAGAAGGGTTCTTCCTAACACTTCTTGCTCCTGTTTAGTCATAGACAGAAAGGTTTACTATTTGGGTGAAAAAGAGCCAATTGTTAGTGATTTATTATGTTGTGAAACATGCATGGAATCTGTTCAGATAGATACGTTCTTACAAATGTAACTTCAATTACAAGTTTGTAAAGTATTTTTATTCTTACAGGTGGGTTTAAATGCTACAATTGAAAAAAAAATTGAAGTTCTTTAAATATAATGTGAGTTTTAGTATAGCCGTTCACGTCCAGTTACAATTCTTTTACCATTTAATATAGCATCATTTATAGTGTTGAATCCTTGTTTCAAAGTTTGCGCGTTCTTGCGCAGGCATACAGTGACTGTTCCATGTTTGGCTTAAAAGTAGAAAAGAATCATCGAATAAGGAAGTTTTAATCACTCTGCGAGTGTTTTAGGTCTGCAAAATTATTCACATGACATCGAACATCAGGTTAAAAATACATTGGACACATTTTTACCTAACCTTAACAAATGCACAGTGAATTAGAACGCAAATCACTAGCTAGACAAAATTGATAACTTCTTTGCCCTATAACGGATTGTTATGAAATTTTGTACATGTCTTACAGGTGGCCGATATATTTTGTGTACAAACTCTGATTATATTTGCACAAGAAAAACTACCCCTTTACAGTAGGTGCATTTAGACAGAATTAATAACTTCTAACAGATTTTTATGAAACATTGCATGGAAGTTACAGGTAGCATATAGTTTTTGTGCACAAATTATATTTACAGTTCCATTAGAGGAACTATCCCTTTATAGGTGTGCATTTAAACAAAATTAATAACTTCTATCTAACATATTATTATGAAACTTTATACAGAAGTTACAGGTCAAATATATTTTTTGTCTACAAAGTCTGATTATGTCTTATAAGAGGAACTGGCCCTTTATAATAGTGCATTTAGACAAAATTAATAACATCTCTCCTATATAATATATCTTTATGAAAATTTGTACAACAATTATGCCTACAGGTAGCATATAAGTGTAATCAGAATTTGGACACAAAAATATATGCTACCTGTAACTCCTTATAAAGTTGCATAAAATCTGTTATGTAGGAGAGAAGTTCATTTTGTAAATGAACCCCCGTAAAGGGGTAGTTTCTCTCCAAATACTTTCCAACGAATACTTACCTCCAGTCAGTGTTGCCAACTGGACGGGAATTCCGTCAAAATTGACGGAATTTCAACGTAGCGGACGGAAAAAAAATGGCTTTGACGGGTGACGGATTTCCTGGCGGAAATTACGATTTACATCGGCGGCTTTTGACTTTTTTAGCTGCTGTCATTTTCAATAATTATTTAATTTTTTTGGGAATCTTACTTTTTCTTTGAATAACCCTGTCCGTACCGTACCATGTTAAGGAATCTTCCGTTTCAAATTCCTCGTAATCAAGTCAGAGGTTGACGGTTACGCCGAGTATGAACGTTGCAACTTTCCTGCGACTTGAAGACACGATTACTACCGTGTATTGGAATGTGAGGTGGAAGGTCGGCATAATAAAAGTGAATCCCAGATAAGACCTCGCTCCCAACAGAAGCTGTCTTTATAAGGCCTGCAGCAAGTGGACACATAGCTTGGCATTGTTAAAAAAATTAAACAAACATATTCTAATAAAACGAATCGGTGACTCACGTGTCCAGAATCTTGAGATGGAGCTGATTGCATCACAAAGTGTAAGTCATTATTCTGTGTGCGTTCTGTGTAGTGGAATGTAGTGTGCCCCGTAAGTGTACGTTTGTTTCTATATCGCGTTACCTACATTGTATTTTTTTAAGGTGAAACGATTATTAGTGTCTGTACTGCTTTGTGAATGTGTATTTTTTTTAAGGTGAAACGATTATTAGTGTCTGTACTGCTTTGTGAATGTTTTATTGACAGATTTAACATGTCAGAAAAGAAAGATAAGAGCTATGCTAGAAAATTTAGAAAAGAGTGGTTAAGTGATGAAAGAGTGAAGGATTGGCTGTTGGAGGTGCCTGGAGACCCTAGTATTGCGCGGTGCAAGTATTGTCAGTGCAGTCTGAATGTGCGATTGTCAGATTTACTCGATCATGGAAGAACTAAGAAACATTTAAAAGCATCAGAACCATTTTCAACTTCGCGTCAGTCAAAATTGCAATTTATACCAGTCAAACATACGTACGAATGTGCAGCTGCTGAGGCTGCTCTTTCACTTTTTGTAATTAACCATTGCTCAGTAAGGTCTGTTGATCATCTTTCCGATCTTACCAAGAGATTTTTCAAAGGTGCTGACCAAGCTTCTCTTTTACGACTTCACCGCACAAAGTGTAGTGGTTTAATTAGGAATATTCTTTTCCAACATTTTAAATCAGAACTACAGAGCGATATTGATAGTGGCCATTTTAGTCTTCTTATTGACGAATCGACAGATATTTCTGTCATAAAACTACTGGCTGTGTGCGATGTATATTATTCGAAACAACAACATACAATTGTATCCACTTTTCTTGGAATTGTTGAACTAGAACAGGGAAATGCAGATTGTATTGTGAGTGCAATAAAGTCATTACTTTCAGACTACGGGTTAGACATTAAACATATGAGAGGCATGGGGACCGACAATGCGTCAGTAATGGTAGGCATTAACAATGGGGTCTGTCAGAAACTGAAGCAGGAAGTCAGTAATCTTGTATTGATTCCATGTGTTTGTCACTCAGTTCAGTTAGCTGTGTCTTCTGCTGCAGAAATGTTTGCCAAGAAATATTGAATTTTTAATATCTGATACTTATTCTTGGTTTTCAAAATCATCTTCTCGACAGATCACATGTAGGTTTTTATTCCAAGCAATAAATGATGGAACCGATCCCCTTAAAATTGTAGAGCAGTCAAATACAAGGTGGCTATCGATTGAAGTTGCTGTCAATCGCATACTAAATCAGTGGCTTGAATTACAGACACATTTTGAGACATCTACAGTAGACTTCAGAATAAGTGCTACGCAGCTGAAGTCTTATATGGTATGTACTTTGACGTCATCAATAAACTCTATCTTGTGTTTCTTAAACCATATCTAGAAGAATGTCAGAATGTCAATAAGTCATTCCAGTCAAGTACAGCAGATCCTTCGAAGCTTCTTAAAGATTTAATTCTACTCATTGTAGGTATTACTAGACGAATTGTTGTGCCTGGTTATAGGGGAGATCTGCTAACCGTGGAAGTTAGAAAATACAAGTCCCCTAATATTTATCTTGGCCATGAAGTAGAAATTTTATTAACTGATTTGAAAAAGGACAATAAAATCAGCCCTGATAATGAAAAAGTGTTTCGCAATAGGTGCGAAAATTTTCTGTTTTGCTTAGCAGACGAACTCCAACGGCGACTGCCGTGGAATGTACAGGTTTTGCAAAAAGTGTCTTTAATTGCACCAGAACAGTGTTTGAGAGTAGTTAAAGAGAGTATAATTCCATTAGCCAAAGAATTAGGGTTAACTGGAAATGTAATAACAAAAATTGATTTTCAATGGTCTAAATTAACCACTGTTCAATGGTAAAATGTTACCAACACAATTGAATTTTGGCATGAGATCGCGTCATATAAGGATGCAAGTTCTCAAAATCCATTTCAAGAACTCTCAGACTTTGCCATGATGATTTTGGTTTTACCGTAGTTGAATGCTGACGTGGAGAGAGCATTTAGTATGCTCAACAATGTGAAAACTTCCCTTAGAAATAGACTTAAACCAATATGGTGAATTCGATTCTAACTGTGCGTGCTGGACTTAAGCGTGTAAAAAAATGCTGTCATGACTGTACCCTACCAGACGATGTTCTCAACCAAATTGGCACAATGGCAGCGTACCGCAGCGTAGACCAACCAACCCAGCACATCAACTGCAGAACTAGAGGCAGATGATGTGGATGAATTATTACTTTAATCAAGATTGGTAAGTTGTGTTAAAATTTGCTTTTTTATTTATATATAAGTAGGTATATTGTGTCGGTACTTTTTTTTAATTTTGACGGATTCTGACGGATTTCCAGGTGTTTTACTGACGGGAATATAATTTATGTGTTGGCAACACTGCCTCCAGTATTTCTGGTGATTGATATCCAGATGTTCCACAGAATGTTCAACTTAGAATTGTGTGGCCATTCCTGTTCATGCATATTCTTGCAAACCTAAAGTCGGTTAATATAAATGAAAGTGTACAGATGGTAAACTGTTGAGTAACTGTAGTATGCCTGACCCTGAAATGAGAGAGTCTGGGTTTAAATCCTGGTTGAGACAAGTTACCTGGTTGAGGTTTTTCGAGGGATATTTAGCTATGTTCCAGCCCCGAAATTATGATTAAATGAATGAATAGATGGGCTTACCGGGTGAGATATAGAATATCCCTAAGCATTTCAACCTAAAAAAATCTTGTGTATCCGTGACGGAATGAATTGCATGCCGATGCTGCCTAAGCAGCCCATCATCTGCCACACAACACATTCCTCTCTAACCTTCAAATCCTTATACCATACCTTTGATGGTGATCTACCATACTGTTCCTATCAGGCAAGCAAGAACCTGAAGGGCTTTGGGGTCTCTTATACAGATCTGAGCCGTTTAGAACTCACCAGCAGTAGGTACCTTATACTAATCTTTGGACAAAGAGCAAGGAATACTTATTGTGGCGGATGGTCGATTCGGCATCATGCAACACAGGAAATGTCTTATTGGAACAGATGCATTATAGCACCCACCCTGAAGGTAAAAATATACAAAGCCGCAAAAAAGGTCAACAGAAGTAGCGTTCTGATCAGTTAAATTATCGATATATAACTTGTCATTTTTATCTATAATGCCAACCAACCAATATTGTTGTAAATTACTTTGATTTTAATCATGACGGCAATTTCGAATGCCATAGTTAAAATGAAAAAGAAATGGATCAAATTCTCCCTGGTGGCTTAAAATGTAAGCCTAGAAATAGAAATTATGGAATTATAAATAGAACCTTTTTACTTGCTTTATCCATGAATGCAGATATGTTTTATGGTTTTTTATGTGATTGTGGTTTACTTAGGAGTGAAATGTTCTGTGAAACATGCAATTCTGGGATGAGTTTGAAGAAATATAAAAGTAAACGAGATGCACTCATGTGGCGATGTCATCAGAAAATACTAGGTATTAAAATTTAATGATAACACAGGAACATTATAGCATAGCACTTTGTGAAATCACTCGAATAACGGAGAAAATGAAACAGAACACCTCCAGTGACGTTCATGGTAAAATGCTAATTTTTACACCAATTTTTTGTTAATTTTTTGGGACAGGTAAACTACTAGTAAAAAAGTGTTTTTGTAAAACACTAGTATTTTCTAAGGACCAAAAATACAGTATAAATGGAGTGAAATTAGTATTTTATGTGGACCATATTACATTTGTGGTAAAACACTGTTTTAAGTTTGGTTTGTTAAGGAAACAATAGAATAAAATTTAATATATTGTATAACAAAGACGACTAATATGAGCTTAATTTCATTGTTGTTGATTTTATTAAGTGATACATGTTTGTAGTATGTTTTAAGTTTTGTTAAGATGACATACTTGATATAATAACACTGGTCAACAAAATTTAAACTTTTGTCTGTTAAATGGGAAACAATGGGTGATTCTAGGTGACTTTTTTGTACTGATTTCAAATCTTTTTACAGAACTTTTCTATCACCCAGGGTTTTTGAGTAATCACGTGAAAAACATTTTTCGTATCTATACATTATAGTATTACGATATCTTAGCTGAAATTACATTTATTGACCTAAAATGTATGTGAAGCATATTTTCGGCTGTACTTTGCTTGAGGTAAATCTCTCTTCAATATCCAAATATAGTCTGCCAACATATTTGGACACCATTTACCCTGGTAGCACCTTTCCATTTCCATGATGTCTTAGTGGAAATGCTCCCCATGCTCGTCGCTCACAGCCCTAGGTTTTCAGGAAAGAAATCGAGATGGGATGCAGAAAATGTATTTTTTAAGACATATTACATCCCATGAACTTGTAGTTTTCAATCATCTCACTGACAAGTTCTCTGTAGTTCTCAGATCTGAAGTTTCCTAAAAAGTTCGTGACAACATTTTTGAAATACAACCATGCAGCTGCTTCTTGCATATTTAACTGGTTTTCAAATTGCGTATCTTTCATCAGTTCCCTTTTTTGAAGTCAACAAATATTTCTGCTTTTAGTTTAGTTTCACTGAATCTTGGGAACTTATTTTTCAGGAAGAGAAATGCACTGCCATCACGTTCCATTGCTTTCACAAAATTCTTAATCAAGCCTAGTTTGATATGCAGTGAAGGCAGTAAGATTTTTTTCAGAACTTACAAGTAAGTGGTTGGTGAAGAACATTATCTTGTCCTGGATTAAATTGACTCTCTCTTTGACCAATTCTTTTTTTATATATTATAATGATTACTTTTATCTCTGCTATCCAACATGCACAAGAAGCAGCAAAATTTAGTATAGCCAAGTTGTAATTCAAGTGAGATACCTATTACTTTCAAATCCCCACATATCTGCCAAGAAAAATTGTCATACTTGATAGTGGATAGTAAGAGCTTCATATTCTCATAATTTTCCTTCATACCAACTGCATGAGCTAAAGGAATGGATGGATATTTGTTTCCATTATGTAGTAATCATCCTTTCAAACTTGTTTTTGAGGAGTCTATTAACAAACGCCAATCTTCAGGTTTATGCTCAACACCCAGTGAATCGAACAAATTCTCAACATCATTGCAGAAAACTAGGTCCTACTCTTTAGAAAACAAATGCTCAAATTCCTTTTGGCATTGGCGAAAGAAACTTATTTTGGTGTTACCTGCAGCAGCTTCCAGCCTTTCAATCTTGAGACGAGTAATTCTCCCTTGCTATTACTTAAACCAGGATCCCGAACCAAATCATTTAAATCCTCCTGTGTCAAAAAGTGAGGTTCATTTATAGTATCATCTTCCACAAAATCTGGACCATTTTGTAATTCAATCTGAACATCAGGAACACTTTGAATTACTTCAGTCAATGTAATATCAGTCTGGATTAATTCTGTTTCTGGTGGAGTTGGCATGGGAAGTCCTGGCCCTTGAAGCACCAGCCGAATTGCAGAAACTAAAGATTTATATTTAACAGTGTCTGGACTTCGAACTTATTCCATATATATTTGTCAAGCAGAAGTAGCAGTCTGTCAAATGATCCTTAGGTTCGCGCCATATCATTGGGACTTCAAAAGGCTTATGACGGGATCCTTTTAACCAGCTAGTTAATAGTGTGAGGTACACATTTAGCACAACAGATTTCCGGGGCCCATGTCTTGTTCTGGTCTATTTTGTTGTTAAAATAACAGTCATAAGCTCTTCTAACTAGTGGGGTAAAATTTTGCCTCTGCGATTTTAAAGTGAGCTCACCACACACTTAACAGAAGTTGTTTCTAACAATAAGACACTTTCAAGACATGTTTCTTATACATTATACACTTATACACTACTCCTTACAATGCACTATTAGGTACGGTATTATACACTTTTATCACAATTCAATTGACAACGGAAGAGAGCACAGGATTAGCTTCTTTCTTTAAAGAAAGCTTCTATTCATCTGGGAAATTTACCGTACAATCACAGTTTTGTGAGGGAAATGTCATTGTTGTTGTTCGTGAATTCACAGGCAACAATACCAAACGTTACAAGTCAATAGTTGACACAATGTAATGAAATATAATTGTAAAATACACCTTCTAATCATCATGTTGTATACCACAAATGCTAATATACACGAACAAATTTATTTTCAAAATAAAAAAAAAAAATAGTGGGTGATGGAAAATTTCTGACTTCATTTTTGGAATCAGCAGATGGCAATACATAAGAAACACTCGAAATTATTTATTTAACAAAATCATTGTTGACCAGTGTAATCGAAAATATGCTATATATATCGATACTAAGCCTATGAAATACTCGGGGTAGGTCCTATAATGCATCTTTTCCGTCTTTTATTTTTCGAGACGACGATGATAATGAAAAACCGTCATAACCTTGACTTTGTCCACCACAAATACAACTCCATCATCGCCGAGATTCGAACTCAGCTCCGCAGTCGTCTTAAACCAGCACTCTGCTAACTAAACTATCAGGCAGCTTCCTTAGGGCCTAACATTCCAAACAATACTTCAACATATGTACTCCTAAATGGTGATGATGGTGGTGGTGATTATTATAATTATAATAATGATGATGATGATGATGATGATGACGACGACGAGAATATAAAAAAAATTATGCAGATGTTTTTAGAATTACAGAAAACGCAAGAATGTTTTGTTTTATCAGCTGATAACTTCCTAATAGGATGGTGACGAGTTAACTATAGAGAATCGATGGAATGATAGAAACAGAATTAATCCAGAAAAAACTGCCCTAAAACTGTTCTTACTACCAAACTTCTATGAACTGTAAAGCAACTGGATTATAAGCTGAATACAAACTAGACGAGAAAATAAATCATTTGGTTAGAACTGAAAAAAAATAAACTGAAACAAATCTCACTATTAAAGTCAATCTATATGGGTTTTTAGGATATTGACAATTATTCGAGGAAACAGTCATTGACGAAAAGAGATTGAAAAGGGTATTATACACATGATAGGCCTATATATTTTGTGACAATATTACTTAATGATTCTGTAGACCAGTTCATTACAAGAGATGCATTATGACACTGATGACTCAGATTCTTCCGTTGACTGGGGTACTGATAGTGACAGTGACCCAAACACCAACATTGGTTCTAATGACGACTACAGCAATATTCTATTCCTGCAGACCAAATTAAAGCAAAACAACCTAAGAAATTCATACCATAAAATTATTTATTATGTAAATATTACATTTAATTTGTCATTAGAGATTTTAAAAGTTATTAAATTTTATATTAATAGAGGAAAGTGCCCTAAACCGGACTCCTTCCCCTAAAGTGGAACCCTGGTCTCCTGGCTCTGCATTCTCCTGAACTCTAGCAGAACTAAGTGCAAATAGTAGTTTAAGTTTCTACCACTCTAGCGGAGCACACATGTTGCCCGCTTCACTTGCTGCTTATCACTCCACCATTACGTGTTTTGACAGTGGAAAAAGTTTTTACATTATGCTACATTTTTCGTTATTTCTCCTAGATATTGGCAGATAAGCCATTCGACCTATATATATATTCTTAAATGGTAAGGTTCAAGGTTAATGTTTATCATTAAACTATTTAATTTAGATGTTTGGTTGAAAATTTATTGAGTTAACAAAGTGTGCATTGCCAGTAGGAAGAAGGAAAGTCGGACGACCTAAATTGAGATGGCTGGATGACATTCAGGCTGACCTAACAAAAGTTGGAATTAGAAGATGGAGAACACGAGCATTAGACAGGAGTGATTGGTCGGATGTTCTGAGGGAGGCTAAGGCTAAACTACAAGGGCCATAATGCCGATGATGATGAAGATGATGATGATGATGATGATGATGATGATGATGATGAACAAAATGTTGGCTATAGTCGCGCAAACCGGACCCCCTTCAGTTGCCTAAACCGGACCCCTTATTTTTTTCATGTTTAAAGTCCGCCTGTATTTGTATACACTCTTATTCTCTTGGAATTCTGTTGCAAATTCCAAGAGGATAATGGGAAAGGTTGATCAAAGGAAGAGAAGTCCGTCTAAAATGACTAGGGTAGAAGTTACTGGCACAGTTCGGAAAGAGTATAGGTTGGAAGAAGGCCAGTAAATAGTTTAATGTTCAAAAACAACACTTATGAGATTGTTCAACATGAAGTACAGCAACTTACACCTGAGGAAGCAGCAAAAACAAAAAGAAGCAGACCTACAGTTTTGGGTAAAAATCTTGAAGAAGAGCCAGTTCACTATTGTCTTGCTATGGAAGCTTCTTTTTTTTTTGGGCTTACTCGTAATGACTTACGAAGAATGGCCATACAATTGGCAGAGAGAAATAACATTGAACATCCTTTCAAAGACGAAATTGCTGAGAAAAAGTGGGTAAGTCTTTTTCTTAAACGCCACAAAACCAAACTATCAGAAAGGAAGCTAATGGAACAACCTATAGCAGGGTTCTTGGGTTCAGCAAAAAAAAATACAGAGAAATTCTACAACCTTCTGGAAGATGTTTATGAGAAAGGTGAATTCACTCCTGGCAGAATTTACAACGTTGTTGAGAACTGCATTACTGTGGTACAATCTAAAGTAGCAAAAGTAATTGACCTTAATGATAAAAAGAAACAGATAACCCCTTGACATCAGGAGAACGTGAGGCCCTTATAACGATTGTTGTTTGCATGAATGCTAGTGGTTCATTTGTGCCCCCTTTACTAATTTTTTCGAGAAAAAATATGAGTGAACAGTTGAAAACAGGGGCTCCACCAGGAACAGTCTTTGCAGCACATCATTCAGGGTGGATCCAAATGTACTCCTTCATTCAGTGGTTTCGACACTTCGAGTTTGCCAATCCTACAAAGGAAACACCTGAGCTGATGCTCTTGGATAGCCACTTTAGCCACACACAGAATATTGACCTGATCGACTTGGCAAAAACAAATCATGTTACCATTGTGTCGATGCCACCTCACTCCTCACAAAACTACAACCTTTGGACAAAACTTTCATGGGTCCCCTCAAACTTCATTATAGCAAGAAAATCAGGCAGTGGTTAAGGCACAATGAACGTGCTGTCAGTGCTTTTGATGTAATGGACCTGTTTGGCAAAGCCTATATTAGATGCCAAACAGTTCAAATAGCAATCAATGGGTTTAAAGCAACAGGCAAATAACCCTTGAACAAGAAGCTGTTCTCAAATGCTGAATGCATTGAAGAGGCAAACAAGAAACGAGATTTCTCTTTCTATGAATCTGTGTTAAAGAAACAAAGAGCAGGAAATCAGAGCTTTCCAGAGAACAGAGAAGAATGTGATGTGGACGAACCACAAGTTATTGTAGAATTCGACCCAAATCAACCATCAACATCTTCGTCAGGTCAGGGCGTTCCTCTGTCATCAGCTACACTTGAGGATCCTCAGGGTTCCACATCTAAGAAATCTAAGACAAGTCCGTTTAACATCACTCCCATTCCAAAAATAAAAAGGGGATCTCGAATAGGGGACGAAAGACCTGCAGTTCTATGGTCATCACATCTACGTCTTATAAAGCCCAGTTGGTGGAAGCTAAAAAAAACCAAAGAAGTCAAGAAAGCTGAACAACAAGCATGGAATCGTGCTCATGGATGCAAAAGCAATCGCTACCAGGGACGTAGTTCAGCAGTATAGCCTTCAAGAAAAGGAAAAGGGCTCGTAAAAAAGCGTCTAAATTTTGAGAAAAATGTGAAAGAATCAAGCACTAAAGATGAAAACAGCGTGTCCTTTGGAACATCTGAATAGGATCTTCTCCCAGGAGTTTCCCCATCCAAAGATGATGATGATGCTTGGTGTATGTTTTCTGACAGAAAATTTTTGGAAGATTCTAAAGGGGAACTTTGGGTCATGTGCGTTATGTGCTTGCTGTGGGCCCATGTGGATTGTGCTCGGGCTGAAAAGGATGTGTACATGCCACACAACTTCTCTAAGCTCAATTGAAATTTGTTCAATACTTTCATGACCTTATGATAAATATTTACTTCTTTAGTTGTGTCCTTCATTGGTGCTAGAGACAACATTTCTTCAGTTACATTAAAATTGTTGTCAACTCCACGCACAAATATGCAGAACTAGGCCATGTCTGAAACATCCCCACTTTCATCGAGAGCTAAAGAAAACCACTTAAATTCAGAACTTCTTTTCTTTAAAGTCTCTTCAACATCGGCTGCCATATCTTCCACTGTTCTGCTTACCATCATAAGATTAAGGTTCACTTTAGAAACCAAGGATTTCTTGCCCAGTAATGTTCACCCGAATTGCACAATCAAAGACAAATGCTGCTAAACAACATTCTTTTCCATTCATGAGAGGTAGGCCTACTAATGGACTTCTTTCAATAAACATCATGATGTCACATCCTGCATTATCATTAACTTATACGTGTATGACCCTTTAAAAGTTACAATGATTTACAAAGTATGGGTGAAGCAGTGGCGGTTCCTCGGGGGAGGGAAGGGAGGAACGTCCTCCTCAAATTTTTCTTCTTTTGGAAGTAAATACCAAATAAAATATGTTCCTTGAAATTCAAGGAAGATTCGATAATTTTTAAGTTCACAGCTATATGAAAACCTCGGTTGATCGAGTTTTAAACAATGCGCTCATGTGCTGCTAGAAAACTGTGAGAAAGATGTGAGATTGTTTGTGTGGAGAAAAGTCAATCCATTCCTCCTTTACTGCAGTTAGCACACATAGACAACAGCGCACTAGCGGCCAGAGAAAGAAGCAGAGTTTTAAAGCGAGTAAATGAACGGAGAGGGAGGAGATCCTCCTCTGAATCAGCGCATGGGCAGGAAATAGAAACCGACTGCAACAAGCTCACTACCGCTGCCATCTAACGATCTTGCATTCAACCAGACTACAACACATCTAGGATGAGGCACAATAAAAAAAGTTTTAACGCAATGCTATGAAAGACACCATATAAACTTTTCTTAAAATTATAAATAAAAAATATTATTCATTGCACTTTATATAAGCTACTATTCATGGTTTGGAACTTTCAAGGATATTTGAAGTTAAAGTCGGGTTTATATAAAACAAACAGGAAGTAGTTCTATGTTAGTATCGCTGATCTTTTGGCCCCTGAAATTCACTTCCATTCATTGTGTACTAGACAGGGCAACAGCCAAGTTGTCAGTTTTGTACAAATATATTTGAAATTGAAAGTAGGTACTCCAAACTACATTATTTTTAACATAAAAAATTAATTGGCCACTGGCAACTTTGAATAATAATGGTAGTATGACTTTACACGAACTGATACGAGTATTCTTCAAAAGCATGTGATACTGAACTTTTAAAATGTACATGTGGCAACACAGACCACGTGGGTAGGTGCAGTGTTCTCGCTTTCCTCAGATTATTTTCCATTCTCATTTCCGCGGTTCCGATTACGTGTTAGTAGCTATAGTCTCTTCCAACACGTGTGATGCTGTAGTGTGCTCGAAAAATGCTGCGAGGTGAATTTCCTGTAATTGTTAATTTGTGCAATTATTCAACAATGAATGGAAGTGAAAACATTATATATTTTGTAAAATTTAGGAAACTCAGTTTACAAGAACAAATTATTGCTATACAGAAGGGAAGACAACCCCAACACTGTCTTACATGTAGGCCTATGCATGTTGGCTAATTTGTAGCATGTTTCATTCAAGAAGGTGTCATTTCGTTCTGTTATCTTCTTTCCTCCTCTTAAGAAATACACAGGAGCCGCTACTGGGGTGAAGCCACAGTATTTCTGTTCAGAAGAGACCAGACATAAAATGAGTGCAAGACAATTGTGTAATACATCATCATTAAAGCTTGAAATCTCTATTACTTAGATCCATGGGTAATTTTGCAAAAATGTACAGAATTTTGAAAGGGAGTTTGAAAATGTTTCCAGTGGTGTAATTTTTTGTTACGTATGGGACAAAGTTTAAATAATTTATTTGAAATATTTCTACCTATGTTTTCAAAGATAAGCCTATGTACTTAAAACTCTTTCATACCATATATTTACAAGATTTATTCAATTTAAAAGTTAGTGGTGTTCTGTTAAAAATGAAGACTGTGTCCCATACGTAACAAATTAATCGACATTTTTAAACTTTGTGTCTTGTTATCAATGCAGAAAAATTTTTAGTATTTATTTTTTAAAGTATGGTGTTATATTGTAGCTGAAAATACATTAACATAAAAAATGTGAGGTATGAAATAGGCATTAAATTTTATTTTAAAATCTGTTACTAATGGGACTGTTTCCTTAGATATTAAGGAAATTCCATTTTAGGGAGATATGTGTTCTGTAAAATTTGAGAATTTATCAGGTAGTCAGGTTGCCTGCATTATGGAGGAAAAGCCCTTATTATGGCTTCGGTATACATTATAGCAATTATATGTTGCTATAATTATATGGGCTACTAATTATAATTAGTAGCCCATACATAAAAAACTTGATAATTAAAAATATAAGTTTCATTACTTATACAATTTAAGTAGGGCTGCTTGAACTAATGTGATTTTGATCATTATAATAATTTAACTTGTGAAGAATGTTTTTGTTTCACTTGTTTGATTACCTAGTTATTTTTTTATTCACAAATATTGGCTACATAATTGTGAGGTTAAGAAGCAAAAATATTTAGGTACAAACTCTATTGTAAATGTTATATACTCTTCATGGTGTGCCATTATTATCCACTTGTAAGGTATGGCTCCTATGACAGTTGCAGAAAGAGTGAGAAAACATAGGCCGAAAAAAATAAAATAAAGAAAATCCAGAGCTTCGGGAAAGTGAAAAAAAGAAAGAAGGGGAGAGATTGAAAGTATATAGAAATACTTAGAGATGTAAAATGAATAAGAGAGAGATTGATGGAGAAAGAATTTGGGAAAGAGAGAGGAAGAGAGTTCAAAGAGAGAGAAAAAAATTACAAGCTGCTCAACCTCAGATAACAGTGGGATCAACATCAAAGTTTTCACCACAAATAATAGGCAAGGCATTCAAGTGGGTTGAACGCAATTTTCCAACATCTCCCACAAAACAAGTTCATGTTCTTTCCAACACCATTCAAAATCTGTCACCTTCAAAGGTAAAAAATACTTTCTGAAAACCTTAAACTCTCTTTGATCATCGTCATCACCTTCATAACAGGTAATAGGAGCTCCTACTCCGGTATCTGCTAACTATAGTTATTGCAGGGGTTTTTTTTATTAATTCGGTTTAGAGTTGCTTTTAGTGATTGGTTGAATATTTTTATTTTACTTATTTCTGGCTTGACAATGTTTATGGCTGGAGGACTGTTCCGATCTACAAAAGTTTTCCCGCCATCTCTTCACAGGTGAGCCACTGATCTTTTCCCTGTTAGTCTGTAGTTCAGGACCATTCGAGGAATCCTTGTTCTAGGCATACGCTTGACATGGTGAAGCCAGTTGTCTTGATATTGATGAATATACTGCAGTACAGTCATTCCATGTTAAACTGAGCCTGGACATTATTTTTTAAAGTTTAGTATTTATTTCTGGAGACTAATAATAATAAACCCTTATTATTTATATTTTACAGTAGAAATAAGTTCAACAACTTAGTTCACTATATTTGTGTCTATTTTATTAAAAAATGTGAAGTGTGCACAGGCTGAACTTCAGTGTGAAAAATGATCTATGTTGAGAGTCCTTGAATAGTTCCTTCTTTTCATCAATCAGCTGATTTGGTGTCATCTTATTTACAGAAGTAGTTTCCTTTCTCATTTTAGGAATTCATTCTAAAAGCAGATGAGGTAGATAATGAGTTCTAATTACATTAATGATAACAATTGTATGTGTCACACCCGTCTCAAAAATTACTCTGAAGTTTATTTTATTTAATAATTATAAACTATAAAAGAAATAAAAGTTTACAGAAGTATGGTTGAGTCACTGGTCAATACAATCTGAATATTACTTTTGTCTGTTTCAGAATTAAGACATAATAAAGCTCTGGTTAATGTCTGTCACACCCGTCCTACAGAATATGACTGATGTTATTAAACTTTATTAACTATTATGGAAAAGTGAATTAAATTAAATTCAGTTGAATTTTATAGGAAACTTCTGTGGTTGTATATGTTCATGTCATATAAGCTCATTCTCACAAATAAGGATAGTTTTTAAAAATATGAATGAATTTTGTTCTTGTTCCAAAACATAAGACATTTCAAATGCTTTTATTCTTATTAATATTATTCGTATATGAATAGGCCTACAGAAAAGTGGAGAACATCAAAACAAAATTGGAGAAAAAAACAATGAAAATGAACCCAAAGAAGTTTTCTTGTTGAAGGAAAGGGAGAGAGATAGGAAGAGGCAAGCAAATGCGAAGAAATGTTTATCTGCAGACATGAACAAACTGAAGGCCAAAAGACGTAAGGATGCTGAAAGGTAGAAGAAAGCAGTTGGCAAAGGCTGGAGATGGAACTCCTAAGCTTGGTTCTTACAAGTGTGTGCAGTCACTTCGTTTGTAAGGCGGTTAAAAGAGTGAAGAAGGTGCTTCCTACAAGCCCGAGTAAAAAACAGGCAGTTATTGAAAAATTTTTGGAAGAAAATCCAGATGTTCCAAGTACAGTGTTCAAGAAGAGGAAGAAATCTTGGAACGAGGTTCTGGCAGCTGAAGAAGATGGTGAAGTTAAAATTATGTGCTTGAGAGTGTGTAACAGAGAAACCACTCACATTTTTACAATTGATTAAAATGATGTGTCTTATGTTTCACATGAACAATTGATACGTATTCTTCCAGATCCAACTATAAAGATTACAAGAAACAAGACTCTATTATATGTTTTCTAAAAGTATTGATGTTCTTGAACAATCTTAGAACTAAGTACTACTTCAGTTGATTTCTATGTTTATGTTTGTTGTAATGTTGTTAAAATATTTTATTACAATTGCTAAGGTACTATTTAATTTAGTGCTCCCTAAAATCATATGGATCATTTTTAGTTTTAAATTTTAATTATTTTGATATACAACACACAGGGCAAATATAATTTCACAATGTCACACCCGTCCACCTGAAAAGGGTCACACCCATCCTGTGCATAATTATTTTTAAAATGTTATGATCCAGGTATAAATGTGCAATTATTACAGAAAACATGTATAACATTAAATAACTTTTAGTACCGGTACAAAAATTCTCAAGATATTTGTTTTATTAAGTTCACAGAGTTTTCTTGTTTTCAATAGAGGTGTTCACTGCAAGTGCATATTTTTGTCACACCCGTCCTCGGACATTTACGATGCTGCTATCTTAAGTATAAATAGAATTGCAAGATTTAATGTATTACACTGTGATGCAGGTAAAATCGGGGGTCAGTAAACTATTTAAAAATGTTATGCAAATGTCACACTCGTCCACATGGAATGGCTGAGTATAGGTTCCATTCCCAGTAGGAAGTCGTCATTTCTTTTATGATCCCATTTAGTGTATCCTGCTGTTCGGCACATACACTTCGTTTCACTGGCAGTTAATTCTATTTTCATCGCTTTTTGACGAATGTGGGTATGTTTCTGGACTAAAGGTTTCAAGTAATTGATTAACTAGCTGAACTTACTCGTGTTAATTATGTAAGTCTGTGCGGCTTACAGCTGTTTCGGTGCTTCATCACACCATCCTCAGAGCCTACTAGATCTCGGCGTCATCTCGAACTTCTCTGCCTGTTGTGTGGATGCGTTTGATTGATGAAAAGTGTTGAAAAGTGGAGTCAAATAGTGTGTATGTACTGAAATTGATCTGTGTGTTGAGAATTTGATCAGGGTGTGTTTTAGTGTGTTTGTATATTTCATATTGTTCTAGTGTGTTGAGTTTTTGGTTCTTGGGTTGTATATGTAGGATTTCCATGTCCGCATTTATGTTATTGTATGTATGGTTAGCATTGGTTATGTGATCGGCGTATGTAGATGTATTGTGTCCTCTGGTTATTGCTTTAATGTGTTCTTTGTAGCGTGTTTGGAATGATCTGCCTGTCTGTCCAATGTAGAACTTGTCGCAACTATTACATGTGAGTTTGTATACACCTGTGTGGTCGTATTTATTTGTTTGTGTTTTTTGTGTGTTGAGATGTTAAAGCAATAACCAGAGGATACAATACATCTACATACACCGATCACATAACCAATGCTAACCATACATACAATAACATAAATGCAGACATGGAAATCCTACACATACAATCCAAGAACCAAAAACTCAACACGCTAGAACAATATGAAATATACAAACACACTAAAACACACCCTGATCAAATTCTCAACACAGAGATCAATTTCAGTACACACACACTATTTGACTCCACTTTTCAACACTTTTCAACAATCAAATGCACCCACACATCAGGCAGAGAAGTTCGAGATGACGCCGAGATCTAGTAGGCTCTGAGGATGATGTGATGAAGCACCAAAACAGCTGTAAGCCGCACAGACTTACATAATTAACACGAGTAAGTTCTGCTAGTTAATCAATTACTTATAATCAAGTGTTAAAAGTAATGTATGCAAGATTCAAAATGGACTAAAAGTTTCATTATACTGTTGATGATGCCTGCAGATTTATTGAATTTAAAAATTTTTTGAGAGATATCTACATGATGTAGAAAGGAAAGCTTGCACCCAAGATAATTGAATTCATTAACTCTTTCTAAAATGTTGCCATTTATACAAATTTTGCTTCGTACAGGTTGTTTGCCGCAGAATGCCATTTGTTTTTTTTTTCTGTGGATATTTCCATGCGATATTTATCAGCTATTAATTTTAAACTATAAACTGATCGTTGTAAATCATCTTCTGAAGTAGCTAGCAAAACCAAATCATATGAAAAAGTCAGTACGTTCAGACACAAATTTTGATTTATAGTTCTATGACCATGTCTTGAGTTTCTAAATATATATAAATATTGAATAAGGAGAGTGAGAAAGGACATTAAACTCTATTTGATAAGTGATCTAAAGGAAAGAAAGAAACGGAGTGATGCACTAAGTGAAGAATAAAAGTGTGAAGTAGTACAGTTCTACAGAAGGGATGACATAAGTAGAATAAGACCAGGAAAGAAGGAATATGTTTCTGTGAAAAAATCTTGAATCTCAAAAGTGGAAACAAATACAAAATCATATTTTAGTCGTGAAAATTCAAGAGGCATATGGTTTGTTTAAAAAAGATCATAATTTAAAAATAGGATTATCTATGTTTAAAACACTGAGACCATCAGAAGCATTTCCAGCATCATGTAAAGATCGCAATGTATGCAAGTGCTCATGTGAAAACACAGAAATGCTTGTGGAAGGACTGAATAAAATAAATGTCAATATTTGCACTTCCAGCTGATGAAACTGAGATGATTGAATCCAAAATTCAAAATTTGGTATGTAAGGCATAATCTGAAACAATCTTTTAGTTATTATTAAGTTAGAATAACTTAATACTAGTGTGTCTCATATTATGTAACCAAACACTTGTCCCATATGTAACTTACACTTCTCAGAAATTATATTTTTGTGATTGGAACATGTAAAGGAAAATCTTTGATCTGATAGCACATGTTAAGTATATATTGTAAAGTTATGCTCAGTACCAAAAACATTTAACTATAAGTAATTTCAGAAAAAAAATGAAGTGGAAATAAACCAGTTAACAAATGCTGATTTCCTACTATCCCGTACGCAACAGGTAGGCCTATTATTATTATTTTTTTTTTGCACTGAAATGAGATTTTGGATTCCTGGCTTTGATATAATGTAAGGAAAAGTATTCTGTTGAATTATATGAGTCTGTATTTTTAAGGTGAATCTTCCTTATGGCACAGGCAGTATAGGGAATTAAAAAAAAAACCTGAAAATGCCTTAGTTTTGTAGTATGGAATATTAGAAACTCGATGTGATCACTGGGAGAGCTGTGGGCTCACCCAACCCGCCCAAAATAGGTACCTTACTTATATAGGAAAACCGTCTTGCTTGAATGAAGAAGGCGGCCATATTTTGTCGTTGTGACGTAATTTTAGGTGGAGTGGGGGAATTATTGCAGTGTTGCCAACTGTGGTAAATGGCGCGCGTAGTGTGAGATCTGAACCTGAAATGGCGTGTGCGGGATGTGATATGAAGCTAATGGATTTCGCAGGTATACTGCGAAATACAGTAGAGTAGAAGGATTTTCTAGTTTCACACACTATTTTCAGACAGTCACTGGCGTGTCCAACTTGTGCTGATAACAGGCATTTGGTAATATGCAGGAACAACAGGTGTTATTATAGGTGCAACAAACACCACGGAATGGCACAAGATGTAATTTTGAACATAGTGCTAGACTACGTTCATTTGTGGGCAGAAGCAAGTTATCCGTTGAGCAAATTCTGAAGTTCTGTGTTCTATGGTGCCTGCTACCCAATCCTAGGTACAGAGTGCTACGAGAAGAAACCTGCATAATGGATAGATTGGCTACAGACTGGTCAAGCTTCTGTCGGGAGGTGTGCTTTGATTGGGTTTATGACAACAGGTGACAGATAGGAGGCCCCGGATGTGTAGTCGAAATTGATGAGAGTAAATTTGGACGCCGAAAATACAACAGGGACAGCTGCGTTGAGGGCCAATGGGTTTTTGGGGGGATAGAACGAGGAAATCCTGGTAACTTCTTCCTCGTCCCTGTACAGAACAGCAACGCAGAAACTTTTGCTAAATCTAATCACGCAGTGGATTCTTTCTGGCACGACTATAGTGTCTGACTGCTGGAAAGCTTATAATGTCTTGCAAAATGAAAGCTTCATCCATCTCCGTGTTAACCATTCCGTGGAGATTGTTGACACTGCCGCCAGCGGCGAGATTCACATGGAAAATGTAACACGTCTAGCGGGACAAATCTTGAACATTCACACCCAGAACATCGAGAGAAAGTGGCTCTCCGTCAAGTACTTGATGCCTGTGTTCGGCCAAAGGAAAGAGCATTTCGAGGGTTACTTTGCCAAGTCGAACTTCCCGAGGTCCCATCTGTTGTGTGAGTTCTTCAAAAGGGCGGCACTGCTCTACTCACTACAACCAAAAATGGGTAAGTATTACTATAAACGTAACCTTTCATATAATCTTACACACCTAATCTAACCTAACGTCTGAGAATAGTACACACTTAACCTAACCTAACGTCTGAGAATAGTACTAACCTAACCTAACGTCTAATAATAGTACTCACCTAACCTAACCTAACCTAACGTCTGAGAATAGTACAAAATGTAACGTAATATAACCTGTCAGAAAATACTACACACCTGTTCTAACATTACACACCTAACCAAACTTAACATAACCTGTCACCCAATACACACGTTATGTTATGTAACATTATACTGCACACCTATTGTAACATTCCTCACATTAGTTTCATTTCGTTTGCAGATATTGGCACCCCGCTACACCTATAGCCTGTCGTCTGCTGGAAATCGAGAGTCATCTACTGTACTCCAACCACGAGAAAGTCTCAGTGGAATGAGACGCAGCAGGGTAATGCTGTGAATGAATGTTGTCATAAGTGGGTACTCGTATCTCTATTGGCTAACTCTCACAGCACAAACGATAACACTGATACACACATATTTATACTATCCTAGTTACAAAATTAGATCACTGTTAATCTCCTGGTCTTTTAATCCCTCCATACAGGAAATAACATATGCAGGAGAGCGCTTGGTTTTTAAACTGACGTTATAACAGTAACATTATCTATCTACTTCGCTCCAATAGATGACGCAATAGTAAGCACATTCCTTTCACGGTTAATCTCCTGGTTGGAGAACAGTACGTTAGTGGAAGTGAAGTGAAAGAGAGAAATATGGCGACTCTGTTAATTACATTTCCTAAGTTGATTCTGTGTTATGTTTAAGAATTATTGCGTCATTGTAGTGATAATTGCATATATATTGTACAATAAAAATTGAAATGTGTCGCGGCTGTGATAAGTGTTCAAAATTAATTTCCAGCGCCACAATCCCAGTGATAAACGTGTGAATATTCGTTACGAGTCCGTTGGAAGTGGCTGTTGAAAACTCTAGATTGACCTTTTCAAAAACTGTAAATTATATTCCAATTCAAGAAAATGTATTGCAAAATGTCCCATATGCAACACACAAATACTGTGGCTTTACCCATATACAACTTCTCTGCGTTCTTCTCTACGACTAAACTAATGTAGCAGGGGCGGCTCTACAATAAGAACTGCAGAGCTGCAGAACCGCCATTTAAATGGACCTGTAAAATTAAAAATGTAAAACGTGTTTTTATGTAATCTAGTTCATTGTTTCATTTATTTTTCCAATTCATTCTCCTTCGATTCGAGATTTTATTGTCTGTAGGAGCCTTGAACTGCTGGAGAATTTTAGCTGTAGTGTACTTTTCGGATCTGTGATCGGCAGTTCCTGGAGCTCAACGCAGGGCAGTCGGCAGCAGAAAACTGGTTTTCTTCACCGCCCCATAAGACTGCATTGGAGCTGCAACCGAAGCAGATCTGTTCGAATATACAAAAGAACCGCCAACACCCTCATCTCTTTATGACCTGCGTTAGAATACACAGGCTTCTGGACTGCTGAATATCATTACAGTTCCAGTGTGTTATAGTACTGTGGGTGGTGTGATGTGATTAGTCAGTGTGTCTAAGGAAATATTTTATATTAAAAATGAATGAAATGAAATCCTTTTCGAAATTAAAGAGAAATTGCACGTTAACTTAAGAAATTAGGACGTCCTACACCAAATTTAAATTTGGAAATTTCTGGAAAAAGTCGAGGAAATCATGTAGCCTACTAGTCATTTTAATACCGACGTGTGTAATGGAAACGATTGGTTTTTTGCTGCGCTCATGAAAACGCTTTCTCCCCCACCCATACAGGAGAAAATACATGGACAAAGACCGGAGTGAAGGATTTAGTTAATTTGACTTAAAAAACTATAAGAGCATGAAAATTCGAAAACTCATTTCAAGTCAAACAAATTTGTCACTGTTAACGATATTAAAATATTCTAACACAGCTTGATTCTGCGTATTGGATTAACATTCAGAAACAAGAAGGAAATGTTTCTAAAGAGAGATATGGTCTGTCTAAAATAATTAACTGTGTGAAATTCTGTGCCGCATTTGAATTAGCGATGCGAGGACTTGCTGAATCAGGAGATTCAACAAACCGCGGTATATTTCTGGGCTTGACTGATTTTACTCCACAATTAGATTAGGCCTAAACTTCCAAAGACCATTTATAGGGCTCGTCACAATTGAAAGGAATTATGAAAACAATTCAAAATTAATTGCTGGATAGCAATAAAATTATTGGAAATTTCTCTTCATTGCCACCAAAACATGACGCAAAAAGTTTGATGCAAACTATCTTAATGGAATATAGGTTTAACGGAAATTCAGTCATAATTGAACAACATGAATTAATTTTGCTGGTTAATGGCGGGGCTAACGTAATGCGTGGGAAACACGGAGAATTTTTTATGTGTCCCACAGCTCATTTCTTGCCTAGGAATTAAATTTAATAATGCAACAAACATGTTCAGAAACTGGTCAAGTTACGATACTTTATTGCAAGTCTGTGGGAACTTCCAGCTCTCTGTTTTATAATTCCGTCTGCCGGTACGGGTATAGGCTAGAAAAGTTGACGTAAAGAAATTCGATAGGAGTTAAAAGCGTTCGAACGATAGAAAGTTCCTGATGGTTGTTCATTCAGGTATCAATGTATGGGGCACATCTCCACTACGTAACTAGTGCCAGGTGGGATAGGTGTAGCGCACGTAGTGGATAGGGCGCGCGGATCGTTGGAGTACAATTTCGGGTGCACAGTCAACTTCGAGAAGGGGCTGTAATTACACGCGTTATCCGATTTAGATGCAATAAACAGCATGCGTTTGTTAAATACACTATTTTTCATGCAGAACTGCCAACCTTTATAACCGCGAGCCGCTACTGTAATGTAGGTAACTTAACATAATTATTTTAAATGTAGTAAGTACTTTAGCCAATGTTGAAACTTAAGGCAATCTCACACTATATGCTCCAATGTTGAAACTTAAATTAAAACTGCTGAAAACAGTCAACACTACGTACTTAAAGAATTGTTTTCTTTTATATTCTGGGAGAGGACCCTTTGGCAATCTCACACTATATGCTCCAATGTTGAAACTTAAATTAAAACTGCTGAAAACAGTCAACACTACGTACTTAAAGAACTGTTTTCTTTTATATTCTGGGAGAGGACCGTTTGGCAATCTATGTTGTGAAGTGTCATGGCGGACGAGATTCATATTTGCTTTGATAACAATGGTGTACAAACGCCGAACGCGAGAACGGCAGCAATTATTGTGAGTACAGCGGGATATGAACAGTGTTGCCAACTCAGAATTTCACGTACCGCTCAACAAGCTTTAAAAAACTGCTAAACTGTAGTTAAATTAATAAGAAGAAATGCGCACAAGTGTCCAAGAGTTGATTTGTTGTAACTCTTTGCTGTATTCACTAACTGACTTGATTCTGTTCTTCCAAGTCGTCTATCTTGTTATTGGATAGAGTTTTGGTTGATTGTTTACCCTTCCTCTTCGATGACGTAGTATGGTTGTGATGTAGCGTCTTTGGTTCGGCCCGTGCTGCCAATTCTACCGATTATTTTCCAACTTTCTTAATTTTAATCTTTATTACAGAACAAACGTCAGATAAGATCGCTTAGAGAGTATCCTACACATAACATCGACAAAGCACTGTCAACAATGAGAACAGTAAAAATTAAGCGAATGCGAAAGTGACAAGTTTCTTTAATTAATTGCCTTGTAACAATGGAAATATAAATTTCTGTCTTCGACTCTTCGATATTTCCCTTTCTCGCTCCTCATCGACAATGAACAACTGTTATTTTAAAATGCAGATAAACCAACCTTCTGTTTCTGTAGTCTAATAGTCGTTTTCATTCAGTCATTCATTACACATTACATCAGATACTAAGAATTTCAGGTCAGGTGAAGGAAGTGCAAATCGGAATGGGTGACAGTTGACTCGGATAGTAATTTTTCCCAAGCATCAGCTAGGCCTAGTAGTTCGCGAAAGAAATTGAAGTATGTCCAGTCCTATAAAGGAGAATGGGAAAATATTCCTGATTTTAAGGGGTGGTTAAAACCAAGCAGAAAGGGGAAATATTATGGCTATTGCAAATGTTGTGATAAAGACATTAAAATAGATTCCGGTAAAGATGCCCTTATGAAACACAGTGCATCAACTCTAATGAGGAATTGCCGACAACCAACAATCAGTCAATGTTTCCGGACATGGACAGAAACAAGAAGTTAGAAGAGAGCGCTAAAGAAGGTAAATCATGCAAATCAAGATTTCAGGTATAACTCCCTGTAAAGTTGATTTGAATAATTTCGAGGGAAAAATTGTTCCGGAGCCGGGTATCGAACCCGGGACGTTTGGTTTAACGTACCAACGCTCTACCACTGAGCTACTCGGGAACTCTAACCGACACCGATCCAATTTTTCCCTCTATATCCACAGACCTCAAAGTGGGCTGACAACCGTCAAGCAACCAACTTCGAGTGCACACTAACTCCGTGTGACTTAAATTGTGGTTTTCTGTTAACGAACAGTGACGTGTATCGGTGTCGGTTAGAGTTCCCGAGTAGCTCAGTGGTAGAGCGTTGGTACGTTAAACCAAACGTCCCGGGTTCGATACCCGGCTCCGGAACAATTTTTCCCTCGAAATTATTCAAATCAACTTTACAGGGAGTTATACCTGAAATCTTGATTTGCATAATACACGTCACTGTTCGTTAACAGAAAACCACAATTTAAGTCACACGGAGTTAGTGTGCACTCGAAGTTGGTTGCTTGACGGTTGTCAGCCCACTTTGAGGTCTGTGGATATAGAGGGAAAAATTGGATCGGTGTCGGTTAGAGTTCCCGAGTAGCTCAGTGGTAGAGCGTTGGTACGTTAAACCAAACGTCCCGGGTTCGATACTCGGCTCCGGAACAATTTTTCCCTCGAAATTATTCAAGGTAAATCATTTTTAAATAAAGGAATAACTTGCTTATTCCATTTTTGTATGTTCGGTTAAAATACAGACCAAAATAACAGTTAAACGATATACAAAAATAGGCTGCATAAATTTAATATAATATGGAACGGAACATAATATTTATATTATTAGTTATAGGGCAGCAGCGAAGCGTGACATGACTGTTGTGTATGCTGTTCCGTTATGTAGTATTATTACTTACTATGGTACCAAATACAAATACAAGTTTTTTTTTTAATAAAAAATACAAATAATTTTTATAGCATCACTTGTGACATGAGCTTGCTTTTAATTTTGACATTACAAAATGCCGATTTTCCTTCCAATCTACCGATATTTTCTCCCTCGTCTCCCGAAATTGTTCCTTACAGGTTGGCAGCACTGGTTCGGCCACGGTCGGCAACGTTGCTGGAGAGCCTATCCCGGTATTTCGCGTTGGCAATCTATTTATTTGTCTATGTTCAATGTTGGCAATACTCTGCGATGGCGGTATGATTTAGATGGTTGGTGGTTGCTGTGGTGGTGCTTTTAACGTGCGCGGCAGTTGGTGACATAACTTACGGTAAAACATTGAAATATTTCGATCATTCTTAGGAGACTATACTGCAGAATACCACGTAAGGTACTTATGTCGTTTTTAATCGTTTTATTGTTAGAGAGAGAGACCCCAACATTTTGGGTAGCTGTCCCCCCCCCCCCTTTTTAAAGGGTAACCATTGAAAGGTTCAGCCTATCGATCAGTCAATAAAAATACAATTTAATTTGGTCAATGTTACTTATGTTCCGCCCACTATAGAGACATAGGCCAATTTTACATATATTTAGTATAACTTGTTGCTTCTTTGACAGGTTAGGTTTGGTTAGTTTAGGTTTTTGTTATAGCCTACCTTGCATTTACGATTATAGCGCAACATTGGCAGTGATAAAAGTGAAATATTCGTTCAGTGGGCGTTGGGTACTCTACATTCACCCCAAAATCGCCCTAAATAATTACGTACCTTAGTTATATCCCAAAATCTGCGTGAATGAAGAATACGGCCATACACGTTAATGTGACAGTGGGTTTGAGTGTCGCCAACATAGTAATAATACTACACATCAAATGAAACGTAACCTAACCTCTCACATAATACTACACAACTAATCAAACCTAAATTAACCTGTCACATAATACACACCTAACCCAATCTGTCACATAATACTACACATCTGTAGTAACATTCCTCACTTTTAGTATCATTTCGTTTGCATGTATTGCCAACCGTGTCGGGAGCCATCTAGTGGAAGTGGATCGTAATGCCAGGAAGAAAATAGGCTATGGCGACTTGCATAATAATAATAATAATAATAATAATAATAATAATAATAATAATAATAATTACATTTAGTTCAGTGTATGATTTGTGATAGGCTATATTAAATGTGTTAATGTAGTGATAATTCCATATACAGGTATGAATATAGTACAATAAGAATTGAAATGTGTTGTGGCTGTGATAAAAGTATTGAAAATTGGTTTATAGCGCCACATTGGCAGTGATAAAAGTGTGCAATATTCGTTCAGTGGCCGGTGGATACTCTACCTTGTATACTCTATCTTGTCCACTAGCTATCCCCTAATCATACCCTCAAACCCTCTGGGCTAAGCTAAGCCAAGATAACTTAATCTTTTGTAGGAGAAATAGCTAAGCGCATTTGACGCCCCAGTAGTTATAGATGATAATAGGCCACCATTTTGGACAAAGCAGAGTATCCACTGGCCACTGAACGAATAGGGCGAGTTGGGTGGACATATAGCTCAGCTCTCCCAGTGATCACATGAATTTCTACTAATCAATACCATAAATCGAAGGCATTTTCAAGTATTTTAGCAAGTTCCTAAGTAACCTTGCTGAAAGTGTTGTACCCGTATAAATACTGTGAAAGTGTAAATATTATGCACCATATTTCTGACGCACATTATATAAATAATATCTCACTCATTGCATTATTTCTTGTAACATGACCTCACTCACAGACAAAACAGTAGGTTGTATACTAACAATGAGAGCAATTAGAGGTACTAGCGATCGTCTCTGCCATTCACGTGATGCAAATTTAACTTGGGGGCGTAATACTAATCAATACCATAAATCGTAGGCATTTTCAAGTTATTTTAGCAAGTTCCTATAGTGCCTGGGACATAAGTAGGCCTAATCTTTACCAGTTCCTGTAGTGCCTGGTTCATAAGTAACATTCACCGAACTACTTCTTGGAGGAAAGATTAGATTATTAGATTAACTTAGCGGTAAAATCAAATAATCAGTCGTTGTTTTTCCAGACCAATAGGAGATCGATGACGCGATATATGACGTCATTCAAGATGGCAATACTTCAAAATATGAATTCAATCGGGGGCTGCTGCCTCTCGACACCCTCGTTATTTCCACTTTCCTTTATCCCACCCTACACTACATCATTGCACTTCATTCCTGACATATTTTCCTCTACTTCTCTCTTCTCCCTTTATTTACTTTATTCTATTAACTACTTTATATTAAATTGGAATACCGGACTCACCTTTGAATATGCCGGGATTCGATCCTAGCACCTTTCATTTAGTGAAGCACTATCATAGGCATTATGCTACGAATTGGTTTATGAATAAGCCCTTAAAAATTATACTTGCGCACAATTAACATCAAATACTTCCAAAGGTACCGGTATCTATACTAATAATAAATCTGTAGCCGAAATTTTTCTGGTAATTTTCGATTTTCCAAAAATAATTGGTCCTAACATATATAATTAATAACCCTGAAACCGAAAATCGCTTTTTTGAAATTTTTGTTTGTATGTATGTATGTCTGTCTGTCTGTCTGTATGTTTGTTACCTTTTTACGCGATAATGGCTGAACGGATTTCGATGAAAATTGGAATATAAATTAAGTTCGTTGTAACTTAGATTTTAGGCTATATGGCATTCAAAATACATTATTTAAAAGGGGGGTTATAAGGGGGCCTGAATTAAATCGAAATATCTCGCTTATTATTGATTTTTGTGAAAAATATTACGTAACAAACGTTTCTTCATAAATAATTTGCGATAAGTTTTATTCCGTGAAAAATTTTGATAGGACTGATATTTAATGAGATAAATGAGTTTTAAAATTAAAATAACTGCCATCTAAGGCCGTGTAATGAATTAAAAAACAAATGACTTCGTCTATAAGGGGCCTTGGACAGCAACAATCGAAAGCTATGAAAGATAGCCTACAGATAATGTTTCTGTGTTTGTATGAAGTAATATCGGATAATTAATTATTAATTCACCATTGGAAAGTGTAGTTTCTCTAGATGGACATAATGCTATAATGTTATTACAGTAACTTCTGAGTGAATCGAGGACAGGTAAGATTAAAATAGCTTCTTATGCACAGAAAACTTGATAGGCTATTCTGTACATTCGTTTCCTGTATTTCCTAAAATAATTTTTATGACCAAATGAGTGGTCTCTGGATCAAAATGATCGCATTTTAATTATGCAAATACAATTTAAATTAAGTAACATAATAAACGATTTATCCTTATATCAAACACGAATGTTCCCTGGATCAAATGTCCTATTTTAATTATGTAATTACTTTATATTTATTTCTAACGGGTGCAGCGGAGCGCACAGGTACGGCTAGTTAAAAATATGACTTTATTATTATATAGGTAATAGAACTGAATTAATTAGTTTGCTATTAACCTTACTACAGTTAATATGGTAAATAGATCACGAATTAATTAACTTATATTGTACAAGGAACTAATATGCAGCCAATCCATTTGTAACGGATTCTACATGTTCACACCTTAAATCCCTTTTCTTCTAAAAAATAATTCAGTTTTAAGAAATATTTTATAATTCTCTGATTATATGGAAGCCAAACATTCATTCTGAAAAATTTTGTTTTACAGTTCTTAGTTATAAAGGAGACTGACTGTTTTTAGCTGCTGTAACGGATGCTACCGCCTCTCTGTTAAATTCATGACTTACCATTATTCTCACTGAAAGTTCAGGTTCTAGGATGAGGTTAACAAATTCATCTCTTTCTTGTTTATATATGAAGAATTGCACTTCATTTCTTTACAAGAATTTTTTAGAAATGATGAAAAGGTAATTTATTAATGAATTTTATACAGTGTAACGGATTCTACATTCAATTGTAACGGATTCTACAAGTCACTTTGATATGTAGCTATGGATCTTTTATGAAGTATAAGATAGTAAAAAATTAATTTTTGAAGTGTAGTAATTTAATATTTACTATTTGAAATTAAATAAATGAACTTTGACAATAAATTAAATTATAAAGTTTAAAGGAAAAATGTATAGGAAAACAATGTAATACTGTTGGTGAGATATAGCATACACTAAAAAGAGTTTTATTTTTGTGTACAAAGAATTATTAGCTGTTTTTAGTCTCATTAATACTTTCAAGGTTACTTCTCAATATAACATTAACATCGTTGTGAAACTCTTACATTTAAGCTGTGCTGTTGAGTCCTGAAATCAAATGTTGGGAATATTTCTACAATTTCTCCGAAAAAAAAAAGTACTTATCACTTAAATTTGTTATAAACTTATACCATACACTAAAAATAGCTTTAATTTATATTTACAGTCTCATTAATATTTACAAGTTTATTTCTCATTAACATTAACGTCTTTGTGAAACTCGTGCATTACTCTATGTCCTTGAGTCTTGAAATCAGGAGTTGGCAATATCTCACCACAACATATCACTTCGTCATTTGGGAGCCATATACAGCATGCCCTTTTCTTTGAAGACTCAGTGGTAGGACTGAATACATTTTGTACTTTTTTTTACAGCTTTTCTTAAAGTGCTGGTACATTGGTAAGACCCAAAAGCCTTTTCTGGTTTTGACCCATCTATTGTCTTATTTTCTTCTGCTTTCTTTTTTCTATATTTCCTCATTGCTTCTCTCTTTGCCCGTTTTAGCATACCATCCAATATTCTATCTGACTGACGCCTTACCTTTAATTGGTCCCTTTTACTTTAATCCCCCTAATGACAATAAAGTGGTGAATATTAGGACTATTACTGTGGATATTTCATTCCCTAATTGATTAATAAATGAAATTTGATGTGATCTAACGATTGTAATGAATGTTAAAGTTAGTATTGAATAGATTAGAAAGTAAATGAATAATATATTTTCTCCAATATTTATAGCTACTAATATTCACCCTATATGATTAATTGAAGAATATGTCAAAATTTTTCGGATTGAAATTTGGTTTAATCCACCAATATTTATATCTCGATCTTTCTTCAGATATTCAGTCCATTTTTTTTTTATCTTCTTTCTTCTTAGCCCTAAATTTCAGCTTAGCCATACGATTATTGTATTTACTGTGATCTGCCATGATTCTGTAGGAAATTAGGCCAACTTTGCTAATGTTACTCTGCGGTAGAATGTTCCATAATCTGAAAGAATGATGTAACGCCTATTCCCCATCACCCATTCCCTATAGTATGCGGATTCGACACCTCATAAAGAGCTTAGTTGCATCAGTCTTTCAGATTTACCCCAGAATGTGATTGGGAGGAGGTGGGATAGGTTATGCATTAGATGTATGGGTTGTGTATACAATGGCAACATGTTTCAGGAATGTTAACGAATCTGTGATTATCGTACTTATCATGTGTCAAATTGTTTGAATTAAATACATAATTTCACATATGAGGATTAGGATCATCTCTGACATGACAGTACCACGTAATAATATCCATCTCTTACGTGTCACGTAGGAAACAATTTCATGGGAGCTGAACACTGGGCAACTGTACAATTTCGGCATAAGACCCAATCTTGCACTTAATTACATTTATAGTATCATAGCACAATACCGGTAATAAACTTACTAACCTTGATATATACCAGTAATCCATCTTGTGTATGCTGTAACTGTCACATATATAACTAAGCGCTATTGTAGATGTATCATGTATGTGATACTGTTGACTTGGCCCTGATATTTTCCTGAACCAATAAGAGGCTGCATGTAATTTTAACTTTCTACTTCAGCTGTGGGTAATTCCATGGAAATGAACGTAACATTTGAAAAGCAATTTGCAGCACATGTTTACTGAAATGTTGCAGATGGAATGTTTCTTTCCCACTTTTTGCATTAGACATGAAAATTAAAAGTTCCTCAGTGATGAAAACATTGGTGATCTCTCCTGGATAATGAACTTTGTCATATGACAACATACCAATCGCCAACATTCAATAACTTGTTTGTGTCAGGTTGGAGATTTTGTGAAATATCTCCATGGTCAGAACTAGGATCTGCTGTCTGCTCTGATAATGAGCAAAGGACATTATGGATGTTGCGTTTTCGTCATCAGTATTGTTATATAAAGCAATGAAATTATGGCTATAACATTGAATGCCTCAGGCTTTCAAAATGCCATAGATTGGTGGAACATTCTTCCATGCCACTCCCAGAAGAACAGCTTCCTGCTCAATTTCTGATTTTGACATATATTGTGTGCTTACAGTGTGATTTTCAACAAGATGGAAGAAGTACAAAGCATTTCTCACAACTGCTTTTCCTGCAAAAATGGACTTCCAGACTTCTCTTTTCAAAGTAACTCCAACTCCATCATGGGGGGGCCTTTCCATGATAGGATTCAAAGAAGTGCCATGTGTCCAAAGAAATCATGCTTGCCAAAGTATAGCGATTTTTAAAATATGTGGCAGCCCCATCAATCCAAATAAATAATTATTTCCACAGTTGCCTGAGAAGTTATTTCAGAAAAATGAGGTATAATCTTCCTGTTGAAAACAGCAACTTCTGTAGAAGTGTGATTTTGAACAGCTAAAATCAGAGCAAAACTTTTACATTTCAGTTCGTCATCGATATCATCCCTGTAATATATGACAGATGTGTAGATTGTTACAGAGTATGTGGAAATGCCAGGTGTAATCCAATGTGCTGCCATGACTTCATGTTAATGTTTATAATAAAAAGTTTTCTGTAAAGTCAGTCAGCATGATGATTGTGCCAGGTTGTAAGTTTTCTTTCAGATGGCAAAGTTTAGATACTTGTCTGGATATATCATACATGTGACTTTTCATTTTAATGATCTGACTGAACAGTTCCTTCTTAGCTTCTGTTAATAAGCCAATTTGTTTCTTCTCCAAGGATCCCTTACATCACTGGTTTTATATATATATATATATATATATATATATAATAATTACCTATTCTTCCTGGTTATCTTCAAGTTCAAAAGACTGAATTTGTGACTTTAAATGTGATCTGTTCAATGAAGTTATCACCACTGCTCTAGCATTCATTACAATCAGAGCTTTTCATACAGGAAGAGGATTCAGTATTGCACACCAAAAAATTCATCACTGCTTGTAAGCTGTTTCTGTTTATATTATGAATATTATCAACCATTTCCTTTAATAGTAATTTCATGTTCTCACACTATGGACAACAGCACACTTCCTGCCATTGTGATCCAAATGAATTGGACTTCATCTAGTCGCAAGCTGCAAAATGTTATTGTTGTTTTCTAATGTCAGGTGTTTGACAATAAAGTCATTTGACCTCTTGCACTCCAATATTTTTCAAATATATTGTCATGGTCAGCCACTGAAGCACAGATTTTGAGGTGTTCCGAATCCATTTCTTGGTTCGAGTTGCACAATGGGCAGTTAGGAGATTGATATATTCCAATTCTGTGCAGGTGTTTGGTCAAACAGTCATGGCCTGTTGCCAATCTAAATGCAGCTGCAGACGATTTGCATGGTAAATCGGGAATTAAGTCTGGATTATGATGCAGAGAGTTCCATTTTTTCCCCTTGAGATTGTGTTATCAAATTTTGTTTGTTGAAGTCTAAGTATGTAGATTTAATAAATCTTTTCACAGAGTAATATGTGTGTGTGTGTGTGTGTGTGTGTGTGTGTATCTAATGCTCTGGATTTAACAATGAAGTCATCATCCTTCTTGCTTCCCAATATTTTGATGGAAGGTCCACAAATGTCCTAAGAGTTTCACAATTAGCCAGGTGCTCCATCTCCATGTCCTCTTCTCTGGTGCACAGTAAGCATTTAGGTGAATTCAGTACTCCAATACGATGGAGGTGTTTACTGAGGCAATCATGACCAGTAATCAATCTAAACATGGCCACGGCAGATTTTCGAGGTAGATCAGGAATTAGTTTTGGATCTTACAGAGTAATATGTAGATTTAGTAACAGGTCTGTAAGAAGCACTGCTGCCATTTGCTAAAGCATCCGCATTCTCGTTTCCCAGGATTCCACAATGGAATGGTATCCATTGGAATACAATTCTTTTATTGAGTGTTATTAATTGAGAGAGCATTTTAGTTATTTCTGCTGTTTGAGATGAAGATGTGTGTCTAGAGACTTAATAGAATAGCTGCTTTGGAGTCTGACAATATAACTGCATTTTTAAATTTGTTGATGTGGCATGGAAGATTCCTGAGACTTTCACTTATTGCAATGATTTCTCCATCAAAACTTGTTCTATATCCAAGAGATCTATAAAGTGAGAAGAGACAGCACGTAACACCTGCACCGGCACCTTGTTCCCTGGAGATCAAGGATCTGTCGGTGTATAAATGAAGCCAGTTTTGTGGATGGTACCTAATATTAATTGTCTCTAAAGACAATTGTTTCATTATTTCAGTGTTTACTTCTGATTTCAGTATTTCTGCTGTTAAATTTAGATTGTACTGTATATTTAATAGAGTTAAAGGGTTTGGTTTATTTTGTAAGTTTTCTTTTAAATTCGGGATGTTGATTTTCTGTTTTAATTCTTGAACCATGGATATGAAACTTTTTTGAGTTTTCAATCTACAGAGAGGACTGTATGAATGCCAATTGTTTCCTAGTAATCTGATAAGTTCTTCATATTGGATCAGTGCTTTTTCTTCTATTGTCATTTTGATGCTGTTAATATTAGTGAGGAATCTCATAGAATCTATTCGAGTTAAATGGCAAGTTGTAGCCGATTATGTGAACACCATATTTTAACGTTTTGGTGGCTACTTCATCTACATAAATGTAGACAGCCCTATTTTTGTCAATGGAGATTCCTTACAAAACAGTTCATATGCTTCTTTCAATGTAAACAGGAACAGTCTCTTCTGAACTGGTATTTTCTTTTTGGTTGTCTCATATGCAACTGTTTTAAAATCTTTCCATTTTGGAGACACACAGGACACAGTATCTGCTCTATAGAAGTCCTTCACTTTCTTCTTCATTTCATCATTAACACCATTGGATCTCGTTTTGTAATTATAACTTATTGAGATGAAGATGGAAACAGTTCACGAATTACTCTGGTTTTCTTCCTTGGGCTTGTTGGAAAAGCCTCCTGCACTTGCCTGACAGCTCTTTTAAGGGACCTTCCAGATTTGTGTGGTGATAATGAGGCTACAGATGAGGGTACTGATTGTTCTTCTAATGCTTTCCATATTGTCCTCATCTTTCACATTCATAATTTTGATGCTTCTTTTGCTTTCTTTTGGTAGGCCTTGTCATTATTTCTCTGGTCACGAACCTTTTTCATTCATAACTTGACAGATTCTTTTTCTTCCTGTTTCTTCATATCATTTTGCTTTTCCTGCATTTTCTTCATACAATCTTTTGCCAGTATTGGAGTCATCTAACATGAAAGAATCATAATTACCAACACTATTTAAAGCATGATAGGACAATAATATTATGTATGGCCAATGTAGTGTACTAGGGATGTATTTCTCAGTATAAAACAGCCTAAATCTGAACTACTTTACAGTCATTGCATGCTAAACTGAGCCTGGACATTATTTTTTAAAGTTTAATATTTCTTTCTGAAGACTAGTAATAATAAACCCTTATTATTTATATTTTACAGTAGAAATAAGTTCAACAACTTAGTTCACTGTATTTGTGTATTTTATGAACAAATGTGAAGTGTGCACACGCTGAATTTCAGTGTGAAAAATGATCTATGTTTAGAGTCTTGAATTGTTTCTGCTTTTCATCAATCAGCTGATTTTGTGTCATCTTATCTACAGCAGTAGTTTTCTTTCTCATTTTAGTACCGGTAATTCGTTCTAAAAGCAGGTCAAGTAGATAACGAGTTTTAATTACATTAATGGTGACAGTTGTGTGTGTCACACCCATCTCAAAAATTACGCTTTTATTTTATTGTACGTTTATTTTACTTGTTAATAAGAAAGTATAAAAGAAATAAAAGTTTACAGAAGTAAGGTTCAGTCACTAGTCAATACAATATGAATATTACTTTTGCTTGATTCAGAATTAAGACATAATAAAGCTCTGGTTAATGTCTGTCACACCCATCCTACAGAGTATGACTGAGGTTATTAACCTTTATTTACTATTAGCTATGGAAAATTGAATTAAATTGAATTCAGTTGAATTTTATAGGAGACTTCTGTGGTTGTATATGTTCATGTCATATAGGCTCATTCTCACAAATAAGGATAGTTTTTAAAAAATATGAATGAATTTTGTTCTTGTTCCAAAACATAAGACATTTCAAATGCTTTTATTCTTATTATTATTATTATTATTATTCGTATATGAATAGGCCTACAGAAAAATGGAGAACATCAAAACAAAATTGGAGAAAGTCACTTCGTTTGTAAGGCAGTTAAAAGAGTGAAGCAGGTGCTTCCTACAAGCCCGAGTAAAAAACAGGCAGTTATTGAGAAATTTTTGGAAGAAAATCCAGTTCCAAGTACATGTTCAAGAAAAGGAAGAAATCTTGGAACGAGGTTCTGGCAGCTGAAGAAGATGGTGAAATTAAAATTATGTGCTTGAGAGTGTGTAACGGAGAAAACACTCACATTTTTACAATCCATTAAAATGATGTGCCTTATGTTTCATATGAACAATTGATAGATATTCTTCCAGAACCAACTATAAAGATTACAGGAAACAAGACTCTATTATGTATTTTCTAGAAGTATTGATGTTCTTGAACAATCTTAGAACTAAGTAATTTAATTTAGTATCATATGGATCATTTTTAGTTTTACATTTTAATTATTTTGATATACAACACATAGGCCAAATATAACTTCACAGCATCACACCCGTCTACCTGAAAAGTGTCATGCCCGTCCTATGCATAATAATTTTTTAAGTGTTGTGATCCAGGTATAAATGTGCAATTATTACAGAAAACATTTATAACATTAAATAACTTTTAGTACAAAAATTCTCAAGATATTTGTTTTATTAAATTCACAGAGTTTTCTTGTTTTCGTTAGCGGTGTTCACTGCAAGTGCATATTCTTGTCTCACCCGTCCTCGGACATTTACGATGCTGCTATCTTAAGTGTAGTTAGAATTTATTCTGCGACAATAATTACACAGTAGGTGCAAGGTTTAATGTATTACACTGTGATGCAGGTATGAGACTTGTAGCATGCACTGTAAAAAATCGGGGGTCAGTAAACTAGTTAAAAATGTTATGAAAATGTCACACCTGTCCACATGGAGCCCAAAGGTTCATTCCCGCCATTGGTCCCTATCCTGAGCAAGATTAATCCATTCTCTGTCATCATATCCCACCTCCCTCAAATCCATTTTAATATTATCTTCCCATCTATGTCTCGGCCTCCTTAAAGGTCTTTTTGCCTCCGGCCTCCCAACTAACACTCTATAAGCATTTTTGGATTCGCCCATACATGCAATATACCCTGCCCATCTCAAATGTCTGGATTTAATGTTCCTAATTATGTCAGGTGAAGAATACAATGCGTGCAGTTCTGTGTTGTGTAACTTTCTCCATTCTCCTGTAACTTCATCCCTCTTAGCCCCAAATATTTTCCTAAGCACCTTATTCTCAAACATCCTTAACCTATGTTCCTCTCTCAAAGTGAGAGTCCAAGTTTCACAACCATAAAGAACAACCAGTAATATAACTGTTTTATAAATTGAAGACATTATTACAAAAACAACCCTTGTCAAAATTGCTATATTTCAGGAAAATAATAAAAATAAATAGAACAACACATGTCAGCTGTTTCCGTAAAGTAGTGTTTATCCTTGTGTCAATTGCACTTGACATGGGCCGTTTTTGGAGTCTATAAACATTTAAAATAGTAGCAAATGTGCCCTTAACTCAATTTCATTAAAAATTACTAGAACTGTTTTTGTAATAATGTCTTCAGTTCTAACGTTCAGATTTTTTGACTGCAGACTGGATGATAGAAGCTTTTCAACCGAATAATAACAGGCATTTCCCATATTTATTCTGTGTTTAATTTCCTCCCGAGTTCATTTATATTTGTTACTGTTGCTCCAAGATATTTGAACTTCTCCACCTCTTCAAAAGATAAATTTCCAATTTTTATATTTCCATTTCGTACAATATTCTCGTCACGAGACATAATCATATAATTTGTCTTTTCGGGATTTACTTCCAAACCTATCTCTTTACTTGCTTCCAGTAAAATTCCCGTATTTTGTTACATTTGTTACATATACAAAAGTAAAGCATGATGTATGTAATAATTAGATTGAAGATTTTTAAGAAAAATGCTCAGACATGTCGAATCTTATTTCTTAAAAGGATTTATTTTGTAAATGTGAATTTTTTTGTGTAGTCATTGTTGCATGAACTATGACGTCATCGAATAAATGTTTAAATTAGAACATATTGTCGTGTGAATGCAAGAAGTATGTTACTCGAAATTTGCGTTGTTTAGTTACCTCTTTTATAGCATAGCAAACATCGCACAAAATGTAATGCAAGAACTTGGTAACTGATCGAACGATACCAGCGACATCTATTTTCCAATATAACAAATAGGTAAATGAAAACGAGACATATTCCTTAGTGCAATAAATAAGTAAATAGGCAATGTCATAAAATATGAAAAATCAAATTACCTAGTTCTTGCATTCACACGACGATATGATTTTTCTCATATTTTCTGAAAGAGCATGTTTGAAATTGCACATTCTAGAAAATTTCACTTATTTAATTGAAGTTGAGGTCTCTCCATACAACAAGAAAGAAGTTTCACTAACTTTCACACAAACACATGCATGAGGCTATTAATTTTACTAATAGTAAACAATAAATAATTAAATTCATTTAATTAATTATTCAGAATGTCCTCTACTGACAATCTGGCAATGACTAAGGCGCAGTACATTTTCCTTTTGAACATTATCTTTCACAGCTGATGGTATTTCTCTACATTCCATTCTTATTCTGGGCTTCAACTTGTTCATGTCACTGGGTTGTTTGGCAAAGACCCTACACTTCAGGTCATTCATTAATAATGTTCTACACAAGGACAGGTCTTTCACTGCAAACCAAGCATTCTCCAGTCTTTCCTATTTTCTGCCTTCCTCTTTGTCTCCGCATATGATCCATATATCTTAATGTTGTCTATCATTTGATATCTTCTTCTGCCCCGAACTCTTCTCCCGTTCACCATTCCTTCCATTGCATCCTTCAGTAGACAGTTTCTTCTCAATCATTGACCCAGCCAATTCCTTTTCCTCTTTCTGATCAGTTTCACCATTATTCTTTCTTCATCCACTCTTTCCAAACACAGCTTCGTTTCTTATTCAGTCTGTCCATTTGGCACACACTTCAGCTAACTCTATAAAAAGAAATCAAGCATAACATGTTATACATGTTAAAATCAATTGTGTGTGTTGAATAGATTAGTCTAGAAGGGAGTGAGATGATCTGCTGTAACCTTGAGATTTCCATTACAAATTCCATCTGATCTGGTTGCTTTCACCTTGAGGATGTCTGCTCTTACTTTCACTGTAATTACTACCGGTATCTCATATCACTCTGGTTCTTTGATTTGGCATGCAGCGGTTAGGTTACCTCTGTTGAAGAGAAGGGAGCAGTGGCGTAGCGTTAATGTAAGCTAAAAAGCTCAGCTTCCCCAGTTAATAATAATTTCGTAATAAACCTGCAGTTTATGAACAAAATTATTTATTAATTTTAATAGAATTTATATTTATGCATTAAATATTGTGATGCGGCAGCTCAGGATGATTTGTGATGCAGCACTAAACAAGAAGCCTGCACACACCAGCTTCCAAGCTCCACTGAATTAAAAGCAGACTGGTTTCTTTCACTCATTCTTCTGTGCAATCCACCCTGCAGATTTTCCATCCCTTTCTAACTAAACTACCCTGGTCGCAAGGCTCGCAAGAAGCTAGCTTTGACATTGAAAATGATTTAGTTTCCGACTTATCCCTATTCGTGAGTTGTGTTCAGTTGAAGTGTTAGTGTACATTGTGGCTGATATAATAAATAATGAGTGATATAACAGTTCCTGACACCAATTTACTTGAATTTTTTAGGACAATTCTATTATCAAGACTGACTTACGAACAAAAGTGTGATATAAAAACAAATGAGCAACTCCCTTGCTATCAATGAAGGACACAACCAAAAGACAGATGCATACTTATGTAATGATACTAATACTATATTTATTGATCGTTAAATTTTAAATTATTGTTTATTTAATGACGCTCGCAACTGCCAAGGTTATATCAGCGTTGCCGGTGTGCCGGAATTTTGTCCTGCTGGAGTTCTTTTACATGCCAGTAAATCTACTGACATGAGCCTGTTGCATTTAAGCACACTTAAATGCCATTGGCCTGGGCCGGGATCGAACCCGCAATCTCGAGCACAGAATGCCGGCTTTAATGACTGTTAATATTGTGATTTCTCTAAATATGATGGGGAGCGAGGTAATGTTATACATATACGTATCTATTTGTACCTAAATTCCAACCAATCTTTGATTGCTGACTTGACATTGACTAGTATTTATTTTAAGACACTATTTTTGTAATACGTTTTCTCATAAGTACACGAAAGACAACTTGAGTTAGCTTCCCCTGCTCAAAATTTCATGCTATGCCACTGGAAGGGAGAAGTGTTTTTCCCAAGATTCCAGTGGCAGTGCTTTTACATTTTCTTCTAAGGATATTAGAAGAATCTGTTAGTGTCTCTTGATCTTAGGCATTCCTTGTTCTTCTATGAAATTAGTTTCCTTGGTCTTTAGCAGATTTTTTGTATGCTTTCCTTTTCTCTGCACAGAGACTTAGGTTTGCCTCGGAGATACCTGTTTGTGCTCTGCAGGAGTTTGATCATTAATGGTTATATAACGAATTGGCACAGCAATACGAGATCGACCACAACAACTTAATATTATCCATTGTAACAAGTTGACTTTATTACTATTACAATAATGCATATTTAAAACATTCTGGTTTAACAGATTATCATGACATCAATTTAGTTTATACAAACATCCATGTTATAGTCTCAAAACCTTCGTCGCCAATCCTAAGTCCTTCTTTATTTACACTATTTTTCCACAACAGTCAAATAGGATCCCATAAACCTTTCTCCCCTTGATTTCAACACATTGAAGATGCTTTTAAATTATATATGTAATATTTTCTGTGTCATACCATGTTAAAATATGCACATTTAATTTAAGAGGCTTATCTTTCAACAAGCATTTATTTGAGTCATTACATATTTTAATCTAATACAATAACTTGTTCACGATCTCCAGCTAACATGAAGAATATGACATTAAATATGCATATTTATTACATAATTTGTTGCTGTGTTTTAGTATACTTTTTAGAAAATATTTTTAAATGTATTCATATATTCTAACTAATTAATTTGTGTACTTTAACATATATTATGCAATTTAGGTACAAATGTCTTTGTCTGAAGATGCCCACAATAGGGTGAAAACGTTCATAAGAAAAATAAATGTGTTAACAAAATATTTTTAAGTTAACATCGTAATAAGTCAAGACGGAAAATAAACAAAAAAGTATATTATCTCTTTATCATATTCCGACTTATTTGATAATCTTTTTAAAATGTATTCCAAACTTAAATTTGAGATGAAGTATGCTGAAATAAATTTAAAGTAAGGATATCGTAAATAATTAAGTGTATACATTTTATCTTTCCACAGTAGCGGAAGTAGAGTGGAAGCAACAGTGCACAGGTCAGCTACCCATACACAGTCCACTGAGTACTTAGTTATGAGTCTAGAACACGCGAGATAAACCGCAAAGGGATAGTTTTTTACAATTTGAATTGTGTATGTGACCAGAGTCGACAGTAAGTAGCTACCCATGCTGCCATTCAAGGACATTCATGGTGGATTATAAGACAGTTGTCTGTTACTGTGTGCAGTATTGAGTTGAATTTCAGAGCAGTACATCTATTATTGTGTGCAATATAATAATAATAATCTGTGGCACTACAGCCCATGAAGGGCCTAGACCGACCAGCCGGCTACTAGCCTCACGCCCACATGCCGAAGCAGAGGTGGACGATCATCCAACCAGAATTTAGGTATCGTGTGGTTAGCACGATCCCCCCAGCCATTATAGCTGGTATTCGCAACCAGATTTCGCTACCTATCGTAGCTCCCCAAGTGCATCACGATGCTGGGTGGACACCGGTCCCATGCACTGGCTGAAATTTCATGAGAAAATTTCTTTCCCCATGAGGATTTGAACCAGTGCGCATTCCGTAACGCGAGTCCTAGGCAGGATGCCTTAGACCGCGACGCCACGGCGCAGGACTGTGTGCAATATAGACTCTCATTTCTCTGCTTTGTGTCTATTGCTTAAGTCAGAGTTCGGAGATTTAATACAGAACGAATAATTTGCATTTGCCATAACTTAAAATAGAAAAGGAAGAAAAAGAATCATCTGGTAAGTATCCTAGAAAAATTCAAAAACGTTTTCCTGCAATTGATCCACCTGAAAAGACTACATTTCATAAAATAGTGAATAAATTCAGAACTATGGGATCAGTATTGAGCATGAAAAGAAGACAAATATATTATAAGAAAGGAAAAGTTGGATGGTATGAGTGCTCGAGTAGTTGCCTCGAAAATCTCTCACATAATGCCACAAAATTACTAAAAATGGGAAGAAATAGCCAACATTTCGGAAGCACAGCTCTAACATATTATGAATTAAATTATGTCTAGACACTACAAAACCTGCCTTGCAATAAATGGGGAACACTTTCAACATTGTTTTTGAAAAGGTAAGCATTCGTTAGCCTTTTCACAATTTTAAATTGTAAAAAACTTCCTTCTACGGTTTGTCTTGCATGTTCTAGACTCATTGGAACAGCTTATCTGCGGCAATCTTTCAGGATAATCCTCTCAAAATCAATACATTTAAGGAAAGTTGAGATAATTAGTCTGGGAATTTAATTGTAGGATTATCTAAATTGTGTCATGATTTGTAATTAATTGAGGTTACTTGTAATTATTTAAGTTGATAACAATTGGGTTTATTAGAAACACTTATAAGTTAGGTTTACTTTTGCTTATAGTAGGCGTTATTGTAGCATAGTCATAGGTTTATTGCATTTATTTATTTATAGTTAAATTTACGTTTATTTTTTTTATTACTGTAATTATTATAATGTTATTATTGTATCCTTCACAGTATATCACTGCCATCGAGTGTATACCAAATTGCAGTGTTAATAAATAAATACTTACATACATAAATGAGTGAGAGTTCAGCGGGCTGTGTGTGGGCAGCTTGTGCACTGCTGCTTCCACTGTGCTTATGCTAGTGCGGAAAGATAAAATGTATGCACTGTAGTTGTGGTGGTACTGAATACAGAAATGTGGAGGGTCACCACACTTATAGATGAGTTGATGACAATATAACTTATCGTATCATTTATGATATAGTGCAAATATCTAAAGATCTCACACCAAGTTGAACACTATGAAAGTCTCAAATCATACTCCACTTGTGGTAAGGATATCTGTAAACCAGAATTCATTATTCTATAGGACAGTATGTTAGGATAATAACTAGTGGAAATGAATTGAAACTATTATTCTTTGAAGTATAGCTGTAAGAATTGAAGTAAAGGAATTAACTGATATGAAAAGCTGTTGAAATTAAATTGTTCTCAAATTATCTCTTTTCAGAAGCATTTTCTGTGTCGGATAAGTACCTGCAACATCACTAATGGCTGATATATTTCTGCACAAAGATGCTGTAAATTTACTCCACGAGAAACATGTCATCTTTTTCGGAGATTCAAGTAAGTATAGCAATATACCAATAAAACACTTCAGTGGAAAACTAATAAACATTTTTTTCAACAATGTTGCACTATTTTATGTTTGATATTTGATTTATTCAGGTTTTTATATACCATATATTCCCGCAGATAAGGTGATAGTTGAATCATTAAAAAATACCCATGGCAGATACCAAAAAAAGAAAAAAGAGACCTTAAAATTCTGCACTAAAACCATTATAAAATACAACAAATCACTTTCGTCATCTGAGGCAAAGAGCTCATCAAGTACGTCCTGAATATTTTCAGAAATGATACATATGAAATATACCGTAAAATAATTTTCAATAAAAAAATAATGGGTTATTTGAAATCAAGAATGCAAAATACTGATTCAGTTCGAATTGATTAATCTCTTTTTGATGTCAGATGTCTGTGTCCAGATACAAGATAGCAAAATTGTAACATTTTGGCATGAAAGGTTTATTCTGACGTCAGTCATAGTACCATGAAAACAGAAGTGTAAGATGAACTTTGTGCCTTGTGATTTTTGTCACAGTCTGTCTGTTCATTGTGCCTCGAGGTTTTTCACACAATAGTCATGGAAATATAGGTTATGTGGATAATGTATATATATATATATATATATATATATATCAAATAAAATACATTACATTATACAGTGTTAAAGAAAGTACTTATTATATTTTTTTACTTTGATTCAAGTATAGATGTTGCATGCTATCATTGGGATTTTTTTTAATTCAATGTCACTTCTTTAATTTTGATTTTTACATGAGAGGAGATTGGGTGGCTGGGTAGCTCAGTTGGTAGAGCAGCTGGCTACAGACTGGAAGGTCCAGGGTTTGATCCCAGATGGTGACAGGATTTTTTCTCGTTGCCAAACTTTCAGAACGGTCCCGAGGTTCACTCAGCCTCCTATAAAATTGAGTACCAGGTCTTTCCCGGAGGTAAAAGGCGGTCAGAGCATGGTGCTTACCACATCACCTCATTCTAGTGCCAAGGTCATGGAAAGCATGGGGCTCTACCTCCATGCCCTCCAAGTGCCTTCATGGCATGTTACAGGGATACCTTTACTTTTTACTTTTACATGAGAGGAGATTAACAAAATCATGTGTGAAGTAGCTATATTCCAAAGCATTAATTTTTCTATATATACTGAAATTGTTTTTAATTTCTGATGAAAATTTTCTAAGTTCAGAATGCCCTCAGGTGCCACCAGGCAAGGTAGTGAAGAGTAGCTTCATAGCATCATTGTTGTAGAATCAGCATCCTTCTCGTAAATCATTTGCTATACTTAAGCAAACTGCTGAAGAATTTAACATGTCCGTTTTCATAAACAACTTTTAGAAATGGTTACTAGATATATGACATATTTTAGTTTATGTAAATTTATGCCAAATTAATAACATATAAGTCTACTGTACTTCAAGCATACAATGTATTAATGAAGACATAAAAGTCTTACTTTTGGGATTGTAAAGAATGTCTTTAGTATGCAATGTAGAAAATGAAATTTCGTTATCTTATATCAATGCATATTACATGATGTCAGTTACTTACGATATGTCTTTTGAATACTGTGTTACACTGAACTCAGTTGACAAATGGAAAACAGTACTAATTGTAAAACTGAAATAATTATTGTACGAAGTAATATAATGACGTGTTCCCTCCAAGATGTCCGTAATCTGAGTGACCTTTTTCATTTGTACTGTTAAGTTGGCAGTACATAGCCTATCCCCCTTTTGTACTGCTAGAATTCTCTACCTTTTGTCTCCTTATCAGCTTGTCTGGATTAGTTTTTGTGGAATACTTAAAATGAATACAGTACATAAATTGAAGTAGTCCATGGTACAGTAAACAATAATATTGAAATTTGCACATTTTCACCCCTACAAATTACAGTATTAACCACAATGCAAGAAGAGCATCCACTCAAGGGGCAAACATATTGGAACTGGATCACACAGTTTTGTGTACTGATCGATTGATCCTTCCTTCAGCATGCTGTCTTCAGTGACAAATGCTTATTCTTCCTGGACGGGCACACACATACACAAAATGCACGATACTGGCCCAAAGAATACCCAAGATGGATGTGTGAAGCTAACAACCCTGGAGCTCTCAAAAGTTATGATGTGGTGTGGAATACAAGGTGATATGGTTGTGGGACCATATTTCTTTGATGGAAATGTAAACCAACACACAATGGGGAATTGCTGGACAGCACTGTAATGGAGTTCCTGTATGATTTACCACTGAACAAACAGATCATGTGATTTCAACAAGATGGGATCATGGTACATTATACTCTAACATTTCGCCAGAAACTAAATGAGATGTTTGGTGTGCACTGGGTTGGACAAGGTGGACGTCAGTCATGGCCTCCACAGTCACCAGATCTCACACCCTTGATTTCTTTCTATGGCAATTTGTGAAACCACGTTTTTCAGACAGTGCTTACATCTATAGATGACTTGAAACAAGGATCACTCATGTTATCCAGCACATCCCACCTGCAACACTTTTAAGCATGACAGAAGAATGTCAGGATCAAGTGAGGTTCTGTCTCCAAGTAAATGGAACACATTTTGAACATTTGCGGTACCGTAATTAATATACTGTACGTAAGTGTATTTCTAATGAGAGTAATGTTTCTCATTTGTTAACTGACTTCTGTGTCACACAGTAGTTTAAGAAAAGTAATTACAAGCTATAATACAGTGCGAAAGAGAAGTCATTCCACACTGGAGAGAGCAGAGTGTAAGCACTAGCAACAGTAGTTATGTAGGTAGCATAACTCCCACTTGTAACAATTGCATACAGCTACACAACCCCCATTGAAAGATGGGCTGCTGCAACTGAAATACTTTCTCTAACAGTAGATTATCACTCACATGTGGAGAGACTTCCTTTCCGCACTGTATAATTTTACAGCATGTTAAAGGAATTACATATTTTAAGAAAATTATCTTATGACGAGTTGCCAAACTAACTTACTATTATGACAAGTGTTGCATTGCATGTTTCCACGTATTCACATTTTTTTAATGTTCTAGTGATATTTAACTTATTTTATATTTTTGTTTTCTTATTTTCCGATAATGGTATATCTCTAATGTGATAAGTTGAGCTATATATAATCATAATTTTCCTTACTGTGTGTACTTAAAAATATTGTATTCATTGTATGCTTTGTACTGCACTATTTTATTATTACCATTATTATTATTATTATTAATATTATTATTATTATCATCATCAATAATTGTCTTATCTTTTTATGCTTTGTATGCCTAATTTATTTTTGACCTGCTGTTCACATTTTATTATGCTTTTTTCTTTCTTTCTCTATGTTATATATTATGTCTGATTTCTTCTTACTTGTTGTTTACATTTTATTATTATTATCTTATTCAGTTTTGTGTGTAAAATTTAGTGTACTTTGTAAATTTGTAGTGTTTTTGTAACGCAGTTTTTACTCCTGGTTGAGTGTTAGAGACGGCCGTATGGCCTTAACTCTCCCAGGTTAAATAAATCATCATCATCATCATTATTATTATTATTATTATTATTATTATGTATAAACAAATAATTAGAAAATGAGTCAACTTCGTGACACATTTTTGTTTATTCATATAAGAAAACTTTATTAAAACTGTTATCAGAAATACTATAGTAGAACCTGGAATTATCCATTAAACTTCCTGTGATCTATCTATTGTCATAAAAGAGCGCCATTTTTTAAACAGTGTACAGTTTGGACAAAAAAAAAAAATCCGGAGCATAGCTGTGCTATGCTGCAAGATTTTAAACACAGAACTATGTTTGGGATTACATAGTAAATGAAAGCCATCAGTGCTGTAGATTATACATTTATTTTGTTTCTTTATTCTTAGTTAGTTTCTACAGGTATAAGTAGAACGAATTCTTGAACTGTGAGTAATGGGCGATGATACTTCTATCATCACCCATTACTCATGGTTCAGTGTGGCGAGTGCATCTCAATCCTTCCAGATTTCTCACAGAAGTCATGAATTCTCAATTTTCTCTTCATCCTATCAAGCTCTTTATGTAACCCCAAAAGAAAAATCAAGGGGTGTTAAATCTGGAGACCTGGCCGGCCATTCTACTGGTCCACGTCGACCAATCCAATGTCCAGGGAACTGTTCGTCCAGTGTGCTGCAACATTTCTGTGGCTTAACCTACCAGAATGAAGAATGATATCAATTCTTTCCTCTGTCGATAATATCATCACGAAAATCAAGAAATTTGTTATAGGAAAGCTTCAAATAATCACAACAATGCATGAAACTGTCACAGGTTAACCAAATAGTAAGGCAGGAAAAGTTAATTATTAGAATTGCGTAAAAACACATTTTCCAAAGCCTCCTTAGTACCATACCATGTTACAAAATATCTGTAGATGCAGTAACTAATTTTGTGTCATTATGACAGTTATCTTTAAATAACTTGAAAAGGATTAGAGATACCTTAAAACGAATTGCACCATTGCTTTTCTAAGAAAATTTCACATGATTTCGAGTAACTACATGATCCCCTTTCCATTTAAGATTTCAAAATTGCATTTAAAATGGTGGCTTTTGAGATAGCTGAGGGTTAGAATCGAATGTGTGACTGGTAGAGCATTTGGTCTTACAAATACTGGTAACACCTATAGTAACCGAAAATCAAGCATATGGAAGATATTTATATGGTTCCAGACTTTTGATTCATCCTGTACTTTAAATCAATTAATTTTTTCATAACAAGCATTTATATATATATTTAACATGTTGACTGCCACTTGACGCGTATATATGTCCCTATACGTGCTGTGAGACGTATATACGCTTCAAGCGGCAGTCAACCTGTTAAGGAACATATCAGTCTTACCAAAAAATATATGCTACATCGTAAAATATCTAGCCTTAGTCATTACTATTTCATGTATTTTGCCAGTTTTGTCGATTACAAAAAAATTATTATTTACGTTTTTAATTTTAACATTAAAGTTATTTAGATAAGTCAAGGAAGTGCTTTTATTTCTACTGTCTATGAAGTAACATGCTTGATTGTGTGTGGATAAGCTTTAGGGCTTCTATCATGTTGTCTTGGTGTTATTGGCTGATGTTTCGACCGCTGTGTTGTGGCCATCTTCAGAGCAGTTGTTGGATAAGGAAATAGTCTGCCAGTACTTATATATATATATATATATATATAGTAATCTCGATGGGGGGGAGTACTTGCTGTGATAAGTCGTAGGTTCTCCTTCTGGCATCTGATTGGTCCTACGTGGTCCAATCCGGTATGAAGCGATTGGACCACGTAGGACCAATCAGATGCCAGAAGGAGAACCTACGACCTATAACAGCAAGTATACTCCCCCCCCATCGAGACTACTATATATATGTAAGTACTGGTAGACTATTTCCTTATCCAACAACTGCTCTGAAGATGGCCACAACACAGCGGTCGAAACGTCAGCCAATAACACCAAGACAACGCGGTAGAAGCCCTGAAGCTTTTCCACACACCATGTACACCAGCCACGGAAGCCTATGCGAACACTTAACATGCTTGATTGTTTGTAAAGGGATTAGACCTGTCCTTCAGTCTAGAACCAATTTCTGGTTGCACTACTGATTATGTCCCACCCATTAAAATTGATAATCGAGGTTGTACTGTATTGCTTGCTTTGTGAACTATAGAAAGATGGGGGTGTAAGAGAAATAGAGTAATTTAGTTAATATTTCTGTGTTGTTATTGCTTTCTGTTATACAATGTAGGCCAACATAAGAATGGAATAATTTAGTTAATACTTCTATGTTGTTATCACTTTTTATCGTACAGTATACTTCAGAATGGAATAATTTAATTAATAATTGATTTCTTTCATACAATGTACTTAAGAATGGCATAATTTAGTTAATACTTCTGTGTTTTTATCGATTTCTATTGTACAATATACTTAGGAATGGAATAATTTATTTGTCATTAGAGGAGAAAAATTCGCTCCGGCACTGGGGATCGAACTCAGGTCCTTGATTCTACATACCAAGCACTCTAACCACTGAGATACGCTGAAGTTCAATCCATAGCACCAGATTGAATCCCTCTCCTCTGGTGTTTTTTCCTTTGTGGCCTTACTCCATGTTCGACATATATGTTGACATATTATATTGTCAACTGCCATTATACAAGGAGCGCATCAATTGAATGACTTGGTGGCTGGTGTTGTGAATTGAACTTCGGCGTAGCTAAGTGGTTAGAGTGCTTGGTATGTAGAATTAAGGACCCGGGTTCGATCCCTGGCACCAGAGTGAATTTTTCTCCTCTAATAACAATTGTTACCATAACAGATAAATTCTGTAGGACCAATAATTAATCTTTACGTGGAATAATTTACTTAATATATCTGTGTTTTTATTGCTTTGTATCATAGAGTGTACTTAATCACAAATATAATTTGAAAGTTCTGTTTTATCTGTTTACACAATATGTTTTTATTTTTGTTTTAGATATGAGAAGTCTCTACAAGGATTTTGTGTGGCTATTGAATCGAAATAGCCTAATAGCAAAGGATGCCTTGAAGAGGAAAGTGAGTGTCATAAATTTATCGTTGTTAAAATAAAAGTAATTTTAGATTAATATGACTGGATTTATTTATACATTATGAATGAATATGAGCAGGGCTCTCGAGATGGACATTTTTCATGAACCAGAAAGCTCTGTTATATTCGTGGACAGAATTAATGACAGTGAAATGATGCCGAGTATTATGATACTAAAAATATGTATTATATAGGTAATTAACATTGAAATACTTATACAGTAGAACTTGGTTATAACAACATCCAAGGGACGTTAAAAATTATGTTGTTATAAACGAGTGTCGTAGTAACCGAGATTCATATTATCAATCTAGTGAGGTCGAAAATGAAAAATAACAAATTAATTAGACTTATTTTAGATTTATGTATTGACTTTTAAGCCTACCATGAACATAATAAAATACACGTAGGCCTACAATTATAAATACAGTATTCTGTATTAAAACAGTTTGTTCAGTACTCACCAAACTACTTTACTTAGAAGTGAAGTAATCAGTCATTTTACTATGTTGTCTTCTACTTGCCCAATACACACACTTTCTAGAACTAAATTAAGTTGTATGCTCATAATTTCAGTTGCAATTTCACTGCTCCCTTCCCTAGCTTCATAGAATATGTTCATAATTCTAATGACTTCTAAAACATCACTCACTTTTTTTAGTGGCCATACTGCATTAAAATGCGTGCACTTAGTGAAAACTTCCTGAAGAAACTGATCTAATACTGAATGAATTCGGGCAGGTTACAGTGGGGTGGGAATCTGCCTGCATTCCAGAGGTCTATGACAGAAGGAGACTGTAAAGAATTTGCCAGGGTCAGATTTCAACAAAATATTTCTTAAAATACTTTGGTTCTTAGAAAATCTTATTCCAAACTGAGGTTGAAAGTGACGTTATATGCAAGGTAGACGCATAGGCGTTTGTCGTATTAAGCAAGGTAGGAAAGCATATGTCTTATGGGGAATTAGTTGGGACCACAGAATATTTGACGTTATAGGCGAAGTGTCGCACAAAACGAGGTCGCTATAACCAAGTTCTACTGTATTTATATACACATCAATTAATATAAAATGTTCTGACACAAGGTTTTGGAAATTTTCAACTCTTTATCATATTTACAGAGGTAGAAACCACGAACGGTACTGATTTCATTCAGTTGAAAAAAAATATAGGATAATTATATAATAATACTTAATAATCAGGGAAACTCTGAAGGTGGAAAAATTAACAAAATTAGAAAATAAGTGATTACAATGGTTTAGATACCTTAAAAGAATGGAAAGGAAAAAGCTACCAAAGAGAATTTTAAATTTAAAAGTGAAAGGAAGATGACTAATGGGAAGACCACGAGAAAGATGGATAGATTAAATTCAGAAGAACTCACATGAACGGGGATATAAGTGGGATGAAATAAACAGGAATAAATAAAGTTTGGGAAGACAGAGATGAATGGAGGCATATTTGGTATCGACCTTCCGAAAGGAAGACATGATAAAAGGATGATAATGATTACTTAATAATAATAATAATAATAATAATAATACGTTGCCATGTATATATCTTACCATCATTATTCACTTCATTTCCCAATTCTTACTTGAAATTTCTTATTTCTTCAAAATATTTTCCATTTGATTTAATTCTGAATTTTGATTTTGATATTCTTGCTATTTTCATTACTACACTTTTTATTTTCGTTTATTTTTAATCGATATTTATTTATTATAGTGTTCCAATTTATCATTCTCATTTCTAATTCTTGTTCATTTTCTCTCAAAATCATTATATCATCAACATAAATCAGTTTTTTGTATTGGCTATATAATTTTCCCTTAATAATTAATTTCGTATCTCGTTCATAACAATATTAAAAAGGATAGGTGATAAGGTACTTCTTTACATTACTGTACCACTGTTGCACTTTGAAGAGAACAACTGCCAGGATTGCCACCTGTCTGCCGTAAACAAACACGAGATGGCAATACAGTCGCTAATGCAATTCAAATGGGAGTTATGATGTGATTCCTTATGTAACAACTAGATGGCAGCATAGTAAATCTGACAAAAGTTATTACCGTCAAAACCTATAATGCCGAGGAATCTGGGTATATATGGTCTAGGATTTAGTATATGATAATAGCAAAATATCATTCTTCATATTCAATTACAAAAGATAAGTTGAATTTTATTGTGTTATTTCAAAAAGCTTCTACTTATAAAATTCTTGGCTTTATAATTTTATTTCCTTAATGTTGCTTTGTATTACTAATATCACAATTTTTCTTTCCAGTTGGAGACAACCTTTTTAGGAGATAGCCTCGTTAAATGCACAGAACTTCATAAAGGAAGAGATTTTGAAGAGGTTCGACGATATCAGGTTTGTATCTTCCATCTCATTTATGCCCAGTTTCTGGAAAGACAGTTACCTGTACATACAGAGTTATCTATTATTTAATGTGTTTATATGTTTAAAATGAGTTTCCGAAATAACAGTTATCGTCATCTTTACAGTTATCTGTGCTTCAACTGGTAACTATACCATGGCCTGTAGTTACCTGTCTGTTAGTACTGATTCAAATACTTGCATGCGACGCTACTGCATTACTGTTTTTTAAACTGTAATAACTGATATTAAATTATAATATAGACTACAGTAAATTAATTGACTGTATTATCTGTATAGTTTTAAACATTTGACGTTTTATTTACGTAATTTACGGTAAATATTTTACTTTCTATAATGTATTAGGATAATAATGTGTGTTTGTAAAGCAATTTTGAACACCTCAAGCTTAATTTTCGTCATCAACTAAAGATTCTACGTTGTCAGTCGAGGAATATTTTATTCTTGGATGTTCTACCAATGCCAATTGTATTTCGGACTCTGAAAAGTCCATTTGAGTACATGAAAGCATTCATATGGACGAATGGAAAATATTTTGACATGTTTATCAGTATGGCTGCCATAGCCACCACAGCTGAATATGGTTGCAGTTTTGTGGCAGAAGTTACATCTAGTGCTCTCTCCACTAGTATTATTTACCTCGATGATCATGCCAAATACCAACAGTTATTGCTTTTTTTAATCATATTACAATTGAGATGGAAGTATACACGTACACTGTCGTTTATGACACGGTTTTTTAATTAAAAAGTCTTACACCTACTAGTTCAGAGCTTAGTGTGTACCTATCAGCCATATTACTGCTGAAAACTTCTGCAAACAAAAGTAACTATAAGTAACTAAAAAATCACTAACAAAATACTAATGGATACATCTATGGACGACAATAGATACTGAACTTGAAGTTACCTCAACTGATAGTTACAAGATCTGATAAATCTACATTTAACTTTCTGGAAACTCATGAAATTTATCAGTGCAGTTAAGTTTATAAGAGCAGTTAAGTAACTGAAAGTTAACTGAGGTGTACCAGAAACCGGGCATTAGTACATTGTCTATAGAAGCCTCACTGTAGGAAGTTGTCACAAGAGAAGAGGTAGCTCAGCTTTCAGAACAGGTGTTGGTATAGAGGCACATCACCTGGAAGGTTGGCCTCTCAACATTGTACATTTATTCATTACCGGTACTGCTTGTTTCAATTATTGCACTCTGTATTTGAAAAATTCTGATGTAGTCCTGGGTAGTCTAGTAGTTATAACTCTAACCAACTACAATAAAGTTGCCAATGGTGAAACTAAACAATAAACATAGTCGTTAGTGAGTGACATCGCTCTGAATCTTTGAGGGCAGTCGATGCAATATGCAAAGTGGTACAGTGAGTGCATTGTCACCATTTGTGTTCTCTCTGAAGTGAAGTGTTATGACATGGACATTTCAAAACGCAAATTACTACTATGTTATACAAGAGTCCAATCAGGTGGAAAAAACTAATAAATAATAATGTAGTGCAATTTTGCAAGGAGGGAAAGGGACTAGTCATAGCATTGGAAAGAGTCAGGAAAAGAGTGGCTGCAGCTGTAGAGAAAAGTGTAAGAAGAGTACGACTGTTAGAAAGCAGCAGGCCATGGTCAAGCCACTGGCGTGGCTCAGTCGATAAAGACGTTTGCCTGCTGGTCTGAAGTGCGCTCGGGCATAGGTTCGATCCCCATTTGTTCTGATTACCTGGTTTTTTCCGAGGTTTTCCCCAACTGTAAGGTGAATGACAGGTAATCTAAAGTGAATGATCGGCCATATCTCGCCAAAATACCATCTCGCTATCACAAATCTCATCGACACTAAATAACCTAGTAGTTGATACAGCATCATTAAATAACCAACTAAAAAAAAAGCATGGTCAGGGAATTGTAACATCAGGAAAAAAAAAAGAAGCATATCAAAGAAAACAGCCTTGGGCAAGTTTGATCAGTGTGTAGTGTGTTGAGAATTTCTTGAATATTATGAAGTTGAGCAAGAAATTCCCACACTCGTCAAACTGTACAACACTGTGAAAGAAGATAGCACTATACATTTTACTGGAAAAGTAAGCACCTTTTGGAGGATTGTAATAGACATTGGATTCAGGTTCAAACAATCTAAAAACAGAAGATCATTTTTGGTGGAATGTAATGATATTGTTGCACACAGTGTAAAATTTCTCAGGGCTCTAATAGAGAATGAGAAATGTGCACAGGAACTTGTGGTTTACACAAATGAAATATAGGTGCACATCTGCTATACTGTCAAGAAAGGCTGGCAACATAATAATAATAATAATAATTTTATTTAACCTGGTAGAGTGAAAGCCATAGGGCCTACTCTTAACACTCAACCAGAAACAGAAGTCTGATACAGGAAACCTTACAAATATACCAAGTAAAATACGGTACTAAAAAAAAAATTAAAGATATGATCGTAATAAAGAGTGTTTCAGTGGAATATCCCACTTTGTAATTAGCTATAACTCATGATATGTAAATTCTCAAAACACAAGGATATGGGTGTCAGAAAATCCTCATGTGTGCTATGAGACATCACTTCATCCAGAAAAACTTAGAGTGTGCTGTGCAGTATTCAGCCTGAGGAAGATTTGACCAAATTCGTTCGAAGAAACTGCAAATACTGATGTGTACAAGAACATTTTCACAGACTTCGTGGAGCAGCTAGATGACTCGAACTTACACAGGAATATTTTCAACAGAATGGCGCCACATGCTACACCTCTAATGAATCCATGGCAAACATCAGCAGCTTCTTCGAGAACTGTGTTAGCTCTAAAAGTTTGTGGCCTCCAAGGTCACCAGATTTGACGTCAGCAGATTATTTTCTGTGAGGCTAACTGAAGGAAAAATTCTACAGAAACAGACCACGAACCATCCAGGATCTCCAGACAAATATCACATCCGAAATAAACAATATTAACATAAACATATTGAGGTGTGTATCTGACAACATGGTGAAATGGGCAAGAATGTATCTCCAGGAGGAGGGAAAGCACTTCCAGTACATCTTCTAACTTTAAGTTATTTTCCCAGGGAAAATCTCTCATTTACACTTGGTTACATTGATGTTTTATTTAGTCGAGCATTAGACCTATTTAAAAATTTGGGGTATCCCACTGAAATACTCTGTACATTGTAAACAGTAAGTCAATAGAAATGAGATATATTCACCATATAGAAAGAAAGAAATGCTGAACTGGAGATAGGTACCGCAGCTTTCACCCGTGCTGTTATGGTGGTAACCAAATACACCCAAGTATACAATGTCACCAACATATGGGCATGATTAATTTCAAGGGAAAAATTGTTCTGGGACCGGGTATCGATCCTTGGACCCTTCGCTTAGCACATGAATGCTCTACCGACTGAGCTACCCCAGGAACTATACACGACACCATCACAATTATATTCACACAACTCAAATGGGCTGACAAGACGCCAGAGCCCAATTCTATGTGATTGGCTAGTGGACCAGCACCTAGTGCTGGTGGCTGATCCAAGCTTGCCGTCCGCCAACATCACAAGAGGATCCTCAGTAGGGGTGGAGCTTATGAACACACAGAATTCCCGGCCCCAGATTGGTCTCACCGTTAGCCAATCATGCATCATCTGACTGAACCACTGTATATATGAGACGACATCCAGACATTGGCATCATCAGTTCCCTGACGATGGCTACAGAGTCAATAGCCAAAAGCTTGGAGTATTCCACAACTTTAACTCGGCTGATAGCCCATGAATTCATCATTATGAATAATAATTATATATGTTGTTATTAACTAATGCTGAGTTCTTGGCAATAAAGCCATTAACATGTTTCCTACAGAGAAGGGATTTGACGTCTGGATTCTCCCATGTACCGGCTCACCAGCCCTGAACACTAGGATTGTAATCAAGCGGCTTTATAGCCTCAATGCAATACACAATCATTTGTTGGATAGATTACTGGAGAAAGGACGTTCTCTTAGAACTAGTTTTGCAGTAGTTAGTCAATGTGCCCCGATATGACCCTGAAAACAAGTAAAAATCAACTGTTTTAAAAGTGTATGTACCTTATTGAAACATAGAACTTTACACATTTGCGAAGTTACATCTTAGAAAATATCATATTTGTACGTTTTTCATTAAAGCAGATAATGCACATTTTAGGTTGTCCTGGGCATTCAGTGCAGAAAGTCGTGACCTTTTTGGTCTTGTTGGCTGCTTTCTTCTTACCCTGCTGAGCGAAGGTTCTTTCGTAGCACAACATGCAATGTTGCCGAACTCTTTTAGCAGATCCATTTTTTCCAAAGTGTGGGCTCTTCTTCTTGAGGGAGGAGTGGCATCAAAGACAAATCTAAACAAATGGAAGGCAAGTGATTCTTTGAAGTTTCAGATTGACATTGTTCTCCCTGAAGTGCTCTTCTTACAATATACAAAATCCAGGAATCTACTGTGGCAGTCACCAATAGAAGTTCCATCGCAACTTTCCTTCACCATTTCATTCCTTTTCTCAAAACTGTATAGTATGATGACATTTGGTCTCTGTTGTCAACATTCTTTTTGCTTTCTTGTACTCCAACACAGATTTTGGTTTCATGATAGTCTCTCTCTTTCTGTTTTTTTTATTAGTGTCCTCTAAAATGGCCAAATGTGCAGATGTTGATGAGATCATGAGAACCCTCTGTTTACATATCTAGTTAATTACGTACTCTTAATGGCTTTTTCCTTCTCTGCCTCACATATTTTGTCCTTTTTTAAGCTGTTTTTCTACATATCTCTGGGATGTCCTGATCTATTGGGACGAATTGTTTCATAGAAGAGAGAGTTTTTATCTAACAACTTATGTGCCAGAGATGTACTGGTATAAAAATTATCTGCAAAGAGGATACGACCTTATTCGAGTAAGCACTCGCACTTTTTCTTGGTGACAGCTTCAGCATGGTCTAATCCATGCAGTTCATCATCTTTCCCTTGAAAAATCTGTAAAGCATAGGTATAATTCTCTTACTTACTTACTTGCTTTTAAGGAACCCGGAGGTTCATTGCCGCCCTCACGTAAGCCCGCCATTGGTCCCTATCCTGAGCAAGATTAATCCAGTCTCTACCATCATATCCCACCTCCTTCAAATCCATTTTAATATTATCTTCCCACCTACGTCTCGGCCTCCCCAAAGGTCTTTTTCCCTCCGGTCTCCCATCTAATACTCTATATGCATTTCTCGATTTGCCCATACATGCTACATGTCCTGCCCATCTCAAACGTCTGGATTTTATGTTCCTAATTATGTCAGGTGAAGAATACAATGCGTGCAGCTCTGTGTTGTGTAACTTTCTCCATTCTCCTGTAACTTCATCCCTCTTAGCCCCAAATATTTTCCTAAGAACCTTATTCTCAAACACCCTTAATCTCTGTTCCTCTCTCAAAGTGAGAGTCCAAGTTTCACAACCATACAGAACAACCGGTAATATAACTGTTTTATAAATTCTAACTTTCAGATTTTTTGACAGAAGGCTAGATGACAAAAGCTTCTCAACCGAATAATAACATGCATTTCCCATATTTATTCTGCGTTTAATTTCCTCCTGAGTGTCATTTATATTTGTTACTGTTGCTCCAAGATATTTGAATTTTTCCACCTCTTGGAAAGATAAATCTCCAATTTTTATAGATCCATTTCGTACAATATTCTGGTCACGAGAAATAATCATATACTTAGTCTTTTTGGGATTTACTTCCAACCCTATCGCTTTACTTGCTTCAACTAGAATTTCCACGTTTTCCCTAACTGTTTGTGGATTCTCTCCTAGCATATTCACGTCATCCGCATAGACAAGAAGCTGATGTAACCCGTTCTACTCCAAACCCTGTCTATTATCCTGAACTTTCCTAACGGCATATTCTAGAGCAAAGTTAAAAAGTAAAGGTGATAGTGCATCTCCCTGCTTTAGCCCGCAGTGAATTGGAAAAGCATCAGATAGAAACTGGCCTATACAGACTCTGCTGTAAGTTTCACTAAGACAGATTTTAATTAATCGAACTAGTTTCTTGGGAATACCAAATTCAATAAGAATATTATATAAAACTTCTCTCTTAACCGAGTCATACGCCTTTTTGAAATCTATGAATAACTGATGTACTGTACCCTTATACTCCCATTGTTTCTCCAATATATGTCGAATACAAAAAATCTGATCAGTAGTATTCTCTACTGTATAAATTTGGTAAAGTTTCACACCATATTTGTGAGACTTATTAGGGATATATTGCATGAAAAATAATCTTCCTCTCCAAGGAACCATAGATTCGTCAATAATCACATCTCTGCTAGGTGTTAGGGCATTCTGAAAATTACTTTGCAGCTTTTCGATTAACAACTGGACAGCTTTTATATAAAAGCCACCAAGCTCCATTCATCACAACAGAAAAAAAGCTGTTCAAAGTTATTTTTATGTCAAAAAATTACAAAACGCCTATTTCAAAAAACAATATTAGGATAGCTTTAGGTACATATTAACCGATTTACTGTTATATACTACGTGAAAAATTCAACAATAGTGATTAGCATGGCGAGTATACTGAAAACAAAACATATTGTGACCTCTGAGCAGTGTTATCGCGATTTGTGGGTGCATATATTCGCCCAAGAATGTTTATGAATTATGAAATGAATCATTTTGGAAGAATATAGTGAGTGTACTGCTTTAGTATCAATGAGTTGCCAACGTTAACTTTTGAGTGGACGAAAATTAATTAGGTTCCAGTTATCTTGTCCTTCAAGTTAATCTTTTGACTTGTGAATTTTCTGGACTCTGAACCTGTCACATATATTGTACATACATCAGTTGCCTTCACTGTGTCATATATTGGATTTCTTGGACCCGTGATTCTGGAACTGCAGTCACAGTCTGAACTAGCAACAAACCTATCACAGCAACAAAATCACAGGTCTTATAATCACACCCACCACTAATTTGATAAACACACTCAGTATATTACAGTTTTGATATATGAAGGGTACAGAGATAAAACGGAGTCACAATTTTCTTAAGGGTGATGTCATCATCTAATTCAGTATATTACTGCAAAATTTATTGCTGTTTCTAATGAAAAAGTAGGAAAGGATGATTGTATATGTAGTGATAATTCTCCTTCACCAGTTTTGATAAGAAAAACACATAAATTTTGCAATAATATACTAAATTAAATGATGTCGGCCACCTTATGAGAATTGTGACTCTGTTCGTTTTTTCTCTGTACCCTTCATATATTTTACGACTGTCGTTTTCTAAACTTTCTCCATATTTTCATCAAAGCTCGAAATTCGTTTTTGATTAGAACTGAGATACACACTCTCTCTCTCCTCCCCTGTTCTGCTCTTTTCATCTCCTGCTCTGTCTCAGTCTCTCCCTTTGTCTTTCTCTATACTGTTTCATTTAGGGTGACCAGATTCACATCATTAAAAGAGAAGACACAAATCTTCAAAAAGGAGGACAGAAAATATGTATTTAGATTTAGGCTTATTATACTTTAAATTACATCAATATCTGTTTTGTTACAAAGTATTTACAGTACAGATTTAGGCTTATATCATATTTAAAAGTATATTAATGTCTATTTTATTACAAAATTATTATTAAAAAACTTAACAATAATGATTTTGCAGTTAGCTACATATGAAAGTCAAGTGAACTATAATTATTAAAGAGGACAGATAATATCTATTTAGATACAGATTTAGGCCTGTGTTATACTTAAAATTATGTCAATATCTATTTTATTACAGCATGCTTATGATAAAACTTAATAATATAAAATGATTTTACAGTTAGGTACATATATAAAAGCAATGACCATAACAAGGAGGAGCAAAGAGAGTTATGATCGTTGGCAAAGAGTATATTTTGTCGATGCTGCTGCCACCTACAGGCAAATTGCTTGAGAAAGGAGTCAAATCAGATAATTTAAAAATATCAGGCATACAAGTTTTGAAAAGGACGACATTTTTTGACTTTTTAAAAATCCGTCTGTACCTCGGACAAAGGCCTGAAAAGGAGGATATGTCCGGACAAAAGAGGACGTCTGGTCACCCTAGTTTCATTGTTAACTAACACTTCGTTACTGTACATGCTATAAATTGTAAAATCACCTATGAACAACCATTAAGTACTGTTTTTCAAAAGAACTGTTGCTACACACGTTTCATCAAATTAATACATCTCATATATTGAAGGCTTTAATTTCATCATCATCATCATCATCATCATCATCATCATCATCATCATAATCATCGTCATCATCAAAAACATGTATTATACCAGATGGATTGTTACAGTCTCAAATCAGTCCATCTCTTAGCCGAGTGACCAATGTATCTTCTTCCACGAGAAGCATACTGCAGGATTTGTTTCGGTATGCATGTTCTATCCATCCTTTCGACATGATTAAAATATTGTAATATTGGTTCGACTTTTAGATTACTCTTGAGGAGTCAGGTGTCTTTATGATCTGAGCCTTGCATCCGTAAGATAAAACTGGTCGGGCAAGAGTTTTATCAATTTTGATTCATGTATTCCTCTGAACTACTGGTGGTTTCAAAACTGTATTTATTATGCATAATGTTTTTATAAATTTACATCCATGGTTTTCCTAAGGCGCTAAGACAAATGTCAGGATGAGCCCTAAAAGAAATGGGCCACGGACCTGCACTCATATCCCCATGACCCCGGTAATTTTTCTAAATTAATGATTACATCCTTCCCTGCCTATTCTCTCTTCGTAATTGAGTCAAAATAAAGCCAAATGGCTGGTCTCTAATTTGAGACAATTCAACAAGGCTCAAGACAATCAATCACCTCCTACCTAATAGTCAAATTGGCTAGTCTCTTATATGAGACAACTCATCCTGCCTAAGGTATTCCGTGGTTTTCCTCAGGCATAAGACAAATGTCGGGATGAGCCTTAAAAGAAATGGGCCACGGACCTATATGCCCTTCCCCATATATTCCCCCTTTTCTAACAACGACGTAATGCTCTAGTTCAGAACCTAAAAATTGCCTATTAAATGTGTGAGGTCACTCGTTTAGTTGAAATGCGAAAGGACAGGGAACCTTTCAATTTGCAGATTCAGAATTTACGGCATTTCTTCTGACAGCCTTCACCTGCCATGTCATTGAAAAACAGATGACAGAGTCTTCTCGACTCCTTGCACTGCGAAATGGCAAAGCCCCTTTCAGTGTGCAAGATAACACCTGCCATCCTAACAGCAAACAAACGAGTCTTCTCAACTCTTCCTGCACTGCGATATGACATAGTTCATTTCAATGTGCAGATTTACACCAGCCATTTCTTTCTCATCCCGTCCTGTGATCATTTTGATCACATTTCCACCCCCTCGTGTATGTGGTACCTAAGAGGTTATGTCCATTTTCGGTTTTCCCCTTCAAAATTTTCTAGAGGTCCTTCAGTGGAGCAACATAATCCGGAGTGAGACAAGTGGCCAACAGGCTTGGAGCTCACATATTTAGTTCTAACAACCCCGAAACCCTTGCAAGGACGCGTTTGCGTACCTTTTAAATTTTGTCCTCCCAATTCTCCTCTTTCAATTCAATTATAAATTTAATAATTTTATTTTATGTGTCAAGGTCATGTGTAATGATAACGAATAGCCAAGGTAATTAAAGTTGTTAACACTTTCACATAATTTGTTATTGAGGCATATTTTGCTGTGTATAGGGTCTTTTCCTTTAAATGCAAACACTTCAGTTTTATCATATGAAATTTCCATATCATAATTTTTGGTTATTTTCTCTAAATTATGCAGTGATATTTCGAGGCCATCTTCAGAGTTAGCAGAATAATACTTGGTCGTCTGCATACAACATAGTGTCTGAATTGAGTCTGCATGTAATTGGTATATTGCCATAAGGTAGCTGTCTCCATTCTTTAATTATGGTGTTTATATATATATATATATATATATATATATATATATATATAGTGAATTTTATTAGTAACAACAATGTAATTTATTCGTCACAACAATAATTCCTTTCTACAATTCACCTTAACCGCTCTCGTCAACAATTGGATTTTCACTCAACACAGTATTCGTTATAGCACTCCACCGACGACAATGACAATTTACTTGGACTAGTACGAACAACAATGAACTGTTAATCTTAACTAATATTTACAAAGCACTATTTACAAATCAGAACTATCAGTTCTCAGTTCACAGTTCTTCTATCTCAGTCACTCGAGTTCACAGTATCTCGAACCACAGACCTTCAGAGACAGTTCACTGTACTCGAACTCAGGTCCCTCCAACTGCGGTCCACTGCACTCGAACTCAGGCCTTCGGATGCTGACGCAGATGCGGACGCACACTCGAGTCGAACTCCGGCACACAAGTCTGGCTTGCTTGCTCTGGCTTACTCACTGACTGAATAACTGAAAACTGCTGTCGTTCCTTCGCGACCGTAATTTATAACCACAGCGACGTAGCCTCGAAAGTTCGAATTCGCGAGTCTTCCACTTCGACGGATTTCTCGGCCTCTCTAGGCAAGCAGAAGATGCGCGCGCAAACTCCCTCTCCACTCTCTCGCCACGCGCCGTCCCAAAGTGCTCCGCACGATCTTCTCTCTTGCGGGACGCTGGTCGTGAGTTCGAATCTCACGTCGCTGTCACATTGCTCCCTCCTTAGGGCTGCTCGTCCCGGGCAGTCCCTTGGTAGGCTGCTAATCGGTCCAGATGCACCACCATCATCTTCCCTCGAGGTTGTCGCTGGATGCGGTACACCACGTTGTTGATCCGGGTCACCACGCGGTATGGTCCATCCCAGGCACGCTGCAGCTTTGGTGATTTCCCTTTGGTCCTGGTAGGTCGATACAGCCACACCAGGTCGCCCTCCTGGAATCCTGCAGAGTTGGCTAATCTGTCGTAGCGCACCTTCATCCTGTCACTGGCCATCTTGAGGTGCTCTCTGGCCAGGTGGTGAACTCCATTCAACATCTCGGTGAGTTCTGCCACATAGTCAGTCGCTGGCTGGTCGGCGCTGGGTGGCGTGCCAAACAGCAGATCACAGGGCAGGCGCAGCTCTCTCCCGAAGACCATGTTTGCCGGTGTCATCCCTGTTGTATCGTGGACCGAAGCTCTGTAGGCCAAGAGGAACAGTGGAACTCTGGCATCCCAAGTTGGATTCGAAGTTGCGCCCCTGATCGCTATGCAATTCCCGGGGCACCCCGAATCGGCAGATGAAGTTATCAAGCAGCGCATCGGCCACCGTCGAAGCCTCTTGGTTGGGAATTGCGTACACCTCTGGCCATTTTGTGAAGTAATCCATGGCGACTAGCAGGTAGCGGTTCCCGCGATCCGTGACCGGGAACGGTCCAGCAACGTCGATGGCGTTCCTCTCAAAGGGAGCTCCCACGTTGTACTGTTGCATGGCTCCCCTGCTGCGTGTCCTTGGTCCGCGACTGGCTGCACAGGTGTCGCATCTTCGGCACCATTGTTCCGTGTCGGCTCTCTGATGCAACCAATAGAACCTCTGTCTTAACTTTTCCAGCGTCTTGTTGGCTCCCAGGTGGCCTCCAGTCACTCCAGCATGAGTCTCCTCCAGCACTTCCTTCACCTTGCTCCTGGGCAGGACAAGTTGTTCTATGCGGGTCCTTCCATCGGCTGACTCCCAAATCCTCTTCAGGATACCGTCCTTGACAGTGAAGGATTCCCACTGGGCCCAGTAGCTCTTGTAAGTGGTGCTACGGTTGGCGATATCGGCCCATACTGGTCTCTGGCCGGACTCCACATCACGCAGTAGCTGTCCAATGTTTGGGTCCTCCAGCTGCTCCCTCCTTATGGCGGCGTTATCCCATCCTGGGCTCGGCTGGGCGGCAATTGCTCGGACTGCGTGGGCCCTATCCCGCTCTTCTACTTTCAGGCAGTGTTTGCAGTGTCCGGGCACGGACGTCGTGATAAGGCATCAGCGTTTATTCCCTTGGCGGTGTTCGGAGGTGAAGTTGTACTCCTGCAGTCGTTGAACCCAACGGGCGGTCTGCCCCTCCAGATTCTTGAAGCCCAATAGCCAGGTGAGTGCAGAATGGTCTGTCCTCAGATGGAATTCCTGGCCATACAAATATTTGTGGAAGTGCTTCAGGGCTTCCACAATGGCAAAAAGTTCTCTACGCGTCACACAGTAGTTTCTCTCAGCCATGGATAGTGTTCGGCTGAAGTAGGCAATCACCCTCTCTTGCCCGTCCTGTTCCTGAGAGAGTACTCCGCTGATGCCTACGTTGCTAGCGTCCGTGTCGAGCGTGAACTTCCTTCCAGAGATGGGATATCCCAGTACAGGAGCAGTGCAGAGTGCCTCTTTCAGTGACTGGAAGGATGACTCCGCCTCGTCCGTCCACTGGAATTGTCTTTTCTCCTCGGTCAGCTGGGTTAGAGGCTTAGCGATGTTGGCGTACCCAGCTACGAATCTTCTGTAATAAGTGCAGAGGCCGAGAAAGCGGCGCAGCTCCTGCTTGTCCCTCGGTCTCTGCCATCCTCTGACGGCTTGTAGCTTCTCCGGGTCCGTGGCCACTCTGTTGGTCCCTACTACGTGCCCCAGGTAGCTGACCTTCTTCTGGAATAGATGACATTTCTTTGGGTTCAACTTCAGTCTGGCTTGTCGCAGTCTCTCGAACACTTTCCTCAGGTTCAACAGCTGTTCGCCGAAAGTCTTGCCCACCACGATGACGTCATCAAGGTACAGCAAACAGGTGTCGTATGTCAGGCCTCTCATTACGGACTCCATTAGTCTCTGGAATGTAGCCGGGGCGTTGCAGAGACCGAACGGCATAACGGTGAACTGCCATAGTCCCTGTCCTGTAGAGAATGCTGTTTTCTCCTTGTCTTCAGGATGTAGCGCCACCTGCCAGTATCCTGACTTGAGATCCAACTTCGAGAACCACTCTGCTCCGGCCAGGGTGTCCAAGGTGTCGTCAATTCGTGGGAGGGGAAAGCAGTCTTTCCTGGTGACGTCATTCAGTGTTCTGTAGTCCACGCAGAAACGCAGGTCCCCATTCTTCTTCTTCACCAGCACTACAGGTGATGACCAAGGGCTGTCGGATTCCTCGATGACCCCTCTTGCTTTCATGCCCTCCAGTTGGCTGTCAATCTCCCTCTGTTTAGCTAGAGGGACTCGTCGAGGAGGTTGTCTGATTGGGCGAGCATTTCTGGTGTCAATGCGGTGCTGAACTTTCTCTGTTCTCCCGTAGTCGTTTTCAGACAGACTGAACACGTCTTGAAATTCTGTCAGTAGATCGTGGACTTGTCTTCTTTCTCCTTTGCTTAAATTCTCCGCCAATTCTCGAGCCAGCTCTTTCAGTGATGGGTCTAGATCTGGACGTGGTCGGTGACACTCCTCGTTATCTGCCAGCGACGTCACAGACACAACCGGCTCGACGTTACCTAGTACAGTTCCACTAGGCACCTCCTTGTCCCAATTGGTGACATTCAGGACCCTCACCGGTACCACCTTCTGATTCGGGAGTAGGGATCTGGCCACATAAACCCCATCTATCGGAGTTGTTTGCGAATCGAGGAGCAGGTTTCTCTTAGGTTGTCCATCCAGTCTTGCCGTCACCACCATCTCGCAGCCTGCCGGGATTGTCACTTGATTGTCCAAGGTGAGTCTGCTGGCCATGGGTTGGGCTTCGACGTCCCTCAGGAACACTTCATCCTGACCAAAACGGAGGATATGGCGCCGGACGTCCACCGTTGCATCGAAGATCCGCATGGCGTCGAGTCCCAGGATGACGTCTTCACTGATGTTGGCGACGAACACCCACATCTCCAGTCTCCTCTTTCCCAATGTCAGATCCAGGAAAACCTCTTTCTGGATGGGCAGGCTCTCGCCCGAGGCAGTACGTAGCTCATACCGGCGCAGCGGCGTCCTCCCAGGTAGTCCACGCACGACTTCCGGTCTGGCGATAGTGAGCGTCGCCACCGGTGTCTACCAGTACTCTGCATGGGCGGCCTCTTATCCATCCGTCAGCAATCAGCCCATCGTCGCATCTTCTGTTAACCGTCTTCAAGATCAGCCGAGGGGATAGTGATGACGGCGCCGACGTGCCCCTCATCGCATCGGCCCCTTTTAGTTTTCCTGTTTGTGACCAGATCGGTCACAGTCCCTCCTCAGGTGTCCAGGCTCGCCGCAGGACCAGCAGGTGGGCACTCCTCGTCTTCGTCGCTCGGGTGATTTCGGTTGACGTTCCTCGACGTCGGCCGCCGCGACGCTCCTAATCCGGTGCGATGCCGAGACGTTCGCCGTCAACTTGGCTGCCTCCATCCTGAGGGCCACCGCCAGAGCTGCATTGATGGTGCGATGCTCTGCCAAGAGTAGCTGTTGCTTTATTTCCGGTTCTCGAACTCCGCTGCCGAAGGTGTAGGCCGCCTCTCCAGCGATGAAGTCATTAGGTAGGCCCCTGAGCGCCTTATGGGCCAGTTGTTCCACTGCCATCGCAAATTCTTGTAGGGACTCGCCTGACTGTTGGACCCTCGTTTTTAGTTGGGTCCTGAATGCTGCCGCAAGTTGATGGTCACCATAACGTCCCTCCAGGGCCGCCATTATCTCAGCGGCTGTCCCATCTTTTGGAACGCTGTGAAGAATCTCCGACGCCTGTTCCTGAAGCGCGGCCAGCAGCTGAGTGGTTTTCTCTGCTGGCGTCCACCCATTGTGCTCTGCGATGGCCTCGAACTGGCGATGGAATATCGCCCAAGACGTCGTACCATCGAACTTCGGCGTCTTGACGTTGCAATGTCTGGCTGAGGGCGATGGTTCCACATGGCCACTACATGAGGTCCTCAATTCTGTCGTCGATCTTTCCACGGCCCGTTGAACTTCCTCGGCAATTATCTGTTTCTGTTCTCTAGCCTGGCGATCCACCAACGCGAGGATGTGTTTGTTTGCTACAGCGTGTTGGTCCATTAACGCGAGTATGTGCTTGTTTTCCTCAGCGTGTTTGTCCATCACCTCACTCGTCTGCTCTTGACGACGCTCGAGATCGCGGATTTTGCCGTCGAAATGGTCTACATCCTCTCTCAACTCGGCTACTGTCTCGTTTATAGTTGTAAAATTCTGGTTTAGTTTATCCAAATCGGCCTTAAGTTCGTCTTTTACGATGGCGACAATTCCATCTACGTGGGCCGAAACGCTTTCAATTTGCGTAGTGACGTCATTTTTCACTCCGCTTATGTCGCCTTTCACTCCGCTTATGTCGCCTTTCACTTCACTTATGTCACTTTTCATCTCTGTTTTCACATCACTTATGTCACTTTTCATCTCCGTTTTCACATCACTTATGTCGCTTTTCATCTCCGTTTTCACATCACTTATGTCGTTCTTAACCTCACTGATGTGCTTGTTCATGTCGTTCATGTTATCTTTTACTTCACTAATGTGCATGTTCCTTTCTGCTTTCATTTCTGCGATGGCTTGCAGGATCTGCTGTAGGTTCTCCATTGTCGATAATATCCCGATTCTGACACCAATGTGAATTTTATTAGTAACAACAATGTAATTTATTCGTCACAACAATAATTGCTTTCTACAATTCACCTTAACCGCTCTCGTCAACAATTGGATTTTCACTCAACACAGTATTCGTTATAGCACTCCACCGACGACAATGACAATTTACTTGGACTAGTACGAACAACAATGAACTGTTAATCTTAACTAATATTTACAAAGCACTATTTACAAATCAGAACTATCAGTTCTCAGTTCACAGTTCTTCTATCTCAGTCACTCGAGTTCACAGTATCTCGAACCACAGACCTTCAGAGACAGTTCACTGTACTCGAACTCAGGTCCCTCCAACTGCGGTCCACTGCACTCGAACTCAGGCCTTCGGATGCTGACGCAGATGCGGACGCACACTCGAGTCGAACTCCGGCACACAAGTCTGGCTTGCTTGCTCTGGCTTACTCACTGACTGAATAACTGAAAACTGCTGTCGTTCCTTCGCGACCGTAATTTATAACCACAGCGACGTAGCCTCGAAAGTTCGAATTCGCGAGTCTTCCACTTCGACGGATTTCTCGGCCTCTCTAGGCAAGCAGAAGATGCGCGCGCAAACTCCCTCTCCACTCTCTCGCCACGCGCCGTCCCAAAGTGCTCCGCACGATCTTCTCTCTTGCGGGACGCTGGTCGTGAGTTCGAATCTCACGTCGCTGTCACAATATATATATATATATATATATATATATATATATAATGAATAACAAAGGGGATAGATAGTCCGCAACCTTGTCGAACTTCTCAGTTAATTGGTTTTCAGACTGAGTGATTTTTATTTACTTTATCAGATATTAAGTTATTTACTCTGTTAGTAATTTGTTTCAGTACTCCATCATTATGTAGAATTGTAAGTAATTTTTCTCTGTTAACTCTATCAAATGCCTTAATGTAATCTATAAATGCGATATGTATATCCATGTTAAATTCTCTTTGTTTTTCGAATAGAATTTCATTATGTAGAATTGTAAGTAATTTTTCTCTGTTAACTCTATCAAATGTCTTAATGTAATCTATAAATGCAATATGTATATATTCATGTTAAATTCTCTCTGTTTTTCGAATAGAATTTTAAGACTGAAGAATCGAAATCGCAGAACTGAAACAAAGCTTTAATTTAATTAATGTATATGTTATCGTTAAAACCCGAAATCCATCAAAGCAATTTCAACTAGTAAAACTAGTTTTCAAATTGCAGATAGATAGGAGCGAGTTTTCGTAAGATCTAGACTCAATGACAGGTTAGGTTTGGTTTGTTTAGGTTTTTGGTTTATTTAGGATTTTACCAAACTAAAACCTAAACAAACCAAACCTAACCTCTCACTGATTCTATATCTTACGAAAACTTGCTTTCTATATACCTACATTTGCTTAAGCTAATTTTTACTAGTTGAAACTGGTTTTGACGGATTTCGGGTTTTAACAGTAACATATATATATGTGTGTTTGTTATATGTCTACAAATATACAGTACATTTGTTGTCATCTCTATTAGTTTTAATTTGTTATGATTATTTTAAATTATAACTGTAATATACTCCATGTAAAATAAGGTTTATAAATATGAAATAAATACTACTAACCAACACTTCCAATTAAATATAAAATATATATAATTTATTTTTTATTTATCAAAATATCTTTTGTATTTTAGTCTACGCCTATGGAGTAACGGTTAGCGTGTCTGGCTGCAAAACCAGGTGGCCCGGCAAGTTACCTGTTTGAGGTTTTTTCCGGGATTTTCCCTCAACCCAATATGAGCAAATGCTAGGTAACTTTCTGTGCTGGACCCCGGACTTATTTCACCGGCATTATCACCTTCATCTCATTCAGACGCTAAATAACCTGAGATGTTGTTAAAGTATCGTAAAATAACCTACTAAAATAAAATGTATTTTATGTTAACATTATAGGAAGGAGACATGCTTATGGAATTTTTCTTCATTACAAGATGCTACAACAGTAATATTGAAAATGTAATGTCTGATGTGAGGGAAAAGAGGAGAAGAGCTCCAGATATTATTATTATGAACTCTTGTCTGTGGGATATTACCAGGTATTTGAAAGTATTAATATATTGTTTTTTAATAGAATGTTCCAACACTTCATTTCTCTCTCTCGTGCTCTCTCTTTTTTTTATCTTAGTTTCAGGTCATTCACTTTTTCTTTTCTCATTATTTGGAATACAGACTAATTACTTTTTCATTATGAAGTATAGAAGTATTATGATGGAAGAATGGGTGCCCAAATCTTAATAGACATGTGAGTGTAGCATTACTGATTCATGCAGAGCCATTACACCAATAAATGCGAGAATAGAGTTTCTTTCCTGTGAATATTTGCATTCATTAACATGATTTCTTGAACCTAATGTATTGGCACACATTAGGGTGACATCAAATTGTCTTTCAAATTTTGCTTCTATATTGAGCTAATTATAATGAAACTTTCGATGTACATTCAGAGTAGCTTACTAATTAAGTTTTGAATATTTATGTTTAACAGTTTCAAGGAAACCTTTTATATATTAGAATTAGAATTAGAAAAGCCCATTACATCCTTAGCAGGCAAGGGCCTCCTACCATCGGTAGGGCAACTCTGCTTTTGCTCACGGGGTGAGCTAGTCCCTGTGGGCCTTCCTCAAAGTTGAGTCACTTCACTTCTCCTCACTTCACTTCACTTCACTTCACTTCACTTCACTTCACTTTATTTCACTTCACGGTTTTGTGTTCTGCTGTTACTTATTCTAAATCTAAGATTATTCTTTCCACTTTTCTTTGTTTCTCACAATACGCGTCCACTGCGTTCCTATCACGTTCACGAAGTCCTGTGCCCATCTCCTCCTTGGTGTTCCCCTTCCTCTTCTTCCCCTTCTTGGGTCCCAGACTGTAGTGGCATATGCCCATCTGTCGACGAGTAGCCTGGCTACATGTCCTCCCCATTTCCATTTTAGTCTTCTTGCTGTCTTGCAGGCCATTATGAGCATGGAATTGGAATGGAACTTTGTAAGGGGACACTGTGATCTATTGTGCTAACCCTCGAGCAAGGCAAATTCCCAAACTCACACTGGCTGGCTACACTAAGTTCACTAAGTACCCAGGTTTCGAGCAGGCACCCTCCCTCATCCTTAAGCCATCTCTCCCCATGCATTGCCAGTCAGCGTTTCGTGAATGCTATGGAATGATGACTGAATGGAGAAATTTTGACGGAATGATGTAGATGCCTAATATAGGAAATGGGAGAACTTGGATAAAAACCCAACTGCTACCTTGTCTGCCACAATGTCGGACCGGGACTCGAACTCGGACTGCCTATGTGACAGGCTGAAGGTCTGACCACTCAGCCACTGCAGGGGTATTATGAGCATAGAATGAATTCAATTTTGCATTTTGTTATTTTCAATTATATGCATACATTTTACATTTTGATAATAACTTCAGATTATTTACTTTTATGTAAAATTGATACTTGCAATTATTGACGTGCATGAAGCAAACATATTAAATAAATAAATTAATTAATTAATAATAATAATAATAATAATAATAATAATAATAATAATAATAATAATGTGACTTTTAATTCAACAATAATGTTACTTTTATTCACAACAATAATGCCCTTTTTATTTCTGGGTTTAAACACTCCTGTCAATAATGGGCATTCCACTTAACACAGCAACACAGTATTCGTTATTCACTCCACAGACGACAATGACAATTCACGTGGATTATTGAGAAGAACAACAATGTACTCCTAATCTCAACTAATGTTCACAAACACTATGTACAACAAAACTGTCAGTTCTCAGTTTGTTTGCCTTGGCTAGCTCTTCTAGCTCACTCACTCAAGTCCACGGTGCACTTCGAATTCAAGACTTTCAGATAAAGTTCACTGCACGCCGAACCCAAGACTCCCGGATGCATTGCTTCCGCCTGGATGCTGCTACAGTTACTCAAGTTCACTCACGTCGAACCAAAGACTCCCGGATGCGTTGCTTCCGCCTGGATACTGCTACAGTTACTCAAGTTCACACGCGTCGAACCAATGACTCTCGGATGCGTTGCTTCTGCCTGGATGCTGCCACAGTTACTCAAGTTCACTCACATCAAACCAAAGACTCCCGGACGCGTTGCTTCTGCCTGGATACTGCTACAGTTACTCAAGTTCACTCGCGTCGAACCAATGACTCCCGGACGCGTTGCTTCCGCCTGGACGCTGCCACAGCTACTCAAGTTCACTCGCGTCGAACCACGGTCTCGAAGACTGGGTTCCTTGCCCGTTCGCTGCTGCTTCACAAAACTGACGGGCTGTCCAAGCTAAACTGACTGTGCGGCTCACTTGCCCTTCTATTTATTACTAAATCACACTTTCCAGAATTTACTGTTTCCCGAAGTTTCTACAAACGTCAGAGGATTGCGCTTCTGGAGACTTCTCCGGCTTTCGCTGCTCAGTCGCAGGTGCTTTTCTTCTCCCTCTCTGCTGCGGCCCAGCATCTCGTCGTCTCCCCTCTGCGCCACGCCCAGCGCTCCATGGAGCTCGCCTCGTCTCCTGCGCCTCCTTCCTTCCCGCGCGCCCTCCCTTCTGCCTGACGCGCGCTCAGTCTTTCAACATGGTACCACAATAATAATAATAATAATAAATCAATCTTCTTAATGTATCCAGCTGTTTGCTGACAACATAAAGTCCAGTATAGTCCATTGTAGTCTATTCAGTTGTTGTTTTTCACGAGAAATGAGTAGTATTTTGATCAGTGTTCATTATAGATGCCTGTTGCTAGTAGCCAGAGTTGGGGTGTAGTCAATATATACTGCAGGGCTGTGTCTTCTGCAACTGGTACTGATGAATAATAATAAATAATAATAATAATAATAATAATAATAATAATAATAATGATAATGAATGAATAACATTTACTATGAAAGCTGGATGTCGAAGTTCAGGAAAGAAAGTTACAGGAAATCGAACTACAACTTGTGCAAGCATGTAAAAGTATGTGCCTTGTTTTTAATATGTAATTCAATTCAGCCAAATTCTTATGTACACAGAGTTTCTAAAAACAGTGCATATTTATAGAATTACACAGAAACACAGAGACCACATCAAGGTTGTTTAAAAAAAAAAAATATTTATACCTATAAAGTATTGCCTTAAGAACTGACAGAATAATAATATCATATGGCAGACTAGCACTCTTCAGAGACATTAGAATAAATAGCAGCATTTCTCCTGTCTGCATCAGTAGAGACATAGATAAGTGAGATGATAGACTAAACAAAGGTAATAGAACTTGTCTCTGTGTGTTAAAAGTTAACCATAGTATAATAACAGTGCTGATCTACAAGCAGAAATCATCAGGAATACTAATAGGTGAATTTTACGTAAATCGACTCACTGAGTTCAAATCTGCTATTAGTTTTCCTGTATCGTGTACAATTTTCGAGATGACCCATGGTTTATGTATAATTTTTGCAAGAAGTTAGTATAAAATTGGGATATAATATATTTTCTTTTTCAAGGCTTAAAACTCTCTTACTAAAATGTTGTTATGAATGCTTCTTAAGTTCACGTACTTGTCTCGGGTAAGCATGCATATTGCTGATGGTTTTAGGCCTAGATGAAAAAATACGAAGCACCAGGTTGTGTATCCCAATCTAGATTCAGCCAAAAGATTGGTTCCCCATTGTGAAACTTTACATGTTCCTAAACCACCAGAGACAGGATTGTTATTTTTAGACCCAGCAGCATCAGTCGAAAGTTATGACTCTTTTGGTAATGAGTATATATACCAAAAGACTTCAGTACCACAAACATTCAATCAAAAGAAATTGAACAAGCTCATTAGGTACCATCTTTTCCCATAACTATGATCCTGGAACACAACTATGGTCCACGATACAACCATTCAAAGAACATTGTAGAAGTAACATAGACCATTAGTAGATAGCTGCAGTGACTTGACTTCAAAGTACAGTACAGCAAAAATACAGATAAACGAGATACTATGTTATGGAGTACAAAATTTGAATGGACCATAGTTGTGTTCCAGGACCATACTTATTGGAAATGACGGTATCTGTTTCTAAACAGAAAGAGAATTGAATAATTTCAAGGGAAAAATTGTTCCGGGACCAAGTATCGATCCCAGGACCTTTTGCTTAGCGCAAAAACGCTCTACCAACTGAGTTACCCAGGAACTACACTCAAAACCGTCTCAGTTTTTCCCTTTCTATCCACACAACTCAAGTGGGCTAACAAGGTGCCAGAAACCCAACTTGGAGTGCACACAAACTCTGTGTGACTTCAGTTGCGGTTTTCTGTTAACATACCTACAGTGACATATATATTGTGCAAATCTGGCTTTCACGTGTGGCTCCCTGTGAAACAGACTTGAATAATTTCAAGGGAAAAATTGTTCCAGGGCCAGGTATCAATCCCGGAATCTTTCGCTTAGCGCACAAATGCTCTACTGACTGAGTTACCCTGTAACTACACCCGAAACCATCTCAATTTGGGCTGACAAGGCACCAGAAACCCAATTTTCAGTGCACACGAACTCTGTGTGACTTCAATTGTGGCTTTCTGTTAACGTACCTACAGTGACGTATATATTATGCAAATCTGGCATTCAATACCCAGCCCTGAAACAATTTTTCCCTAGAAATTATTGAAGTCTGCTTCACTGGGAGCCATATCTGAAAGCCAGATTTGCATAATAGAGGGTGAATCAAAAGTCTGGAACCACATAAATATCTTCCATATGCTTGATTTTCAATTACTATTAGTATTACCAGTATTTGTAAGACCAAATGCTCTACCAGTAACACATTCGATTCTAGCTCTCAGCAATCTAGTCCTCAGGGGGTCATGTAGGTACTCAAAATCATGTGAAATTTTCTGAGAAAAACAATGGTGCAATTTGTTTTAAGGTATCTCTAATCGTTTTCAAGTTATTTAAAGATAACTGTCAAAATGACACAAAATTAGTTACTGGATCTACAGATATTTTCTAACATGGTACAGTGCTAAGGAGGCTTTGAAAAAGGTGTTTTTATGCAATTCTGGTAATTAACTTTTCCTGCTTTACTATTTGGTTAACCTGTGACAGTTTCATGCATTGTTGTGATTATTTGAAGCTTTTCTATAACGAATTTCTTGATTATTGTGATGGAATTATCGAAAGAGGAAAGAATTGATATCATTCTTCATTCTGATAGATTAAGCCACAGAAATGTTGCAGCAGACTGAACGAACAGTTCCCTGGCCATTGGATTGATCGACATGGACCAGTAGAATGGCCGGCCAGGTCTACAGATTTATATAAAGAGCTTGATATATGAAGAGAAAATTGAGAATTGGATATAACATTTTGTAGCATTCCTGGGTGACTTTAGCACAGACTTTAATGATGTGGTTCTTTAAATGTTCCACATTCTCAATTTTCTCTTCATCCTTCCAAGCACTTTATGTAACCCCAAAAGAAAAAATCAAGGGGTGTTAAATCTGGAGTCCTGGCTGGCCATTCTACTGGTCCACGTCGACCATTCCAATGTCCAGGGAACTGTTCGTCCAGTCTCCTGCAACATTTCTGTGGCTTAACCTATCAGAATGAAGAATGATATCAATTCTCTCCTCTGTCGATAATGTCATCACGAAAATCAAGAAATTTGTTATAGGAAAGCTTCAAATAATCACAACAATGCATGAAACTGTCACAGGTTAACCAAATAGTAAAGCAGGAAAAGTTAATTACCAGAATTGCATAAAAACACCTTTTCCAAAGCCTACTTAGTACTGTACCATGTTACAAAATATCTGTAGATGCAGTAACTAATTTTGTGTCATTTTGACGGTTATCTTTAAATAACTTGAAAACGATTAGAGATACCTTAAAACGAATTGCACCATGGTTTTTTCTCAGAAAATGTCACATGATTTTGAGTACCTACATGACCCCCTTTCCATTTAAGATTTCAAAGTTGCATTTAAAATGGCGGCTTTTGAGATTGCTGAGGGCTAGAATCGAATGTGTGACTGGTAGAGCATTTGGTCTTACAAATCGGGGGTTTAGAGTCATAACAGCGTATCTACAAAATTGGCCATTTTGACATATCTACATCATTACTGACTTGGGGAACCAATCTATTTAATGACAAAACAACGGAACGTCTATCTTTAACCATTACGGAGATAGTGTGCTGCGTATCTACAAATGCACGTGATTATTTAATGTCAGAACAACGTATCACCTTATACGTTAATTTGGCTCCATATATTACGCTATGGTGTTGAATGTCAGAACAGCGTATGTGTAGATCCGTTGTTTTGTCTCTAAATGCGTTTCACTTATTTTCAGATACAAAATCATAGTACGGAGTATCTGCATCCTTATATTCACTCACTGCTGGCGTAATCCTTGAAATAAAGGATTTTAAAAATTATTGTTATCCCTAGTGCACTCCAATTATACATATTGTCGACCTGGTTATCGAGTTGGTATAGCGCTGGCCTTCTATGCCCAAGGTTGCGGGTTCGATCCCGGGCCAGGTCGATGGCATTTAACTGTGCTTAAATGCGACAGGCTCATGTCAGTAGATTTACTGGCATGTAAAAGAACTCCTGGGGGACAAAATTCCGGCACATCCGGCGACGCTGATATAACCTCTGCAGTTGCGAGCGTCGTTAAATAAAACATAACATTTATACATATTATCGGTACTTTCAGTCATGCAAAAATATTGTTCAATGAATTTGTGGTGAGCAATCGATGTGTTTTTTAGAGGAATAAAAATTCTTGATCTCCTGAAAAATTAAAAATGTGTTACTGAAGAGAATTCAGATTGTTAATTTCCGCAATGCCTTTTAAACATTAAGGATCAATACTGAAGCGTGTAATGGTAAGATTATATACCGGTAATGTTGTTTCATTACTCGTCGTTAATATTCAATTTTAGAATTTTGATAGAATCAACAGATGTCTAGTGCGTTATGATTGCTTATAAGCCATTTTACTTAAAAATTAGTCACTACGTACATACTTCAAATCAAAATTATCCCTTTATGCACATTCAGAAAATTACGGCCATAGGCCTATTCCATAATCTGAAAGTTCAGAATATATACCAAAGGCAAATCACTTGCTGGAAGGTCGTTAAACCGAAAGATTGCTCAAAATGTATAAGGAAATGCAATTTCAAATTTACTCAGGTTGAATGGCTACCAATTCATGAAGAATTTTGGAATTTAAATGACACAGATGATCAGCTTTTAACCAAAGATAGATGGTGAAAAATGGTAAGTTTGTCAGGCATAGTTTCTTGCAACGCTCGATTTGCCTGAATCGTTCATACATGAAATGCTCTATGTATAAAAGGAATGAACATTATATAATTTCAAGAGATCAAAGAGGACAGCACAAACCAGCTTGGCTAAGTCAGATGTTGTAATGGAAGGAATTACATTTCATATTAATGATTTTCCAAAAATAATATCACATTATGCCTGAAAATATTCAGAGAAAGAGTACTTGCCTCATTAGTTAAATCATAGGAAAATGTTCAAACTGTACGTTGAAAAATGTGAAAATGATGGCATAACTACTGAAAGGAATAATTTTTTATCGAAATATATTCACAACATAGAATTTAACTTGCCCCTCCATTTGCCTAAAATGATTTGTGCGATACATGCTACAGATTTTCTCATATGAATGCCACAGACAGCGAAATTCACCGTCAAGATCAGGATGCTCATAATGAACAGAAATGTTTAGCGAGGGCTAGAAAAGACAACATTGAGGCGGAAGCTGCAACTGGAAAATCCATTTAGCTAAATTTGATCTGGAGACTGTCTGCTACTGTCCCAAAACAGATGCTAAAGCATTATTTTATGGGCAAAGATTGGCTGTATACAACTTAACTGTATACTATACAACGTCTGTAGAGAAGTCGCATGCTATGTGGAGTGAAAGAAATGCCAAACGTGGATCTGCAGAAGTTGCTTGATGTCTTTTTAATTTCCTACAAAAAATGTAGATGGTAAGGATTGCAATTCCTTTTTCAACACATGCTGTGGACAAACCAGAAATGTAAATATGTCTGTTATGTTTCTGCATGCTGTTGGGCATCTTGACATCCCTTTAATCAATGATATGTCCTTTGAGTCAGGCCACAAATAGAGTACGACTCTGATCATGTCTCAGAAGAGAAAAGAACAAAATTATTTCACATCGGGATGATTCACTATTGTCAGAATGACAAACAAAAAATACCATATAATTGAAATTCAGCATGTACCGAATTGTTCAGAACTGAGGCGCCACATGAGAAAGGACAAAAAAAGTTTTCAGTGATGTAAATAATGTCAATTGGCTCAAGATGTCCTGGTTTCAGTACAGGAAAGAAGACTTAGAACACACTTATTTTAAATACAGCAACAGGACTTCTCAAGAATCTGAGTTTAGAAGAATACTAATCCGCAGAACTAAAACAAGAATGCGAGTTTCTTTCACACTTCAGCCTTTGTTTTCTCTCCAGCTCCTATTCAGAAACAAAAACTGAAAGATCTTCTGGATCTACGCAATATGAGGATTATTCCTGACCAGTATCATCACAATGCTATAAGTAATTAATAAATGATGTTACAGACGGGAAAGAAGCGAAAGTTAATGATGGTGATAATGATGATGATAATCAGCATTGTGATACACTTGGAGAGCTATGATAAGTAGAGAAATCCAGTTGAGAAAGCCAGCTATAACGGCTAGTAGGGGGATCATCGTGCTAATCACACGATACCTCTATTCTAGTTAGATTCCACCTCTGCTTAAGCATCTGTGCTTGAGGCCAGCAGCTGGCTGGTTGGTCTGGACCCTTAAAGTGCTGTAGCGCTACGAATTATATTATTATTATTATTATTATTATTATTATTATCACTGAGGACTATTCCTTCTTAAGTATAACAATTTTTTACTATTGTTTCAGTAATACAGGTTTGTGTAAAAGTCATTGCACTTTGTTATGGTAAATTATGGTCTATTGCCATCAGTTTAGTATTTTAAGCATTTTGGCATATTATCCAGCACCTTGTTAATCAATATTAGAAGAAAGACTTATAAAACTGTTTGTTTCACAATAATTAGATGTAATTAACAATAATATATAAATACTTCAGTGCATTGTTTCTATTGCCATTAATATTAAAATCAAGTGTAACTTGCTAAAAGGACAGTTTATTTAAAGTCAAAACAACGTATCTACAACACAGTCCTTTTTTTTCTTATGTAACACTTAGCTTAAACACAAAAAAATTGTTGAGCGAATGTAAACATACTCTAATAACAATGAGTTATCACATATGTCGTACACAATAACATAGGCGATAACAGTGATAGTGTTTCAGTTGTTGCAAAACTTCTTTTGCATTTATCTCAAAACATGAATTTTGTAGATACGTCGTTATGACTCTAAACCCCCGAAATACTGGTAACATTAATAGTAATCGAAAATCAAGCATATGGAAGATATTTATATGGTTCCAGTCTTTTATTCACTCTATATATACGTCACTGTAGGTACGTTAACAGAAAGCCACAATTGAAGTCACACAGAGTTTGTGTGCACTCAAAGTTGAGTTTCTGGCGTCTTGTCAGCCCACTTCAGTTGTGTGGATAGAAATGGAAAAATTGAGACTGTTTTGGGTAACCCAGTAGATAGAGCATTCGTGCACTAAGCGAAAGGTCCCGGGATTGATACCCGACCCCGGAACAATTTTTCCCTTGAAATTATTCAAGTCTGCTTCACAGGGAGCCATACTTGAAAGCCAGACATGCATAATATATACGTCACAGTAGGTGCGTTAACAGAAAGCCACAATTGAAGTCACACAGAGTTTGTGTGCACTCGAAGTTGGGTTTCTGTCACCTTGTCAGCCCACTTGAGTTGTGTGTATAGAAAGGAATTGAGATGGTTTCGGGAGTAGTTGCTGGATAACTCAGTTGGTAGAGCATTTGTGCATTAAGCAAAAGGTCCTAGGATCGATACCTGGCCCCAGAACAATTTTTCCCTTGAAATTATTCAAGTCTGCTTCATGGGGAGCCATACCTGAAAGCCAGATTTGCAGAAAGAGAATTGCTTACCTCTATACCAAAGAAAAAAATAATCTGTAAAAACTGTTAAAGAATCTGTCAGGAAAGAAAGCAAACACTGAAGGAGTTTTTCATCGTTGATGGTCCTATGATGTTAAAGACCTCTTCAAAGATTTAAAATAGGAATATAATGTCACAGATTGAAGACTTTTCATCAACTCCTCACAGCGAAGTTTAAAAGCTGTACTGCTTCACAATGAGAATATAAAAGCCTCTATTATGATTGGCCAATCTGTTCTTCTGAAGGAAACTTATGACAATATGAATTTACTTTTAGATTCTGTACAATGTAACCTTCACTAATGAAGTATTTATGGAGTTTTGAAAAGTATTGGTGTGCTGATGGGCATGCAGGAAAGCTTTACGAAGTTCTGCTGTGTCCTATATTTCTGGGATAGCTTGCTACAGATTGCAGTAACTTACATTATGTGAAACGAGATTAATAACAAGGGAGGTGTCTGAAGCATGAAAACTCAGTGTTAAAAATGTGCCTTTGTGAATACGGACAAGATACTTTTCCCTCTACTCCGTATTGAATTGAGCTACATTAGAGTTACTAAAGTCATGGGAAAGACAAATTCAAGGGGCTTCAAGTATTTGTTTGAGAAATTTCCAAAAATTTCGTCAGCAAAATTAAAAGAAGGAATTGTCACAGAATCAAAAACACGAGAAATCTTTCAAGGAAATGCATTTATAGAAACTCTAAATCATGAAGAGGAAGCATTTTGGGTGAGTTTTGTGTGGAACTAATAATTTCTTGGACACAAGTAAATCTGATTATGTAGAAGGCATGGAAAAACTTCTGAACTCTTCAAAAGTGATGCAAAGTTGCATGTCACTGAAGCTACATTTTCTATATTGTCACTTAGATTTTTTCTACACAGTCTCTAAAGTCAGTGACACAAGCAAGGGGAAAGGTTTTACAAAGATATCGACGATTTTGTAGTTACTCCATGATGGCAGACTTTTGCTGGATGTTGTGTTGAGAACTTTCAGGAAGCAGTGTGTGTACTCATGAGCAGAAAAAAGAGCATTGCAAGCAAGCCATGTGCAGAAATTCAATCATTCATTCATAGTTTTCTGCCCAAGGGCAGGTCTTTCACTGCAAATCAGGCATTCTCCAATCTTTCCTATTTTCTGCCATCCTCTTAGTCTCCACATATGATTACATAATCTGATATCTTCTTCTGCCCCAAACTTTTTGCCCATTCACTATTCTTTCCAGTGCATCATTCAGTAGGCAGTTTCTTCTCAGCCACTGACCCAACCAATTTCTTTTCCTCTTCCTGATCAGTTTCAGCATTCTTCACCCACTCATTCCAACACAGCTTCATTTCTTATTATGTCTGTCCATTTCACACACTTCATTCTTCTCCATATCCACATTTTAAATGCTTCTAGTTGTTTCTCTTCATTTCATCGTAATGTTCATGTTTCTGCCTCATACAGTGCCACACTCCACACAAAACCTTCACTAGTCTCTTCCTTAGTTCTTTTTCCAGAGATCCGCAGATGCTCCTTTTTCTATTAAAAGCTTCCTTTGCCATTGCTATTCTCCTTTTGACTTCCTGTCAGCAGTTCATGTTACTGCTTATAGTACACCCCAAGTATTTGAAACTGTCCACTTGCTGTACTGCCTCATTTAGAATTGGCACGTTTACCATCTTTATTTTTCTTCCGACAACCATGGTCTTCGTCTTGTTTGCATTTATCTTCATCCCATACTGCTCACAGTTGTCATTTAGCTCCAGTAGCATATCACTTAGTATTGTCCCCTCTTCTGCTAACAATGGGATTCAATCTTTGGAGTGATACTTATATTGACGATAAGAGATGAGGAGTTCTATATGTTATCGTTCGCACCCATGTAGTCAAAACATTTTGAACACACAGCTTGAGTTTCATCTTTGTCACAGCAAGATGTGGGAGAAGGAATATAAACAAATACAGGAGTAATAAACATGCTGTGAATGGTGTAAGCTTCAGTATCAAAGGATTGCCGATGTTAACCATTGAGATGTTCTGCTCTCGCATATTGCTCGTTTGCAGCAAAGAATGCTCTTGCACAAAGGGCTCGAGTTGTTCACCTCTACCCTAAGACACATAAGAGTGATCCTGTTTTTCTGTTTCAGATGGCTCGTTCAGAAAATTTCAGTTGCATTGTTGCTTCTGGCTATGCCTATAATTAAAGTGAGAAGGATTTATTCAGAGGAGACAAAACTGTTGGCACAAATCACTTTTCTGGGCTTTGTGTTTGACGAAAGATGGAAAGTTAAAATATATGCATTACTTATAATTAGGGAGCGGATGTTGATGAAAAGTCATCTTCTTATTTTTTCACATGAGGATGATGCCTATTAATATACGTGTATAATCCTTTTTTTGACGTTTTTGAACTAATAGGTCATTTTTATATATTTTTTTTCGGCATTTATTGGTAATTTTTAATACTTTGAAGAACTTTTAGATGATTTGGAATACATTTTACTTTCTTCTTTACCGATAGTCTGTTAAATCATTTTCTAACCAAATAGGTCAGTAGTAATTACCTACTGAATAAGTGAATAACAGTGAAGTTTGAGTTTTGTAGTTTGGAACAGACTCTAAAGTCCATCCGTCATTTCACTGAAGGCTTCACTTCACACAACAGAAGTAATATAAAATGTTTGACAACAGCTTAGTTTAAGTGAGGGTTTTGACCATTACTGTTCTTTTGTCGGTATGAGGGTGTCTTTAGAATTTATGTTTGGAAGGGAGGAAACTTTCACCGTGTCCTGGACAGGACATTGTGTCCTCAACATGGTTCAGAAGGGATGTCTGCTGTAGTGGACAGTAATTTTAACACAAAGATTGCAAGAATGCACTCTGCGCCCACATTTTGTTTTGTCATTCACATTCCCTCATCTGGAAGATCTGGTAACAAAAGAGAAGCGCGGAAAGATGAGGAAACAGAATGAAGACACTGACATGAACCACCCCGGATTGAAACACATTGTAAACCCTCATTAAACTCTATAGTTTTCCCTTAAAACCTTCATATTGTTGCATGTTCTTTTCCTTTATCTTAGTCAAATTCCAGGAAGTTGACTCCTCTCTCCGAGATTTGCATGGCAGTCATTGAAACAAGGTGACTGATTTTTAAGAAGTTGTGGTGTGAGTACGGTAAATAATATTTGAATGTCATTTTCTTTTAATTTTATGTCATTTTCCCATTAGTTTAAGGGCATTTTAATGATCATTTTAAGTAGAGTTTTAGGTCATCAACATCCGCGCCCTACTTATAATGCAATTCTAGTGCCAGCTGTACTATTTAGTGAATTGTTTTAACTTATAGACATTGTCAATTTTTTGTTCTGGAAATGTACAAGGAAGGGCCTTGCAGTTTTTTTCTCTACTTTTTGATGCAAGCCAGTTTTATACTTTAAAATGTAGAATAATCTTTAGAGTGTTATATTTGGACTGAACCTCTTTTAGTTTCGACCATTTCAATTTTGCTGACTTTATATATATTATCTTAATTTGTCTTTGAAGATTGACTACTTCTCTGCTTTGTAGTTTGTTGGCAAGACATTGAAGGAAGTAATACGAAATATTGTTATGTACATGTAGGAATGTTATCCATTGTGTGAGAACTGATATATCGCAATTACATGGTGTTAGGCAGTTAGTAAGGTTGTGTCATTAATTTTTGCTGTTTATACAAATTAGAATGTATACATTGAAAGGGTGGTCCTCCAGCTTGGGAGTTGGGTGAAGGGCTAACAATCCATCACCGTAAAAAACAGCTTGTTACAAAACCCCAACATAACCCTCGAAATGGGACATTCTTTGGCGTGACCACAGTTGAGATGGGCAGGGCATGTAGCACATGTGGATGAATCCAGAAATGTGTATAGAGTGTCAGTTGGGAGACCTGAGGGAAGAAGACCTTTGGGGGGACCGAAATGTAGATGAGAGGATAATGTTAAAATAGATTTGAGGGAGGTGGGACTGTATTAATCTTGCTCATAATAGAGACCGATGGCGGGCTTATGTGAAGGCAGCAATGAACCACAAGGTTCTCTAAAAACCATTTGTAAGTAAGTATACATTGAAAAAGGTATAATGACAATATTATCTGTTAAATTTAATTAGATGTGCAAGGTTGCAAGGGAAAATGTAAAAAAGAAATTTATATCACTGTTTAACTTTGAGAAGAAAGATAATAAATATACTGCAAGTCTCAATAGACAAGATATCATTTGCGCTTAAATTTAACAGTCACCAATACCGTTTTTTCTCTTATTTTACAGATGGGGACCAAATGGAGTTACTGAATATAAAGACAACATGATGAAGTTAATGAGGAGTTTCAAGTCCAGCTTGCCACCAGAAACACTTGTAATATGGACAACAACACCGCCAGTGTCAGCTTCTTGTCATGGTGCTTTATTGATTAAGCAGGTTGGTAGAATGATATAAAACTATACTTGTTCTGTTTATGGTGATGGTGATTGTGATGGCATAAGCAATGGTGGTAGTGGCAGTGATGTTAATCTGCCATAGAAAAAAACCTATTAGTTGGAATGACAAAGTTCTATCTGCTGTCATTTGTTTAATGTTTACTTATTAAGGTATATGTACACCTTTACATACAAAAAATTTTGTTTTGCATAATTTTGCTCTGTAAAATTTTTATACAATTGAGAATGGTACCAGAAAGAGGATGAAGTGAACAGATCTCTTGAAATTATGTCTAAATTGTTTTTAAAAATTATTTTGTTCTAAATTTTGACATACAATTTGAAACATGATAGCTTATGCAGTTTTTAAGATAGAGCCACAGTTTCTTCACTGTTTTATAGCTAAAACTATTCTTTAGTGCCTGACATATAGCTTTTTTTATTTTCATTTACATTAAATATTACCATATATGTAACATGCTAATATTTTATGTTGCTTAAATCATGTAGGAAACCCATAGATAATACTATATTAATGTTATTTTACTCATTGTCAGGCACTAGGGGACATTTCAAGCTTCAAAATGACACCAATATCTTTTTGGTATCACCATATTTTGGGTGAGATATCATGTTTAAAATAATTAAATATTCTAAAATTACTATTTGCAGGAAATGAGCCACAAACTTTCAGAGTCTAGAAGACTCCATCATCATATGTCAACCCTTAAGCAGCTTTATGTCAGTCCAGTTTCAGCTTCTTTCTGCCTCTCAAATACCTCCTTATTTTAACTTCAGGTGTTGAATGTTTTTTTTGGAATTTTTGTCCTTATTGTCCATTGATGCAACAAATCCTGCGATGGTGTTTGTCCCAGGGTTTATGCCCATACTCCTCAGAATTTTAATTTCTACTTTTGGACTCTTATTAAAATGACGTACATCATCACTGATATACAAATTTACAGTTTTATGACTAAAAGTAAAAGATTATAAATGACTTCCTTATGTAAAAACGTGTTTTCAATCAAATGATCATGCCTTGATATCTATGCATCTATTTTGGGACTAGAAAGAAGTTTATTTTACAAGCAATGCTGGACGAGGGGATTGACAGCTACGAGGGTCACTCCAAAAGTATTCCACAATATTTACTTAAAAATTACATTTTTATCCTACAGCTTTGCTATTTTCATAGAATGTAGATATATCCTTTAGGAACAATACGTCACTTTTCCACCTAATCCTTGCATCTTTCAACTGCCTTACGCCACCTTGGAATGAGGGCCTGTATACCTGCACGATAAAAGTCTGGACCAACACGTCTGAGCCACTCTTCAGTAGCGTGCACGAGGAAGTCATCATCTTCAAACCTCGTTCCTTCAGTTTACCAAATAGATGGTAATCGCAAGGTGCCAGATTCGGACTGTAAAGCGGATGTTTCAATGTTGTCCATCCAAGTTTTCTGATCTGGTCTGTGGTCTTGTGACTGACATGCGTTGTTGTGCAATAGCAGAACATTCTACTTCTCTCGATGTGGTCGAACACGACTCAGTCGAGCTTGAAATTTCTTGAGAGTTGTCACATATGCATCAGAATTAATGGTGGTTCTGTGTGGCATAATGTCCACAAGCAAGAGTCCTGAATCGAAAAGAATAGTAGCCATAACATTTCCTGTCAAAAGCGCAGTTTTGAATTTCTTTTCTTCGGTGAATTTGCATGATGCCACTCCATTGTCTGCCTCTTTATCTCCAACCAAAATCGTGGAACCATGTTTCATCTCCTGTCACAATTTTTGCAAGAAATTCATCTCCATCATTCTCAGACGGGTCCAAAAGTTTGCTGCACACTGTTTTCTGGTTTCTTTGTGGACTTCTGTTAACATCCTCGGAACCCACCCCAACTGTTTCAATACTCTGCACACAATTGCTTCTTCTATTCCAACTTGGAGTGACAATTCTTTCACTGTTATGCATTTGTCAGCCACAGCCATGTTGTTAAAGCATTGCATGTTGTCAGATCTTCGTGCAGTGCAGGGTCTTCCACTGCAAGGAGTATCCCAAATATTGGCGTGGCCCCTTTCACAAGATAATTTGCTTGCCCACCGATTAACCGTACTATGATCGACAGCTGCATCTCCATACACCTTTTTTCAACCTCTTGTGAATGTTTCCCTCTGTCTCGTTCTCACAGCATAGGAACTCGATAACAGCACGTTGCTTCTGACGAATGTCAAGTACAGCAGCCAACTTGAAGTGCCATCATGGCGCCATTCACGGGAACGACTTAAATTAAATTTGAATACAAGGGGGAAGGATGTATCTATGATCTCCATAAATTGTAAAGGTTTAGAATAAAAAATAAATTTAAAAAAAATGTTGTGCATTACTTTAAAGTGATCTTCGTAGAAGTAACCGTGGCTGATTACACAAAATTTTGGAAAATGGGACTTATCTGAAAAACCATAATTCATAAATCGAAAATTCTTATATCAAATTAAAGGGGAGAAAATTCTCCATTAAAATAGTTATATTTTGAAAATTCTAATTTTTCATCATTTTTTGCGCTTTGTGGGTGTACATATGCCTTAACCAGCTTCTGCTTGTTTTAGAGGTTATGTGAGTGATTGTGTGTTTTGATTAATTCATTATCAAATAAGATAATACTACAGAAAGCTGCTAATGAATTAAATAAAATTTATCGAAAATATGATATCAAAATCGCAAGCACAAAATCACAATCAATAGAGATATGTCGTGTATGGTGCTGTAGTTAAGATCGAACCACCCAGACCAAAATATAATATATTACTATGTATGAATTGTCAAGAATTTAGTCATAGCAAGAACTATTGTCACAAAACTTCACGTTGTGTTAAATGTGATGGTACCCATCCAACTGCTAAATGCAACAAAAATTCAAATTCTTCTCCCATATGTGTTATTTGTAAGGGCCAGCATGTAGCTAATTAGAGGCTACCCTGCTCACACTCAACTGCAAAAAGCATCTCAACTGAATCGACAGAAATCTAATATGCAGGACGTTGTTGAGCCTGTTAGTCAGAATTTTGTACAATCTAATTGGACAAAATTAACACATTCTCAAAAACCTGTGTTTCAAAATAATATATTGAAGACAAAACAATATCAGAGTCATATAGTAGAGATTGCACTTATGCTGATAGTGTTAAACTGGTGAAATAAATAATGACAACAGTTTAATAAGTAAGCTAGTCGATAAAATATATACTCTCATAATTGTAATTCCACTTATTAACACATTGCAACAAGTAGTACCCAGCGTATAGGAAATTATAAGTATAGATACTGTGTGTCGGTACCTTTGATGTAGCAGAGCCTTATTTCAGTGACCTTCATACCAGCTCTATCTGCATCAGTATGAGGTTCTGCCTTTTTTTCCTACAGTTGGCGCTGATATCGTACCAGCAGTCGAAAGCAGAAATACTTTTCAGCAAACTTGCCAGCAAATCAGGATTGCTGTTCCACTGTTTGCAGTTGCTCGAATACACTGACCTGTAATGTTGGAAAGTGAAATTACAACTAATGGAGCGCATGTACGCAGAAAATGAGACCAGGAAAATCCGTTCAGTGTCCATTCTTTATAATTCCTATTTGCTGTAATACCTGCTCTAGTAAATTTAAAATGAAAAATTATAAATCAATAAAGATTTGCACTTGGAATTGCAGAGGGTTGAACAATAAGTATTGTGAGTTAAAATTATTTATGGACACATGTAATAGGCCTATTGGTATTTTAATGGCCAATGAAACAAAGCTTTCTCCAGATATTTACTTTTTTTATGTCTGGATATCGTATATATAAAGCAGATTACCCTAGCAATACAAAACAGGGTTGCTCGGCTATTTTCATTAAATTTGAGCTGATCCATGAGGAACTTCCGTCTGTCATTGAAGAAGAATTTTAAATAGCATGAATCGATATTTATTTACATCACAAAAATATCAAAGTGGTTTATTCTACTCTGCTCCAGCAAATAAGATGGCTGTTGCCAATTTATGGGATATTATCAGGGAAAGGATTTATATGTAAATACATATTTACTTATAAAGCTAATATAATTTATATTTTGCATTATCTTTATGTTTCACAATGTGTAGGGTTGAAAAATCCTACTTTTATTTTCCATATTTTTCCATATTTTAGAGTTTAGTACATATTTTCGTTAATTTCCATATATTTTCCATATTTCATATAAAACAGTCCATATTATATTAGGTTTAACAATAAAACAAAACAAAATTCCATTAACTTTTAAAAATACATTTCAACAATAGAGATTTAAACACATGTTCAGTAATCCCTTTAACATCAGAGTTATTTGAAAATTAGCAGTCCTATCAACAATGGGAAAGTAAGTTACAAAACTGTATTAATTTAATTTAAAATTTTTAACAGACTTCAGTTGTGCAGCTCAACAGTTAAATGCCAGTCAGAGTACACATAGGTTCAGTTTTGTAAATCATACTATAAAGACGGTAAATATGCCAAAAGTACGTCATTCAGTCAATTTAAAATCAAAACTAACAAGTTACATTTCAGAATTTAAAGAAGATGGTTTATCAACTGACAATAAAATATTATTTTGTAATTTGTGTCAGTGTGCAGTATCATCTACACAAAAGTTCCTGGTGCAACAACACATTACAACTTGTAAACATCAGGCCAACAAACAACTAAATTCCAAGCAGAGACAATTGTTTTTAACACAACCAACAACATCGAATGTAAGATCTGAGTTTAACATCGACCTGTGCCGTTCTCTCATCTCTGCTGATATTCCTCTCTACAAACTAAAGAATAAGGTCTTCAGGGAATTCCTTGAAAAATATACTCAACATACAATCCCGGATGAGTCAACACTTAGGAAGACGTATGCTCCATCCATCTACGATGAGACAATACAGAAGATAAGAGATGAAATTAAAGATAGTTCAATTTGGGTTTCCATTGATGAGACTCCCGACAAAGAAGGTAGACTTGTTGGTAATGTAGTTATCGGTTTGTTAAGTGAACAATATTCTGAACGAATTCTTTTACATTGTGATGTTCTAGAAAAGTGCAATAACAAAACTATAGTTAAACTGTTCAACGAAGCTATGGGTATCCTGTGGCCAAAGGGTATTATGTACGATAATGTGTTATTCTTTATTAGCGATGCTGCCCCTTATATGGTCAAAGCTGGACAAGCATTATCTGTTGTATATCCTAAATTGACTCATTTTACTTGTGTGGCGCATGCATTTCATCGTGTGGCAGAAGTGGTCAGAGACAATTTCCCTAAAGTAGATTTGTTGATTTCATCAGTGAAAAAAGTATTTCTCAAAGCTCCCAGTAGAGTTAACGTGTTGAAAGAAATGTACCCTGAAATTCCATTGCCACCAAAGCCAATTTTAACTAGATGGGGTACATGGCTAGAAGCAGTTGAATATTATGCCGAACATATAGACTCTATTAACAATGTTCTCCTTGCATTGGACTCTGAAGATGCAGTCTCAATTGATACTGCGAAAACAGTTACCTGTGACATAAGTGTGAAGAATGACTTAGCTCACATTCAGCATACATTTTCATGCATCATAAAAACGCTCAAAAGTCTCCAAAATAGGCACCTTTCACTATCTGAAAGTTTTGAAATTATAAATAGTACTGTGGAACAACTGAATCGTGGTAGAGGTAAAGTTGCAGATGCAGTAAGAGCTAAGGTGGACACTGTACTTTCAAAAAACCCTGGATATGAAGAACTACAAAAGGTTGTTGCTGTGATGAGTGGTGAATCAACAGTGAAGATTAACTTGGACTTATCCCCAGCAGACATTGTGAAATTGAATTATGTACCAGTTACTTCTTGTGACGTCGAACGCTCTTTTAGTCAGTATAAATCTATCCTCAGAGACAATAGAAGAAGATTCACTTTTCAGCACTTGAAAGAAATGTTTGTAACCTATTGTTATGGTAACAGACAATAAAAATTGTGTTTTGTTGAAACTACATTGGAAGATAAGGTACGTCCATTATATTTTTTGTTTAGTTTGATTAAAATGTACCAATATTTAACGTACATAGTCATTTTTTTATAATTTTAAGTCCATATTTAATTCCATATTTTGGTAAAAATCCATATTTAATTCCATATTTTGGTAAAAATAACTACATATATATTTACATATTTCATATATTTTTAGTCCATATAAATCCGTTCCCTGGATATTATGTACCTGATGGGATCTCATTTTCTCTTAGGTAGGGATTTTAACAATAAATACCTTAGGTGGGGATCTAATTTAACTTATCCAAGAGGATGTCTTCTGATTAATGTGGGATATCATTTTCTCTAGAATATATTCATCCAATAGAACCAACTCATTATTCAGATTATCAGAAAATGCCCAATGATTTATATTTTCTAACTGGAAAAAAATTGAACCTTTTTCTACTTCATCAGCAACTGTCATTCATATACTTGGTTCAGATCATTATCCTGGTGTTACAACTGTATTCTCCGCACCTGGAATATATAATGATAGTAATTTTAGTCTAATAAAGCATTCTTTTGTTTGAAAATGCTATGTGAATACATTATAAAATATCACTGATGTAAACCTTCCACTAAAAACTACTCATGATATTGATAAAGCTGTCACTAGACTTATTAGAAATATACATTTTGCTCAAATTTAGCCAACAAAACTCATATATACACTCAATTAAAATTTGATCAGGCACCACTATTTTGATAGACATTCTAATGACAGGAAACATGAAATACTTAATAAACTATATAATGCAAACAAAACTTTTTATGCTGTTCACAAATTATCTTCCCGTTTTTAACCAGAAATTTAAAAATCATTTTGTACAAAACACTAATCCAACCTGTACTATTATATGGATTGGAAACATGGAGCTTAACCAAAAAGGATAAACAGTAATTAATGGTTTTTGAAAATAAAGTGTTTAAGGAAAATTTTTTGTCCAATTTTTTACCCACTTAAAAATAACTGGAAAATTCGTCATAATAATGATATTCACAAACTTTATAATCAACCGTCAATTTTAGATGTAATATGGACCAGAAGACTAAATTGGGCAGGACATGTTATATGTATGGATGACTGCAGCAGCATAAAACAAATATATATATATATATATATATATATATATGATAATTATATGAACACCTTTAACAACAGAAGGCCACTGGGAAGACCTCGAATTACATGAAAAGATGAAATTCAGAAGGAATGCATGGAAATGGGAATTACCAACTGGGAGAAACTAGCAAAAGACAGAATAGAGTGGAAGTGTTTTGTGAAATTCACATGGAGTCGACATGCTCCATAATGTGCTTTGATTGATTTGATTTTTCATACTTACAGCAAATAACATCATATCTTACAAACAGGCGGCATTATGTTTCATTCAATCAAATAAAATCAAAAGCATTCACAGTAACTTCTGGTGTACCCCAAGGATCCAATCTTGGTCCCTTGTTCCTTTTTACTTTATATCAATGACTTGCGTAAACAGGATTTACGCTCTAAATGTTTACTATATGCTGATGATGTTAAATTGTATAAAGTCATTGACAAACAACAAGATGCTTTTGATCTACAACATGATTCGGACAGACTATATAGATGGAGTATTGACAATTTTCTTCTGTTAAATCCTAATAAATGTTGCTTTATGACATATTCTAAAAATAAGATATTGCTCAAAATTCGTATGAAATTAATGGTGTGAAATTAGTAGAATCATTTAAGGATTTAGGTATTTATTTTACATATAACCTATGTTTTAAAATGCACTTAAATCATGTGGTGATTGATGCATATAGAAAATTAGGATTTATAATCAGAAATACAAAAGAACTTAAAAAACTAGAGTATGCGTCTATAATATGGTCACCTCATGATACACGCTCCAAGCTGCTAGCGACTAGGAGTACTAGGAACAATAGACTGTGCTGTATTTCACATTATTGTGAAGAAAAGGAAAAGTTGTGTAAACTGTGAAATGTTCATTATCGATTATAATAAATGTTAATGACTAAAATACAATAATTGAAATAATAATATGAGACAAGGAGGAGATGTTTGTAGTGCTATAAATTGTAAGAAAAAGAGGCCAGAGTTATCCTTCTTCTGAAAGATCCAGCAAGGTGAGTTTATAGTGTATACTACATGAAAATAATAAATAAACCTTAGGTATTTAATATTTCAATAATGGAAGGAAGGTATTAATTTTTCCAAAAGAACACGATAACAGAAGTATAATACATTTTGTCGTCTGCTAGGGAAGGGGTTTGTAATGAGGTGATAGTAGTGGTCCTAGTGGCTAGCAACTAGCAAGTTAAACTTTCAATGGATGCATATTCCCTACGTATTGGGCTTCGTGATTGTATGTACTAGACTGTGGTTCAATCTCAGGATGTGAAGGCTTAAGGTGAAGCCACATTTTGAAATGTATTTCCATCAACAGAATTATGAAACTATGAGGTCGTGTTTAAACCATAGATTAAATTTAATGGGAATTAAGTTAAATTTGGTTTAAACTACTATTGAAAGTACAGAACATAGTGTCTCTCTATTGTAGCTATTAGAAAACAGAGAAAAAATGGTATTAAGCTGAAATCCTCATCACCATTGGAAGCAACAGCAACATTTGTTTTGGTTTTCACATATAATCACATTCTTGTTTTTGTTTTGATATCATGTCTGCTTGCTGTTTTTTTTTTTTTTTTTTTTTTTTTTTTTTTTTTTTTTTTTTTTTTTTTTTTTTTTTTGTGTTCGCTTGTGAGTAGTGGAAAATTCAGAAATAATTCCTTAGTTAGTGCCTGAATTTGAGTTGTTTTTGTAGGTTGAGTTTCTGCATCACACTCTACGTTTTGAAGTAATGGAAGCAAATATGTTTTCTCGTCAAGTGGTGGTAGCACATGGATATGATGTAGTGGACATCCATCATCATCTGCGTATGCAACTTCACAGGTAAGGTATTTCTCCAATTTCATGTCATTTTGTATGAAAGTTATTTTAACTTCTATGTTTAACTTTACGATTCTTTCTTATTTCAATATTGCTATAAGAACACATGATTGTAATTCGTTTTACCAGGCTGTTAAATTGTTTCATTAGTTAAATGTTTATGAAGAGTAATATTGCACTCCATATTGAACGAGATAAGGAAGATAAATGATGCAGGTTATTTTCTTGGCATTTCAAAATAGTATTTACTTTCTTGCATCCTCTACCCCTTGTGTAATGCAATGAGAACCATAATATCCCCCGAAAACCTCTATTGGCTCATTATGATTTGATCTCGGGTCTATAGTAAGGAAAACCTGCCTATGTTATAGTCATTTTATCAATGTGGACCTTCTTTCCACAGAGATTTCAAACTGCCTGATATTGGGATTACTTCGTTTTGAAGTTTTATTACAGACCACAAAAAAAAAAAAAAAGTAAATAAGACTAGAATAGAATTATCTTGGAGTTTGTTGATACTTTTCTTTTTTTATTCCTTGTCTTATATCACGCCCTCTACATACACAAATATCATGTCGCAGAATTTCAAGCAAGTTAGGTTAGATTAGGGTTGTCAACTTTTTTTGAGGAAAATACAGGAGACTAAGGAGACAAAATTTTACATATAAAATTGACAAATTATTCGGTTCAGTTACTGAAAAACAGCTTCATTCTACACTTCTACAGCTAGGCTTAAATTAAAAGTAGCCTATTTTGAGACAGATTTTGTCTGCATAATAATTGAAGCTGTCTGCAGTTTTCAGCTCTGATTTGATTGAATGTGTCGTGCTCCTGTTTCTAACATCTGTCCAATTATTGTTCATGAGATGAAAGACCCTCTTTGTATATGAGCATTATTACTTGGTATGCTTAAAACAAAACTAGCCATACTAGGGTGTACCAAAGTACATATGATATTTCAGTGCAGAAATTCTGCGTCATATTTTGATGGAACAATGGAACAGAGAAAAATTCTCTCTGGCACTGTACTCTTTGACTGTATTGTCCCACAATTCACTACTCAGTTTTAAACGTCTTTTTTCTTTTTTCAGGCCCTAATGTACCTACAGATCTACATATTGAACATCCCAATCTATTTTTTTAACAGTTAACCACTCATTTCATAAATTTTAAGTTTGTCTAACCCAGTGGCGTAGCATGAACTTTTGAGCAGGGGAAGCTAACTCAAGTTGTCTTTCATGTACGAGGAAATGTATTGCGTCTTAAAATAAATAGTAGTCGATGTCAAGTCAGCAGTCCGAAGATTGGTTGGAACCTCATAAGTAACACCAATAAGGCATCACCTCAAATGGTACATAGTAAAATATAATTTGATGGTTTACACATATCTCTATAGACATATACAATACGTATAATTTAACATTAGCTCACTCCCTGTCATATTTACAAAAACCACAATATTAACGGTCAATAGATACAGTGTTAGTAAAATTACATCAATCAACGTTAAAAGCCACTGGCGTAGCTCTGTCGGCTACGGCGCCTGCCGATCCGGAGTTTTGTTCGGGCGCGGGTTCGATTCCTGCTTGGGCTGATTACCTGGTTGGGTTTCTTCCGAGGTTTTCCCCAATGTAAGGCAAATGTCAGGTAGTCTATGGCGAATCCTCGGGCCTCATCTCGCCAAATACCATCTTGCTATCACCAATCCCATCGACGCTAAATAACCTCGTAGTTGATACAGCGTCGTTAAATTACTAAGTAAAAAAATCAACATTAAAATCTTTATCAGAAGATTATTTTTGACTACATAAATTGGTGTCAGGAACTGTTATTTCACTCATTATTTATTATATCAGCCACAGTGCACACTAACACTTCAACTGAACACAACTCACGAAAGAGATAACTCGGAAGCTAATTCTTTCCAATGCTAAAGCTAGCTTCTTGCGAGCCTTGCGACCAGGGTAGTTTAGTTAGAAAGGGATGGAAAATCTGCGGGGTGCGTTACACAGAAGAATGCTTGAAAGGAACGAGTTTGTGGAGGGGATTGGAAGCTAGTGTGTGCAGGCTTCATGTTTACTGCTGTATCATAAATCATCCTGAACTGCCGCATCACAACATTTAAGATGTACTTATAAATTGTATTAAAATTAATAAATAATTTTGTTCATGAACTGCAGTTTATTATGGAGTTATTAACTGGGGAAGCTGAGCTTTTTAGCTTACATTGACGCTACGCCACTGGTCTAACCGCTGATCCTTTGACTAGTAGACTGGAAAATGTTCGTAATCATTCTCAGATACTTGTTTCTGAACAGCACCATGGTTGGTACTTATCTCTCTTTTATCTTCCATGATACGGGTTTCTACCTACTAAAGCAACCAGCAATACTTGGACACGCTTCTTTTGCACTTGCACATGATTTATTGAGTTCGACATTATTACTTCTCACTGTGATGGTTTATTTTTTTTTTTATTTATTTATTTATTTTTTTTTTTTTGCTCATGATCCACTTATTCATCACCATGAGATATGTACACTGACTGACTGATCCAGTATTACTAAGTAGTGTTTTAGTCAAGGTTGCTATAAATTGAAGCTAATCATTCTTTCAAATTCTTAGGTTTTATTGGTAGTTTCATGTATGATCTGTATTTTAAGTGAAAGTCCACATGTGAATTGTGAAAAATCCTGACATGATAATGCCGAGACAAATTTCATTTTCATAATCAGTGTGCAAACTGATCAGAAAATGTTCATTTTTTACCAAAACATCAACACCATGCAGAAGAAAACCTAATTTTCAAGTTAAGATCATTAATTTGTTCTCTATGAACAAGAAGTCTCGAAAAGCAGAAGTCTCACACAAGCATTAATTTAATAAGAAAGAAATTTCTTAAAAAAAAAAAAAAAAGATTGAATCAGTACAGTAAGAGATTCATGTAGACAATGCCTACATATCGATGGGTGATCGGCAGAACATCTTAAGCACCACTTTTTAAAACTTTTTTTTTAGCTAATGGAAAGGGAAAACCAAGACGTACAGTCTGGCAAAATATCATAAGTGAGTCTATAATACAAGGAGTACTTTTTATCTTAACTGTTTAAGAATTTGTTTTAGTGACCAAGAAATCGTCTTAAAGCATGTCCAGTTCCCATATAATCATCGTATCTTTCATCACTAAGTGACTCATAAGAAACAAATTTAGACACGATAAAATTGTTGGTTGTTAAGATATTTATTTCGGGTCCTATTCCTAGTTATAGGCGATAAGCTAATCAACTTTTTTTCGATTTACTTCACAGGAATTCATTACAGAAACTTGTATTCATTCTGAATTTACTTTAATGACATATCACAATTTCAGAACACATTAATTATATATATGAGGAGGCAGTCAAATGAAAATGGGTCAGATGCCAAAAATATAATAGAACATTTATTACCTCAAAAGTAATCTCCAAAACATTTATCCGACTACGAGACAAGATGATCAATCCCATTCTTGAAAAAGCTTGTGGGCTGTCTACTGAACCAGTTCTTTACCCACTCACACACGTCTTCGTCCAATGCAAAACGAAGTCCACGGATGTCTTTCTTCAACTCTCCAAAAATGTGAAAAAATCGCATGGGGAGAGATCTGGGCTGTAGAGGGAAGGTGTTGAAACATTTCCCAACTAAATCTCTGAATTGTATTCCTCACGGAGTTGGGCAGTATGTGGGTGGGCATTGTCATGAAGAAGGATAACGCCATTTGATAGCATTCCAGGGCATTTTGACTTAATGACACGTCTCAGTTTCTGTAAAGTTTCTTCATAATGCATGCATTGATTGTGTCCTCATGCTCAAGAAATTCAACATGCAGAGGACCCGTAGAATCAAAGAAGAATGTCAGCATGACTTTACTGGAACTTGTGTGTATTGCTTTGGACTTTTTTAGTTGAGGAGAATCCATGTTTTTCCATTGTTGGCTCTGCCATTTGCTCTCTGGTTCAAAATGGTGACACCACGATTAATCTCCAGTGACAATATGGGACAGAAATGCATACTGTTCCTCGTGGTATCAATGCAAGTGACCCAGTGAAGCAGCCATTCTGTTTGTTTTTTGTTCCTCTGTCAACTGATGTGGAACCCATTGCACGCAGATTTTTCGGTAATGCAGATGCTTTGTCGCAATGATGTGTACAGAACCGTGACTTATTCCCACCAAACAATGAAGTTCTTTTACAGTGATCTGTCGATTTCCCCATATAAGACCATCAACCTCAGCAATAACAGCAGAAATGATGGCACGATGAGCCTGTCCTAGGCGAGCATCATCTTGCAGTGTCACGCGTCCCTCTCGGAATCTCTTGTGTCATTCCAGTACACGCAAACATGACAAGCTGTGTTCTTCGTAAACAGCAGACATCCGACAATGGATTTACATAAACAGAAAAGTCTATACTGGCGATAGCAAGACTAAAGGAGAAGCTAAAGAAAGATATTAATTTCAATTTAATTAATAATTAAATTATAGGAAGTGCTATGAGTCTTCATAGAATTACTAAGAGCTTAGGTTTCAAATGGAAAAAACAAGATCAAATCAAGGTATTCTGATTGAATGATATGAAATTCGTTCACAACATGAGAAGTACCTGACATGTCTTCGAAGGTACAAGGCTGAAGGACAGCTAGTAATATACATAGATGAAACCTACAGTAGTCATACCGTCCCCAAAGGTTGGACTGATGATAGTACCATACCATTGAATTGATGGCACCCATAGCGTCTTATAATCATCCATGCAGGTGGAAAGCAAAGTTTTATACCAAATGCTCTCCTTATGTATAGATGTCATCTAAACAAATGAAAATTACACTAAATGGCTCTGTAACATGTTAATACGTACCTAATTTATCTCCTAATGGCATCCTAGTTGTTGACAATGCGTCATATGATAACACCCAAATAGAAAATCCCCCAACATCAAACACCTTAAAAATGACATGAAAGCCTGGTTAACAAGACATCACATTCCATTCAATGAAAATAGCACTGAAACAAAATTACATGATTTAATTAAAATGGATAAACTAGCATAAAAAACATATTTGATTGAACGGATATTAGCTGAAAATAATCATTGAGCTATAAGACTTTCAGTTTACTATCCAGACTTGAATTCCATTCAATTAATTTGGGAAGATGTCAAACAGTAGGTTGGTAATAGAAATGTGTCACTTAAAAGAAAAGACGTCAAAGATCTATGTCGGCAAAGGTTTCAGCAAGTTGGCCAGAAAGAATGGGAAGATGTATGCAGTCACATTGAAAAAAAAAATGAACAGCATTATTATGAGAAAGACAGTATTGTAGATGAAAGAATTGAAAGATTCATAATTGAAGACAATAGAATGAAAAGCAGTGAAGAAGATATAGAACATGAGAGAACAACATAAGACATGTCAGTTATGGAAGAAATAGAGGACAATTAATTTTTGGTGTAGGTAAATGTATGTATTGTTAGGTCTGCAGTGTGATATTGCATATGATTAAAACTGTAAACCAGAATAGTGTCCATTATATTTAGTAGTCACTGTACTGTTACTTTTTCAATGTGCACGTGTTACTGGTGACATCATCATCCGGTGAATTCGGTAACATGAGCATAAAGTAAAGAACTCGTATCTATGCTTTCACGAAATGTTTTCATCATTTTAGATTTGTGACAATACCTATAAGTATTAAATTATGTGGTGGCATACCTTGTAGTTTCAAAGAATTCAAGAATTCAGTTGGATAAAACACAGCCTGCTCATTGTCTACAAATGTATTGAGAAATTCGTAATATCGTCCTGGATTGTATAATAACTAGAGAGTGGAATTTTAGGTCCTAAAAAGTAGCATTTTAGGCGCTTAAAATAGGCTCTTAAACTCTTTTATTTAGGCTCTATAAAATAACAAATAGGCTTTTTTGTTAAAGAATTTCACTAATATAAGAGTGTTTTTCATTCACCAATCACATTTCCATAGTTTGCTTCACAGTAGATGATCAGCACCTATTGTGGCTATTGTGTCGCTCAATGCTGTACTTACAAATGGTGAGAAAAAAGGAAGGAGTTGTTATATGTCTTGGAATGTAAGAGAATGCTTATTTGAGTACAACCCAGTGAGTTTGTGTTAAATTGCTGACAGACAGAGGAAGCTGTAATAATAATAATAATAATAATAATAATAATAATAATTTGTCCCACAGGAGTCCTTTTACATGCCAGTAAATCTACTGACATAAGCCTGTCACATTTAAGCACACTTAAATGCCATTGACCTGGGCCGGGATCGAACCCACAACCTCGGGCACAAGGCCAGCGCTATACTGACTACACCACCCAGGCTGACTGAAAGTTGGAATTTTAGGATTGAAAGATTGTAAGAATGAGAAGGGGTGGCCCGGAGGTAGTTCTCTATTGTGTTGTTCACTGCTAGGAAGGAGTTGTTATCCATCTTGGAATGTAAACGGTACAGAATGTTAAGAAAAACAGCAAACAGTTACGAAAAATGATGCAAAAAATTAGAAAACTTAAAAAAAGGCACTAACGTCGAAATAGGCATTTTTAGGCACTATAAAACCCCTTTATTTATACCTATATTTCCATGAAAAATGTAAATATTAAATCTAAAGCCTGTATGTATCAAGGAAAAAAATAGGTTTTTGCCTAAATTCCACTCTCTAATAATAACTACTGTTGAAGACTCTAATCTTGGAATTTGTGGGGTGAAGTAGTGGAGTGAAACGGAGAATCAAGAACAACAGATAACGTACTGAGGCTTATGTATCATCATTGCACGTGTTCAATATTACAAGACGTTATGAAAATAATTTCACCCATCGTAGACAGGAGCTCGAGGTACAAGTATTCGGTGCAAATAAATGAATTCCAGAGCAAGGGACAACCAGTTTTTTTATATAGAAGAGACCAGGGTGAATAGCAATATGATATTTCGAAAATGTTGGCAAATTGAGAGTGTAAGTGTCCACACGAACTGAGAAGAATTCTTTAGACACATTGAAAATATAGAAGAATAATAGGATACTGTGAAAACCATGGACTCCAATCATATATGTGGTAAGCTTGTAATGTGGCGGATGAATTATACAAGTTGACTGCAGTATGGTACATAGCCAGGGACATGAGCTAATACGAGGACACTGACTTGGTTCTGTGATCGATTACATGAATTACAAGGTGCATATAAACAAATCTAGACAGATCTAACAGTAAATATACGCTACATAGCATTACAAAGATATATTTTTACGTACCTTTCGTTATGTGCAGAAGAATTATCATAGAATTATTCGTGGGTTTGAGTTTCCTCCTTTATTTTCTTGTGCTACAATGGCTCTGTATATAACATTGCTTGTCACCTCGTATGTTTGTATTACATAATTTACATGTAATGTTCCCATCATTCACTTCAAAACTCTCACCAAATTCCGCTGCAAAAATATGCGCCTGAGAACCTTCAACTTTCGGCATTATTATTCAGCACGTACACTGTTTAAGCATGCTACGGTAGTGACTGATGAACGGAGTACTCAGCAGGTACACTGTTTATGCATGCTAGAGAACAGTACTGATGGTGAACAGATAGTCAACTTGAAACCACCGTAATGCACCCTATCGAACCCCAACATTACAAGCCTAATTATTATAAATTTAAGGGGGCTTATGATAACATTAGTAATATTAATGACTGTGATGGTAGTAGGAGTAGTGAAAAAGTGACACTGCACCTGAATGTGATGCTGGCATGACTTGCTCAACAGCTTCCACTGTGAGGTAGGAACAGAACACAATTTTTAGACAACTGGTAGCAGGCTAGCATTACTAATAGGGATCATTATCGCGAACTGTAGGGTCGCGTCGCATTCCATCAGGTTCCAAGATTAGAGTCTTCAATAGTACTATTGTATGAATTTTCTAGATTTTGCCTTTCATAATGTATCAACTATGTTATTATATTTTGTGTCCTTTTTTCCACAGCCCCATTAAAGTCAATGTTCAATATTATAGAAATAAACAATTGACTATAGAAGAGACTATTTTAATATTATACCTTACATGCATGTCTGATTGTATTTCATTATATTTTTAAAAATAATTTGATTGTATTTCATTATATTTTTAAAAATAATTTAACGTCCATTCGTCCAATTTTAATGTAGCCTATGTTTTTCTCCTGGCTGTGAAGGGAAGGCTAAACGTGCAAACTTAAGGCTCTCTCTCTCCCTCCCTCCCTCCCTCCCCCTTTCCCTCTCTCGCCCTTCCTTCGTTCCTCTCCCTTCCCCTCTTTCAATTTTATGTATTAGATTTGTTTGTTCGTTCGTTTATTTGTTAATTTGCTTAACTTATTATTTGTTTACATTTAGGAGAGCAGGAGATGGCATTCATTGGCTCCCTGCACCTGTTCGACACATGACAAATCTTCTTCTTACACATATTGGTAAGTTTTAAGTACATTACTTATGGAGAAAAAATATCTTAATACTTTTATTAGAGCTGAAATGCCTAACAACACTCTAAGACTCAGTCCATAGTAGTATTATGAAATACGTGCGAAAGTAACTCTTTCATGACAAAACATACATTTGAAATTTGCCAGCTATAAAATTTAAACAAGTACCATACAACCTTTTAATGAAGCATGCTAAATATACAAAGCTCCATACTGAAACTGGAATGCCTTGAAAGTTATATCATTCCCGCTGCTCTGTGCACGCCTAGTGAAAGCACTATATATACGGATAAAAGAATTTGGAAGGAAATTTATTGTATTTTACGCGATTGTGAGCAGTATAGTAGCACAGTCTACTATATACAGTCTCGAAGCTCAATACTTACTAAATATGCAAACATAGATAGTTGCTAAACACCAGGATGCTACAATCGCCTCATCACAGACTCTTTCTCTAGCAGACGATAAAATGTATTGTACTTTCGATATCATGTTCTTTTGAAAAAATTAACATCTTCCTTCCACTATTGAAATATGAAATACATAAGGTTTATATATTATTTTCATAAAATATATATTATATTCTATAAACTCACCTTCCTGGATCTTTTGGAAGAAGGATAACTCTAACCTATTTTTCTTACATTTATAATACTACAAACGTCTCCTTGTCCCATATTATTATTCAAATTATTGTATTTTAGCCATTTACAGTTATTACAACTGATAACGAACATTTCACAGTTTACATAGCTTTTTACAAAAATGCGAAATACGGCACAGTCAATGCCTTTTCGATCTAGACCAGGCCGTAATGTTAGTTCGGGTTTTCTATTTCAGTGTATGTGCTCAGTGAAATATTATATATGCGTATCATTGCTAAGCTTTATTTAGTGTATTGTGTACATAAGTTCCGTTTACTTCTTGTTGCATTATATGTTGCAGAAATAATTACAAAACTGTGTTATTTTAATGTGAAGAGAATTTTACATGTTAACATAATCTGTTCGCGTCAACATTTTAAGTTTAGAATGGAAGCTATTTTGAGGTTTAATAAAAAATAATTTATATTGTGATTTCAATTTAGCACATCTACCTTCCTAATTTGGGCGGCCGGGTAGCTCAGTTGGTAGAGCAGCTGGCTACGGACTGGAAGGTCCGGGGTTCGATCCCAGGTGGTGACAGGATTTTTTCTCGTTGCCAAACTTTCAGAACGGCCCCGAGGTTCACTCAGCCTGCTATAAAATTGAGTACCGGGTCTTTCCCGGGGGTAAAAGGCGATCAGAGTGTGGTGCCGACCACACCACCTCATTCTAGTGCCAAGGTCATGGAAAGCATGGGGCTCTACCTCCATGCCCCCCAAGTGCCTTCATGGCATGTTACGGGGATACCTTTACCTTTACCTTTTTTACCTTCCTTAATTTTAGACAAAATATTTACCATACCACTCCTATGAAGTTAGTGTAATTGTTACTTCGTCTCTTAAGTAGTAGATAAATACAATAATTCAGTACTCAATTGTAGTATTAAAATACAGATATATTGAATGTCCGGGGTATCATACATGACATTATGCTTAATTATAATGTATAATTGCGAATTTAGGAATATAAGTTAAATATAGTAAACATAACCTATAATTTTCATATGAATGGCAAGGCATTGGAGATCACTAAATTTAGACAGAAAGGGGCAATTGGTACAGTAAACATAACCTGTAATTTCAACATATCTAAATATCTGTGTGGTGCAATTGAAAATTATTGAATCGTGCATAAATGAATGTACAAGAATTTCTCAATATTTAATCAAAATAAAGGCAGATATTACACATACGAACAACGTAATTTTCACACCATAAATAATAATACACCTTAACTCGCAAGTCAATTATGTCTGAAATGTCTCATAATCATTGTTTTAAATTGTATTAATGGAATTACACTACATTTTAGAGAAACATATGTTACTGTTTATGCATTCCAACTAATTTATATGGTTGAAACGCCGCTCTTAGTGATTGGGTTAAGCGAGTTACATGGTCTGCCTTACGGCCTGTATTAGATCACGATGGCTGTGGCACAGTCTATTGTTCCTAGTACTCACAGCACTCCAAGCGGCTAGCAACTATCGCGAGAATTGCAAAAAATCATCCCAAGCTTCGTGACTGTATATAGTAGACTGTGGTAAAATCTTTGGAACCTCTCTGTAATTACAACCTCTTTGTTAATGTCATATTATTGAGATTCTTTTGTTTCATCATTGTGGTAAACTTAAATGTATATAAGAGTACAATTCTGTCTAGTTTAATGAAGTGTAGAAATCAGACTAATCATGAAATAATTCTTCTCGAATTCTCAGCCAAGTGAATTGGATTGTTAGTTCCAAGCTTTCGATGACTAGCTTTGCCATCTTCTTCAGGAAATGAAGTGCTATCTAGCCGGTATAAAAGCAGTTAGTAGGACTTCCTGCTGTGGGCCTGCCATGTTCTAGTTGTCCGAAGCTTGTTGATTACAGGTTTCCACACTGTACTCAGCTATAGGTCCCCATCTCTGTTGAAATTATTTCCATCTAGGTAGTTGGATTTCGACTGCTTTCTTAACAACCAGGTCCCAATAACCTGATGCCTTGTCCAAGACAGTGGTGGCATCAAAATTCAAAATCTATCTTGTGGCTATGTACAGACTGTCAAAAAATATGAAAGTTAGAATTTATAAAACAGTTATATTACCAGTTGTTCTTTATGGTTGTGAAACTTGGACTCTCACTTTGAGAGAGGAACATAGGTTAAGGGTGTTTGAGAATAAGGTGCTTAGGAAAATATTCGGGGCTAAGAGGGATGAAGTTACAGGAGAATGGAGAAAGTTACACAACACAGAACTGCACGCATTGTATTCTTCACCTGACATAATTAGGAACATTAAATCCAGATGTTTGAGATGGGCAGGGCATATAGCACATATGGGCGAATCCAGAAATGCAAGTTGCCAAGTTGTTCTGGTGGGATGTCTTGCATAGGTGTCGAATCTCTGAAGAGAGACTCTTTTGTTACGAAATCCCCCTCACCCTGTGCAGAAGAGTCGACAGGACCATTCATTTCTGTGTCGGGTAATGGTGACTGAATTCGTTCAGGTATAGGTCTGTGTGTTGGTTTCGTGTATATGCTCTGGCCCAGTGTGCCGAATTCCTGGAGATGAGAAGTGGAGGCAAGCATCTCTATACTATACTATACTTTATACTATCTCACTGAACCCACCCTGCAGATTTTTCATCCCTTTGTAACTAAACTACTCTGGTCGCAAGGCTTGCAAGAAGCTAGCTTTGGCATTGAAAAGAATTTAGTTTCCAAGTTATCCCTTTCGTGAGTTGTGTTCAGTTGTAGTGTTAGTGTGCACTGTGGCTGATATAATAAATAATAATGAGTGAAGTAACTGTTCCTGACACTAATTATGTAGTCAAAAATAATTTTCTGATAAAGATTTTAACGTTGATTGGAGTAATTATACTAATTCTGTATCTATAGACTGTTAATATTGTGATTTCTCTAAATATGACAGGGAGTGAGCTAATGTTAAATTATATGTATACCTGTCTGTTTGTTAGAGATAACCTATGTGTAAACCATGAAATCAAATTTTACTACCATTTGAGGTGATGCCATATTGGTGTTAATTTATGAGGTTCGAACCAATCTTTGGACTGCTGACTTGACAATCATTTATTTTAAGACTATATTTTTGCAATACGTTTGCTCATACATGAAAGACAACTTGAGTTAGCTTCCCCTGCTCAAAATTTCATGCTATGCCACTGCTTCACATACTATGTAATAGTGAGTAAAGAGACAACTATGCATCTAAAAATTATGTCTCACACCTTGAAAAATTTCTAAATAATCCATTATAATGCTGTAAAGTTTATAAAATGTTATGGCTGCAACTTTTTGTGCATTTGCTCTTTAAATGTAAGCACATTTGTAATTATTTTGTCCATTTGTTCACATATAAATCCCCATCCTCCTGTGAAGTCCTCTGGCATGGTTATATTTATTCATTCATTCATTCATTCATTCATTCATTCATTCATTCAGAGTTTTCTGCCAAAGAACAGATTTTTCACTGCAAGCACAGCATTCTCCAATCTTTCATATTTTCTACCTTCCTCTTAGTTTCTACATATGATCCATATATGTTAATGTATGTATGTATGTATGTATGTATGTATGTATGTATGTATGTATGTATGTATGTATGTATGTATGTATGTATGGTCAAACCGTCTAGAGTTGACCGCTTTTTTTCGTACTTTTAACACTACTTCACAGACAATGCTATCTAGTATTTCACTGAAAATGGTATGTTATAGCGCACAACTCAGGGATTGTTTTCTATTATTTTCATTTTATGAACTTCCACGGTCACTGAAGAAAACAAATTTTAAACGCCGGTCGACTCAACCCTGTACATGGTGTTAAGTCGACCACCATATTAAAAATACATGTAAATGAACGTTTGCTCTCATTCCGGTCGATATCGACCTCCTTTTGGATGCTTTTATTATTATTTACTTTATTATTTTTTATTTTTAAGTTATGTGGGATAGGAAAATGCGAATTTTAAACAGTTATTTTAATGTGCATACATTAAATCGGTTAAGGCTCATAAATTTAAAAGAAAATATTTAATTAATTAGCAGACATAAAATTACGTCAAACTACACACAACATTATCACATTATTAATGTATGTACTAATTAATAAAATAGCCCTGAAAAATACAGAAAATACAGTTTCCATCTCCTAATTAATATCATAACCCTGAAAATCAACACCAAATTTTACGAATTCCTTTTTGTCCATAGGAACAGGAGCACTTAGTTTTCTTTCTATCTGAACATAGTCAATAAGACTCACATCCTCCACCTCAGGATATTTGAACTGGAATCCACCATAATTTCTAACAAAACGAAGTTCAAGTCCTTCTCCTGGAACCAGTTCCTCAATGCAACCGACATAAAATTTAATTGTTTTTTAGTTGGGAACTTCACTAAAAGCTGATCCCCTGATTTAGGGTAATCGAAATTGTCATTATCATTGTTATCTTCCTCTTCAACCCACTTATCTGACGAATCTTCAGTGGAATGTCGTCTGTCTTCATCACTATCACTGGACTCCTGGTATCCTCTCTGTTTTCTTTTCTTGGTGGTTTTCTTGGCTTCTCTTTTTCTGGTCTCCTCAGTTGACAGGATGAGAGATTTCTTCATTTGACTGAGATGTTCCGCCTTCAGTAGGCCTACTGATACAATACTTTTTCCTGGTTCAATTTCAGTTTTCCTTTTCCTTTTCTTGGCAGCTAATTATTTTTCATATCTCATGCCCTGGAGCACTTTTATGACCGCTTCTCCCACCAGTGCCTGTGTGGACTGAGATTCTGGAGACTCTGTCAAACCAGATTGTGGTTAGTTTATTAAGGACTCTTTGTGGCTGGAATGGATTAATTCCACAGGCCTGCATGGTCGACTCTGTACTGGAATACAACTTCAACTTCTGACACCTCTCAATAATATGGAAAAATATTTTTTGTTTTAATATGTTGTTAAGCTTAAAATTTTGATTACAGAAATACAGTTAATTTGTATTGCATTACAGTTAAACAAGGCTAAATTGTTAAAAGTTAGAGTATTTTTTGTTACTATTTTTGCTATTGGCAACAATGAACTTTACATAATCAAAGACGCACAATACGTTTGGCACTACCATGCGAGATTGAAAGGGAAAGTATTATCAGTCAGCTCTAAGCAAGCAGTGGCGGCTAGTAGGCAATTTTACTGTAATAAACACGTGAAATTAGAAAGTGTACACAGTGGTCGAATCTAGACCCCCAGGTCGACTCTAGACCGTTCCACAGTATGTATTTATTTATTTATTAGCACTACAATTTGGTATACACCCGGTGGCAGTGATATATAATATGTGATAACATTACAATAATTACAGTGTTACCTATCATCTGATATCTTCCCTGTCCCAATCTTTCTCCTTTTCACCATTCTTTTCAGTGCATCCTCAGTGGGCAGTTTCTTCTTAGCCAACGATCCAGCCAATTTCTTTTCCTCTTCCTGATCAGTTTCAGTATTACTACCATATTTTCTTCACCCACTCTTTCTAGCACAGCTTCAGTTCTTATTTTGTCTGTCCATTTCACACTCCATTCTTCTCCATATCCACATTTCAGATGCTTCTAGTGGTTTCTTTTGGTATGTATGTGCCCCATGTATCTTATAAACAATAAACAGTACTAGTGTCATATCCCCCCCTCCTCTCTCTCTTTAATTTTTCCACTTATTAACACGAAATAGTTTACTGCTGTGAAGCAACAGTTAGCAGAGCTGATTATGAAAGCAGTGAGCTCAGGTTTAAATCCTTGTTGGGACAAGTTACCTGGTTGAGGTTTTTTCTGGGATTTTCCTTCAACCCATTAAGAGGAAATGCTGGATCCTGGACTCATTTCGGTGGCATTATTGCCTTCATCTCACTCAGATGCTAGATAACCATAGCAGTTGATAAAGAGTCGTAAAATAACAAATTAAAAGAAAGCACGAAATAAGTAGTTTTATATTCATATAAATTTGTGCACAGTTCAAAACACAATACACATTGCAGATGATCGCTGTTCCCTCAACTTGCTGCCATGATGCTAACTACTGTCCGTCCAAGTGTTTATGTCGCAGGGTCATCGAAACGGGGGAAATCACGTGACAGTTATTTACTTAATGGGGTTCTGTTCCTTAAATGATTTTAAACAGTTGTATAATATTATGTAGACTTCCAATTTCGTTCAGATAATATTTTCAGGCTAGAGCCTAATAGCTCAGCCACTAGCCTTTACAGAGGAGCCAGCAGAAATGGGAGGGCGAAACCGGGATGTGACATAACCACTTGGACAGACAGTAAGAGTGTTTTGCATATACACCATTCACCACTACGCGCAAAAGTGGCACATTAAATCTATAGAGTGTCCCAAAATAATGTTTACACTCTTTGAATGTTAATAACTAGAACACACATAACAGAAAGAATGCACTTTTTTATGTCACAAACCTTCAAAGTTACAAGTAGCAGCAATATATTGTGTGCAACGCTGTAGAACAGATCAGCAAACAGTAAGATATGGTTTCCATGAGAATGGATTCAGATAGCGTCTGTCATGGCATCCAGTGTTGATGGCTTGGAGGGAGTAAAGCAGTGAAATTTTTCGAAAGAGATCTACAAGAAAACAGCCTTTGATAGTTTCACAAAAATTGCTTAATATACTATAGTGATTATTTTAATTTCTACATAATAAATACCGATATAATGAGAAAATTTTTAATTACATTTTTTCTCTTTTTCTTTTTTTATTTGAGATGTTCTATCTTAATGTTCACTAACCTCTTACTTTCTAACGAATGGAACACTATCTATTTTTAGTTAGTTGAAAAAGAAATTTGTTATTTATATTGTATTTATATACCTCAAAATAAGACAGGTTGGTAGACACAGAAGCATCTTTAAGTAACCGTAATAAATCAGGAAGATGACTGTATAAACTCTATTTATTTATCTATGGTATAAGCAGTTGATATCCAATGTTGATTAATATTTCGAACACTTGCAGTAACTGTAATTTGGAAAGAAACAATAAACGTATTTTTTTATGATCATAGAGGTCAAATACAATTTTACTGTGTTCGGGATGTGTATAATAATATAATATGTTTTATTTTGCAACTTTTTAAAAATAGTTGTTTGAACACCTTACAATAAAATCTGTTACATATTAAAACTAGAGCTATGTATGTTTTAAGGCATGAGCATGCTATCTCATCTTCAGTAGCCTGGTAAGTCCGTAAAATGCAAAAATTAAATATATTAAATCTGTTATATTTGTAAATATGATTGAATATTCGTATTGAAGAATGAAATGTTACATCAACATAAGATATATGAAAATGAATAAAGTGTAAACATGAACTCACCAAATTCAGGTTGGATAACAAACAGCGTCCATGGCTGTTAGAGGACAAACTGATGTTATACTTAGTTACGCATTGGTTTTTGTAACCACTACATTTTGGTGGTCAAAATATACACTCTGTCACAAAAAGTTAAACACTTTTTTTTATTCGAGGTATTCATACAAATGGCTGTATGGTTGTAAGTAGAAAACAATTGAATTGCTAATTAAACGAAATGTCAGTGTGTTATTGTGGTAACCAAAATATTTTCGGTAGCAATAGCATTAACATTGGTTTTATAATAAAAAGTACAGTAAGAAAAGTTAAGTGTTTTGCTTTTGTATAGTGTATATGTCAATAAGAATATTTCTACAAAAAATTGCTTTTAATTGAGGTTATGTGGGTTTAGTCATATCACTGTGGATATATTCTAAAATATTTAATGTGTTATTATAAATGTGATCGCTGAAAGTAGATTGAATACTATTGTGCGTTAGTTCTTTAAAATATCTAGTGTTTAAATTCCTACCTGTTTGGCCAATGTATGTAGCATATGTAGCTTGACATTTGAGAAATTGACAGTTAAGTATGTATACTCCTGAAAAGTTAAATTTATTTATTTCACTATTTCCTATTAGACCGATCATTAATTTTCATTCTGCTCTGACATATCGTCCCTCCTCTGGCAAACTAGCAAAAGTGAAAATAAGCGCCCCTGCACTTAAGGTCTATATTGTACTAAGTACTAAGTACAATATAGACCTTAAGTGCAGGGGCGCTTATTTTCACTTTCGCTAGTTTGCCAGAGGAGGAATGATATAATACAGCAAAGTTTTTGAAAACATATCTAAAAATAAATTTTAAATTTAGTAAAAATTACAGTACCTATAAGAAATAATACTTACCTAATAAAAATTTTACAAGAGATTCCAATTAATGATAAATGCAAAATTGTTTCTTTCGAATATGTACACTTAGCAGCAAAAAGAATGGGCCGGCCAATAATTTCTAAGTTCCAGAGACATAACATTGCGCATGCTTGTCTCGTCAAAGCCGTAGTTCACTAGGTAACTTATAATTAAACCATTTAAATTTGCTGTATTTTGTTTAAGAGTCTAAAATATGTAATAAAATCGAATGGCGGGTTGATTCTAGATACACCAGGGCCCTTGAAGAGTGAAATAATAATAAAATTGATAAATACAAAATCAACCGGAGCGAATATGAACAGGAAAACCTCGTATTATGTCGAACTAATATTAACAGTCACAGTAGCGTAAGTCGTTACGGCATTGGTCTATTGAACAAGTTGATAGTAGTAGCTCAAAGCTCGAATCTCTCCCAGTCTTCCTTTTTTTATTACAAATTTGCCATCATATGTGTCTCGCAAAGCTATAATTATGTGGCGATATCTCTTAGAATATGCCCAAACTCTAATAAATAATAAATCTCCCTCTCTCTTTCAAGCAATACTGCTATCTGTTAATACAACGGAAAACGATATCCAGAAGAAAAACTTTTCTTCCAGCAGGATAATCATCCGATACACACCACTAACCGGCTTCAAAGATGGTTTATGAGGAGGTGTGATGTCGACCCAGTCGACTGGCTTCCAAATTCACCAGATATGAATTCGATTCGAAATTTGTGGGCTGCAGTCAAAAGGATCCTACGCTCTAATTGGGCAGAACAACCACCCGTTCAGACACCTGAGGAATTGTGGGACAGAGTTCTAGATGCGTGTGAGGAGATGACCAAGAATTTAGACCTGTTCCATAATCGTGGACTCCATACCGTGCAGAATGAGGGCAGTTGTTGACGCAGGTGGTTTGTGGATGAGATACTAGTCCCCACCACAGGCCTTGTTTTGTTGATATATTAAAAAATTGTTTGTTTTTGTTAATTTAATTATTTATTTGTGATTGATATGCGTCCGGTTTTTTTAGGATGTGAAACAAGTATTTTTGTTTATACAGGCCAGGTCTCACCTATTAATAGTCCACAGGTGATGAGCAATAATATTTTTTAAGGCAGGCATAACGAAGTTTGTTAACAAATGCCATTTCACATTTAAACTAATAAATTAATTAAAAATTAAAATGAAAAATAATAATTTTACCGTACCGGTACCAGGAGGTGAACTCACAACCTCTGGTACGGATATCAGACTTCTTACCACTGGGCCACACAGTGCTCGTAAGGTTTACTACGTTATAGACGGACGACTTTCAATGAAGACAGACCACAGCAATGCCTTGCAATGGGTTACGTTTACACGAGTGAACTGCGCGATAGAACTTAGCATTTCTATCGACCAAGAGTCGGCCCATTCTTTTTGCCGCTAAGTGTACACCAATATTCCGTTAACGGAATCATAAACATAATGAAACCTAATCTGAAAGCTCAAAACATAAGTGAAATCGAAATAGAAGAAATTACAGAACTATTACATATTTGTAACAATCAAAATTATTTCATGTTTAATGATAAATTTTATAGACAAAACAGTGGTTTGCTATAGATTCACCCCTTTTGGAATAATGGTGGATATAATTTTTAACAACTTGGAAAGTAAATTTATTGACTCTTAATAAACAAACTGTTATAAAATAGTTATGGTTTGTTGATGATACCTTCATAATAATATATATCAACATATCACATCACAAGCCTTATTAGACAATATTAATAAATTGCATTCTAAAATACAGTTTACAAAAGAAAATGAAATAGAAAACAGACTAAACTTTCTTGACATCACTATAATAAATAATAATGATTTTCTTACTGATTAACTTTACAACTTCTTTACCGTGTTAACTTTTTAGGAAATTACTTGGCTGACTAGTTTCGAAGTGTTATTCTTCATTGTCCAAAGCCTAGTAAAGGTCCTGTGCTATCTTCTGGTTTCCTGTTGTTCATGATTGTGTGCTATGTATTTGATACTATGTGCACAGGAAATTGGATACAACACCAATATAATAGACAAGATCATAAGAAAAACTAAACACAAACAAGAAAACGCAACACAAAAACATAAGAGCAAAACAAATACATCACACTAAATACGAAAACAAGAACACATACAAGATTGCATCATCTTTCAAGAAACTAAAATACAACATTGCATACAGAACACACTACAAAAACATCTTAACAACAGACGAGACACACAAATAAATACAACTTAACAGGAGTATACAAACTATCATGCAATAGTTGCAACAACTTCTATATTGGACAGACTGGAAGATCATTTCAAACACATTACAAGGAATATATCACTGCCATAACAAACTACGAGTACATAACAATTCAACCTACGCAGAACACATCAGAAACTCCAACCACAACTACAATAAAATAGACATTGACATGAAAATACTACAAATCCAGCCAAAAATCAGAAACTTGATATTCTAGAACAATATGAAATTTACAAATATACAAAAACACACCCTCAGCACATCCTGAATACTCAGCTCAATTTCAAAACACACACCCTTTACAACACAATCATGAACACACCCCACCACAACAGGAAACCAGAAGATAGCGGGGGATCTTCACTGACTTGGACAATGAAGAATAACACTTCGAAACTAGTCAACCAGGTAATTTCCTAAAAAGTTAATAAGGTAAATAAGTTGTAAAGTTAATCATTGATTATATAAGTGTTAAAAGTATATATTGAAAAATGAAGAATGATTTTCTGCTCACAATTTATAAAAAAAAAAAAAACACTCAAACCACCCATCTTATACCTATACATACCAACCACCTATTACAACATAAGACAGCTTGGCTTGATAGCCTTATTAATAGATTGATTAATGTCCCATGAATGATATAGATTATAAAGAAGAATTGAATGGTATATACAAAATCACAGAAGAAAATGGCTTCATCAAACAAAATAGTTAGTTCTAAATATAAGAAAACATTGCTTAAATAATATTACCACCCTTTCTCAGCTTGATGACAATAAAAATTATATTCCTGTTCACGTATTCTAATAAATTTACACACCTCATTACTAGTATATTAAAAAATTGTTGTGTATATCAATTCTCGATGCCCATGCGTCCTACTTTAAATGGTTCAAACCTACCCGCGCAAACTAGAGTCGCTGCTTTCTCTCCCTCAGAAAGCAGGTTGGCTCGCTTTTTTCCCTCTTGTGAGGGAGAAAGCAAAGATCGCGCGGCGACGAGTCACGTTGGCAATAGAAATACCCCCAGGCACTGTGACGTCAATGGCGTCCTCAACCACCATTGTTCCGAGGGGTATAAATATAACGCATCTCCGCGACTTCAGTTACTGGTTGTCTAGATGGCAAAGAGGCCGCTCTAACGCGTCCTCCGTCAGTAGCAGCAGTCTTCCAACCAGGCCTATGCTATGGTTGTCTCTTGTTCGGACGTGCCTACACACAGCCACCACTCCGGGAACAGGAAGCCAAGTTGCGCCCCTGTCTCCTGTATTCTTTCCTACACCAGCCGAATCTTCCTCACTTCTTACGTATTCTAAACTTATTTTATTCTAGTCTCGCTACAAGCCTCATCACCACCTCCAACCCGCACACTTCCCCTGATCACCCTTATCTCTCACCATCCTGACTTCGACTCCCAGCTCTTATCCTGGCTTGTTCGATTAAACACAACCATCTCCTCATCCCCCCTCTAGAGTCGGTAAGTTGCAAGTGCGCTCTGTTGATCCGTCGATGATAGAGGTCACCCTTCCCCGCTCCTGAAGTTGGTAAGTCACACAGTACGCTATGTTGATCCTCCGATGCCAGGAGCTTGTTCTCGAAGTCGGTAAGTCGCACAGCACACTGTGTTGATCCTTCGAACTAGAGAACTAACCTTCTACCTCATTCCCTCTCTCTCGTTATCCTGCCCCCCCCCCACAACACACCTGAGAGCAAGCCGATTTTCCCCAGGCACTCCCGTTACCCCCACCTCCCTCTCACTCAAATCGTACTTTACTATCACCCATCATAACTCTTCCCACATAGAAGCCTCAGGGCGAAATTCTAAATTATCAATATCACGACCCCCGTTACCCCTACCACAGGACTAGGAGGGAACCACAATTACACTTTCTTTGTTAGCTATTTCTGTAATAAACAAATGTTACTGTAAAAACAGTCTTTCCTTTAAACTTCACCACAGTTCCTTATTATCACCCCACCCACAAGCGACAGCCATCTTGTCACTTCACTCCTGTTTCCCCTCCCCACATCGACAACACGTCAGAGAGGAACGACCAAGGAGACCGGCGTATGACAAAATTTTAAATGCAACATAGCTTATAAAATCCAGTAATTCTCTCGAAAGAATATTTATTTATTTATTCAAATGACAGGTACATAGATAACTTATCTTTGACCTAAACACAACCTCAAGATTAAAACAATTAACTTGATACAACTTAAAATTAAATCTAATAAAGGAATTAAACAAAAACCTTAAAGAACTAAAAACTAAGAACTAAACAGAGGCATGAGGCTTCTCGCTTCCCAGTATCTGGCACATTCTGTCAGTGATTCAGTGGGCAGCGTTGGAGATGACCCTTATTCATCGCTTCTTGAAGGTCACAAAGGGTACTGGTTGGATGTTGATAAATACCAAAACGGTGGAGATGCTGCGCCAAGCAGTCATGTCCAGTTGCAAGGCAGAAATGGGCGACTGCCAATCTTCTTAGTCTGTTAGGTATTGATAGAAGGTCCCTTCTCCAGTGTTTGCCATATGTTTTTTCTGCAATCTCATGGGAGTGGATGTTGTGGGCAACTTCTTTGATGTATAATTTTATTGCTTGGAAGGGTGTTGGTTTATGAGATGTTTGTAAAATTTTAGCACCTTTTTTTGGCAAGGCATCGGCCTGCTCATTGCCAAATAAGTTGCAGTGTCCGGGGACCCACTGTAGTACCACGATTTTGTGTTTTGCTTGTAATAGTTGTATGACATTTTGACAGTCTTGGATTGATGAAGACTCAGAGTCTGCGGAACCTACAGATTCTATGGCTGCTTTGGAGTCGCACAGGATGACGACATTCTTGAATTTAGTTTGATGACATATCAGTTGAGTTAAGGCTAGCCTGATAGCTTCAATATCACTGTCATAAGCTGACCTATGGGTGCCTACTGCTGTATAGAAAGCAAAGATATCACTGTATACACCGGCACCAACATTAATATCATCCTCCGTTTTGGATCCGTCTGTATAAACATGAAGCGAATCAGTTTCTGGATAATTGAGGTTAATTGTTTCAAGAGCCAGGGATCTTAATATATTTACTGGTGTTTCTTTTTTACAAACAGCATCTTCCAAATCTATGGAGAATAAGATGGAGTATTGGATTTAAAAATTGAGGAAGAGGTTCTGGAGTATTAAAAGTCTGATATATTTCCCTCAATTCCATGACTTTGTATAATTCCGTGCTGTGTTTTGAGCCGTCTTTCGACATTATGATAAGATTCCCAGAATTGGTCTCCTGGAATTCTCAATAGCTTTTCGTATAGAATTAGTGCCTTCTCTTCAATTAATCTATGAATGGCTTTAAATCCTGTTAAAAGGAGCATGGCGTTAATTGGAGTGGTTTTGACTCCACCAGTGAGGAGGCGTAGAGCTTGGTTTTGCACTTGATCGATTTTATCTAATACTGTCTCTGAAGCTGTTATTAGAGGTTCACAACAGTACAATATTTGAGGTAGTATATACATTTTATATACTATTTGTAGGATAGTAGATAGGATAATAAGAATATTATTTAATAAATTCAACAATGAGTCAATAAATTCAACTTTTCAGAAGTATACAAACTTAGTAGTTGATACAAACTTAGTTGTTAAGTTTTGAATGCCAAGCTACATATATTGACCAAACGGATAAAAATTTCAACACTAGATATTGTAAAGAACATGGAAATACATCACACAATAATATTAAATCTGCCTTCAGTGATCACGTATACAATAAACAGCATTTTTTTTACAAACATAGAAAATGTTACGGAAATTTTACATGTATGAAGTAAAGGAAATACAGGTCATTCCATAGTGACACACGTAACATTTTTGAAGCAACTAACTATGATCTTTGCAGGATATTTAATTAAATACTTAGTAGTTCATGAAAAGACATTACTGTCTTTTAACATAAGCATTCCTAAATATAAACACAAATTCTTAATGAAAAGGAATAATTAATAATGTAAAAAATATGAAATATTATATGGTGTGACACACGAACAGTTTCTTACCACTTGATTTATTACCAAAATGAAAAATGTTCATATTATTGTGCCAAATGACATAAATGCATTCAGTTGTTTTCCAAACAATTAAGACACTTGTGTAGTACATGTAACTGCTAAATCATAAACTTAAAAAATAAATAAATAAATAACAGTGCCATTAAGAAATAAAATATTGCAAAATAATATGTTGTGACACACAAACATTTCTGTATTTCTGTCATGTTGGTTACTAATTGTTTTAAATGCACTGCAATACATAACTTTTTATTATACAAAATAACACTATATAACACTTTCAAATCCACGGTTGTTTACGACATTATTTGGTGATATTTCCTGTGTAATGTCGTGTAATGAATACACCAATATGTTAGCCATTTTTATTACCTTTCCATCCTTGAACATCACAGACACTTCAAATTCTTCCGCACCGCAAGCTTTTGTAACTTCCCCAGGATATTTGATGTCTTTTTTTTTACGTGGTCATTTAACAACTAGGTTATTTAGTGTCAATGGGATTGGTGTTAACAAAATGGTATTTGGAGAGATGAGGCCGAGGATTCGCCATAGATTGATTACCTGACATTCACCTTATGGTTGGAAAAAACCTGTGAAAAAACCCAACCAAGTAATCAGCCCGACTTAAATTCTTGAAAATACCATAAAAAATGTTCAAAATGTATAAATATTTATGATATCAATAGAACAACTGATATAGATTTAAAAAAGGCCTACTTACTGGCTTTCAAGGAACCTGGAGGTTCATTGCTGCCCTCATATAAGCCCGCCATTGTTCTCTATCCTGAGCAAGATTAATCCAGTCTCTATCATAATATTCCACCTTCGTCAAATTCATTTTAATATTATCTTCCCATCTATGTCTTGGCCCCCCCCAAAGATCTTTTTCCCTCCGGCCTCCCAACTAACACTCTATATGCGTTTTTGTTAAAAAAAGGCCTATCTTTTAGAATTGCTAAATGATATTTAGGGGGTAAGTTAATGTTATTAAATAAAACTATTTTAAATTAATATCAGAAGTTTAGTACCATTTACCTAATATGCAAGTAATAACATCAATTTATTTATACATAGACATAGTATGGTGGCTACCTACTTATCATAAAAATGTACTGTATAAGCTTGTTTTTTGTATGAAATGAATTAACATAAATCAATTTTTGTAAGTTTTTAAACAAATATATATATATATATATATATATATATATATATATATATATATATATATATATATATATACTAGTGGCTCGTGCAGCAAATGCTGCAAACTAAGTTCATTAGACGTTCAAATAAACATTTTTCAGATTTATTTTCAATGAAGAAAACCAGACATTCGGAAAGTTATTTGTTTCCATAATAATGAAAGATACTCTCTCTCGAGCCAATACTGAAGAGAACCACCCATATAAATATCTACACCACACCGCTATTAAATATATGAAAAAGACCCAACCCCACTTGATTAATAACTATAAAAATATTTGATTTTTAATAATATTATTATCTTACGTAAGTTTTATAGCTTTCAGTAACATGTACTATATATACTATATAGCCGCCACTCAGTAAATTATAGAAATCAAAATCTAATTTAAGTTATTCTCTACATCTACTTATATAATCCCAAAACGTTTCACTTTCATATCATCAATATAGCATTAATATGTATAATTAATGAAAAATAGTCACATCACGGCATTAACTACAATAATATTTCATTTCTAATAGTAATAATGTCATCAAACCACCTCACGTTTTGTAGTTTTTAATATCCAATACACAGCTGTACCCAGAAAATTACACACCACAGAATCGAACCTGTAAATTATTTTTAGCAAGTTAAGTTTTTAATAACCAATTTAGGCCTAATTTGAGCTCTAAATATGTCAGCATTCTTGCAGATCATGGCATTAGTGTAATATTGTTTACTGTAGTATGTGTTTTGTTTTATTCTGAAATGCAACACGGCCGACTTGATGATCGCTTCGCTTCTCCTTTACAAAAAAAGCGAAGGGAATATCAAGTCGGCCGTGAATGCTATTAGCTAGTTCTCAAAACTGACGACAGATGGATTTTGGAAAATAGGAAAGTTATGTTTAAAAATTGACATTTCACTAAAAACTACTACTTTTCCGAAAAACTTTGAGTTTCAAGCCTCAAAATGAGGGGTTATTTATTAAAATCCGTCCAGCCGTTTTCCCGTAATTTCCATTACCAGTTCAAATTATATATATAGATATATTTTATACGAACTTAAGGCATAAATTAAATGTTTTATACTAATTTTAGGCCTACAGACTATATTTTTACAACAATTGTTATTGTTGTTTAGTCAACTTTTTGAAGACAGGTGTGAACCTCACAAGTGATACCAAGAAGGCACCACTTATGAGGCAACTTGGCCAGGAGATAATGGGGTAGTGTGGCCAGTTCCTTTCCCCCTTACAACAATTATGGAACATATATTTTCAAGAGTGTTTAACCTACAGTATATGTACATTGAAGAAAAAAAAGCACAGGTGCGTGCACACACACACAAAATTATCTAAATTAACAATAAATATTTGAAATCCCACTACTAATTATGTTTAGGCATAAAGACTTCCAACAACAACAAAAATTGCAACTGGATTTGAGGATAAACTTTAGCGACACACAAACATAACATTTTTGTTCGTGTGTCACAGTCATTGTGTTACATGTGTCACGTGTTTTTCTTGTAGAACTTGTACATAAATCAAAATGTTGTCTATATAAGAAGTTGATTGTTATGTGATGTCTCACTTTTACATTTATGAATCATTAAAAAATGAAATGGTTTTGAAGAAATATAAACAAATGTCCATTTGAGCATGACACACAAACTCTCAACCTTTGTAATAATTGTAATCAAGCACAAAATAATCATTGTATTACGGTTTCTATGCATTACAATTATTAACAAAGGTCAGCACGTCATTATTAATTGAATTCAACATACAGAAGTAATGATTTATTTGCCTTAAATGTGCATTCAAATATGTGATTTCTAATAGATTATTTCACGCTCTTAAATTACAGCCTTTTTTGTACTTTTTCTCCCACGTACGTGTTGTTACACAATCAGTGTTGTCAGATTAAAAAAATTTGGATCATAACGAAAAAAATGACATGTAACAAGCAGAGGTTCGTGGAATTTTTCTTTTTCGTGAAAATGTCGCATTTTCATGGGATGAACCACACATAAGATTTTTCAGAATCAATAGGAATCCACAAGGATATTACTAAATCCACGTAACCTTAATGAAAAAGCAGTTTTTGTTATAAATATTCTTATTGACATATACGTTAGTTCATATTTTGACCACCACAGAGCCTATAGTGCCGTGATGCGATGATTCTAGTAGCTTTTTTAAGCTCTCTCTAAAGGCGCGGCACTTTTCTATCTGAGGTACATTGCTAATACAGCAGTAAGAAAGGGTGTACATCACATACAATGTTGCAGACCATGTCAGATCAGAAGCGAGATTACAATAAAGATATTTTAAATGACAAGTAGAAGATTTAGTTTTTATACATTGAACATGGCATTGAAGTACAGTGTTTAATAAATAATATGAGAGAAATGTTTTTTTTTTTAAATGCTGTTTTCACGACTTTAAAATTTTAAGCAATTTATTGCATAAAAAAGCTCCTTGAACAACAGTTATTGTCATATTAATCTGAAACTTCTCACAGAGGTCAATTAAATGTTGATAAATGAAATTTAATTAGGATTTGTATGAAATATTAATATTAGATTCCTTCGGGGAATATTCATATTGCACTTAGATTAAATTTAATATGCCTTAATGGTAAATTCATAAAGTTTGAACATTTATTTGTCTCTCTATTTAAATTGAGCTCTAAAACCTAATTAATTTTTATTCCCATAACTATTTTCAAGATTTTGAGCAAATATGAACTAAAAAGTTTGAAAATTTTGACACAAAGAGCCTTTTTAGTGACTACAATTTCAAAACTATTAGACCTAATGGCACCAAATTTTTTACACATGATAGTATTGTAGATCTCTTTATGTAGTTTACATTTCACAAATTTTGGATGAAAATTGTGGAAGTTTTAAAAATCATACATGTCCTTTTAAATGATTGACTCCAAAAGTTACTATGGCTCTTCAATAGCATAATTTAATGAATTTATTTTTCCGCGTTATGTGCATCCCACAAATCACTCTAAGAAAACTCATTACATAATCATGACTGGAGAGTGTTGACTACATTTTCACAACCAAACAATCAATATATACTTTATTTCAATCATTATTCTCATTATTTTTTAAACAAATGCTCAAAAGTACTTACAGATCACAAACGTGAAGCAGGTAGACCCTATTAATTCCTCCTAAACAATGAAGTGAAGTATTTTCAGAATAAACATCTGCTTTTCACATGAAAATGGTTTACAAACAATTAACTTCTTCTCTTTCTCTTTTTGTTCTCTCCTCTCCTTTGCGATTTGTTTACATATGTGCATACATATTAAGTAATTATTACATAGCCAGAAATATAGTAATGCAAGTTATTATAATAATTTCTGCCTTTATTCGCTGCATGTGCATGTATATCCCTGTGTCTACATTGCTACACTATGTAGTGTATGCACTATGTGCTTGTGATCAAGGTCGAGCTCTTCTACCATGATTGAGAGCTAATATCGTCTCATCCCTGCTATAGTGATTATAAATGCTCAATGCATAACTAAGTGTAATGTTATTTCGTTCTCCAACCTGACCTGGGTGAGCTCATGTTTATACTTTATTTTCACATATATATTTCGTATATTCCTACTACAAAAAAGAGTAATTGGAATAATATAGGTGCCAAATCTAGGGAATTGTGTAGGATCATTTTTAAAAAACTACAAATAATGCCCATGACTTGTCAGTATATTTTTTTTCATTAATAAACTTCCTCCAATGTAATCATGGAAACTTTGTAACTAATGCAACATTTCATAGCATAAATACTCGTCAAAAAATGACTTTCATACTCCATCGGCAAGTCTATCGTGCTATCAAAACAGAGTGCATTTATATGATAGTAAACATTTTTAATAGCCTCCCTAAGGATATGAAATCAAACTCAAAACATAATATTATTTAGGGCCAAATTAAAGAAGTACCTAATTTCTTATGCCTTCTATTCTGTAGGTGAATTTATGACATTCAGCAACACTGCATGAAAAAAATGTTATGTTTTATTTAACGACACTTGCAACTGCAGAGGTTATATCAGCATTGCCAGATGTGCCGGAATTTTGTCCCGCAGGAGTTCTTTTACATGCCAGTAAATCTACTGACATGAGCCTGTCGCATTTAAGCACACTTAAATGCCATCGACCTGGCCCGGGATCGAACCCTCAACCTTGGGTATAGAAGGCCAGCGCTATACCAACTCGCCAAGCAGGTCGACCACTGCATGAATATTTCTGTATTGTATTAAGTATACATACTAATCCCTTATGTTGTACTAGTATGTTGTAAAACTCAACTAGACTATAACTATAATTAAGACTTTGTAGTATTATTAGGATCTTTTGACATGCTCCATATTCTAGCTGTGAAGTGATGTACAAATACCATAAAATGTAAATAAATACAATACAATATAATACATTACGTTGATGTAACATTTCATTCTTCATTAATAATATTCAATCATATTTACAAATATAACAGATTCAATATATTTAATTTTTGCATTTTTACAGATTTATCAGGGTACTGAAGATGAGGCAGTAGGCCTCAGTGTACCTCCAAATAATATATATATATATATATATATATATATATATAGTAGCTCTAGTATTAATATGTAACAGATTTTGTTGTAGAGTTCAGACAGGTGTTTTTAACATTTTTAATGTAAATGAAACATATCATAATAAACATATATTTTGTTTCAAATGTTTGAAGACTTTTCATGTGTAAGCTCTTTCTCAAGCAAGTGAACCTGCATGTTGAGAGCGAGCCCCTACAGCCGAGGCTGCACAGAAGTTTAGAGTAGGGACAAATTGAAGCTTGCGTTCGCCGCCATGCTTTGGGAGAACCACCGGCTAGCAGACGGCTGCACTATACAATGCTGAATGTTTAATATATATGTTTGGTGTCTCTTATAAATCAACCTGAATGGATAAATGAAAAAAAATCTTATTAATATTTAAAGCAACCACGTTAAAGACATAATCAAACTTAGTTACCGTTAGTTTGACATGAAATGAAAGAAAACTGTAACAATTTGATACTGTAACTAAAGATGTTGTATAGTTATTTGACAACATATAGAGCGAACAGAAATACAAATGCATATTGTAGTAATAGTTCAGATGAAAAGACAATTATTAGTATTAACTATTATTAACAAAACACTGCCTGTGTAAGACGTTACATTAGGCCTACATTGTAAACACGTTTGCTTTGATGTGGACGAGAAATGAACAATTATTATTTATTCGATTCCATATCACATAATATAGGCCTACACCTGTAAAATAGAAACACGTACCTAATGTTTTAGTTAGAAATATAAGTAGGCCTACCATGCAATAGCTTATTATTACAGCTGTAGAATGAAATAAACGTCACATGCATGAATTAGTCAATTAGTCATATAATAGAACTCAGGCCTAGTGTACAGAACATCTTGCCTATTGATTTATTATTATTATTATTATTATTATTATTATTATTATTATTATTATTATTTATTATTATTTATTGACTCCGTTAAATATTGTTGTACAACATTTTTATGTAAAGTCGTGGTGTAACCTTAAGCTGTGTGCTAACATCTGCTCTTTATGTAGTACTTTCTTTTATTTGGTTATTTAATGACGCTGTATCAACTACTAGACCATTTAGGATCGATGGTATTGATGATAGCGAGATGATATTTGGCGAGACGAGGCCAAGGATCCGCCTTAGATTACCTGACATTCACCTTACGGTTGGGGATATAAGAAAAAAACCCAACCAGGAAATCAGCGGGAATCGAACCCGGGACCGAGCGCGACTCTGGACCGACAATCCTTAGCCTACTGAGCTACATCAGTAGATCTTTATGTACTTTTATGGTCAGTTTAACAAGTTTAAAATATGATTCTCGGGAGGAATCTGAGATCCATTTTCTAAAATATGTTCCTATAAGTGTAGAAAGATTGTACAAGTGTTCTACTTCTAGAGCAGATTGTTTTCACACGATGTAAGAATGGGTGGTAATATGCCATTGAACTGTCAACATCTGTATAATCGCTCTTTCACTTAAGCGGCATATTTCTATAATCTCAGATAATGGTATGACAAGACTCCCATTATTCTTTCGTTAAAAAAAATAAAAGAGATTATGTTTACTGCTGGTAGGCTACGTACCATAAATTGAGTCTTTAGATTTATTACACCATATTTTTCTTAATGATTTAACAACTAAGCCAGCATGAATACAATCACATTTTGACAATATTGTGTCATTGAGAATGATGTAAGAATGAGGGAATTGCAATCAGTGTCTGCAGTAGAAGAGTCATATCGCCTCTGATTCTCAAAACACTGAGGATTATTATTACAGTGCGTTAGGTGTTTGGAAAATACTATTGGGTATATAGATATTTTTGGCAGACGTCCCTCTCTTTGTAATATGATTTAAATAAATTATTTACGTATTTTCTAACATATATTAAAAAATAAGTAAAAATATTCCATGTATTTGGTCATAGGAAATAGAAATAAACTAATAAGTCTATTTATGAGCAATATAAGGCGTTTATATTTAAAACAATGCTTAGTTACAATATTTAGATTTACTTCTGTTATTTTATATTATACGTTAGAAAATACGTAAATAAGTTTAGTTATATTACAGTGAAGTAGGAAATCCACTAAGAAAACACCTACATACTGAATGGTATTTTCTAAACCCCGAATGCTTTATAGAAACAATCATTTGTGCTCCCAAAACATGGCGTCGCGCGAACCTGCGCGAGAGGTTTCAAATTTGTACATGACACCAGCGCCAATTCTGTGTCTAGATATATAACTACAACGTCTTTGGTTGAGATATACATAAGCACAGTATAGAGCAATGTGGTTATGAGTATAATTTCGTGTTTGATATTTTCAGCCTTGTCTTGGGATTGTCAGCTGCCTGGAAATTTCAAAAGTAATTGCCTGGAAAAAATGAAGAACCTAGAAATTGAAAAGAAGACTGAGATTATATTTCCAGTAATGCCACGTGTATTTCTAGAGATCAATAAAAATACACAGAATTCCACTGTTGGCTCTCAAGTTCCTGCAACACCTAAGAAAGACGCTGAATCTTCATTGAATTCGTCCCGTAAAAGAAGAAATCGGAATGAAAAGAGTAAGAAAACTCCTTTAAGTAAGTACCTACTCCCATTCATTCGAAAGAAAGCATTTATTTCAAATAAAAAAAGTGACTTAATATCCTTTATCCAGATAAATCAATTTTAATAATTTGTGACATGTAACAAACGATTTATATCCATAATATCCTTGTCCTCGTCGTCGTCATCGTCATCGTCATAGTCGTCGTCATCATCATCATCATCATCATCATCATCATCATCATTCGAATGACCATCTGCCCCTCATTTTGAGGGATATTACCACAATTGAAATTGTTTCAAAACATCCTCCACAGGACAACATCTGTCCTGCTTTTTTCTATGTTGCATTATTCCCTCGTTTTTTGTGAGTATTGTCTGCGTTTCAGACCCAGATAGTATACATTCTGATCTTAAAATACCTTGGTAAAACTACTAAACAAGAATTTTTAAAACTTTATAAATTATCTTGAAAAACTACAGTACCTGCTGAGTGTAAGAAAGCAATATTCACTTCCAGTCTTAAAAAAAAGATAGATCTGAATCTGAATTAAAAACTTATAGATCCATTTCACTTGCTGTTATCATTGTAAAAGTCATGGAAAAAATGGTATCAAATAGACTGAATTGGTACTTAGAATTCCAAAATTTAATTTAACCATATCAGGTTGGATTTAGGAAATCCATTCAACCAATAAACAAATTCTTATTTTCGGTCAAGAAATCAAAAGTTATTTAACAAGAAAAAAGGTACACTAGCAGTTTTTATGGATTTTCAAAGTGTATACGATTTACATCTGTAGGACAAAATTATTTTTAAAATTATAATAATATTATGTTTTATTTAACGATGCTCGCAATGCAGAGGTTATATCAGCATCGCCGGATGTGCTGGAATTTTGTCCCGCAGGAGTTCTTTTACATGCCAGTAAATCTACTGACATGAGCCTGTCGCATTTAAGCACACTTAAATTTCATCGACCTGGCCCGGGATCGAACCCACAACCTTGGGCATAGAAGGCCAGCGCTATACCAACTCGCCAACCAGGTCGACTTTAAGATTATATGATTTAGGGAAAAGGCATATGACTCGGTTGAGAGAGAAGTTATATATGATATTCTTATTGAATTTGGTATTCACAAGAAACTGGTTCGATTAATTAAAATGTGTCTCAGTGAAATGTACAGCAGAGTTCGTATAGGTCAGTTTCTGTCAGATGCGTTTCCAATTCACTGTGGGCTAAAGCAAGGAGATGTACTGTCACCTTTACTTTTTAACTTTGCTCTAGAGTATGCCATTAGGAAAGTCCAGGATAAAAGAGAGGGTTTGGAATTGAACAGGTTACATCAGTTGCTTGTCTATGTGAATGACGTGAATATGTTAGGAGAAAATCCACAAACGATTAGGGAAAACACGGGAATTTTACTGGAAGCAAGTAAAGAGATAGGTTTGGAAGTAACTCCCGAAAAGACAAAGTATATGATTATGTCTCGTGACGAGAATATTGTACGAAATGGAAATATAAAAATTGGAAATTTATCTTTTGAAGAGGTGGAGAAGTTCAATATCTTGGAGCAATAGTAACAAATATAAATGATACTCAGGGGAAATTAAACAGAATAAAAATGGGAAGTGCCTGTTATTATTCGGTTGAGAAGCTTTTATCATCCAGTCTGCTGTCAAAAAATCTAAAAGTTAGAATTTATAAAACAGTTATATTACCAGTTGTTCTTTATGGTTGTGAAACTTGGACACTCACTTTGAGAGAGGAACATAGGTTAAGGGTGTTTGAGAATAAGGTGCTTAGGAAAATATTTGGGGCTAAGAGGGATGAAGTTACAGGAGAATGGAGAAAGTTACACAACACAGAACTGCATGCATTGTATTCTTCACCTGGCATAATTAGGAACATTAAATCCAGACATTTGAGATGGACAGGGCATGTAGCATGTATGGGGGAATCCAGAAATGCATATAGAGTGTTAGTTGGGAGGCTGGAGGGAAAAAGACGTTTAGGGAGGCCGAGATGTAGATGGGAAGATAATATTAAAATGGATTTGAGGGAGGTGGGATATGATGATAGAGAATGGATTAATCTTGCTCAGGATAGGGACCAATGGCGGGCTTATGTGAGGGCGGCAATGAACCTCCGGGGTCCTTAAAAGCCAGTAAGTAAGTATATATTTAGGGCATTTCCTAACTCAGTGTTTTATTGCAGATATAATGGAAGTACTTCCAAATATAGACAGATTCACCGAAGATTACTATAATGTGCAATTTCAGTACAATACTTTTTAATATCTACATAAATGATGTGCCACAAACATTTAAGAAATCTGGAATAATGTGTCCTATTTTTGCAGATGATTTAGTAATGTCGACTCCCAAACCAGGAATTAAAAGCATTGAAAGCATTGAACTTAGAACAACAAGGGAAAATAACTTTTAAAAAATATGTACAGTTCTCACGAAAGATCTGAAAACCTTTCAACTTTTGTGATTTAAAAGGCAGGTACCGGTTCCTGCTCAGATGTAAAATCCACTTGCAAAACATTTCTCTGTTATTCGTTCACTCCCTAACAGGTGCCTGTAATTTGTGTAATTTACGAAAGTTTTAAAAATATTCACTGGTAGCATTTATAAGTGTGTGTATGTATTTAAATTATGTACATAGAGTTAGTTTAAGTGTAATTTGCAATTGTAGTTAATGAAATGGCTCCAGCAGTTATTTCAAAATTAAATAAGAACAAGTATCGTAGTGAAACCAAAGACGTTAAAGACGATGTGTTGGTGTTTGTATCCAAAGAAGCTACTCAAGGAAATAAAATTTCTCTAGACATTGTTCAAGAGTGAGGGATAATGGCTACAGGCATGTCCTGTAGGAATGTAAAAAATGTTGCAGAATCGAGGAAAATTGAGTGTGGCAATGGTACATCTTTGAAACAGCATATAAAAAGAGAATAATCATTTAAACGAATATCTTCGAAGTAGACACACGTGATGAAAGTGTAGTGCGAAGGGCAGTGTATGACTTCACATCACCGAGCAATGCATTACAATAATCACTGCAGTTAGAATGAATCTGAAAGACGCAATTGGCTTTAATATGGCAATATTAGTGTTAGATTTCTGCTAAAAACTGGGATATTGTTGGGAGAAAAGGAAAACAAAGAAGTTGCTATTAGTTAAAAATTACGATATTAGGCAAAGAAGGATACACAACCTGAGATTATTTCTAATTATCGAGCTGAGAGAAGAAATATTTTGTATCTGACAGCGCCTAATACTAGTAATAATACATGTTGGAGGTGAACTGAGGTTCGTTCCCAATTGCCTACTAATTCCGAGATCACAGAAGAGATCTGGGGATTACCACTCTCAAATAATCCCAGTTAATTATGAGAAATGGATTCGAAAGAACTTGATTCCAAATTTGAAGTCGAATTCTGTTGTATTTGATAGCACTCCTTACCATAATGTTGCTTTAAGTTTAACAACTGTAATGAAGGAATAGTTTGAAAAAGAGGGCATTCCTTACAGTAATGATATGTTGAAACCAACATCATACCAACTCATACAAATGTACAAACCCTTACCTGTCGAATATTCCGTAAGAATGTGTGAAACATAGTGAGATTACAAATAAACAGTTTATTTTGTTTCGAGCCATTCAGTAATACTAGGTTCATTTGATGGGCATAATAATGGATAAATATTGCATGCAGATAAGACTGTTGCACAAGGGCCTGAACACCTTTAATGACCTTCTACCAAGGTAAGAGCCCCAATGTAAGTCTGGCATACTAGTCTATTCCCTACTTTCCAGAGTTTTAAGTTGTCCATAATAATGGACGACAGTCCTTCTGTACTTTTGTTTTTTGAGACATGAAAGAATACTAAGAATCATTCCTCAACTCTATCTGGTATTGTATATCTGAATATAATGCTCAATTGAGCTCTGCCCGAGACATCAATTGAGGGGGTTCCGGGCAAGAAAGTACCAAGCCACATTTTTACACTTTTGAGATAATGCAAGTTGAATGTTTGATCAAATCCTCAAATCACAGAAAAAGTTAAATTTTGATTCTATAGATATAATTAATTTCCCTAATACATTTTTAATGAAGATATGAAATATATTATACATATTTTTTATTATATTATATTACAAATTTATATTTTAATGTATAATGTATACTGTTCTGTGGCTTGACACTGTCTTGGTCAAAAGAATTACTAATTATATAGTGTGAAGTTTTATTGACATTAGTTAATGTTATATTTTCAACTATTATTTAGCATTTTTAAGACAAACAAACTTGATATTAATTTCGTTACTTCTCAAAAGACAAACAGTAACCTAAAATATAGGGTATTTCAAAAGTCAGTTCAAATATTAAACCCCTATAAATATTATAGTATTCGAGATAGGGAAAAAACAAAAACATCACAGTGTGGGCAAACAACGGGGTTTGCAAAACATTGGGAAGATTCCTCACTAATATTAACAGCATCAAAATGACAATAGAAGAAAAAGCACTGATTCAGTATGAAAAACTTATTAGATTACCAGGAAACAATTGGCATTCATACAGTCCTCTGTAGATTGAAAACTCAAAAAAGTTTCATATCCATTGTTTAAGAATTAAAACAGAAAATCAATATCCCGAATTTAAAAGAAAACCTACAAATTAAACCAAACCCTTTAACTCTATTAAATGTAGAATATAATCTAAATTTAACAGAAGAAATACTAAAATCAGAAGTAAACACTGAAATACTAAAACAATTGTCTTTAGAGACAATTAATATTAGGTACCCTCCACAAAACTGGCTTCATTTATACACTGACGGATCCTTGATCTCCAGAGAACAAGGTGCCGGTGCAGGTGTTACGTGCTGTCTCTTCTCACTTTATAGATCTCTTGGGTATGGAACAACAAGTTTTGATGGAGAAATCATTGCAATAAGTGAAAGTCTCAGGAATCTTCTATGCCACATCAATAAATTTAAAAATGCAGTTATATTGTCAGACTCCAAAGCAGCTATTCTATCAAACGTCTCTAAACACACACCTTCATCTCAAACAGCAGAAATAACTAAAATGCTCTCTCAATTAATATCACTCAATAAAAGAATTGTATTCCAATGGATACCATCCCATTGTGGAATCCTGGGAAACGAGAATGCGGATGCTTTAGCAAAGAAGGGCAGCACTGCTACTTACAGACCTGTTACTAAATCTACGTTTTACTCTGTGAAAAGATTTATTAAATCTACATACTTAGACTTTAACAAACAAAATTTGATAACACAATCTCAAGGGAAAAAAATGGAACTCTCTGCATCAAAATCCACAGTTAATTCCCGATTTACCACGCAAATCGTCTGTAGCTACATTTAGATTGGCAACAGGCCATGATTGTTTGGCCAAACACCTGAATAGAATTGTAATATATCAGTCCCCTAACTGCCCATTGTGCAACTCAAACCAAGAAATGGATTCGGAACACCTCAAAATCTGTGCTTCAGTGGCTGGCCATGATAATATCTTTGAAAAATATTTGAGTGCAAGAGGTCAAATGACTTTATTGTCAAACGCCTGGCATTAGAAAACAACAACAACATTTAACATTCTGAGGGTAATATAATGCCAAGCAACATTTAACTATATTTCAGTTTTTGATAATTCTTCTTCAGAAAGTGGCAAATATTCAGAATCAGAGCTGGAATTACTTCCTTCATCATTTGATTCATTAGAAAACTTAAGTTTCCTCCTATTTACCATTCTCTCCAAACTACCTTTCTTGCTTGACATTGTCTTGCAGTTATAGAAGATGCATGAAGTATTAGGGTAAGAACATACAACGGATAATAGAGCCATCTGTTAGGTTTTCTGCAGAAACTCTTGACACCATAATTTTAAATGTATTATTTCCCATGAGATGGCATGATTAGTTCAATTTGACCAAAAATGTGGCTTGGCACTTTCTTGCCGAGACCCCCTCAATTGTGTCATCTGCTTGAACGGAAATAAATTGTGCTTCATCTATTTCATTCCTTATTCTTTCTTGCAGCACGTCAGTTATGCACTCTATCAAGTCATTCTGTTTGTCGCTAGAAGTACCTCTGAAACTGGGAGTTGGAGTGCAAATGATTTTTTTTTAGATTTTGTTCTTCTTCAGCTAGTAAATCTAAAAGTTCTAAATAATTTCCCCTATATGCTGAATCTTCGTCTTCATGATGACCATGAAGTGTGAGTTCTTGTTTACTAAGAAAGTAATTGCTTGGATAAGGCAACTTAGAATTTTTCTGTTATTAGCAACTTTTTCATTGTGCTGAATAGCAGCAAGATGCAAACATTCTGACAGAGTGTGTTCTATTCGATTTCGGCCTAACATATGAAAACTTTCACGCTTTACATTCAAAATTTTTTATTGTTGAGATGCTATATTTTCTCCACTCAGATTCACCTCCAAGCATACACAAACAAAACAATACCTAATGGCTGAAGCTCACATGTGGAAAAAACACTAAGTTCACATTTCGTCTTACTGTAGTACTACAACTTTTTGTCTTTTATTCATAGTAAGACTGCTACTTTCATTAGCTCAAGTATGCCTTCCAGGAATCCCTGCTGCATGTGAACATTGCGAGCCCATTTATTTAATGTTGATATTACTACAATGCAAAATAAATTACATATAATATAGAAAGCTGATCACATTATTATTATTATTATTATTATTATTATTATTATTATTATTATTATTATTACCACCGTAAACTGGGGTTACTTTGAACACGGAGAAAACTTTGAACATTTTTTCAGAAAATCATATTTAGGTTTCTACATGCTGCACTTGTTATAGATGGAGGTAAATTATCATAAAAATCATTCTCATACAAATTTACCTCCATCTAACAAGTGTAGCATCTAGAAACCTAAATATGATTTTCTGAAAAAAATGTTCAAAGTTTCCTGTGTGTTCAAAGTAACCCCAGTTTACGGTATTATTATTATTATTATTATTATTATTATTATTATTATTATTATTATTATTATTATTATTATTATTGATGTTAATATAATGTTTTGTGTATATTTTATAACTACATTTATGGCAGAAATAGGGACAATTTTTAATATGATTTAAAGAAAATTCATATTAAAAATTGTTCCTAATTCTGCCATAAATATAGTTATAAGGATTTAAAGAGAATTTTGGAAGGCCTGAGGGGCAGAAAACCTTTGAGGAGACCGAGACGTAGACGGGAGATAATATTAAAATGGATTTGAGGGGACTGGATTTATCTTATTCAGAATAGGGACCAATAATGGGCTTATGTGAGGGCGGCAATGCACCTCTGGGTTCTTTAAAAGTCATTTGTAAGTGAGTTAAGTAAGTTTAAAGAAAATTATTGCTTTATGTAGGAAGGTTATTTTAGGTTAAAAGTAAATTATAACTTTCGATTTGATTTCATAAAGTGTTGTTATCTTAAGTACTAACCAATAATTTTGCAATAATGTATTACGAAGTAGTTTCTAGTGTTGATAAGCAGTATTGAAATCAATATTTAATCATTTACATTAACTTTTTACTGACTAGGATGTGGCGTCTTCGTTTTCTTAAATAAATATAGCACCACTTGCTTAAGCATCTCAAGACAAATGCAACTGTTATTTATTTTATTTATACATCCGCCTGTCATAACAGGTGACCATATAGGTCCGGAAAACAATAAAAAAAAATGCAAATATGGAATAGAGAGAAAAAATCAATAAGTAGGTAGCAATTATAGTACAATATGCAATTTAGAAAGTTAAAAAAATTAAACATTATATAAATGATTATCTAAAATGCCTATGGATTTCTTTAAGATATTTAAACAAATATTTTTAATATCTTGGGATGTCATATCATATTGTTTTAAAATGTCAGTAGTATATTTATATGCCAATCCGCAGGCACCAAAAAGCAAACCCCTCACCTCCCATGTGTAATCAATTGCATTATATCTCTCACTCAAGTGAGGAACACATGGGCGGCAAATGACTTATTTTTCTTGATCATTCGCTAAGGCTTGAGCTACATTCTTTTCAAACCATACAGTTGGGTTCAATATTACTGCCTTCTTCTTCTGTCTATTAAGAGCAACTATATCCGCTCAACTGTTACTGCCATCCTCAGATATACAATGTACTTCTTCATGTACTTCAAGATTTTTATTTTCTCTTAAATGTGAGGCAGTATAAGAGCAAACACTATGATGACATGTACATTGCACAATAAATCTCCTTTAGGACATAATCCTAGCACATGACCAAGAGTCTCAGTCGCCTCACATCCTGGAGTTCTACACTGTCGTGAAGTCATTCGCCCTGGTACTAATCTTACTGCTGCAGTATTGCATGACATTTTAATGGCAGTGGTCCATTCTGATGACATAATCCTTTTCTGTCACTCATCCAAGAATTTACTTTCGGTTCATCTTGGAAAACTGACACTTAACTAATACATTTTTTCCTTTATGCTGAAGACTAGCCCACACAATATAGACTTCCTTTTGTAAATGTTTTCTAATTTGTCTTCAGAATTTAATTTCGTAGTCTTCCTTTTAGACAAAATATGTTTTATCTGAGTAGACATAAACATATCCTTTACTAACTACTTTATTTTGGACTGTAAGTTTTCTGAATTTAACCTTAAATTCGCAAAGTATCCTATAGGATACAACAGGTTAATAGGCTATATGCTATAAGTTTAATAGAAGAATACAAAAAAAAAAAATGGTGGGAATTAAAATTTCACAATACTATAATATTGTACAACATATAAAATATGAACATTGCGACAGTTGTTTTCTTTACAATCCGACAAGGTTTAATAAACTAGTATGAGAAATTAAGGTTTGCCAATTTAAGTGTTAATAAGTTTGAGGTTATTGTTTTGTTGACTTAGCTTAGATATACTCATTTTGCAAGGTTATATGTTTAGCTAATAATTCATTATACTCATTTTCAAAATTAACAAGTGGATTTGCTGATTGGATACTGCATGGCTCTTCTGTACTTTCTTCATTTGAACTTTGAATACTGAACATCAACATTGTCGTTTCTCTTCTTTTCATCCTTTCAGACCCCACAATTGACTCACTTTCGATTTAATTTGTGCCTAACAGAAGAAGTTTTAGTGGCGATACAGTTCCTGTTCTTAGAAATTTAGGGAAAATTTCAGTATACAAATTCGTCACTGACAATTATATCTTAAAATACTAAAAAGAGCAGATTTGTCTGCGTTTGTCAAATGCGCATCATCATGCTTTAAGAAAAGGCACTTTTCAGTGTCAATAATTTATTTTGTGTGCACAAGGTTGGAATTTTGAAGTAAGAGGGAAAGGAAGGAATCCGTGTTCTGAAATTTATCTGAAATTTATTTTTTTAGATTCCATCAACTCCGCTCTCAGATTTCTTTTAAAGTCCTTCATTTTAAAATACCCATACAAAGTATCAAAATTCTACTTCTCAATCCATATTTTCCAAAGCAATTCATCTTTCGAAATTCTGAAATAAGAAACGGCACTCTCACCTTTTAAATTACGCATTTTCAAATAGCTGTTGTCACATATTGCAATTGCACAGCACATTCCAGGCATATAGAACTGAATCACTGGAACTGGATTGCCCACTTGGCATGCAATACGCCATCATTTGCTTTCTCCCACTCCTCTTCACCAAGCGGCATCACCTTTCCTACTCTTATCATCTTGGGAACAAGTATTCGAAAATAATTGATTAGCACTGAACTTTCAAACTGCTATGTATAATAAAACTTCTTGTCATGAAGTTGGGAAGGCCATGGGTCACGAAAAAAGGCAGGAAACCAAAATTTCAATTGGTGTTCTTCATAAGAATTAAAATACATTGAGATTATAGGAAAATAGTCGAGACTGAAAAAAATGTTCTATATGGTGGGAAAACGTAAATTCATGGTTTCACTGTATATGTTTTGAATTTGATCAAATATTACAGTATACTATGATAATTTGCTAGAAACCGTCATTGCACATAGGCTAGTTTTACACTGAAGCTAAACATCTTTATCTTGACTTGTGGACCATCCTGAACTCCAACCTCCGTACCTCAGAGTGCCAGTCCTTATATACTTGGTCAATCAAGGCCTAGTGTTATAAATAAAAACAGTTAACAATAGATATCTCGGTCATGACAACCTCATGAAATATCCAGTGGATTGAATAACCTATCCTGCTATGCACAACGTAATTATCTCTGATTTTCTTTGCGTTTTTTAACTCTTCATATTATTAACTGATTAAATTTCCAACTTCTTTACTGTGTTAATATTTAAGATTTAATCCTAAATATTAACACAGTAAAGAAGTTGGAAATTTAATCAATGATATATAAGTATTAAAAGTTTATATAGAAAAAAGAACGATCATATTAAACTGAGAAATGGAATAACTTCACAAATGTACACAAGGCACAAATTAAGTAAATATGTTGAATATACACTACATTTATATAATTCCATTCAATAAACAATTCGTACAGAATAAAATCTGTGGTTCCAAGGCGAAAGGTGATATGTCAATTTTTGGCAAAAACAAGATTTTGCGATATGAAGGGTACACGGGAAAAATGATCTAAACCACAATTCTCTTACTGGATTCGGAACACCTCAAAATCTGTGCTTCAGTGGCTAGTCATGATAATATCTTTGAAAAATATTGGAGTGCAAGAGGTCAAATGACTTTATTGTCAAACGCCTGGCATTAGAAAACAACAACAACAACAATTCTCTTAAGGGTGATGTCATCATCTAATTCAGTATATTACTGCAAAATTTAATGTTTTTCTCATCAAAACTGATAAAGGAGAATTCGCGGGTGCTCGTGTAGAGGGGTTTAAGTCAATATTACTCACTTTTCAGGAGAGCAAAAACAAAGTTTGAACCTATCTCATAAATCAGGATATAAATATTTCTACACGAAAACTAGCTGTGAATGTCCAAATATATGTTTACTTGGCTTATGATACATTCATTCATGGTATTCATCAAATGGTGTGAGGTAATTAATTAATATTATTGTGTAATCACTGACGTAATGCCTTTAGCACAAAAAAGCTGTAACTTAACCCATTTGGTTCAATCATTTTTTGAGAAAATTAACAATATAGAATAACAAGAGATCAATATTTGAATTATTTAAACTGACTGAATGCTACAACAATATAAATATTAAGTAAAAGTGCCAATAATAACTTTAATTTGACAATTACTGAAAATATTTCAATAGTTTATTTTGATGTTTTCACGAAAAATGAGTTCTTTTTCTTTGATGGAATGAATAATGATTAAGAATAATAATTTAATTATAAAGTAGAACATGTCAACAATACTAACGTGACAACATTTAAGACTCTTGTGTTTCATCTTCATCCGGAAGAACATCTGGTAAATCTTCTGTTTTGAGATTTTGATAAAATCCCCAAAATATCTTGAGGATCTTGAAATCCTCTTTCTTCTCTTTACTTATGTTCGGAGGCCCATCATGTATGGGAAATCGTATTTCACGGCTCCTAAGGTGGTAGCTTACTTCCTTAAAAGGAGTCTCTTCATTCAAATCTGTTCTTATTTCACCAGGTAGTTCCTGCCGTGTTAATAACGAAACCGACGTACCTCTTTCCACACAAATTTTTCACCTTCAAAATTCTCTTTCCTGCCTGTAGCACTGTATCATGGAGGGCTACAAAATCATAGAAATCTGATTGTTGCATCTCTGTCACTTTGAATGGTGTGTTCTTTCCGCACATTCTAACTAGCTTATACCAGCCATGAAGGTGGTATATTTGGAACATACTTGTCTTCTTTTTTCCCCTCAATAACTGAGTGGTCCGAGTCACATCCCAAGAGGGTGTGACCCAGAACCAGAACTTTGTGGTCAATTTGTTTTATTTTGCTGTTTTCCATTGTCATGAGTGCAAAAAAAAACGTAGCCACCATAACTGTTTTATTTTGACCTCCTGCTGTATCGGAATAGAGAACGGCCTGTTCTAATCTGTTATTTTCATTTGAAGACAAATATTTGTATAAACATGAGGCAATTTGATTTGCACCCCCTTCTGCCTATAGTTTCGTGCCACATAAAACAATGAGACTGACCTACGTTACAATCATGAATTGTCAAATTTTATATGTCCATATTTGCCTTTTACTTGACTCTCAAGAGGCATTGCTGCAGGTTGAAAACTACAGTTTCCTTGTTTTGTCTCTTTTCTTGACTTCTCTTTGTCAGCTGCTTTGGATAGGTACGTTTTGATAGCATCTTCTTGATGTACTCTCAGAGCATCTTTGATTATGAGCTTTTGATCTTCTGGAGCTACCGCCAGCTGCATTTGAAACTTGCCACACTTGGCACGTGTATCTTTATTTGGTATTTTTATTGCGATATTCTGTGGGTGAAATATTTCTTCATACTTGGGACGACCAACAGGATTGATGATTTTTGGTTGTCCTTGATATTCCTCTCACAGGTTCTTCAATGTACAGTAGGGAGGTAGGAATTTCTTCATGAATCCCTCCTTGTGTAATGGCTCTCGTATTTTGTAACAGAGTAAGTATGCTGATAAACTCTCTTAATAGCGCCCTCAGATCACTTATTTGAAGGAGAGTGTAATACTCTGTAGTTAGGAGAAGTTATTCCAGATGGTGAAGCTCCCATTTTATGAAGATTCATTTCCAAGAACTTTTTAGACTCCCTAAGTTTTTAGGAAACACGTTTTGCAGATAGGCTCTAAATTATGATCTGTTTGCAGATGGTGGGCCCAATTATAAGTCACATACCTAAACTTTTGCTTATTTGGAGATAGAGTCTTCTCTTTGCAGTGGTTGGTTCTTTGAATCGTACAAGTCCAAGAACTGCAATCCCTATACTCTCGGAACATTTTCTTCTTTATATTGCCCTTAAAACGAAACGAACGCTTCATTCTACATTCACTCAAAGATTTGCATTCCCTTGAAGGAACAATTTTCCATTTCTCAGTAACATATTCTACACCTGTGTTCCCTTTTCTCTTACTATTTTCTCTTGCTTTTCTAGTATTTCTTTAGGAGCTTTTCGTTTCATCCAGGCAGGCTGGACTACAGTTTCCTCACTCAAGTCATCAGATTGTTTATTTCCATCTATGTGTTCGTCATTACTAACTACTGGCTCATGTGAAGTATTACTGCGTACTGATAGAGCTTCTTCTGAGTCACATGAAGACATATCCATATCAGTCTTGTGGTATAAAATCAGGATCGATATTCGAATCATTACTACTAAATATATCTAGAAATTCCTCGGATACATCAGGTGGAGGGCTGCTCCTGAATATGGAAAGGTTAACAAATGGAAGTTGTTACTTGAAAGAGAACAATATGCATTACATTTAATTGGTTATTTAAGGACGCGGTATCAACTACGAGATTATTTAACTTCGATATAATTTTTTATTACGCAATGATGTTTGGCGTAGTAAGTCCGATGAAATGCCATAGATTGTCCGATATTCGCTTTACAGTAGGGGAAAACCTCGGTAATACCTAACCATATTGCAAACATATTGTAGCATCTACTACAATTTTAATTTTCTCCTGTCGCCAATCATATCTCTGTGCATTATGTGGACATGTCAGTCAGTTAAAGGGGATAAGTCAACATAACCTCCCATACAAATAAAATTCCACGGTACAAACAGAGTCAAATGAACTTAACCTCTTTCACACATTAACGCCTGATGTGCACAAAGAGATATGTAAACTTTTCCCATTTGGCACTGAACATAATCCCTTTGTCACAAAATATGGAGCACTACAACTCCGTCATCGATGGAAGAATCACATAACCCCTTTAACACAAGGTAGAAGTAATCGTGGGAAGTTGAAATTTGTACTTATCTCATTTTAGCCAATTTTAGACTTAACCCCCTCTACACGAGCACCCGCGAATTATCACCGCTTATATCTTTACTTCTTTTTCAGTAGAAACACCAATAAATTTTGCAGTAATATAACTTAACGAGAAGTGTGACTTTGGTCATTTTTCCCATGCACCCTTCATATGTGTTTAAGGTTACCAACACTAGTAAATAAAATTGTCGGTCATTTTACACATGCAACAAGTTTGCATGAATAAAGTGCATTAATATACTAAATACAGATTCAGCTAAGGAAACAGTTTCTTTCTATTGAACTGCATACATCTGACATTAGGAATACAAATTTTTGAGAAATAACAATATTGTTTCAGTGTTCCAAGTTCACTTTATAAGCTTTAACCCCTTACTGCATAGGACAGTTTTGCACATAGGCCTACTGATTTTATATTCAGATAACTTAAATAGTTCTATCTTTCTCAACTAATGTCACATATGGTCAAATCCAGTTATTGACAGTGTGCCATATCTGTCCCAGTATGCAGTTTCAAATATTATATGCTTATATTATAAGTTATATGAATATAAAATCGGTATGTGCCATATCTGTCCCAGAATGCAGTAAGGGGTTAAGATTTTCTTTTTCTTCTATTATAAAGCAATAAAGTTCTGCACAATTAAATTTAAGGTTTTCCATTATACATCAGGAGCAGGGTATTATATTCCAAAATATCAAGAAAGTTATTTCATACCATGTTCATCCTCCTCCAGTATTGACACTGAATTGCTAGCTATTGATGCTGCTCTTCAGTGTGTTACTCAAATTTCTGAAAAATCTATTTGCATGCTTACCGACCTACAAACCTATATGCACATAGAATTATTCCAATTCAGAAACAACTAAATAAACTAAAAGAACTCCAAAAGGAAATAACATTTCAATGGATACCTAGTCATTGTGGTATACCTGGAAACGAGAAAGTCGATAATATTGCAAAACAGGCAACATATTTGCAACCTAGACCTCTTCAAGTGATATCTCTATCCAATGCTTTTGCTTCAGTAAAGTCTCATTTTACAAACTTATGGATCAACACTTGGCTCTCTTCTGACAAAGGAAAAATTTTACAGTCTGTACAAAAGAAACCAAATGACCTGGAAATGTACAAAAACTTGCCCAGACATGTTCAAACATTTTTAACAAGAGCCAGAACAGGTCACATTGTCACTCAATTGTACCTACACCGATTTCACATTTCTGATAATCCTACTTGTCTGTGGTGTAATAATCATGAGAAAGATCTGGAACACATTCTTCTATACTGTCCATCCATAAACCACAAAAGAAGTAAATTAAAATCATCAGTACCAGTTGCAAAAGACACAGCCCTGCAGTATATATTGACTACACCTCACGTCTGGCTACTAGCAACAGGCATCTATAATGAACACCGATCAAAATACCCCTCATTTCTCGTGAAAAACAACTGAATAGACTACAGTGGACTATAGTGGACTTTATGTTGTCAGCAAACAGCTGGATACATTAAGAAGATTGATTATACAAAGTTCAGCTTTTAGTATTTCTACATTTAAAGAATTTCTCTCATCATCCCATAATATGTTATTCATGATACTAAATATACACTCCATAAACACTGTTCTTATTTGTGGAGATTTCACTGAGGCATCTTTACCCTGAAAATATTTACACTGTTTTCCAACATTTGTCAAATATTCATCTTTCACAAAGAAAGAAACCTCTTCATTTAATAAGCACAGGTCACTGTAGAGTGTATCTTCATCTAGTTGAAGCCCTAATTTTTGTTCAACACTTAAAATTTTTGGTGTAGAACCATCAAGTTTCGAGGCCGAAAAATGCTTGAAAATTCCCATATCTTTAGTTGCTCTGAGTGAAAGATTGCATAAAATAGAGAAAAATTCCTTTTAGTCTAGTTAACAAAAGCTCTTATCACAAGTTCTCAAACTTTCTTGATAAAATTACCGGCCATAAATGGGGCTGGTAAGGGGTTCATACCAGCCACCGGCCTTATGATGGGACCCACCAAAATTTCCCGCCGGACCAGTGAAATTTTAACTAGTAGACAACCCTGTATGTGATGCATCCTGAATTCTGGATGGCATCTTTATTGTGGCAAAAGATGATATGCAGATTTCTACTCCGTATTATTTTTCTCTCTAATCCATTGTGTTGAAACATGATATTATAATTTTATACACCTGTTACTTACTTACTTACTGGCTTTTAAGGAACCCAGAGGTTCATTGCCGCCCTCACATAAGCCTGCCTTTGGTCCCTATCCTGAGCAAGATTAATCCAGTCTCTACCATCATATCCCACCTCCCTCAAATCCATTTTCATATTATCCTCCCATCTACGTCTCGGCCTCCCCAAAGGTCTTTTCCCCTCTGGCCTCCCAGCTAACACTCTATATGCATTTCTGGATTTGCCCATACGTGCTACATGCCCTGCCCATCTCAAACGTCTGGATTTAATGTTCCTAATTATGTCAGGTGAAGGATGCAATGCATGCAGCTCTGCATTGTGTAACTTTCTTCATTCTCCTGTAACTTCATCCCTCTTAGCCCCAAATATTTTCCTAAGAACCTTATTCTCAAAAACCCTCAATCTCTGTTCCTCTCTCAAAGTGAGAGTCCAAGTTTCACAGCCATACAGAACAACCGGTAATGTAACTGTTTTATAAATTCTAACTTTCAGATTTTTTGACAGCAGACTAGATGACAAAAGCTTCTCAACCGAATAATAACAGGCATTTCCCATATTTATTCTGCGTTTAATTTCCTCCCGAGTGTCATTTAACACCTGTTAAAACTTTAATCTCGTTCCTTAAAAACTACAAAAATGACATCACATTTTGACTTGTACCTACACAAATGTCAGTTTGTGAACGTGTGTCCATAACAAAGAGAAAGAACAGTGTGAGAACTAGAAGAGGAGAAATGCATAGTATGTGTGGTGAAGTCATATCGATTTCTTGAAATTTCCTACACTAAATGAAAACCTTTTTTGTTTTAGAGCAAGGACCATTGTTGCCAACACCACATGTAAACCAAGAAAATATTAACACTAATCAGCAAGTTCCAAATGTGGCTTACAACATACCATGGAAACCTGTTACTATGTATAACAACCATTGGAAACCTGTCTGTACGAGCCAGTCATTGTACGGTCAGACAAATGGATCTTGGCAACGGAGTTACGATCACAGACAGCAGAGAAAGTTTATGCCATATTACTTGTAAATAAGTTTACTTACAATTTAAGATTAATAAACTGAAGACTGAAATGTAATGATGTGGCTGGTAGGTTTTTAACGTATTTAAATGCATAATCACTTCACTTTTAAGTCACTTTGTGTCAAAATTAAATTGGAACAAATACTTAAGCAAATTACGAAATGACAAAATAATTTTTTCAACTGTATGATAACAACCTTTGAAATATAATTCAGGTTAAACATCAGGCAATAATATCTAAATGGAATATATATCATTGTATCATGTCTCCTTTTGTTAGGCCTATTGTAGATTGTAATAATTATGTCACATTCTATAAATTGCATTTTAATTAAATATTAATAATCCTTCTGTTATTTACTTCCTTGAACCCTTTGAAACCAATGGAATTACGAGAAGTCAATTTGAAATTATCAGTGTTGAGTCATTCCACGTCAAATTACACAAAATTATACAAATTTTGACCTTCATATTTCTGATTGCGTTTATATTTTTTTTTTACCAACTCTATGGGTCTAATAAACCAACAATTGTGTTTTTATTTCCTCCTAAGTCCACATGTTTTTAAAATATTGCATGCTAAAATTCGTTAAAAATGTTGCACAATGCAACATTTAAAGCGTCATATTTCTGAGGATATTGATGTTAAAATTTTTTTGAAAAATGCATTTAAAAGCTTAAAGTACTGTCTTTTGTTAAATATTTACTAACTAATTTTAATATAATTATTACAAATATTTTTTTATGATTCAATTTTTAAAAGTTAGATATCAATGTGAAATAGCCGTATTAAAAATCTAAAAAAATGTCTACTAGGTGCACTGAAGTATTCTTAATAATTCCAGAAAAAATCACAATGGGATTTCCAATAGTTTAATGGAAATTTAATTACTTACGAAACAATGTGTAGCGGTCTATGCAGCAGCAGTGGATGGGAAGCGTTGAAGTGCGCTGGGAGGTTTATCGGCGCTGGATGATTGAGTGAATGTTGCAACATTACACCCAGTATGGATCAAGCCACTCGAGAAAACGCTGCTAATTTACTTGTTATATCTTCAAATATTTGTGCATTATGCTTTTTAAACATTTGTTTTCACCCACACTACACTTTAAATTTTCATTCACCTACTTTCTTTCTCGAAAGAAAATTGTTCTACTAAATCTTCAGTTTCTGACAACGGAGTGAAAGAATGTAATTTTAATGTACCAGTTATTGGTTTTAGATTGTGATATCTGGCCTGCAAATTTTCAGTGTGGTTTTTGTGCTTATTCAATGGACAAAATTTAACGACACGTTAGAATTTTTTTTTTGTGACCAATCAAACAGTTTTTTTTTTTTTTTTTTTGTGTTGTTATAGGATCTTGTATAGGCTGGCTCTCGTGGCAAATCTTTAACAGTTCCTCCAATGCCATCACATGGACCTTTACCATGCAATGTTGCAAAGAAGTGTCATTTGGCGCTAATTCCGTAATCGTCTTCATGTAAACAATTATTTTTAAAATTATTTTTGTTTTTGTATTGTGAACTTGATCCATTGGAAAAGTAGATGATTTTTTTTCATATTCTTGGTTCAAGAAATTGATTGCTTCGGATTGAAAAAAGTGAAATGAATCGGTGTCATGTTTCATGCTTTCTGAGATGACAACAATACTTTTGTGACGAATTTCTGTATCTTCTTTGAAATATACTACGAAAGGATGTATTGTGGCTTGGCATTTGTTCCAATGCACACCTTGTACTGAATCTTGTATTACAAATGAATGATTTTCAGAAAAATCTGCAATAACTACGTAATTTTCAGATTGTACATTTTCTTTGCATTCCGTCAAAAATAAAATATGGCCGACTTTTGAAGGGATGACGATGCATCTTCTACATGAAAAAATTTACTTGCTAGGGAACCTTTTACTTTTTTAAACTTTTCACCGGGGTATCGTTTTCGTTGTAGTTTTCTTTTCTTTTCTTGATAACGGATTCTATTGACATCAAACTCTGGTTTAATTCCTCAATATTACTGATTTCTAGCGCTTTATCCATATAACTGCTAGAAGAAGAACTGGCATAATCACTTTCTCTGTCCGCATTTTCATTTGATTCATGTTTATTAATATCACAAGAACTACTGGCTTCACATATAATTTCACCTGACCTATCCGGAAGTTGATAGAGTTTTTACGGAAAGAATGACATATTCGCACATTCAAAGACTCCTTTAAATTGAGCTTTATCAATAAATCGCGACTTACGCGTCTTAGTGTATTTTTCTTTTTAAAAGCGTGATTAGGAAGGTCAAATGGATTTAAACACTTCTTATATATTACGCAATCTTTGCTGTCACTAATGTTGTATAAAAGTCATTATTTTTCTCTTATATATTTTGTCTCCTGCCATCTGTTTACTGTCATAAAGTTTACTGCCTTACCCAGCCTTGCTATCGTTAAATACTTGGCTATATTACAGTATAAACATACAGCATTGTGAAGGGCTCCCCCTCTCAGCTGAGCTGACAATAATAAAATAACTTTAGATAAGATATTTACTGTTCCTTAAGGTATTAATTATTTGATGAATGAATGCATTTGTATTTTAGTGTGGCGTATATGCAATGGGGAATTTTATAAAACTCTCCGTGGTCAGCCTTCTAGCCCACAGCCGCAAGCAATTCATTAGCTGGGGTTCGCGAGCGCGTCCATGCCTCCGGAAAATAAATTGTTACAAATGTATGTGTGCAGATCCCATATTTCTAAATGCAGTAGTTTACAGATAATACATCAGGGAACAAGTCTTTTTTTTTTTTTTTTCAGATTTTTAACTTGGCTGTATAATATAGTAAATTTGCTTTGAAAAATAAATGATTAAAAAATTAGGCCAAATTTTAAATTTATTTGTGATAAGCCTAAAGTAATAAAAAGTGTTGTATTTAGTCTTTCAAATGCGCCAAACCGCAAATCTCAATTATATGCAGACACAGAGTTCCAAGTGAGTTTTTGTAACAGTGCGCGCATAATTTGCGTAATTTCAAATAGTCATAACTACACAAATAATTAATAATTGTGAAAATAAAACAGTACGGGTCTCCTTGTTTGATGTTTGGAATTCATGAAAAAAAATTCGACCATTTATGAGAAGGTCGTGTTTTATTGCTGTGCGGTTTGACGTGGAATGACTGTTATGTATGTATATATACATTAATTCAGTGTATACCTGAAATCTGAAGGAAAACTCGTATTTCTGTAACTGATTCATTTAATTAATTTTCTAACATACCATATAATGAGGTTGTTACTCTGTTTTAAGACACAACCTTATATTGTCACAATTGGATTGTCCACTTTTGCTTACAATATACATCAAAGACTGTGACACATATGCTACTAACAGTACGAACTAATTTATATTACTAATGTTGTTATTCTCTAGGGAGTAATAGATCTCTCTCTCGTTCATAAAATCTATAAAGGTATCTTTTCTTTGTTGGTTTAGTTTTTATTTATTTAATCCTAACATATTTCTCCAATTAAGAGAATAGTCGTAAAAATAAAATTATAAAGTATCACTTTTAAATATGAAACTAGAACACACTAAGAGTGCAGTCATTATGCATCTTTATATGGGATATTACACAATTATGAAACTAAATCCAGACTTAGTGCTTTATAGTTACCAATTTTGGAGTCCATATATGACATATTGTGTAGTAAGTGAATTTTAGTTTGTAATTTTTTTCTGAGGATATTAAGATTGTCATTGTTTTGATAGATTGTGCTGATTACAGCTGGGATATTTAATCTCTGAAGCAACAGTATTTTTTTATGTTTCTTTTCTTTCATTTTCATTCTTTTAGTATTTACTTTTTTTCAGCTTCTATCCTGCTTTAAACATTCTGTTTAGTCGATGTCTCATTGTGGTAAATATTTTTTAAGCTGTCATGTTTTATCAGAAAGGTGAAAGAGCTTTGTTGTTACAAAAACGTAATGTTTTAAAAATTGTTTTTTGGCTGTATCAGTATATATTCTAGCAAATATTCATTATAGTAACTTTCGTGCTTGTATAAAAGCATGTACTTCTTTGTTAAAATCGAGATAGGGAGCTAAATAATACAAATTAAATATTTGTTATTTCAAGTTCACTTACTACTATATCTGTTACTTTCTTAAATATTGTATGATTTTGCTAAGAGGATTGTAAACTGAAACGTGTATCTTAAACAAAATGTGATAAATGATTAGCCTACTCAGTTATACAGTTACTTATGAGAATAATAAAGGTACAAAAATTTCAATTGTGAATACAATAACTTGTTTTGTGTGTCGATTTTTATGTGCATAAGCTTTATAACAGCATACATTTCGCTGTTGTTTGACTTAAATTGAAGACACATACAGTAGTTCAATAAAAATTTTAAATCTCTGTTATTTCAGGTTGATCACTTATTACTTTGTATTACCTTCTTACTTATTGTATTGTTTTTGCTAAAATGAGTGTAAACTGAAAATGTATCTTAAACGATATGTGATAAATTTACTCTGATGTGACAGTAATAGAGGTACAAAAATAACACTTGGGAATACAACAGTTCCTTATTAGATTCGATACTTTTCATATGCAATGATTTGAAATATTTTTGATATGCATTGGATTAAGTGTTGTAAGTTTGTATTTCTGTCATATTATTTGTTACTTTTTAACTGCGATTTATCTTTTTAGTATGTGCTCCATTACTATTTCATAGGTAATGGTTGTTTATTTATTTTGTAGTGTATAATTTTGATTCAGAGTAAAAGTTTTACTCCCAACTGTAAATTTTGAAGCATGTATGGAAAAAACTTTCATTTGAGGAACAATAACATTTACAGTGCTTCAGAATTCAGTATTGAATTCATTCTATGTGTATGTGCCAATGCTGAAATTTAATTGTAGTAGTGAAATAAAATGAAGTATTTAGTTAAACCTGTCTCCATTTGAATTTTTTTTTTTTCAATAATTAGGAGGGAATGAATATCTTAGGGACATATCTTTTTCTGAACCCTTCAAATTTTTTATGATTTTCCGTTCATTATGAACTCTTGATTATAAATATGTGTGTGAGTATCCAATGCCTACCCACTTCACTTGCGTGATTCGGGTTCCGCATATTGCTGATAGATGGCAGAACTGTGACCCATTTTCTAGTTGTACACCATTTCGGTGGGTCACACTGTACATGGTGTGTATCTGTGGAGAGTTATGTCGTGATTGAGGGTGAGTGTATGTGTAATGTCTGGAATGAGTGATGATGATGATATGGAAGGGAGAAGGGGAAACCTGGTGCCGGCACGTAGCCTACTCCTGTCGAATAGCAACAAGGGGACCACCAGACTTAACGTCCCCATCCGACAGACGAATCACTATCAACAGTGACATATGCCTTCTCTTCATATGCACTGCGAAGAGATTTGGGATTTAACCCAGGCATATTGGTGCACAATCTAGTGATTAGAAGTTGTGCACCGCCATCTCTCCTAGTCCCGAGGTAGAAATTTTACAAGAAAATTTCTGACCCTGCCAGGAATCGAACCTGGGCCATATAGTCTGGAGGCAGACTCGCTACCACTGAGCTAACTCAGCGGACTGATTATAAATATAAAAATTATCACCTTTCTTTGTTCAACCCTTGACATGTTTAAACCATTGTGTACCAGTTGGTTATCCTGTTGGATATCATTCTCAGGTGGAAGGGATCATTACATTTTGGTAAGATCAGATGATGATAGTTCTTGGTCAAAGAAGTCTGTGTAATATCTTCTATCTTATTAGCTGGAACTGAACAGGGAGCCTGAAGTCCTTCACCCATGACCTGTCTTACTACTTTCCTCCTCTAGTTGTTGAAGTTGTACTGTGTGTTTCTCTCTAACCTTTTTCTAGAATTGTTTAAATTAGGTAGGTAAATCTCTCTTCTTCGTAAATTGCGGTATTTAACTGCAGAGTAGAAAGATGTTGGATAAATTTTTTAAGGTACAACATTTCAATACTTCTAGGACAAGGTGATCGAGATCTTCATAATTTTTTTATTAATAATTTCTTGAATCTATCTTCCCATTTTTTCATTGGTGTATTAGCAGCAGGGGAATTTTTCCTGGCATTGTCTTTATAATATGCTGAAGATTCATTATGAGATATATTGATATATACATAGGAAGAAGAAATCTTATTTCTGTGTTCTTCGGGATGGCTTTATATGGATGTTGAGCGAGACATAGTATTTATCATAGATAGGGGAGGGGGATGTTGGTGACCTAAAAACTACTTAAAATAATCATTAAAATGCCCTTAAACTAATGGAATAAAAAACATTAAATTTACAAGAAAAAGACACAACTTCATAAAAATTAGTCACCTTGTTTCAATGACTGCCCTGGATATCAAAGGATATTAAGTCACTTTTTTTATTTGAAATAAATGCTTTCTTTCGAATGAATGGGAGTAGGTACTTACTTAAAGGAGTTTTCTTACTCTTTTCATTCCGATTTCTTCTTTTACGGGACGAATTCAATGAAGATTCAGTGTCTTTCTTAGGTGTTGCAGGAACTTGAGAGCCAACAGTGGAATTTTGTTTATATTTTTATTGATCTCTAGAATTCAATTTCTAGGTTCATCATTTTTTCCAGATAATTACTTCTGAAATTTTCAGGTAGTTGGCAATCCCAGGAGAAGGCTGAAAATATCAAACACGAAATTATACTCATAACCATATTGTTCTATACTGTGCCAACAGTGGAATTCTGTGTATTTTTATTGATCTCTAGAAATACACGTGGCATTACTGGAAAAATAACCTCAGATTTCTTTTCAATTTCTAGTTTCTTCATTTTTTCGAGACAATTACTTTTGAAATTTCCTGGCAGCTGACAATCCCAAGACAAGGCTGAAAATATCAAACACGAAATTATACTCATAACCACATTACTCTATACTGTGCCAACAGTGGAATTGTGTATTTTTATTGATCTCTAGAAATACACGTGGCATTACTGGAAATATAACTTCAGTCTTATTTTCAAGTTCTAGTTTCTTCATTTTTTGGAGACAATTACTTTTGAAATTTTCTGGCAGCTGACAATCCCAAGACAAGGCTGAAAATATCAAACACGAAATTATACTCATAACCACATTGCTCTATACTGTGCCAACAGTGGAATTGTGTATTTTTATTGATCTCTAGAAATACACGTGGCACTAATGGAAATATAACCTCAGTATTCTTTTCAATTTCTAGTTTCTTCATTTTTTCGAGACAATTACTTTTGAAATTTCCTGGCAGCTGACAATCCCAAGACAAGGCTGAAAATATCAAACACGAAATTATACTCATAACCACATTGCTCTATACTGTGCCAACAGTGGAATTGTGTATTTTTATTGATCTCTAGAAATACACGTGGCATTACTGGAAATATATCCTCAGTCTTCTTTTCAATTTCTAGTTTCTTCATTTTTTGGAGACAATTACTTTTGAAATTTCCTGGCAGCTAACAATCCCAAGACAAGGCTGAAAATATCAAACACGAAATTATACTCATAACCACATTGCTCTATACTGTGCCAACAGTGGAATTGTGTATTTTTATTGATCTCTAGAAATACACGTGGCATTAATGGAAATATAACCTCAGTATTCTTTTCAATTTCTAGTTTCTTCATTTTTTCGAGACAATTACTTTTGAAATTTCCTGGCAGCTGACAATCCCAAGACAAGGCTGAAAATATCAAACACGAAATTATACTCATAACCACATTGCTCTATACTGTGCTTATGTATCTCTCAACCAAAGACGTTGTAGTTATATATCTAGACACACAATTGGTGCTGATGTCGTGTACAAATTTGAAACCTCTCGCGCAGGTTCGCATGACGCCATGTTTTGGGAGCACGAATGATTGTTTCTATAAAGCATTCGGGGTTTAGAAAATACCATTGAGCATATAGGCGTTTTCTTAGTGGATTTCCTCCTCCTTCTCCTCCTCCTCCTCCTCCTCCTCCTTCTTCTTCTTCTTCTTCTTCTTCTTCATCTATCCCTTATGCCTTGCAGCGTCGGGTCCTCCACTCATTTCTTATATCTCTCCCTGTCCAATGCCAATCTTCTTATTTCCCAGATTTCCTCTTCTCCTCACCACATCATTAACGTATTGTTCCCATTCTATTCTTGGTCTACCCCTCCTCCTTTTACCTTCTACTCTTGATTCGAATACTTCTTTCACTTTCCTCTCATCTCCCATTCTAACCAGATGTCCAAACCAATTCAGTTGTTTCCTTTCAATTTGTTCTACCACTTGTGCCTGCTGTAGTTCATTTCTAATATTTATATTTCTAACTCTATCTCTCTTAGTTTTCCCAACTACTTTTCTCAGATATTTCATTTCTGATGCCGTCACTCTACTTTTATGCTTATTCATCATTGCCCAAGTCTCAGCACCATATAGGAGTACAGGTAAATATACTGTTTTATAAATCTGCATTTTTGTTTTCTTGTTTACTTCTCTCTTTCCAATAATTGTATTATTTAGATTATAATAAACTTGATTTGCTTTTCTAATTCGATTGTTTATTTCTTCGTCTAGTTTGCCATCGTCATTTATTATTGTTCCTAAATACTTATAACTATTTACTTGTTCTAATGTTTGATCTTTCCATTTTATTTCGAAATTTACCTTTTCCCCTCCAATCTTCATTATTTTGCTTTTACTAATATTCACAGCCATACCTCGTTCTTCTAAGGTAGGCCTACTATAACTGCATTCTGAAGGTCTTCAACATTATTATTAATCAAAACAATATCGTCTGCATATATCAGTGATTGCAGGTATATAGGTCTAAGTTTCCAATTTCCAACTTTATAGCTTCTTGTTCGTCTTCTGCATTGTTTTATGATTTGATCCATAAATGTTATAAATAATAGTGGGCTTAGAATGTCTCCTTGTTTCATTCCTTTTTCCATTCTAAAATTTCCACTCTGTTGTCCATTTATTCTTACTGACCCTTGCACTTTCTTATATATACTTTTAATTACTTTAATTTAATTAATGTCCAAAATTAATTTCTTATTTACTTCTAAATTATGTAGTGATTTCCATATTTCTTTTTCGGTACTCTATCGAATGCTGATTTTTAGATCTAGAAAAGCTAAGTACACATCTTTTCCTATACTATTAGCTTTTCCTATCATTGTTCTCAATGTACAAATATGATCCTGGGTTTGTCTTAATGGTCGGAATGCTGCTTGTTCTTCTAACTTTCCTTCTACTTCCCTTCTAAGTCTGCTTTCCACTATTCTAGTATATAGTTTAAAGACAACAGAGGAAAGGCATATAGCTCTGTAGTTCTCACATTTTGTACTACTTCCACTTTTAAAAATGGGTATTATGTAATTATATTCCCAATCACTTGGTATTCTTTCTTCTTTCCATACTTGTTGGAAGATCTTTCTTAGCCATACTATAACCCATCTTCCTCCATATTTGATCATTTCCGGTGTTATACTGTCTGGTCCAACTGCTTTTCCCAGTTTCATGCTATCTATAGCTATTTCAACATCTATTTCATTTACATTATTGTTTTCATTTTTATTAAAATTATTCTCTACGTCATCTTCTTCTTCTATTTCATTCGTTGCTTCCTCTTTAAAAATATCTTCATAATACTCCCTCCATGTATCAAGAATTTTAGGTGTATCAGTAATTAATTTATTCTCTTTATCCTGTATGTTTCTTATTCTTTTTCCTGTCTTTCCACGTAATCCCTTAATTAATGTCCAAAAATTTCTTTTATTACCTTTAAAATTATTTTCTATTTCATTCCCAAACCCTTCCCATGTTTGTTCTTTGGCCTTTCGAACTTCTATTTTGGCTTCATTTCTTGCTGTTACATAACTCTGCCAATCCTCTCTTGTCTTTGTTTCACAATATCTCTTCCATGTCATTTTCTTCTGTTTCACTTTCTTTTTAACTTCTTCATTCCACCATTTCGTATGTTTAGTCCTTGAACTAACTGTTTTCTTCCCACATACTTCTTCCGTAGTGCTAAGCATTATTTCTTTAAATTTTTGCCATTTGCTCTCTAAATTTACAAAATTCTGATCATCATTTTCTATTAATTTATCTTCTATTTCCCTTTTAAATTCTTGTCGTTTATGTAAATTATTCAATTCTTCTATTTTTAGCTTTATGTATCTTTTGTTTTTAACAGTTTTTGGAGCTCTAAACCTTGTTTTCATTATTAGTAATTTATGCTGTGTACTCAGTTCTGCATTACGAAAAACTCTAACATCTAGTATTGCATAGCTAGTTCTCTTTGTGTATGTAAAATAGTCAATAGCACTCCTAGCTTGTCTTTCTTCAGCTATGAATGTCAGTTGATGTATATTTTTATGTGGGTAGAATGTATTTCCTATCAAGATTTGATTATTAATGCAAAATTCTATCATTCTTGTTCCATTTCCATTCCTAATCTCTTCTGCCCCATGTTTTCCCATGCATCCAAAGCCTGTATTCATATCTTTTCCTATTCTTGCATTCCAGTCCCCCATTATTATTACATGTTCTGTTTCATCTCTTGCCTTATCTAATATTCTTTGCAGTTCATCATAAAATTCGTCTTTTTCTGAATTGTCTTTCTCATCTGTAGGAGCATAAATTTGAATCAATCATACCTTTTCATCTAGATCTAAGTCTACTCTTACTATTCTTGAGTTTATTGGTTCCCAAAATATCACCCTATCACTAGTTTCTTTATTTAATATTATTCCTACACCTTCCTTCACTCTCTGATCTTCACCAACTCCAGAATATTTCAGTGTATATCCTTTATCAAGCTGTATGTCCCCAGTTCCTTTCTTTTTAGTTTCACTAAGTCCTAATATGGCTATTTTATATTTTTCCATTTCCTCAGCTATTTCAACTTCCTTTCCTGTTAATGATGTGATGTTCCATGTTCCCATAATCATATTCCTTTTCTTGCTCGGTTGTTGTCTAGAAATGCGCCCAGCTATATTCATATGTATCCTCTGAATCAATAAGAATCCACTATGCGGGTGATTAGCCCTGTGATAGCTTCACTGGAGCCCCGATTCGCCTAGTGTTTCGTGGTTCTCGTTAGGCGTTCACAGCTACCGTAGCGGTCGTGGGACACATGAAGTTCCTGCTGTACATCACCCTAACGAGCCATCCACTACTTTACTAGTTACCACCTCCCACGGCGAGGACGTTGGGGTTGGACTTGGGGAGGTGGATTTCCTCCTTCACTGTAATATAACTAAGCTTATTTACGTATTTTGTAATGTATAATATAAAATAACAGAAGTAAATCTAAATATTGTAACTAAGCATTGTTTTAAATATAAACGCCTTATATTGCTCATAAATAGACTTATTAGTTTATTTCTATTTCCTATGACCAAATACATGGAATATTTTTACATATTTTTTATATACGTTAGAAAATACGTAAATAATTTATTTAAATTATATTACAAAGAGAGGGACGTCCGCTAAAAATGTCTATATACCCAATAGTATTTTCCAAACACCTAACGCACTGTGATAATAATCCTCAGTGTTTTGAGAATCAGAGGCGATATGACTCTTCTACTGCAGACATTGATTGCAATTCCCTCATTCTTACATCATTCTCAATGACACAATATTGTCAAAATGTGATTGTATTCATTGCTGGCTTAGTTGTTAAATCATTAAGAAAAATATGGTGTAATAAATCTAAAGACTCAATTTATAGTACGTAGCCTACCAGCAGTAAACATAATCTCTCTTATTTTTTTAACGAAAGAATAATGGGATTCTTGTCATACCATCATCTGAGATTATAGAAATAGGGGAAATAGGTATAAAATGACATATCCTAAGGAAAATGTGAAAAGAAGTGTACATACGTGACAAAAATGATAACTTTTACTTCATCACTTAATGTTAATGCCACATTTTATGCAACTTTTTTTTTACCTGGAAATCACTACACTTGCGCTCTGTTTAGCTATAACAGTGTACAGGTGTGAAGCATTGAAAATCTATGAAGGGACTCGTCTGCCTAGCCAACAGGGTAATAAAATTTATGACCGACAGGCCAGTACATCCTCCTACCCTCTAGAATTTTGCAAAGAAAACTTGTTTTTATTTTAGTGACCTACATATTTCGTATTTTCCTTGAAATTACACGCTGTTTCAAAATATAGTTACAAAATATAGTGTGTCCAAAATATTGTTTCCATTTTAAACAGTAGCAGACAGTTTCCATTTCCGTGTTGGACAGTTTCCGTTTTATTCAGGAAAAATTACACATAATACATACAAATTTTGCCAGGACCAATAAATTGTTCCGAAATAGACAGGATTCCGGATTATTCAGGTTCCAATTTGAACAGGTTTCACTGTAGTAACTTTCGAGCTTTGTATAAAAGCATGTATTTCTTTGTTGCAATACTTAAAATCGAGATAGGGGCTAAATAATACAAATTAAATATTTGTTATTTCAAGTTCACTTACCACTATCTGTTACTTTCTTAAATATTGTATGATTTTGCTAAGATGATTGTAAACTGAAACGTGTATCTTAAACAAAATGTGATAAATGATTAGCCTATTCAGTTGTACAGTTACTTATGAGAATAATAAAGGTACAAAAATTTCAGTTGTGAATACAACAACTTGTTTTGTGTGTCGATTTTTATGTGCATAAGTTTTATAACAGCATACATTTCACTGTTGTTTGACTTAAATTGAAGACACATACAGTAGTTCAATAAAAATTTTAAATCTCTGTTATTTCAGGTTGATCACTTATTACTTTGTATTACCTTCTTACTTATTGTATTGTTGATCACTTATTACTTTGTATTACCTTCTTACTTATTGTATTGTTTTTGCTAAAATGAGGGTAAACTGAAAATGTATCTTAAACAATATGTGATAAATTTACTCTGATGTGACAGTAATAGAGGTACAAAAAAAAACACTTGAGAATACAACAGTTCCTTATTAGATTCGATACTTTCCATATGCAATGAATTTGAAATAATTTTGATATGCATTGGATTAAGTGTTGTAAGTTTGTATTTCTGTCATATTATTTGTTACTTTTTAACTGTGATTTATCCTGTTAGTATGTGCTCCATAACTGTTTCATAGATAATGGTTGTTTATTTATTTTGTAGTGTATAATTTTGATTCAGAGTAAAAGTTTTACTCCCAACTCTAAATTTTGAAGCATGTATGGAAAAAACTTTCATTTGAGGAACAACATTTACAGTGCTTCAGAATTCAATATTGAATTCATTCTATGTGTATGTGCAATGCTGAAATTTAATTGTAGTAGTGAAATAAAATGAAGTATTTAGTTAAACTTGTCTCCATTTGAATTTTTTTTTTCAATAATTAGGAGAAAATGAACATCTTAGGGACACATTTTTTTCTGAACCCTTCAAATTTTTTTATGATTTTCCGTTCATTATGAACTCTTGATTATAAATATGTGTGTGTATCCAATGCCTACCCACTTCACTTGCGTGATTCGGGTTCCGCATATTGCGGATAGATGGCAGAACTGTGACCCATTTTCTAGTTGTACACCATTTCGGCGGGTCACACTATACATGATGTATATCTGTGGAGAGTTATGTCGTGTACGAGGTTGAGTGTATGTGTAAGTGTTCGTGTAAGTGTAATGTCTGGAATGAGTGATGATGATGATGATGATGATGATATGGAAGGGAGAAGGGGAAACCTGGTGCCAGCACGTAGCCTACTCCTGTCGAATAGCACCAAGGGGGCCACCAGACTTAACGTCCCCATCTGACAGACAAATCACTATCAACAGTGACTTATGCTTTCTCTTCATATGCACTGCGGAGAGATTTGGGATTTAACCCAGGCATATTGGTGCACAATCTAGAGGTAGAAATTTTACAAGAAAATTTCTGACCCCACCAGGAATCGAACCCGGGCCAGATAGTCTAGAGGCAGACGCCCTACCACTGAGCTAACTCAGCGGACTGATTATAAATATAAAAATTATCACCTTTCTTTGTTCAACCCTTGACATGTTTAAACCATTGTGTACCAGATGGTTATCCTGTTGGATATCATTCTCAGGTGGAAGGGATCATTACATTTTGGTAAGATCAGATGATGATAGTTCTTGGTCAAAGAAGTCTGTGTAATATCTTCTATCTTATTAGCTGGAACTGAACAGGGAGCCTGAAGTCCTTCACCCATGACCTGTCTTACTACTTTCCTCCTCTAGTTGTTGAAGTTGTACTGTGTGTTTCTCTCTAACCTTTTTCTAGAATTGTTTAAATTAGGTAGGTAAATCTCTCTTCTTCGTAAATTGCGGTATTTAACTGCAGAGTAGAAAGATGTTGGATAAATTTTTTAAGGTACAACATTTCAATACTTCTAGGACAAGGTGATCGAGATCTTCATAATTTTTTTTTAATAATTTCTTGAATCTATCTTCCCATTTTTTCATTGGTGTATTAGCAGCAGGGGAATTTTTCCTGGCATTGTCTTTATAATATGCTGAAGATTCATTATGAGATATATTGATATATACATAGGAAGAAGAAATCTTATTTCTGTGTTCTTCGGGATGGCCTTATATGGATGTTGAGCGAGACATAGTATTTATCATAGATAGGGGAGGTGGATGTTGATGACCTAAAAACTACTTAAAATGATCATTAAAATGCCCTTAAACTAATGGAAAAAAACATTACATTTAAAAGAAAAAGACGTTTAAATATTATTCACCGTACTCGCACCACAACTTCTTAAAAATTAGTCACCTTGTTTCAATGACTGCCCTGCATATCTCGGAGAGAGAAGGCAACTTCCTGGAATTTGACTAAGATAAAGGAAAAAACATGCAACAAAATTAAGGTTTTAAGGGAAAACTATAGATTTTAATGACTGTTTACAATGTGTTTCAATCAGGGGTGTCCCGCATTTCACTTTTGTTACCAGATCTTCCAGATGAGGGAGTGTGAATGACAAAACAAATTGTGGGCACAGCGTGCATTCTTGCAATCCTTGTGTTAAAAATACTGTCTACTAGAGTAGACATCCCTTCCGAACCATGTTGAGGACACAACGTCCTGTCCAGGACATGGTAAAAGTTTCCCCCCTTCCAAATATAAATTCTGAAGACACCCTCATACCGACAAAAGTCAAAGTCCTCACTTAAACTAAACTGCTGTCAAGCATTTTATATTACTTCCGTTGTGTGAAGTGAAGCCTTCAGTGGAATGAGGGATGGACTTTAGAGTCTGTTCCAAACTATAAAACTCAAACTTCACTGTTATTCACTTATTGAGTAGGTAATTATTACTGACCTATTTGGTTAGAAAATGATTTAACAGACCTATTGGTAAAGGAGAAAGTAAAATGCATTTCAAATGATCTAAAAGTTCTTCAAAGTATTAAAAAAAAATGACCTATTAGTTCAAAAAAGTGAAAAAATCCAATATAAGAAATTATTTTTTTACGTTGATATTAACATAGAAAGGATTTCTATATTAATAGGCATCGTCCTAATGTGAAAAATAAGAAGATGACTTTTCATCAACATCTGCCCCCTAATCATAGACATTACATTGAATTTTATTATAATTTATTTCTTGACTTAAAGATATATGTGAGACATCACTATTCTCATATCCTCTAGTATGAAATCCTGTAAGTCTTGCCTATTTAGGATCAAGATTTAGAGGCACATCACACTTTAGACCACTAAATGTGGTGGAGATTTTATTAAGGGATAGATGTTATCTTCGACTCTTATTTTTTGAAGACTTACTGCTGGTCCACTTAAATGAGTTTTTGTCATAGGAATGACTAAACTAATCAGTGGAGTACGGAAATAATCAATGGTATGGCATATATGCAGTATAATTTCAAAGAATTTTCTTGTTCTCAATTCTACCATTCTTTCATTCTTTTTTTCTGAAAATAGGATAAAGCCAAGGAATCTGAATACGTATCAGAGGAATTGATCTCTTGGAACAAACCAGTTCTCTTCTTACTTCAGATGCATATTATTCTTTTGTGGATACATAATACTGTAAATTTCGTAATCCACATTATTATGTTGAATAATCTTATAGTCGGACTCAGCTTGCACAATTTAAAATAATTTGTCAATTTTGCAATTTAATAAATTTCAAGAAACTCAGGATGTATATAAACTGTTGTATGTTGTTGTTTAGTCAACTGTCCGAAGACAGGTCTGAACCTCACAAGTGATACCAAACATGGCATCACTTATGAGAACTAGGTCAGGAGATAATGGGCCAGTTCTTTTCCCCCCTCCATTGTATACATCACCGGTTAGCTACATATTACACTAATCAAACTTCAGATGCATACAAACAATTGTTTTTCCTGTGACACATATCGTCAAGTAAGATGTACTACCTGATAATAGATGTACAGTCTTAGAAAAAAGTTTTGTTGCACAGATACTTAATAAGTCTCAGCTCAGAAAGGAGGCAGTGCACATGATCAGAGGACGAGCAGCCTGGTTCACAAGAGAACAACTAGTTGAGGTAATAAAATTAGTTTTGTTTTGTTGTATGTCTGATCATACGCACTGCCTCCTTTCTGGGACTTATAAAGTATCTGTGCGACAGAACTTTTTTTCTAAGACTGTACATATCAGCCAGAACCTCAATCAGAGGTAGTATTGTATGTGTAAATCAATATTTATTACAACAATAAGAAATTATGTTTTCAGTTATTAAGAGAATGTTTATATATATTTTACAGACACTATAATAATTGGGGTAACCATTTTTAAGTGCAGAACTTCTTAAAATTATAAAAATGATAAAAGGCTTTTAAGTCATCAGTTTTTACTCTACTGCCAAGTTTTTAATTTACATATATAATCACACTTATTTCTTCTAGTTGTTCTGCTGATACTTGATTTTTTTGAAGATAGCATAACTAGTTTTTGATAATCAGGGGAAATAGGTTTAAAAACATCAATGATTTCCTACATCGAAAACTATGAATCATTTCCATTACAATACAATAATCAAATCACAAGGAACCGCTTTACATAAAAAAAAAAGTCTTTAAATACAGCTGAAGTCATTAACCAGGCTTTCTTAATTATACCTGTCACTTCAGTTCTGTGTATTATGTATTCCCTGATTCGACACAACTGATTGCGTCACTACAGTGCGGTCCAAATCTCCTGACATTTGGGGCGAGTTCACTTGCATGGCAATAGCCAGTAGCAACAGCGCTGCGTTGCCGCATATGGATATTTGTTGATGCCGCTTATAAAAATACTATGTGTGCTCGGACAAGTTCTTTGTTATAGGGTGTCTATATGTGATAAGGCTGAATGACATTTTTCTGAATATATAGAAACAAGAATCTCATTTCTACGCCAAGTAATTCGCATTTTATGCATCTTAATCGCGTCCAGCTGATTCATGACTTTTATAGTCTTCCAGGAGTGATGTTTGTTTACACATCCGCGTGCCGATGAGAAAGCCTTTCGAAGCACCAAGACGATTAACTGTAAACAATATCAATTCAGCGACATAAACATTATATAAAAATAATTACGAAGCGAGAGCCAGAAATGCCAGTTTGATTTCTGTTTGTGTTGTGTATAGGCATTAGACGTGCTTTGTGTCTGTCAGTGAAATTAATAATTCGTTTGTAATAAGCATAGTATGAAATTCAATTATGCCATTCAGCAAGGCCAGTACTAGTAAAAGTATTAGAGCCAGTGGATACAGTAGCAAAGTTCGAAAAATTATATTTAATATTGACAATTTCTTCAGAAAATATTTGTCTGAAGAAAACAATAAAAATCTTACCTTTTCTAAGTGTCAAGAACTAATTGCCGAAGAGTGTTCAATAAATGTACCAACCATGTCAGTGTATGCAAAGAAGTTCAAAAAGCAGAAATCTAACTTTACTTGTGCACAAACTAGGGTGAAAGCAATAATTGTAAATGTGTTTGCTATATTAGCATACGCTGAAATAAAAGAGGAACTTCCAGAAGCCAAATACATATCAGTGGAGCCTGGATGTTTGCCAAAATGCCTTTTTTTACTGGGTGGAAGTAAATCATTATTTGCATAGATATAAATGTGATTTGGAGTAAATCAAAGTGATAGGCCTATTTTGCTTTTTTAAGGTATTTCTTACTAATAAATGCCTTTTTGTCATTTAAAGCAATGTTTCTTGTTTATTTGGAATTTTATAGTTAACTGTATTGTAATGTGTATGAAATTTAAATATTTGAAACAATGACTAACTTTACTAACAATAGTAAATAAAAGTAATTTATTTCGGTGCTTAATCTCTAATAATCCTGCTTTAATAATATTGGTGTAATATGAATAATGATCGACAATTCACAGTTACAAATATAATATTGTCATGTCTTCACGGTACCAACAATCAGCTTTATAATTTTAAATATTAAGCTCATTCTGATAGAAGTTGTCACGTAGCATTTCTAATTGTTTGCTTTCACATTTTCAAATCTTACTGTTACAATTTTGTGCTACACGTGTTTATTATTGTAGGAAAAAGAAATTTTAGTGAGGAACTGTTGGTGACAGAAGGTATAAGATCGGTTAGCTAGAATGCCTAAATTCAGTAGCCTAAACCATTGAAAAGCAAACTTCATGCTTATGTTAGTGAATTTGATGCATATGTGTTTTCAATTGATGGAACAGTTTTGTTATGTAAGGTTTGTGAAAAGACAGTTATTCACGAAAAAAATATATTTTATAACTCAACATGTGTCATCTACGAAGTAAATATGCGAGTTATGTTGATATAATTTAAATTTATTGCTAAAATGTATTATCCTTTTTAAACTTTGTAATGCCTTTTTCAAAGATTATTGTGCCTTTTTTTACGTTTTTATTGCCTTTTTTTCCTGCCTATTTTAACTGTTATAAATGCCTAAACATCCAGGCTCTACATATCAGTAATGGTGGACTCATCTAATTACAGGCATATAAAAGTTGTTCCTGTATTTGTTCGTTATTTTGTTCCATCCGAGGTGATTAAAATAAAAATAATCACTTTCTCAAACTTGACAGATGAAACATCTGACATGCTAAGTGATCACATAATGCAAGGAATTTCTAATTTATATATCTTCTCACCATTCTCTACTTGATGATGTCATTTTCAGCAGATAATACGGACAGTGGCATAGCCAGGAATTTAAGATGGAAAGGGCTAAAATTGCACATTCGAAGTACTTGATCAGACCCTACATTTAACCCATCTTAAGCCAGAACCATCTCCTGCCCCCAAATTCTTGCCATCGTTCCTTCCCTTATCTTATTTGAGCTGACAGAGCCGAACTCATTATCTGGCAACCTGCAATAGACCATTGGAAGCTACCTGTGAAGCAGCAAGCATCTATTGCCTCACCGAATCTCAAGATCAAGACCCAGCTCATTTTATGCCTTAAATACCCCAATATCCTGTCTCGTGGCAAAATTCAACTCTGACTGTTAAGCCTCATCTCCACTATTAAACATTTAACAACAGCATGTTGAATTTAACATGTATATGGACATTTCAAGTCTCAATTGATTTAACATGTTGACTGAGTATGTTGAAGTTAACACTTTTAACATGTTGGCGTGTTTTCCAGCAGCAGTGGAAAACATGTCAAGTCAATTCACTTGCTCATGTAATGTCGGTACAGTTCAGTGAAGTTCGTACAGTTTCCATAGCAACAACTAACTTTCGATTTTGTGGCACGTTCTTGATTATTTTTATACGATCTTTGGTGCTGGTTGTAAGTTGTTCGAAATAATGGAGTGGACGAAATAAAATACGTTAGAATAAAATTGATTAATGCACTGATGGGAAGGCCTTGTTTGTGGGATTTGTCTGCAAAAGAATACAGAGGAAAAACAAAGAAGGTCGATTGTTTTAGAGAATTTGAATTATTATTTAACTGTTCTCGGGAATACAATAGAGAGTTTTTGCACCCTCATCGTACGCTAAGCATTAATGGTATGTTAACATCAGTAACAGTTGTATTTGGGACGTACTGGTATGTTAACATTCATAAAACTTTGGAAAGAATCATTATACAATATTACCCTCGCCTTTAACATTTATCATACTGTAACTCCTGTAATTTTTTTAAATTGAGATGAAATCGTTGCTCTTAATTGTCTTTCTTTCATATAACAAGAAGTATTTTTTGCTGCATTATATTAAAATCGTGTTCTGATATTCTCAGACAGTTTTTGAATCCAAATCGATCTTCAACTTTAAGCTCGTTTAGAATGTCTTCTGCATTGTATCTTTTACTAAGATTTGCCGCACCCACATTCTCATTTTCTTCCTTGAAAAGGACAAGCAATGGTGACAATTACAAAATCCAATCATCATCTGAGTTCACTGTCCAAAGTTTGAAAATGAGACCTTACCTACATTAAAATCTCATAGACTGTTTATTATGGACTACGCGAAGAAAGGTTTTACATGTTTAACAGTGTGGACAAAGTGTTAAATGAAATTAGCATTAACATGTTCAATCAACATGTTGGGATATTAACAGTAAACAGTTTAACATTTAACATGTTAAATGTTTATCAGCGGAGATGAGGCTTTACAATAACACTCACCCTTCCCAACATCATGCCTTGGGTCAATGGGGCTATATCTTAATACAGTCACTTCAGGGCCAATAGACTAGTCTTTTAAATTGATACAATTCACCCTGCCTGTGGTTTACCTAAGGTGCTAAGGGAAATGTCAGGATGAGCCCTCTGGTCCTCAGACTTACAGTATGGCCCTTTCCACAAAAGTTTCGGCATTTTTCCAAATTAAAGGTTTCGAAGTAGGAGCCTTGGCTTTCGCATATTGCCTGCAGTACTTGGGCTGAAGTTACTCAAGTGTTGCACAGTGTAAGGGCTCGGATCCCTTCTCTTGTGAGGACTGCAACAATCCCATTTGTTGTGCTGGGTTTCAACATCTCCAGCGATTCTAATCTTTGCTCTTCTGTCATGGTTCCCCCCCTCCGCTCATGTGGCAGCTGTTAACTTACGTCCATTTTCTTCTTTTCCCTTCAAAATTCTCCAGAGTTCCTTCAGTGGAACAGTGAAACTCAGGGTGAGACAAGCAATCAACAGGTTTAGAGCTCACGTATTCAGTTTTTCTAAACTCCAAGCTCCCTTGCAAGGACGCTTTTTCGCGTATCTTTTAAAGCTTATCCTTCCAATTTGCCATTGACAATGACAATGACAATAATTTGGAAACTTCACTTGGCAAATTTGCCTATAGCTTAAATGCAACATATTTAAAGTACAATAATAATTATTGTTTAATACTATGAAATTTAACATCAATTTAGACTCCTCCAAAAGTTGTTATAAAGCAAAATACATTCTCCTTCATTGCAGAGTGAATGAACAGGCGCCAACTAGTTATTGTGTTGAGAACGACAGCTTTATAATTTATTTTAACATCATCAATTTTAAAACAAACAACCTGTCAACAGAAATACAGTGAAACCTCTTTAAGCCAACCACCAGAAATTGCACGTAAAAAGTGGTCATCTAGAGGAGTGGTCTTCTTAAGGAGGTATCAACAATTTAGATTTATACAGTATTTAAATTTAGCATATAGCCTAATGGCGGATTTAAAACTCAACCTTTTCAGATTTCTTAGGATTCATAAGAGACTAAAATTCAAGTGTAACTTATCATACACAATGAATCGTACATTTAATAGTGATATTCTCAATACTGTACAATGAAACAAAAAGTAGGCTGCCGTACGACATTAAAATTAGAAATAAAAATTACTTTGCATACCAAGTTAATCTAAATTACATACACCCGCACAATACAGTATCATTATTCTTAACACCTTTAACTGCCCTTTTAAATCCCGTTTGTCAGATAGGCCAAGAACTTGTTAGGGTACTGTATTGTCAAAACTCATACAAACCCATCTTTCCTGAACCTTTTGTCAGAAGTGATATTGTAATTGGCCAGGCAGACTTACTTTATCTTTTGACATGTAATAACTTATAGGAAAATAACTTAGCGGTAGCCTTGAACGTGAACCTGACTTAATTGTTTTTCGCTGGTGCTGAAATGCCATTATTCTTAAAATTCTAAAGACGACACAATACAACTACCTGAGATGACTGATAGAATGACTGGAAGTGGCCTGCAGGCAGGATGGGAGCGAAGCATCTGTTTTTTTTAATTCTAAGAATAATGTATAGAAATAATACTACAGTATTTCCAATTTTATTTTAAATTCTGGTCGTCTTAAAGGGGGAAAACCATTTGTTTCGCGGTAAAAATCCACGGTTGTTAGTCGGGGAAAGGGGTGGTTATCTTAAAAAGGGATAAAATACACATTGGTCTTATGAGAATAATATTCTGTGCCAGATAATAGTGGTCGGGAATAGGGGTGGTCGTCTGGAGAAGTTTCACTGTATAAAGAATTAGTTACTCTAAATATTGGTCAGTACCAGTATTGGTAGAAACAGTCAAATCATATATTTCTTTCAGTATCACAATGGTGGATTTTTTTTCATAGTAAAAATCGAATATCATTCTAAATATTTCCTGAGAAATGGGGAAGGGAGGGCTTCGCCTCTCCTTGCCTATGCCACAGAATACAAACACTAACTTTTGGGGAGCAAAAAGGAAAAAGACTAATAATGTATATCACAAACTTAAAAACAAAATGAAGAGGGAAGTAATTGGTATGAATTGTGTAGCACACATGCTGTACAGATGGCAGCTGACTGTTTACCTGAGGACATTCAGAACTTGAATAAAAAGTCAGCAATATTTTAGAATGTTATCACGAAAGAGAAAAAGAAATCTTGGAATAAATTTCTAAAAAACTATAAAAATGAAGGATAAATGATGAAGATCAATCATATAGTTTATGTGGGAATTAGAAAATAAGTCTTCAATATGACATTTACAAGTGAGGATATGTGTGTGCGATACTTAAGAACGGAACGATATGGTTCCTCCTTTCTGATATTTTTCTTTGCATCCATAGCAACAGCAGTAGTTCGCCATCACTGTGGCTACAATCGGTACATAATAACTTATTATCTTAATTTGAATACATTTCATTAATGAATCACAAGCAAGACCCCCATGTATAAAAACACTACAGAATCGTCTGCAGCACACCAAAGTCATGTGATGTTTTCAATGTTGATACCCTGCACAGTAGACTAGGCGCGCAGGTCGGCTACATTTAAATGATGCTCCTCAAATAATGGTTTGGTGTGGAATTTGGGGAAATCGCATTGTTGGACCGTATTTTATTGAGAAAAACCTGAGTGCCATTTCTTATTTGAACGTGTTGTAAGAAAACATTTTTCCTGATTTACTAAATGAAGGATGTGAATTCCCATCTGTTTTTCAACAAAATGGTCTTGCTGTTCGAAACTATCTGGACGAACAGTTTCCTGGACATTGGATTGGTCAGTGGGGACCAGTAGAAGGCCGGCCAGGTCTCCAGATTTAACACCCCTTGATTTTTTCTTTTGGGGTTACATAAAGAGCTTGGTATATGAAGATAAAATTGAGAATGTGGAACATTTAAAGAACCGTATCATTGAAGCCTATAACCCTGGAAATGCTACAAAATGTTCTCTCTGACTGGAAAATCCGTCTAAAAAAGTGCATCGTCGAAAATGGACAACATATTGAGCACATTTTGTAGAATTTTCTTTTTGTGTCATTGTATCAGTTATCATTTAATTAATTGAAAACGATTAGAGATATCTCAAAACAGATTGAACCATTGTTAATGCATTGAAACTGGCACAGGTTAACCAAACAGTAAAGCACGAAAAGTTAATTACCAGAATTGCATAAAAATAAATTTTCCAAAGCTTCCTTAGTACTGTACCATGTTACAAAATATCTGTAAATGCAGTAACTAATGTTTGTGTCATTATGACAGTTATCTTTAAATAACTTGGAAACGATTAGAGATATCTCAAAACAGATTGTACCATTGTTTTTTTTTTTTTTTTCAGAAAATTTCAAATAATTGTGAGTACCTACATGACCCCCTTTCCATTTAAAATTTCAAAGTTGCATCGAAAATGACAGCTTTTGAGACAGCTAAGGACTAGAATCGAATGTGTCACTGGTAGAGCATTTGGTCTTACAAATACTGGTAACACTAATAGTAATCGAAAATCAAGCATATGGAAGATATTTATATGGTTCCAGACTTTTGATTCATCCTGTACTTTAGGTTTGTTCCAGCAAGCAATTCAGAATGCGTTCCAAACTAATACCGAAGTTCTTTCGATGCATGCACCAGTTGTGTCAGAACTACTTCGGGATTTTACATTGCTGGAACATTTCTTGAACTGTTGTTTCAAGGCCTTCGGAGTTTCTTCTCATATTAAAATTATATTCACCTTCCGAACTTAATTCGTCATAAAATATATCACTATCACCTTCCAAATCACTCATGATCGACTATTTTTTTATTTTAACCTGCCTAGTCTCGAAGGATTTTAACCATAACATCAGATTAAACCATCTGCACATGTGTGAACAGTTCAGAATTCCCAGCTCTGCTCTTAATCGAGAACCAATTTCACTCATTCTAAACGAGTTTTGAAGCACGTTGGAACAGGGACTGGAAGTTCAGTATTGGTTCGGAATCAGTTCTAGTCTTGTTGGAACACTGCTGCGCATGAGCAGGCAGTTCAGAACAGATTCCAAACCATGCTGGAAGAAACCCATAATTCATAAAATACATTGAATTTTTAAGTTAACAATAGATCTTGGAAGAGCCTGCTTAAATGTACAATTATTTTGATACCAATCAATCACTTAAAAGTAAATATTAATAGGTATATTTTTTTATAAACTTATCAGTTATTGTTTTGTACAGAATTGTTAAGCTTAGCAACCTGGACCCATGAATATTGAATATCACCAGGAAGATAAATATTTTATATACAGTGGTTTGGGAAAATCAAAATATAGTCAGCCATCTAATTATCTTTGTTTAAAAATATGTTAAAGTGTTCTTCTTTTTGGAATTTAAAATCTGACATATCTAGTATACATCCGAAGTTTGATTAGTATAATATGTAACTAGTCAGCGATATGTGCAATGGAGGGGGAAAGGAACTGGCAACCTTACCCCATTATCTCCTTGCCTAGTTTCCTCATGAGTGTTGCCTTGTTGGTGTCACTTGTGAAGTCCAGATCTGTCTTCGGACAGTTGACTAGATATTACCTCAAAGCTCAAGTCTGTACTACATACTAGTGACTAGCAACTAGATGGCTTGTAAACTATACACTTTGGTCATGTATGCTTGAACCATGGCCTCTTTCATAGACTATTTTCCAAAAACCATGATATCACAGTGCAGCACTGAATTAAGAAGGCAGTCCTAATGCAGTTTCATTGCGAATTATGTGGAAAAGATAATGGCCTGATATATTACAATAATGTTTAAAACATTGTGAAGAAGGTACCTGCTAACCATGTCAATATTCAAAGTCAACATGTTATTCTACATTATATTAACATTATTTCACCTCCAAAGCATCCTCAGATTTCATAACCCCAATTTATTGCTGCTGAGGTATCTATGTTTGTTTAGTGTACAAGTCATCAATCAAGCAAACATTTTCATTTACTAGCTACTACTGACTTGATTGCTATGCACTATGTAGCTTTGGATCATGGCTTCTGACGTCACACCCAGCATGAGGAGAATGCAAGGCAACACCAATGCCTACTCCATTTAGCTTCTGAAGTTCAAGTAAACCGAAATGGTCACTGTAAGGGTGGTCATTCTGTGCAATGTAATAAACTGAACTAAATTTCGCTTTTGTTGCTTCATGGTGGACTGCACTCGTTTATTCTTGAACATTTTGAATTGATTGCTTTCAGACGTATCAATTTTTGTGCTACATTATGAGCATTGGATTTCTTGTGTTCAATGATTTTCTTTCGTAGTGACTTAAGTTGATCTGATCTGATCTGTTCGATCCGTAGTAATTTAATGAATATGAGCGCCATTCATTAGAAATACATTCTTTTTAATGCACCTAATGTAGTTACTTCATGGGACACTTTACGGCTTAGCTTACCTTGCTTACAATCAATCCACAGATAAGCTTCTTTTTTTCTTGACCACATATTTTCTTCATTCCACACATTCGGCCACTCATTTTGGAGGCCGGCTTTTTGGCTTTCATCATTTTGAACATTATGTCGTTGAATATTCTTCGTAGTCATACTGGAACTGTCTATATCTTTTATAACAATATCTCTGGTTGAATTACTAGGTTCATCAAATAAAAGCGATGGGCTTGAGATATCACCAATATCAGAAGAGGAAGTTTTGTAACTCCACTAGTAGCAGCAATGACACGGGAAAAGAAAGAGGTTTATGTTTTTTGTATATGTTTATTTTGCTCTATATTTACTGAAGGACAATAGATGAAAACAAAAGTTTCAAGCAGCTTTTCAATCACATTATAGGCAGTAAATTAACACAACACATTCTGGTAAGTAACACCATAAACAATCTCCTGTATAGTACAAAGACGCGAAAACTAACCAAATACGATACGAAACGAAAGTGAACTAGGAATGAGATTAGTTCGAGCAGGCGCCCTAAAAGTTTGGTGGTTGTCCTGTCACTGATTCTACCCCCATATCTCACTACACACCCCGTCTACACTCCTAGTGGTCTTGCGACCATCTACTTCCGAACTTGTTCCGATTTTCTAAAGGATGCACAGAAAATATAATCATTAAATATTCTGATATTAACTAAGATATAGTTATCTGGGAAAGTATTGTAATGTCAAAACAGATTTTAAAATTCCAAATCAGTGCTGGAGCTCCACTCCGCTTCGAACACAGTACTGGAATGTCGCTCCACTCCGCTCTGCCTCCACTACATCCCTGCTTAAAAGCCAGTAAAAAAAAAGGTATATGAACTCTTAAATGACATTGACATTTGGGACATTTAAAGGACTCACCATTGTTTCATAAATGCTTTGTACAATATTTGATGGTGAATAGACTTAATTTCAAAACTTCTACGTCTCAATTATATTAAAATTAATGGCTCTCATTCTTGATATTAAAAGATATTACATATTATAAACTAAGACACTAACTTCCTGTTGTTCAATTCATACACCATACCTTTTCGGAAATAATGAAAAAAACTGAATACATTTTACATTAATATTGTAGTGTACCCTTTTCACGTGTTTATTTAATACTAACTTACTTACTGGCTTTTAAGGAACCCGGAGGTTCATTGCCGCCCTCACATAAGCCCGCCATTGGTCCCTATCCTGAGCAAGATTAATCCAATCTCTATCATCATATCCCACCTCCCTCAAATCCATTTTAATATTATCCTCCCACCTACGTCTCGGTCTCTCTAAAGATCTTTTTCCCTCTGGCCTCCCAACTAACACTCTATATGCATTTCTGGATTCGCCCATACGTGCTACATGCCCTACCCATCTCAAACGTCTGGATTTAATGTTCCTAATTATGTCGGGTGAAGAATACAATGCGTGCAGTTCTGTGTTGTGTAACTTCCTCCATTCTCCTGTAACTTCATCCCGCTTAGCCCCAAATATTTTCCTAAGCACCTTATTCTCAAACACCCTTAACCTATGTTCCTCTCTCAAAGTGAGAGTCCAAGTTTCACAACCATAGAGAACAACTGGTAATATAACTGTTTTATAAATTGTAACTTTCAAATTTTTTGACAGCAGACTGGATAATAAAAGCTTCTCAACAGAATAATAGCAGGCATTTCCCATATTTATTCTGTATTTAATTTCCTCCCGAGTATCATTAATATTTGTTACTATTGCTCCCAGGTATTTGAACTTTTCCACCTCTTCAAAAGATAAATTTCCAATTTTTATATTTCCATTTCGTACAATATTCTTGTCACGAGACATAATCATATACTTTGTCTTTTCGGAGTTTACTTCCAAACCTATCTCTTTATTTGCTTCCAGTAAAATTCCCGTGTTTTCCCTAATCGTTTGTGGATTTTCTCCTAACATATTCACGTCATCCGCATAGACAAGCAGCTGATGTAAGCCATTCAATTTCAAACCCTCTCTGTTGTCCTGGACTTCCCTAATGGCATACTCTAATAATAATAATAATAATAATAATAATAATAATAATAATAATAATTGCTTACTTACAAATGGCTTTTAAGGAACCCGAAGGTTCATTGCCGCCCTCACATAAGCCCGCCATCGGTCCCTATCCTGTGCAAGATTAATCCAGTCTCTATCATCATATCCCACCTCCCTCAAATCCATTTTAATATTATCCTCCCATCTACGTCTCGGCCTCCCTAAAGGCTTTTTTCCCTCCGGTCTCCCATCTAACACTTTATATGCATTTCTGGATTCGCCCATACGTGCTACATGCTCTGCCCATCTCAAACGTCTGGATTTAATGTTCCTAATTATGTCAGGTGAAGAATACAATGCGTGAAGTTCTGTGTTGTGTAACATTATCCATTCTCCATTCTCCTGTAACTTCATCCCGCTTAGTCCCTAATATTTTCCTAAGCATCTTATTCTCAAACACCCTTAACCTATGTTCCTCTCTCAAAGTGAGAGTCCAAGTTTCACTACCATACAGAAGAACCGGTAATATAACTGTTTTATAAATTCTAACTTTCAGATTTTTTGACAGCTGACTGGATGATGATAATAATAATAATAATAATAATAATAATAATAATAATAATAATAATAATAATAATAATGCCTGAAAGTAGAAGACACCAGTGGTTCACTTTCAGGGATTAAAACGAATTAGAGGGAACGAAATCTGAAGGAAAAACACGAAACTGAGAACAATCAACTTGCCAAAGTAAATGCACCAGAATGTAGTTTGAAAGCAAAATTTTTAATTGAACAAATCCAGACTTTTGGGAAACAAACTTGTAAATTCCATTAAATGATATTGGAAATCTGCATACTGTTATTTAACAAGTCATCAATAAATCTCAAATAAGACTAATATGCTTGGTGTATTTATAATCTTCGTACTCGGTGAGTAATGTAAAATGAATCAAAGCATTTTCACGATACACAATGTCTAGTAATGGAACTATTCATAATTTCATAGAGGCAAACCTATTGGCAGAAATTGTAATGATGCTCCGAGACCCACTCTTGATCATGCTATGCGCCAGCTTGTGTAATCTCAAGCCTCGTTCACACTTTTCAAGTAACTTGAATTCAAGTCACTTGATTCGACGGTTTGAATTCAAGTTTCGAGTGAAGTAGAATGCCTTTCTACTTTTTACTTGACTTGAAAGGACACTTGAAACAACTTGGAGAGTGTGAACGTCTCTTGATAACTTGAATTCAAGGGGAAAAGCGCGGGAATTTAAATTAACAGCTGATTGTTTTTCTGTTCTACTGGGAACGTAAAAATAATAAGAAACAATAGTAAGTGAAATAATGACCAAATATTTGAGTTTCTGAAGTTGTATAAAACTCACGAAGACCTGTGGATTATAGAAACTGTAAAGTTTCGTTCCAGAAATGCAAAGAAAATTGCCAAGGAAGGAAGAGTTCATTGAAGAATTGAACAGCAGAGATTTTGACGAGGACACAGATGAGATATGAAAGACAATTAAAAACCATTAGACTGTAGATAGATAAGAAGTGAAGAAGATAGGAGGGATTAAGAAGAGTGTTGCTTGAAGGGTGACATTTGTCGGCCGAAACTGGCATAGTTCAATGTGGCTGATAGTTTGTTTTTTTGTTTGTTTGTTTTTTTGGGGGGGGGGGGGGAACTGTAACAGTTTCAAGATAATCATTTTGAATTATGGTAAATCAGACCTGCTTGTATTTTGTTACATTCACATTAAGAATTCTTAAATCTGATTGAAGATTTCACTTATTCCATTTGTAATGGCCGTGTATTTTTTTTACTAATCCAATTCCTAACCCATACTGAACAACCCATCTCCCATTTCATCAATGTATCTATCATTTTCCTCGCCCGGAGGCTTGCTACTACAGAAATTCCTAATTGCACAACTTCCATCGACATCATTTTACCCTACTTGAAAACAAAATAACTTGAATATGTCTGAACGACGTCTTGAATTTAGGTTACTTGAAGTCACGTGACTTGCATTCAAATTACTTGAAAAATGTGACCGACGCTTAAGCAACCACTGTTTCACATTGGGGCCCGACGAGCCTGGCCCGCCTTCTGGTCGGAAGTTATCTGATGTTGTGTGAGTCGCAGTGCCGCTAAGGAGTGGATCAATTCTAGAAATGTTCGTGTGAACTTTGAATAGTGCATACGAGCGAAGTGTGTAAACATGAACAAACCCATTAAAAACATCGTTTTCTTCGTTAAAATTAAAAGATAAATTTGAAGTTAAACGACTAGGCACACATCAACCTAATGACTTCAGTTTTACACAGGTGGAAGGAAAGAAAAGGAGAACTTTCTGTGGTTTACAGTACAAAGAAGTCCTGGCTAACTGTAAGTGACGAAAAATAAAGTTTACTTTGTTTCTATTGTCCATTGTTTGGTGGCGAGGGACTGTGGACGTCGACAGGTTGCAAAGATCTAGGACATTTTAAGTGAGCGCATCAAAAAACATGAAGAAAGTGCAAATGCTTGTACGTTTAAACTATTTGGGACAGTAAATATCGCAGCACAAATTGATTCCGCGGTTACAATTTCAATCCAAAAACACAACAAACAGGTCAAAAAACAAGCATAGATTAGGAAGAGTAATTGATTCTTTAGTATTTTGCATACTCACGAATTATCACTGAGGGGTCATAACGAAAATCAGGAATCTGCAAGTCGAGGAAATTTGCTAGACTTGGTATCTTTAAAAGAGTAGGCACACACTATTTTTGTTGGTGTGCTGGCTGACGAAACAACAGACATAACCTGCAAAAGCCAATTTTTTATTATTTAGAGATAGGCCTACATAGATGGTTGCAAACCTGTGGAAAGATTTCTTTCTTTGAGTGAGGTAAACAATCTCACGGCTAACGTCTGAGTGAGGTTCTAAAACAAAGTCTACATGACTTTTCAATTTAGAAAATAAACTCTTAGCTGAAGCATATGATGGTGGTGCAGTTGATGAGTGGAAACTAGAGTAAGGTCCAGACTTTGGTGCAGGAAACATTTCCGCATTCGAAATTTGTTCACTGCTACCCCCACGAACTCAATTCGGTTATAAAAAGTGCATTTTCAAAATGGATTAAATCAGTGAAATTGGTTTTTGCAAATATTAACTGGGTTCACAACATTTTTCTTCACTTCAACTAAACAATGACCTACTGCGATCTGTGTGCAATAAGCGCATAGCAACCATTTGAGCAACATGATGGAACTTTCAGACTCGAGTTATATCACAGTCTAGTATATACAGTCACGAAGCTCAATACGTAGTAAATATGCATCCATAGATAGTTGCTAACCACTATGATCGCTACTATCGCTTCATCATAGACAATGCGAAACAGTACTTGCACAGTCTACTTATTGTTTCTAGTACCCTCAACAACTCAAGCTTCACGACTGTATATACTAGACTGTGGTTATATCCTTCACTAAGGAAAATAAAGCAGAGCTATTGGGCCATATGAATAAAACTGAAGGATTTCCTTTGAAGCAAGAGGTTGAAGTATAAGGATGTGCTCCGAAGCAAGAGGTTGAAGTATAAGCATATGCTTCGAATTGTAAGAATAACCTCTACCTTATGCTTCTAAGACAGAAGCATGTGCTCAAGAATGTTGTTGTGTCGTTTCATGTTGCAATACTGTGTATTTGTCGGCACTCTTTGTCAGCTCAGTGCGGGTGTTCGGTTTCATAAAGAAACGCGATAAGCAGCAATGGTAGGCCTCCCAATGACATAGCAAGTTTCCTTCTGATGCTAATAAACCACACTCATTTCAATTACAGTCCCACGCCGTGGCGTCGTGGTCTAAGGCATTCATTACGGAATACGTGCTGGTTCGAGTCCTCATGAGGGAAGAAATTTTCTCATGAAATTTCGGCCAGTGTATGGGACCGGTGCCCACCCAGCATCGTGATGCATTTGGGGAGATACGAAAACCCGGTTTCGCAAACCAGCTATAACAGCTGGGGGAATCATAGTGCTAACCACACGATACCTCCTTTCTGGTTGGATGATCGTCCACCTCTACTTCGGCATGTGAACGTGAGGACAGCGGCTAGCTGGTCGGTCTTGGGCCTTCAGGGCTGTAAAGCCATGGATTTACTTTTACTTTACATGTTAATTGCAACTAAATAAGGAGCCTACGTGGTTAAAACTGGATCTTCCGATTCAGACAGTGGTAGCTTTGTTATATTTTTAGCTACACATCCTGGAATATTAGAAAAAAGTGACAAGTGACAAGTTTCAGAAAATGATAAAAATTATTGTAAGAAAATTCGGCATACTAATAAATTCCTCTTAACATGCGTCTTTGAAGTGCCCATAATAGCATTATTAAATATTATAATTGTGCCTACTATAAGAAATAGTGATAGTTAATTAAAATTTCTACGTTAATCTGCGTGCATCAATAAAATACGAGTAATAAGATTATACCAATGCAGTGACATGAATATATTTGAAGTCCTTCCAGTGGAAGGTTCCTCTTGCTCTTCAGTATTTTCATCTTCAATCTTACGATGTTTGGTGACGTATACACATCTGTTGATGTGACATATTAATGAATTTAAATATTATTATAGTCACAATCATGCCATGGTATGAAAGAAAAATTTCACAACCTCGAGCGTCGCAGGTTTGATTCCCGCTCGAGGTTGTGAAAAATTTTTCTTTCATACCATGGCATGATTGTGACTATAATAATATTTAAGTTCATTTTCATCTTCATTTAAATCCTATATATTGTCTATAAAGTCATAATTATGATCATATAGGTACTTCGCTAGCTTACATTGTGAAACACAAAGCAACAAACAATATGATTGTTGGGACGTTTGAGGCAGCAATTGTACAGGCGTATTGTAGAATGGGAAACTTGCTTCTTAGTTGGCCAAAGAAACGTTCTACAGTATTATGCAGTAAGTAACTGTCTCTTTATTTAAAAATCCGATTTCGATATGATACCATGAGCCATGGTTCGAAGCCGTCACCCAGTAGGACAGTATTTTTAAATCCACTGAACACATCACGAACTGATGAATTTTTCCATATATTACAGTCAAGAACGGACCCGGCCAACTAACTGCAACACTAGTAAAGCATTCTTTTGCTTTGCATGTAGCTTGCAACATACTCATAATTTTATCACCATATCACCATGCTGTGTATGTTTAGCAATGCACACGAGTGCAGTCTCATACACAGATTACACTCGAAAAATTTAATTTCTATAACTATTCAGGTTTTGCAACAGTTATATCTTGTAATGATGATGAGAACTTGAGCCATTTGTTCGCTTTTTCCGTTATATTTGAATACATTAATAACAGTTTTACTCATAGTGGTCCGATGTATACCCATCTCTTCTGCAATATCTGATTGGAATCTCCGATCGAACATGAACTGCAAAAAAAAAAAATTATCTTCATTTCCAAGGATGGCTGGCTGACTGGCTTTACGAGGGCTGGACCCGAGACGGATTAGTACACTTGAGCACGTTTTGGGCCATTGTGCTCCCTGTATACTCTGATTATCCAAATCTGACAGGTGGCCTGAGTGGCATTCGTGAATCTGACACTGACAGATTGGCCATCCTATCTCAGCCCCAGATACAGCCAGGTCCCACTTCGCAACGATAAACCCCAGCGGCCTGGAGCCCCAAGCCCTATGTCAGCATCGGAAACCCGTACTACTCCCAAGAATTCACTCTAACCTATTTTTACTATTGCAGATATAGATGAAATGGAATGTTACAGGGAAATGGGAGTAGCCCGAAAAATCCATGTGATATTTTCTTCATTAAGTGTATATAAACTATTATACTGCTCCCTAACAGCACATCAACGTAATTTGTACTGTTTTTTCACGACGTAATGCGACTGGTAATTCAACCACATCAGTAAACCACAGAGATGAGTCTGCTCCTGACCAGACTTCACTTTTTAGAAGGATATGCTTCTGAATCGAAGGATATGCTTCACTTTATTCATACATTTTTTCTAATTTTGAAGCAAAAGGTTGCTCTCCAAGCAAATGCTTCTTCCTGTGAAGTAAGTGCTTTTTTTCTATTGCGTCATCAAGAGCAGAAGGTTGTGCTCTGGATTTTATTACTAAAATCTGAAGCATATCCTTCAAAATAGTAGAGTAAAAGGATATGCTCAACTTTATTCTTACGACCCATTGAAGTGCATCGAAAGATTGAAGAGAGAGATGACTCAAATTAATGGGATGATATGACGATGAGAGAATCTTTTGGCCTAAAAAAACTTGTTAAAAATAACAAGTTTCTTTTATGACTTGACTAGCTGAAAGCACCCGGCGTTGCCTGGGTTATCCTTTTTTTTAATTATATTGGTTGTTAGACTTTTTGGAAATCTCAGAAACTCACCTATAGACAACCAAAACGAATTGTCTTTACTGAGATTTCCTCGTCCATAAAGATGAAATCTTTACATAGTGTATTTACATGAAGTAATGAACTTCTTAGCCGAATGCCTGAAAAGGATTAACTCAATATTTGAAACAACTGTAGGTCAGGCAGCGAAAGAAAACATTTCATCACGTGCCATACATTCAAATGTTTTTAAATTTGTATGTATGTATGTATGTATGTATGTATGTATGTATGTATGTATGTATGTATATGTGTGTTTATTTTTTATTTATTTATTTTGGCGTAGTTAAGGCCGTCAGACCTTCTCTTCCACATCACCAGAAATACAAATAAAATAATAGAAAAATTAAACTATAAATAAAATAAAACTAAACGAAAATATATACAGGCTACAGTCACACAAACTTTAAATGAGTTAGCATTGCTTTGATTTTCATTCTCCATTCTCCTGGCGCTACAGTCCATGAAGGACCCTGGCTTCTCCTACAGCTCTCGTCTAATCTTCCTTGTCTGCAGCACACCTCCAGCATTGCCTTGAAGTTCAGCAAAACAAAAATCATCTTCAGCCCACTTAATATTAACTCAATGTTCTACAGATCTTATATTTTATTTCTGCTGGTCAGTGACTGTTAAATTCCAAATGGCTTATCTTAGTCGTGAGAGTCAGCGTGTTAAAAATCATTACAACCTTTCTGCCGTCTTCCTTCCTCCCCACCGCAAATGTGACGTTGCATAGAAGCAGAAATATACTAATTATAAGATCTGTACGTTGATCTATGCTGTGCTGACATACATTTCACGTAACTTCTTGTCTATGTATGCTTTCACTTAAATTTCAGAGACAGCTGACGATGAAAGGGAATTCCCTTGCTTCCAGTCTGAACCCGTTGTGGTGTCATCGAGCCAAAATTTATCTCTTTATCGGTCGTTCCAAAGAATTAATATAGCCTATAGGCTACATATATTTTAATTTACATTGGAAGATTTTTTTACCGCTTGATCGCTGTATGCGTGCGTATATATAATACCCAGTTTTTTTTAATCATGACTTGAGAAATTGTATCTCACAAATTCAGAACATATTAATTATATTATTTTATATACAGAATACAGATACAATATAAACTCGCAAGAAATAATTTTTTAACATAAACACTAATATTCTGAGAGACATATGCCACTGTCAGCTGTAATGGAAAAAAAGAGAGAACACTAACAGATATGAAATAAATGTCGATGATGAAGAAGGATGTTCGTTTCCTCCAAGAAAAAGCTGAAACTCAGTAGACAAGTAAACCTGTCGGCAGATGTCAAAGACGTATGCGATATCATTATCAACCAATTGAATGGACGTTTCCAGCAGTCACATATATTTGGCAGCTTTAATGTACTTGATTCAAAGGAATTTGCTTCATACAGAGATAAGTTCTCCACCAACCTGGCTAATATTTTCGAAAAAAAAAAGTCTTAATTTCGGAAGAAAAATTTCTTAATGAACTATCAATAATCTATCGAAATGATAATTTAATAAAGAGATTTTCTTTGTGTATGATGTGTTTAGTTTTTTTATGTATTACCCCTTTGAAGATTCATTCTCTGAAGTGGACAAAACCCTTCGAATAGCACTTTTGCCAGCCAGAATGACAGATGAGCACATCTTGTTTATGAATAATTCTGCAAATTGATGAGTTTAATATTGAATTTGCATTATTATGTAGTTGGTAGTTTTAGTTGTATTGTGCTGAACTAATTTTTAAGGAGAAACAATTAACTAAAATGCAATAAAAAATCTTGGTGCATTATTTAATGTAATATACCGCAAACTTTGTGAAATATCTGGCCCCACCAACAAAAATGACCACGAGCCGCCACTGCATGCAAGATTGATATTTAATATTAATTAATATACGTAGTGAAGATGACGTACAAAACGGCACACCATGTAGATACAAAATATTCATGCATCTTAATTCAACGTGCGTTTTAAACTTGATTCTTTCAATATTCTTCATAGATTGCATGTGTACATGCATGGGAAATTGAACCATGTAGATGTGCAGCTTCACACTTTCTTACGATGCGCATGAAGATGTTTATTTGTTCTGAAGTACATGTTTATGCTTTAACCTTCAATACCTTACCGATTTCGTAATTTATTAGTGCTTCACAAAACAATATTTGCAGAAGATTGATAACAGAAACAACGACTTAAGTTATGAGCATGGTAACTGGTAACCCTCGTAATCCCTCTTTTACTGCAGTAATTTATTTACTGAGATGATAAAACTGTAGGATGCTGGAAGATAGTATCCAGACTTTCAATTGGCTATTTGAGTCATTGTTGTGATTCGTTTAATAATATTATGGACAGTGATGATTATAGGTTAATAAATGTGTGATATTTTAGCAAAATTTGTAATGGGAGTAGCCTAATTTCGTGATGAAAATTGAGATCAAAAGACGAAGTTATTAAGCATTCACTACTCTACTTTCTCTGATCACTCTATGTAACATTAGCAAGAAAGAAGTCAGAGGAACTTTCTGGTACTCAATTAGCATAAATCACACACACAGTCAGCTGACTCAATACATCAAGCTTGAAAGCTTGTTGGTGTTTGAAGGCACTGTTTTTATTCATGTTCAAATTTGCTACCGAGTTTATTATTATTATTATTATTATTATTATTATTATTATTATTATTATTATTATATTTCATTATGATAAATAAAATTAAAGGATAAAGTTTCATCACAAATTTCAATTTCGATTTTCAGGAGAGTGAAAAATATATTATACAATAAGAAAATACATGAAATTTTATTTCATATGATGTCACAAAATTGAGAAACTTTTATCATCCAGTTTGCTGTCGAAAAATCTGAAAATTAGAATTTATAAAACAATTATATTACCGGTTGTTCTGTATGGTTGTGAAACTTGGACTCTCACTTTGAGAGAAGAACAGAGATTAAGGGTGTTTGAGAATAAGGTGCTTAGGAAAATATATGGGGCTAAGAGGGATGAAGTTACAGGAGAATGGAGAAAGTTACACAACACAGAACTGCACGCATTGTATTCTTCACCTAACATAATTAGGAACATTAAATGCATTAAGAGATGGGCAGGGCATGTAGCACGTATGGGCGAATCCAGAAATGCATATAGAGTGTTAGTTGGGAGGCCGGAGGGAAAAAGACCTTTAGGTAGGCCGAGACGTATATGGGAGGATAATATTAAAATTGATTTGAGGGAGGTGGGATATGATGATAGAGAATGGATTAATCTTGCTCAGGATAGGGACCAATGGCGGGCTTATGTGAGGGCGGCAATGAACCTCCGGGTTCCTTAAAAGCCGGTAAATAAGTATGATGTCACAGAAACGTTTATTGAAAACTTAAATGTAACAATAAAACATACTAGACTACAACAGAAAATATAAACACAATTTTTATGTGTTTATTACCTACATATATGGTCGATACAAGTTATTTTTATGTTGAATCTTTTGTACACTACTTTTAACACTTGAATATAAATAATTGACTAAATGGCGATCTTACTCGTGCGGCTTACAGCTGTTTCGGTATTTCTTCACACCATCCTTCGAAGAAACACCGAAACAGCGGTAAGCCGCACATGCTTACACAATTAACACGAGTAAGATCGCCATTTAATCAATTATTTAAGTTATTTTTAATTCGCTAATCAAATTCTTCACAGTCTTAACATAATCAGTTCATAGTGCCCCTTTTATTTACCAACTTATTAACTTTCTTTATTACTTCAAACTGGTCAGGCCACAGCCAGTGCCTTCCCTTCTTGATCTTATAACTGACTTTGTATCTGGGGATCGGACCATGCAGTTCAGTGTCATTGACTGTAGCCTTACCATGGAACAGTGGTCATTTATGTGAGTCTATTACAAAGTCATCATAGCACAGAGTACCAACATTCTCGGTGAAAACATATTTGGTCTTCCAAAATTATTTCTGTATTTATTTTTCGATTTATTCACTAATATTTGTCTTGCGATGGAATACAAGCGTGCAGCTTCTCCTTGACCATGTTTTCCAGTGTTTATATCATCTAGTGCCTGCTGTAGCATTTCCCTGTAATAGCTTGCCTTTAATGCATCCTGTCTTCTTTCTGGAGAATCCTTTTGACAGTGGCATAGCGTCAATGTTAGCTAAATAGCTCAGCTTCCCCAGTTAATAATAATTTCATAGTTAACCTGCAGTTTACGAACAAAATTATTTATTAATTTCAATAGAATTAATATTTATGCGTTAAATATTGTGATGCGGCAGCTCAGGATGATTTGTGATACAGCAGTAAACAAGAAGCCTGCACACACCAGCTTCCAATCTCCTACACTGAATTACAAGCAGACTGGTTTCTTTCACTCATTCTTTTGTGTAACCCATCCCGCAGATTTTTCCATTCCTTTCTAACTAAACTACCTTGGTCGCAAGGCATTCAAGAAGCTAGCTTTGAAATTGAAAAGAATTTGGTTTCCGAGTTATCCCTTTTCGTGAGTTGTGTTTAATTGAAGTGTTAGTGTGCATTGTGGCTGATATAATAAATAATGAGTGAAATAACAGTTCCTGACACCAATTTACTTGAATTTTTTAGGACAATTCCATTATTAAGACTGACTTACGAACAAAAGTGTGATTTAATAAACAAATGACCGACTCCCTTGCTGTCAATGAGGGACACAACCAAAAGACAGACGCATACGCATACTAATACTGTATCTATTGACCGTTAATATTGTGGTTTCTCTAAGTATGACAGGGAGTGAGCTAATGTTATACGTATACGTGTCTATTTGTTAGAGACAACTGTGTAAACCGTGTAAACCCTGAAATCATATTTTACTATGTACCATTTGAGGTGATGCTTTATTGGTGTTACTTATGAGGTTCCAATCAATCTTCGGACTGCTGACTTGACATTGACTACTATTTATTTTAAGTCTATATTTTTGTAACACATTTTCTCATATGCACATGAAAGACAACTTGAGTTAGCTTCCCTTGCTCAAAATTTCGTGCTACGCCACTGCCTTTTGACCTTTTACCATCTAAAAATTTCAATGCTTTATAGAAGTCCAAGACGAGTAAAAATCAGAACAGTAAGTTAGTTGATTAAATAAGGACAGAGATATTTAATTAATACGCCAACTATGTGGAACTTAGTAAAAAAATTAATTCTTCAATATAAACTTAAAGTGTGTCTGTAGTAGATCTAGTAGTTATATTTTATATTAATTTTATGTAATAATTGTTTCATGTTATTTAATAAACAAATTAATTAAGTTATGTTATAATCAAATTTAAATGCTTACAATAAAATCAATATTGCTATGCAAACTTTGTAGTGGTAAAAAGTAATCCTGAAATGGAACCAAAATAGCACTGTCGGATTAAATGTACAATTTAGGAGACATAGGATTATGTATCTTTCGAGATTGTTATTGTATTTTAAAGAAGAGATCCTGAGCATTAATATTTACAATAACTGAGGGGTTTGCCAGAAAAAGGGCGTAAAGTACGTCAATATGGAAAATTGAGATACATGCAATCAAAGATTTTAAAACATATCTAAATAAAATGTTACACAGACAATGAACAAAATTATGCATTAAATTGGAAATCTTAGAGAGCATAAGTGTTTTGTAGCATTTAGACAATTTCTGTTATTAAATTTCCTTATATTTGTACAACATAAAACTTCGGTCTATACGCTCTTTATCCATACCGTATAATGATTTGCTAAGGGGATTTAATGTGGATTTCAGATTTAAAGTTCACACGAAATTGAAACAGAGATATATTTTACGACATTTATTATATATTTCTAAAGGAATTTTGCATTATTTCAGGTATACTGAGTAGACAGAAAGTAGGCCTACACAAAAGAAAATCTCTGAATATAACAGAAAAAGAAAATCTCTATTTTGTACTAATTTGTACTTTGTACAATCCTGATACAAAAAAACTCAGAATCTGAATATTGTAAAAAATCTCTTTATAAAACATAAAATATTTCCGTCTGAATCTCTGAGTTTCATAAGTTTGTTTATTCTTAAAGCAAGAACAATAATGAACATAAAACAGACAAAGGAAACAACTTGACTGCTTAAATTCAATTGTGAATGACTTTCTTCAATTTGACATTCAAACCATTCTCGGCTATCTTGGTCAAAAACGGGAACAAATCTCTAACGTCACTTTCCTTTTGAGGATTCAAGGGCACATGCTGAACAGACTTCGGCTTCAGGCCTTCTACAACATGTTCCTCATATTTGCTCTTCCAGACACGGAATGGAACACAGTTTGCTGGTTCATAGGTGGCAGAACATAACAATGTACCAGCTCGTTGGTACTTTAGTAGCACATATTTCTGTATGCTGAACACACGTCCTTTTGTGCTAGGCTTGACTAGGAAAAAAGGAGACAGTGCTTCATTCCAGTCTTTTATTATCCTCCTGTCCACAGCAGTGGCGTATACTGGTTAAAAGGTTTGGGCTACCGCTGACCCTATTATTACATAAAATATATCTAACAATTACTTTAATTTTAATTACTATGGTAAAACTAATAATACAAAATTATTACATTATGTTATATTATAAACTTTTTCTTTTGTAATTTCCTTGGGCTACCACCGGTAGCCCCGGTAGCCCCTGGTAGCCCCTGGTCCACAGTTAGATTGAACGGTCTTGGATTGGATCTGCAAGTGACGACTACTTCCCAGTAAGACTTCACTGTGAATTCAGTTGCTATTTTTCTAGTTTTTGTTTTCAAAAGTCCAAAGTTACGGTCACATTGACCAAAAGAATGTCTACACACGGGGAAAACATGTATGATATCTACATTGTATCATTTTGCAAACCATGAACAAAATTTTACGATGGTAATACTTTTGTTTTGTCCTCTGCAGGCATCCGAGAACAAAACAAGCCTTTAAACTTCATAAATGTTTTCTCCACACAATCTGCCAGAAACAATGCAACACTGTTTGCATTCTCGTTAGCATCAGTTTCTAAAAAACCATCGTCATGGATGTGGACATTGAACATGTAGAGCCACATCAAGCACTTACAGAACTGCCTCGTGACGTGTAACTTAAACAGAGGAAGATTCTGTGAGTAATCAGACTGTAAAACAAGACGTGTTGTATTTGCCTGTTCAGTGAACTTGTTCTTCATATCCAAATAAATCTTTGCTCTCTCCTTATATTGTACACATTATTTTTTGCAAGGATCCTTAGAATTTGTTGTTAACTTTTGTTGACAGATTATGCAAAAGTCACACACATCTGTTTTTGGTTTTTTAAATTTATACATACATACATACATACATACATACATACATACATACATACATACATACACATATATACATATATGTTCTGCCAAGGACAGGTCTTTCACTGCAAACCCAGCATTCTCCAATCTTTGCTATTTTCTGCCTTCCTTTTAGTCTCCACATATGATCCATATATCTTAATGTCGTCTATCATCTGATATCTTCTTCTGCCCCGAACTCTTCTCCAGTTCACCATTCCTTCCAGTGCATCCTTCAGTAGGCAGTTTCTTCTCAGACAGTGATCCAACCAATTTCTTTTTCTCTTTCTGATCAGATTCAGCATCATTCTTTCTTCACCCACTCTTTTCAACACAGCTTCATTTCTTATTCTGTCTGTCCAATTCACACGCTCCATTCTTCTCCATATCCACATTTCAAATGCTACTAGTCGCTTCTCTTCGCTTCGTCGTAATGTCCATATTTCTGCCCATACAATGCTACACTTCACTAGTCTCTTCCTTAATTCTTTTTCCAGAGGTCTGCAGAAGATGCTCCTTTTTCTATTAAGAGCTTCTTTTGCCATTGCCATCCTCCTTTTGACTTCTTGGCAGCAGCTCATGTTACTGCTTATAGTACATCCCAAGTATTTGAAGCTATTCACTTGTTCTACTGCCTCATTTAGTATTCGCAAGTTTATTGTCTTTATTTTTCTTCCGACAACCTTGGTCTTCGTCTTGTTTACATTTTTCTTCATCCATACTGCTCACTGCTGTCATTTAACTCCAGTAACATATCTCTTAGTATTGTCTCTTCTTCTGCTAACAACGCCATATTTTCATCAAATTTTATGCACTTTGTTCTTCTTCCTTCTTCTGTCTTCCCTCCCATGTTCTGAAAACAGCTCTTCACCAAATCCTTTAAGTATATGTTGAACAGGGTAGGTGATAAAGAGCATCCTTGTCGTACTCCTCTCCCTATTTTACTTCCTTAAGACATATCTTCGTCTATCCTTTGACTCGTTTCATATAAAGATTACTGAAGAACCTACTGTCTTTCCAACCCATACCTATTTTCTTGAGTATGTCCATCAGTTTTTTCCAATCCACTCTGTCAAACACCTCTTCTAAGTCCACAAATATGATATACACTTCTTTATTCTTCTCTAGGTATCTTTTGCCGATTGTTCGTAGCAGTCTAATTGTATCCCTCGTACCTTTTCCCTTCCTGAAGCCAAACTGCTCTTCTTCCAACTGTACTTCCATCTTAGAATACAAACGTTGATTCATTATTTGCAAGAGAATCTTCGCCAAGTGCAATATCAGGCAAATAGTTCTGAACTCGTTACATTTCTTGGCATTATTTTTCTTCAGTATTGGCAGCAACACTGTCTCCGTAAAATCTTCAGGCCATTCGCATTTGCCATATATTTCGTTACATAATGATAGAATTTCCTTTTTGTCTTCATTTCACTAATGTTGTTGTTGTTGTTTTCTAATGTCAGGCGTTTGACAATAAAGTCATTTGACCTCTTGCACTCAAATATTTTTCAAAGATATTGTCATGGTCAGCCACTGAAGCACAGATTTTGAGGTGTTCCGAATCCATTTCTTGGTTTGAGTTGCACAATGGGCAGTTAGGGGACTGATATATTCCAATTCTATGCAGGTGTTTGGCCAAACAATCATGGCCTGTTGCCATCTAAATGCAGCTACAGACGATTTGCGTGTTAAATCGGGAATTAACTGTGGATTATGATGCAGAGAGTTCCATTTTTTCCCTTGAGATTATGTCATCAAATTTTGTTTGTTGAAGTAGATTTAATAAATCTTTTCACAGAGTAATACATAGATTTAGTAACAGGTCTGTAAGTAGCAGTGCTGCCCTTCTTTGCTAAAGCATCCGCATTCTCGTTTCCCAGGATTCCACAATGGGATGGTATCCATTGGAATACAATTCTTTTATTGAATGTTATTAATTAAGAGAGCATTTTAGTTATTTCTGCTGTTTGAGTTCGAGATGTGTGTATTGGTAGAATAGCTGCTTTGGAGTCTGACAATATAACTACATTCTTAAATTTATTGATGTGGCGTAGAGGATTCCTTAGACTTTCACTTATTGCAATGATTTCTCCAGAAAAACTTGTTCCATATCCAAGAGATCTATAAAGTGAGAAGAGACAGTACTGGTACGTAACACCTGCACGGGACCTTGTTCTCTGGAGATCAAGGATCCGTCGGTGTATAAATGAAGCCAGTTTTGTGGAGAGTACCTAATATTAATTGTCTCTAAAGACAACTGTTTCATTATTTCAGTGTTTACTTTTGATTTCAATATTTCTTCTCTTAAATTTAGATTATACTCTATATGTAATAGAGTTAAAGGATTTGGTTTAATTTGTAAGTTTTCTTTTAAATTCGGGATATTGATTTTCTGTTTTAATTCTTGAACTATGAATATGAAACTTTTTTGAGTTTTTAATCTACAGAGAGGACTGTATGCATGCCAATTGTTTTCTGGTAATCTGATAAGTTTTTCATATTGAATCAGTGCTTTTTCTTCTATTGTCATTTTGATGCTGTTAATATTAGTGAGGAATCTCATAGAATCTATTGGAGTTGTTTTGATTCCACCAGTAATGAGCCTGAGAGCTTAGTTTTGAACATGTTGTATTTCGTTTATGAAAGGTGAAGTAATTAAAATCTCTCTGCATTATGTCAGCACTGGCTGTATAGCGTATAACAATTTTGTATGTAGTGTTCAAAGTATTCCTAGAGCATCTCCATTTATTTCCTGCTAGGCCTAGTCTTTTCAGAAGGGAGAATATTTTACGAGCTTTTTCAGAAATGTATTTCAAATGGTTGCTCCATGTTAACTTACTGTCGAAAATAACTCCAAGATATTTGGATTCATAAGTCCTAGGAAGGTGTTGGCTATTGTATTGGATATTGAATTCTCTTTCTTTTTCATTAAGTGAAAATATTTGGTAGTTACTTTTGCTTAAAATGAGTGTCATAAAATTTGATGTGTTCCAATCATGTAGTTGATTTAAAGCTTTAAGAGCAGAATTTTGAATTTTTCCTCTATGTCTGTGAGATCCGGAAGTCCACAAAACTATATCATCTGCAAATAGTGCTGTTTTCATGTTTGATTCCTCTAATAGGGAGGGTAAGTCATTTATGTAAATATTAAAGAAAGTTGTGCTGAGGACAGCGCTCTGAGGTAGACCTCGATATGTTTGTCTGTAACTAGAAAGTGAGTTATTGAATTTAGTAGCAATGAATCTTTGACTAGGGAATTCTGATATCCATCTGAACATATTGCTGAAGATACATAATTTCTAGAGTGTTAGTAATCATTTATTTCTCCAAACAGAGTCGTATACTAATTGAAAGTCAATAAATATTGCCAAGATATCTTCTTTCTTGTTAAAACTGTCTTTCATTTCTTGGCCGAGGCATATTACTTGTTCATTAGTAGAGTGTAGTTGTCGAAAGCCTGCTTATCTTGGTGATAAAAGATTTTGGGATTCTAAATACCGGTACCAAGTTAATCTGTTGGGGATCATTGACTCCATAGTTTTTGCTATCATGCTTAATATTGCTATTGGTAGATAACTATTAACATCATGAGCAGGTTTCCCTTTTTTGTGAATTGGTACAGTGATTGCTTTTTCCAAGCTACAGGAATTGAGGTGTTCCATGATAAATTGAAAATGGATAAAAGTACAGATTGGTTTTTTCCCCCAGATGTTTAAAAAATTCTGATTGAATGTTGTTGGGACCAGAAGATTTCTTGGTTTTTAAATTTTGTATAGCTATACTTAATTCTTTGGAAGTAAAATTTTGATGAAATATTTCAGGTTTCGTGACAGTACTAGTAACGTTGTTTTTATTGTTTTTATGTAATTCTCTTTTGATAAATTTGTCAGTTGACATTGGATACACGTCAACATATATTATATGCCTAACTTGGAGTCAGGCCACAAAGGGAAACATCGGAGGAGAAGAATTCGATCCAGTGCTGTGGATTGAATTCGGTGTAGCTCAGTGGTCAGAGCGCTTGGTACATAGAACCAAGGACCCGGGTTCGATCCCCGGTGCTGGAGCGAATTTTTCTCCTAAAATATAAAGTGCCAAAAAAAATATTTTCAGGTCTGTGGTCGGCGCCTTCCAGAATTCACCATTGGCTTACGCTTGTATTTCGGTTCTGATATTTCCATGCACTTGGCCAATTCACTGTCTTGCACACTTTTTTCTTTAGTGTTATAGAAATATTGAAAAATCTTCCCTCTGCCGAGATGTACTTACTCTTTCGAAGCACATCAGACTGCAACAACTTTCAATTACATAATTTTTCTTATCAGGTACACATTTTCCATTTGAAGAAATGTGCGTTTCTCCCTTAATCTTACGCATTTTTACTTGTGACTCTGATGTATTTCTGTCCTATGAAAACCTATGAACGCAGAAATCAAATACCTACATGCTTGTAAGCTTGTTCCAAAGTTCTTATATAAATACATTTGGTATCACTTTGTTATTGAAAGCATTCATTACATATGAGAACCCATGTGGTGTGTTGCTGTTTACAAATTCAATTTGGTTTGTGTTGTATGTTTATAATCGTTCGTTTAGTGTTTTATTTACACCAAAATATTTACGTAAGCCTAAATATGATATATTTATTTCTACAGCTCTTATTTAGTAATGGGTCGCCACCACATCTCTGTATTCGTGCTCCCCATCACTTCCAATTACAATAACACATACAAACTTTCATCGACTTGTGCAGTCATCCTATTTTACCTTTGCTACCCCTATTACTACAATATATACCCTCAATTTGCTCTCTAACCTCTCAACTTAAAAATTTTCCCTTCTATCTAGTGAACACCTCATCACTTTTATTGTTTACTTATATTGAAGTACTTTCTAGTGTCTAAAATTTCCCTAATTTTAAACTAACTTTTACTAACACTACTTAATCATAATCATTCACTTTTATGTCTAATTTACAATCACTCGTATCTCTCTTCACTTCTGTAATCACTCTTAGCCCCTATTTCTCCATTAGTCACTGAATTACATGTTTAATTGTTCACTTTCACCCCAATAAATTTTTCGTTAGGCACTATATTTTGTAAGTCAATGCTCAACTCAACCTTCGTTTGTAAACTTACATTGAATTACTTCCTCCCTTTCTATCACTTCAATTTCTCTATTATACGCAAACTTAGTCGACATTTCCAATATTAGTAACATTTTACTACCAATCCCTATTTTTTTTTAAACAATTATGCCACATTTACAATTTGTCTACAATAGACAATTAATAAATATTATAAAAGAATATGACATGAGTGGAGATGTTATCCCATGACAACACTCCAAAAGAAAAATAATAATGTTATAAATAGCTGTAGTAAAAATGAATGGAAGGTCAAGAGCATTGGTCCTTTTAAGTCTTCTTATTGTTTGACTATTATCCAGTAGATTTAATGCATGATGATTCGGATGTTGATTTAATCGGTGCAGGTATTTTTTGCTGAACTTAGAGATTTCTTCTTTTACAATTGAGATGTTTAGATTATAATGAATGACATCATTACGTACATACCATGGTGCAGTGACAATGGAACGTAAAGTTTTGGACTGATACTTCTGCAGTATTTCAATGTTTGAGTTGCTAGCAGTTCCCCACAGTTGGAGGCCGTATGTCCAGATTGGTTTTAGTATGACTTTATAAACAAGAAATTTATTTTCTAATGACAGTTTTGATTTAGGTCCCAATAACCAATAGATTTTTATGTTTTAAAATTTAATTCTTTATGTTTAGTTTCAATATGTTTATGCCATGTTAAGCGGCGATCTAAATGCAGTCCTAAATATTTAACATCGTCTGCTTCAGGAAGTTCTTTGTTGTACAGTGTTACAGGAGGACAGTTTTCAGTTCTAGTTCCGAATGTAACATGAACTGATTTGTTTTCACTCTCTTGTATTCTCCATTTAATTAGCCAGTCTTCTGTTTCTTTCAACCAATTCCTATTAACAAACACTTCCAATTTCCTCTAGTCACCTCCTTTATCGTCTATTGTTTCTCTGGACACCAATTCACTTATTCGTTCATACATTTTCCCTTCGATTATTTTGATAGTTACTATTAGGCTACTGCTTGAACACTCACTTAATTGTTTCTATGACTTTTGCCACTGTTTTATCACTTCCCCCCCCCAAGCATCAATTTCGTAGACTGTAGTTCTGCTGTTCGTTATTTCCTCCTTTCTTCCCCTCACAAGTATGAACTACCCAAATCTTCTTTACTTCTCCTCCTTGTCGACTCCGGACATCTTACTTGTTTCTCCTTAACCACCTTCTTGACCTGTTTTCTAGGATCTACTCTTCCTGCCACTAGCTGACTCGTCATCTTATCCCTTCCACTATTGTCAGCAGTCTTCATTAATTGTTGCTTGCATGGTGTTGATGGACTTATTTGCGACCACGCGTCTCTCCTTTCAATGACATCATATATGTCTGCTTCCATTCTTCCTGAACTTGCTGTGTCAGACATTCCTTGTGTGACTATAAGCCTAAATATAGTGAAATAAGTATACTGTAATTGTAGCTTATGTGACGAAGATAAGGGCTGAAAATACTGCAAAAAAAGTGGGATGGACTGTCATATTAAGCTGAGTACTTCTGAAAGTTCAATGGTTTTTCTTATTGATATATCATGCAAAATTTTAAACATGTTTTTTCTCGGTTGTAATATTTTCATAATTTTGTCATATCCAAAGTGTATCTTCTCTGACAATGGAACTTCATTATAAAAAAAAAAAGGTTGACCAGTTTTTTTTTTTAATTTTTTTATTTTGTTGTCTTCAAATTTTTTTCTCGAGCACTAAAAAGAATATTAAAAATTCCATGGGACATTTTATTCATGATATACTAAAGAATGGAAAATAAAAAAATAGGAAAATTTAAAGAAAAGAAATTATATCTCAAAAACCATTTGAGATATTGAGTTGAAACTTGCCACAGTTACTTGTAGTGTCAAATAAACTGTGCAAGAGACTAGGTTTCTAGCATGTATAGTTTGGAAAATCACAATTTTCACTTCAGTCCCCCTTAAAAAATGTGATTTCAGAGCTTATTTATAAATAGCACGATTTAGGTAAATGCAGAGAAATTCTTTTGCATAAATTCCTAAAAATAGCCATTCATAACCCATTCTGGTAGGCCTAATTGTTTTAAACACGTGTTACTGTTAAATATGTTTGGTTGGTTGCAGTGCTTAAAATGATGGTGTGCTGCAATTTCAGCTTTGTACATTTAATATAGCTAAATAAAACATTTGGCAGCAGCTTTACTTACCAGTATTGCCGCAAAATGAAAACTTTTTTTATTGCAGGTGTCGATCACTTTAGAATTGTAATCATCCATATCCGTAACAATTTTCTTCTTTGTTGACGTATTGCAAGCGAGCATAACTTGATTGTACAAGAAGTGAGTTTGTGAACCTACTCTGGCCTCACATCGGAGAAATCTTGTTTGACATAGATATTAGGTACGTATTTAATTTTCTGTGATGTAAGCAGAGAATGTGTGTTTTTGAAAGCAGCATAAAACTAGTTCCATGCAGAAGTCCAACTATGACTTCTAAGCAGTACTGCTAGGCAGAGGACAATTAGAGACCATTGTTCGATTTTGTCTTTCGGTTTACTTTCAGAAGAGTATATTTAAAGAAATGATTACCAATAGCACTTTATATATAGTTTTCTTTATTATCATGTGAAATTGACCATAAAAGAAAATTTAATTTATATAGATCCAGATGACATTTTAGAGTTCCTGAAGAGTTATACTAAAGAAACAGAAGTTATGAACTTGACAGTTTAACATTCTGATAATATTAATTATGCTCTTATGACACACTGTAAAATTAATTCTGTATTTCATTTTATAATTCAGCAAATTATGAGAGTTGAAATTGAATTTAAAGTACTAAAAAAATTGAAAATAGGTTTTGAATAATTTTTTATAATATATTATTATCTTTTTTTGCGTTGATATTTAGGCAGTAATTTAACACACTTTCGAAAATGGAGTCAGTTCTGGATTTATGGCAATTGACGGAAGAAGCAACAAAGGATAACACAAGCTGTATAGTGACACCATCTGGAGATGGTCCAGTATCCACCAAGACACAAGTTACACAAATGGTCAGTTATTGTCTTGATATTTTTTAGTACGGTACCATATCTATTTTTTAAATATTTTAGATGTACATCCTATTTACATACTGTAATAAGTTGTAAATTTTAGTTGCATTAAACTTAAATACCGGTAGTGCTAGATTTTATAAATATATAACAACATGTATTGGTAGCAGTAAGTTAGTGATAATGATAGCAGCAGCAACAGCAGCAGCTTTAACAATATGAGTTAAAGAGGGTTTTCTAATTTGATTCTTTATGTAAATTCGGTGCTGTTTTCAATGAATGTAATTGATGTACTTTGAGTCACTCTTATAGATGCTCATCTCTAAACTTTACAAATTATATCACCATATGCATACGGTAGCCTATGTACCAGTACCGTAACTTACTTGTCTTATACGATGAAAGAGTAATGGAATGGAGAAAAATTCTCTCTGGCACAGGGATTTGAACCCGGGTTTTCAGCTCTATGTGCTGATGCTTTTATCCACTAAGCCACACCAGATACCCATCCCGGCGTCGGACAGAATCGTCTCAGTTTTAAGTTCCAACTCTTGTGTTCCCTCTAGTGGCCGCCCTCTGCAATGTCTATGAACGTACCATACATGTGCTGAGGTGCACTCGTTATGAATTTTTCTCCATTCCATTACTCTTTCATCGTATGATGACGCAGAATATCTGCATGGAAATATCATATGTACTTCGGTACATTAAAATAATATATATGATTACTTGTCTTAGCCTATATAGCTTTACTTGAAAGTAATGTGCTTAGTTTTTATGAACTTGCAAATAGGTACACTTATTTCTGTTGCTTAATGACTGGTTTCTGAATAGGAATAAAGTGGAGTTTTCAATTTAGTGCCATACCGATACCATATTGTTGATATCAAGCACCATGTCATGTGTTGTCTGGCCTGTAGATAGAAGATGAAGGACAAGAATGTATTCCAATGCAGGAAACTGGTGATAATTGGATAGGAAATGCTGTGACTGTGGAATACTCTGTTCCTCAAAGTGATGAAGTCTCGAAACTATGTTCCTTAGAAGCTCATGTAAGTACTTTATCTTTCTAAATGTAAAATAAGGAAGCTAAATTATTTGACTTGAATACTTGTCTTACCATGTGGAAAACGTACAGTACCATCTATACAAAAATTTTCATGAACTTAATGCTTTATATTAGTTACAATTTGCATACCTAACTAGGCTTCTTTCCCCTTTGTTTCTGCAATCTTTTATGCCATTTCTTCCGCTGTCACAAATTAATAACACACTCCATTTTGTGTCCCAAAATCGAACATTATAGTCATTTTCTTGATCCTATACCCTTATACTAAATAAGTAAATAAATAAATAAATAAATAAATAAATAAATATATATATATATATATTTATTTATTTATTTATATTAAAATCATAGGTTTTACTGTAGACTGCATACCGGTAACATGAAATGTGCCACAACATAAAGCAATGACATAGTTATAATTTCATGTCTGCCGAATGTGAAAATACATTCCTTTTCCCACATCACTTAGGTTTTTTGTAATACACTATCTCCTTTTCCTGCACTGTCTGTGCAGGAAGAGCAGGGTCCGATGTGGGCAAGACTTTGGTGTGTAAGGATTTATTCATCAGGGACACCCAGTGGCGACATCTGCTGACCTAATGGGAAGGTCTGTTGACCATTAGGGAGATACCAGAGTGTAAACATAGATAAATGTTAATGGAAGTGTCAGCCAGTATAAGGATAATCTTGGTGAAGTGCAGAACATTTTTGCAGTCGCGTTTAATGTGAGTTTAAAAATGAGCGTTTTTGCTAATTAAGTTGTAAACAATATGCACTTAACAGTTAGGTTATGTTATAACAGGGTTGCGGTTTATAGCACTGTTTTAAATGACAAATTCTCCAAATGTGCTTTGTTACGTGTGTGATGAATCTCAAAGAGAAAATATTACTTCTTTGAATAAGCAAGCATACGAATTGTATTTTTATTCTAAATTGGATGATGAGGATAGAAGTTTCGCACCTCATATGTGTTGTAATGTATGTTCACAAAATTTGAGAAGTTGATTAAATGGCACTTTCTCCTCTATGCCATTCGGCCTTCCAATGACATGGACAGAACAGAAGGACCATGTCTTGGACTATTATTTCTGTTTAACTAAAATCTCGGCTTTTCTTAAGGAAATAAATTAGAGTCTATCCAGAATAATCTTCAACCAGAAGGCCTGTTAAGCTCAGTGATTCCTCTCTGATTTCAATGCCACCTGAGAAATCGACCTCGCACAAGGAAGAATCGGTCTCTTTCCCTAAGGCTGGTACTTTCTTTGTTCCTGACTCTGAATTTATAGCCCTGTTTTATTTCACAATCAATACTAAGTCTCGCTATCGCAGAGGCCAGAGTGACATTGGCCTATCCAACATTTTTGGAGAGTATTATTATGCTTCCATAAGATACATCATACCATGGATTATGGCATCTATACTTCCCTATTAGCCCGTCTTGTTGACTTGCTGGGACTATGTTCATATCCTGTTCACTAGTTTCCTGCATTGGAATATATTCTTGTTCTTCATCGTCTGTCTACAGCCAGGCAACACATGACATAGTACTTGATATCAACAATATGGTACGGCAATAAATTGAAAACTTTTGTGAAGTTGGCATAAAAATTTCTGAAGTTTTGCATTGTCAACAACACAACTTCCGGGGATTTGCATTCATTATCTGGAGATGAGATTCATTAAGTACGAAGGATCTTTCATTAGAATCACCAAAATTAGCCTACTGGTACCGTCTTAGAGGACACTCATCTCACCTGCTTTCTCTGTGGTTTTTCTCAGTTGCAATGATTAATTTTGAGGTATTTTTCAGGAAAATTGAATTGCAGATCTACTTGTCTTCAATGGCCAAACTAAGTTTCATTATCTTCATGGTTCACAGACAAATTAACTTTTTCTCTGACGAAATCTTGCCAAGATAAGAACGTTTACACTGTAAAGAATCATTACTCGAATTTTGACTCGTAAATGGCGGAACTCATTTCAATCTGTGATTTGAGTTCCAACAACTGTGGTAGATAGCACTATCTACAGACGATCAAGGCGTGACTCAACTCTGCGACTGAAGTAACTGTGACTAGGCTTAGTGATTGGCTATGATAGTTTTTTATTTTATTTAGCTTGTGATACTCGGGAGGAAATTAAACAGAATAAATAGGGGAAATGCCTGTTATTATTCGGTTGAGAATTTATAAAACTGTTATATTACCACTTGTTCTTTATGGTTGTGAAACTTGGACATTCACTTTGAAAGAGGAACATAAGTTAAGGGTGTTTGAGAATAAGGTGCTTAGGAAAATATTTGGGGCTAAGAGGGATGAAGTTATAGGAGAATGGAGAAAGTTACACAACACAGGACTACACGCATTGTATTCTTCACCTGACATAATTAGGAACATAAAATCCAGACGTTTGAGATGGGCAGGGCATGTAGCACGTATGGGCGAATCCAGAAATGCATATAGAGTGTTAGTTGGGAGGCTGGAGGGAAAAAGACCGTTAGGGAGGCCGAGACGTAGATGGGAAGATAATATTAAAATGGATTTGAGGAAAGTGGGATATGATGATAGAGAATGGATTAATCTTGCTCAGGATAGGGACCAATGGCGGGCTTATGTGAGGGCGGCAATGAACCTCCGGGTTCCTTAAAAGCCAATAAGTAACTAAGTAAGTAAGCAAGCAAGCAAAGTGAGTACAAATTCAGAAGAATACAACAAAAATGTTTCTAGTCATTGCCGTAAAAGCCAGGCTTGTGTACGGTGTGGTCTTAGCCAATAATATAACATAAAATTTACAAAAATAGTTTACTAAATACACTAATCAACTTTATTCAGACCGACAACTAACACACAAGGGAAAAAGGAAAGAGAAAAAGAGAGAAAGAAAACACATTTAATACACATGGGCAATCAGACAGAAATCAATGACATTCAATAAAAACATGAATATAGTCGACAGAAATGTAAAATTAAAAAAAAATACATCATTTGTTAATATTATATGTATCATGAATTATTTTATAAATTTCTTTTTTAAAAAGTTCAATTTTAAAATATTTCAAATTTGGAAAATGATTTGTAATTTTATTATAAAGTCTTGGGCCGAAACTAGCATCATGTTTAAGTGCTGCACTTGTATGATATTTAGGCTCAATCAGTGGGAAAGTAGAGTTTTGTCTTTGGGTATGATATTCATGTCGATTAGATATATGTTTTTTATGTTTCAGTAGGTTATTATTTGTATTAAGTTTTTGCCTTCAAAATTTTTGTAACTTGGAGTGAAACATGTGCTTAACAGATTTAATATTACCACACAAATTCAAATCATTTCCCCAATTGTAGACCATTCATTTCTAACCTCGGAACGTGTTTTTGGCAGGATTTCAAAATAAATTAAAAAACACGAGATCCATAAAACTCTGAACATTTTATTGTTATTAAAAAATGTCTAATTCGTACAATTAAAGAAAATATTAGCCTTTTCTCTTTTAGGAGGTTATTTAACGATGCTGTATCAACTAATAGGTTATTTAGCGAAGAAGAAGAAGAAGAAGAAGAAGAAAAAGAAGGAGGAGGGGAGAAGGAGAAGAGAGAAGAAGGAAAGCAGGAGAGAATAATAATAATAATAATAATAGTGTGACAAATGATAAGAAGAATAATAAAAATTAGAAGAGGAATAAAAAGTATAAAAGAAAAAAAATAATAACAAGAGCATCAACAAGAACGACAATGAAGATAACGATGATGATAATAATAATAATAATAATAATAATAATAATAATAATAATAAAATCAACAAAAACAATAGCAAACCAACAAAAACAACAGCAGCAACAGCAACAAGGAGGGGAGAAGAAGAAGCTGAAGAAGAAGAAGAGGAAGAAAGAAGGAGAAGAGAAAAGAAGGAAAGCAGGAGAGAATAATAATAATAATAATAATAATAATAGTGTGACAAAGAATAAGAAGAATAATAAAAATTAGAAGATGAATAAAAACTATAAAAGAAAAAAATAATAACAATGGCATCAACAAAACCGACAATGAAGATGACGATGATAAAAATAATAATAATAATAATAATAATAATAATAATAATAATCATAAATAATAATAATAATAATAATAATAATAATAATAATAATAATAATAATAATACTCGTGAAGTTCCTGTGATTTTCGTGATTGATCACGTAATGCCTTTGCGAATTGCTTTTATGGATAACCATTAATATTTTTGAGTATAAAAGGCAAAGAACATTTTCTCCTTTGGCAACATCAGAAACATCTGTTCTTCCCATTCATAATGAAAATTTTCGTTTAAATTATTGTTTCATTTTCTTTGAAAGCATCATGACGACATTCCAACCTGAATTAAGAGGGTCAAGTGCAAAGGGGTGCAAGTGACAGTCCTAAAAAGAAATTAGTTAAGTGCATCTAGGGTAAAAACCTCAGCCTGGTAACTTGTCCCAATCAAGATTTGAACCCGGACCCGCTTGTTCCACGGTCAGGCATGCTAATCATTAGGCCTACTCCTTAATGGTGGATGGAATTTATTGTTATATTATAACATGTTAATAACTTGACCTGGACCTGTAGTTTAAATTATTTATTTATTTTGAACTTGTCAAATGCTCTGCTACATTATACTGTGTTGCAATATCGAATTATCTTTCGTTGTCCATGGAGAGTTCAATGAAAACAGCGAAAATTCGTGAGAAATGCAGAGATCAAAGAAATTTCTTTAAAATTAAATTGTTAAATTGTTTCCCTTCTCGCACTTAATCCAAGTAATACTCAAGCTATAATTATTGACCATAAGCGTTTAGTTAACTCTCTTAATAACAGTAATCTTTCAGTTGTTACCCTTAACAATACGCTAATCCCTTATTCATCTGTCGTAAAAAATCTTGGCTTCTTTTTCGATAATAATTTAAATTGGAATTTTCAACTTAAAGAAACGATAAAAAAATCTGTTCCTCCATTCACTGTTTGAGTCGCTTAAGAAACTTCTTGCCCCAGCAACTAAAACTTACCCTAGTACAAACCCTAGTAATGCCGCATTTCGATTATTCTGACGTTTTGTTAAGTGACCTAAGTTCTGGACTGTCAGTCAAGTTACAGCGAGTTCAGAAGATGTGCGTCAGATATGTGTGCAACATCCGATGATACGATCACATATCGCCATCCTTCGCAAGTCTTTCGTGGCTCCGACTTGAAGAACGTAGAACTTTACACTCCTTGTCATTGCTCTTTCGAATTCTGCGCACTTAAACACCAAATTACTTTTCGTCTCGTTTCTCTTATCTATACTCTAACCATGACGTAAATACTAGATCACTTATCTGTGGCGTGTTAAGTATATCTCTTCATAGAACATCTCGTTATTCATAATCTTTTACAGTATCCACCTCGCGACAATGGAATTCCCTGTCACAAAGTATTAGGGGCTGTAAGACAATAAACACTTTTAAAAACAGCTTAAAAGATAACCTTCTTAGCATTTCACTCCAATCATACTGACTTAAATTATCACTGTCTACATTGTTACTCCTTCCTTTAGATATGCATCCTGATAGTGCTGTATTTTCAAAATTGTCTCATAATAATCTCTTTCTATTATCTAACATTATTTGAAATATATTGACATTCTATGTATTTTAGCTTAATTCTGCTACATAGTTTGTACCGGTATTTCGGTGTTTAATTAATAATTCATAGTATTTTGTTGTTTAATTCGTAAATAACTCTTGTATACATGTAGCTCTTATCTAAATCAAATTGTTGAATTCTTTGTAAGTTGATACATATGTATGTATACTTTTTGCTGGTTGAGTGGAAGAGAAGGCCTTACGGCCTTAACTCTGTCAGCTAAAATAAATCATTATTATTATTATTATTATTATTATTATTATTATTATTATTATTATTATTATTATTAAACATAAATATGTTTAAATATTATGGAATTGATAATGTGATATGACTGAACTAACTTTGACTCATAAACTACGTATATTTCCAGCATGGATTATCACCAAGTGCTCCTGTCCAGCTGAAGTCTGCAAAAAGGCAAGAGGCGGATGGTGGTTGCAGTGTTGAGTATACACGTCAGAATAATGTCAATTACTGCAGTAGTATGATTGGGATTACATCCAATTTAATTACGTTGGGTAGAAAGGAAAGGCGTGAAATTCTATTTGAAATAGAGCGACTGCTTCTGAAAGCTCGTCCATATGACTCCATTGGATTCTATTATGTGCAACGCGAGTTATTGCATTATTTGGAATTAGACGATTAAGACTGTAACACAACCACTGTAGAGATTAAGTTGTAAGTTACTTTTAATTCACATAATTTATGTTATTAATTAATGGGATTACATCCAATTTAATTACGTTGGGTAGAAAGGAAAGGCGTGAAATTCTATTTGAAATAGAGCGACTGATTCTGAAAGCTCGTCCATATGACTCCATTGCATTCTATTATGTGCAACGCGAGTTATTGCATTATTTAGAATTAGACGATTAAGACTGTAACACAACCACTGTAGAGATTGAGTTGTAAGTTATTTTTAATTCACATAATGTATGTTATTAATTAATGGGATTACATCCATTTTAATTACGTTGGGTAGAAAGGAAAGGCGTGAAATTCTATTTGAAATAGAGCGACTGCTTCTGAAAGCTCGTCCATATGCCTCCATTGGATTCTATTATGTGCAACGCGAGTTATTGCATTATTTAGAATTAGACGATTATGACTGTAACACAACCACTGTAGAGATTGAGTTGTAAATTATTTTTAATTCACATAATGTATGTTATTAATTAATGGGATTACATCCATTTTAATTACGTTGGGTAGAAAGGAAAGGCGTGAAATTCTATTTAAAATAGAGTGACTGCTTCTGAAAGCTCGTCCATATGACTCCATTGGATTCTATTATGTGCAACGCGAGTTATTGCATTATTTAGAATTAGACGATTAAGACTGTAACACAACCACTGTAGAGACTGAGTTGTAAGTTATTTTTAATTCACATAATGTATGTTATGAATTAATGGGATTACATCCAATTTAATTACGTTGGGTAGAAAGGAAAGGCGTGAAATTCTATTTTAAACAGAGCGACTGCTTCCGAAAGCTCGTCCATATAACTCCGTTGGATTCTATTATGTGCAACACGAGTTATTGCATGATTTAGAATTAGACGATTAAGACTGTAACACAACCACTGTAGAGATTGAGTTGTAAGTTATTTTTAATTCACATAATGTATGTTATTAATTAATGGGGTTACATCCAATTTAATTACGTTGGGTAGAAAGGAAAGGCGTGAAATTCTATTGCAATAGAGCGACTGCTTCTGAAAGCTCGTCCATATGACTCCATTGGATTCTATTATGTGAACCGCGAGTTATTGCATTATTTAGAATTGACGATTAAGACTGTAACACAACCACTGTAGAGATTGAGTTGTAAGTTATTTTTAATTCACATAATGTATGTTATTAATTAAGGGGATTACATCCAATTTAATTACGTTGGGTAGAAAGAAAAGGCGTGAAATTCTATTTGAAATAGAGCGACTGCTTCTGAAAGCTCGTCCATATGACTCCGTTGGATTCTATTATATGCAACGTGAGTTATTGCATTATTTAGAATTAGACGATTAAGACTGTAACACAACCACTGTAGAGATTGAGTTGTAAGTTATTTTTAATTCACATAATGTATGTTATTAATTAATTGGATTACATCCAATTTAATTACGTTGGGTGGAAAGGAAAGGCGTGAAATTATATTTGAAATAGAGCGAATGCTTCTGAAAGCTCGTCCATATGACTCCATTGGATTCTACTATGTGCAACACGAGTTATTGCATTATTTAGAATTAGACGATTAAGACTGTAACACAAGCACTGTAGAGATTGAGTTGTAAGTTATTTTTAATTCACATAATGTATGTTATTAATTAATGGGATTACATCCATTTTAATTACGTTGGGTAGAAAGGAAAGGCGTGAAATTCTATTTGAAATAGAGCGACTGCTTCTGAAATCTCGTCCATATGACTCCATTGGATTCCGTTATGTGCAACGTGAGTTATTGCATTATTTAGAATTAGACGATTAAGACTGTAACACAACCACTGTAGAGATTAAGTTGTAATTTTTAATTCACATAAAGTATGTTATTAATTAAGGGGATTACATCCAATTTAATTACGTTGGGTAGAAAGGAAAGGCGTGAAATTCTATTTTAAATAGAGTGACTGCTTCTGAAAGCTCGTCCATATGACTCCGTTGGATTCTATTATGTGCAACACGAGTTATTGCATTATTTAGAATTAGACGATTAAGACTGTAACACAACCACTGTAGAGATTGAGTTGTAAGTTATTTTTAATTCACATAATGTATGTTATTAATTAATGGGATTACATCCAATTTAATTACGTTGGGTAGAAAGGAAAGGCGTGAAATTCTATTGAAATAGAGCGACTGCTTCTGAAAGCTCGTCCATATGACTCCATTGGATTCTATTATATGCAACGTGAGTTATTGCATTATTTAGAATTAGACGATTAAGACTGTAACACAACCACTGTAGAGATTGAGTTGTAAGTTATTTTTAATTCACATAATGTATGTTATGAATTAATGGGATTACATCCAATTTAATTACGTTGGGTAGAAAGGAAAGGCGTGAAATTCTATTTGAAATAGAGCGACTGCTTCTGAAAGCTTGTCCATATGACTCCATTGGATTCTATTATGTGCAACGCGAGTTATTGCATTATTTAGAATTAGACGATTAAGACTGTAACAGAACCACTGTAGAGATAGAGTTGTATGTTATTTTTAATTCACATAATATATGTTATTAATTAATGGGATTACATCCATTTTAATTACGTTGGGTAGAAAGGAAAGGCATGAAATTCTATTTGAAATAGAGCGACTGCTTCTGAAAGCTCGTCCATATGACTCCATTGGATTCTATTATGTGCAACGCGAGTTATTGCATTATTTAGAATTAGACGATTAAGACTGTAACACAACCACTGTAGAGATTGAGTTGTAAGTTATTTTTAATTCACATAATGTATGTTATTAGTTAATGGTATTACATCCAATTTAATTACGTTGGGTAGAAAGGAAAGGCGTGAAATTCTATTGAAATAGAGCGACTGCTTCTGAAAGCTCGTCCATATGACTCCATTGGATTCTATTATGTGCAACGTGAGTAATTGCATTATTTAGAATTAGACGATTAAGACTGTAACACAACCACTGTAGAGATTGAGTTGTAAGTTATTTTTAATTCACATAATGTATGTTGTTAGTTAATGGTATTACATCCAATTTAATTACGTTGGGTAGAAAGGAAAGGCGTGAAATTCTATTGAAATAGAGTGACTGCTTCTGAAAGCTCGTCCATATGACGCCATTGGATTCTATTATGTGCAACGTGAGTAATTGCATTATTTAGAATTAGACGATTAAGACTGTAACACAACCACTGTAGAGATTAAGTTGTAAGTTATTTTTAATTCACATAAGGTATGTTATTAATTTAACATGTATCTCGTTTATAGTTATTAAATAATATGTTGTCACTATAATCTCCTCATAATTCACTTTCTTACTCAAATAGTATCACTTATGATATATAGTATTACTTGGGCTTGTAATGGTTAAACCACAGGAGTTTCTTTCACACATCATAATCAGTAGCAGCCGGTGATCGAAAACCTTAGTGAGGCCAGATGCATCTAATTTAAATGCCTCCGATAGGAAATGTTTATTCATGACATTAAGTATTATTGTTATTATATTATCATTGTTATTGTTATTATTATCTATGAAAAATAATAATTTCACTCACGAAATAAGCTGTTATGCTGCGAGTTTTAGTGATTGTTTAATGTGATGGAGGAACCCATATTGTGTGTTGAAATTCCCCTTTCTTTCATTTCTTTTTATTTTGTTCCTTTGACAGCAACAAACAAGGCCAAGAGAAAAGTTTATTTTGCACCACATTACCACTTAACCATTTATGTTGCCCATACCAGGATGCAATAGAAACTTGCGTTTTAAGATTATCTGTCAGAAAAATTGTCAGCGATGTCATAGGTATCTCGGTAGGCTCTCTCTTTATTTAAAACTTCCTTTCTTTCAATATTATTTCTACTCGAAAAAGGACACTCTAACAATGAATTAACTACACCAGCATTATTTCTCGCATTTGTTTCTGTTTATATGTATTTTTCCGAAATACATAACAACATTGTCCCAGATTCACTACTGTACTACGAAGTACAATAGTACAACACCCTCGCTTAAGTCATAAACTAAGACATAAGGTGAGAGAATAGTGTCGGTCTCTGCCTACCAAAGAGCTGGAATTTTTGTTATTTATGGCCTATTTTAGAAAGACAAGTCACCACTGCTCCCACCCTACTCTACACTTGAGACCAGTCCATGGATGGAAGGAGTGAAAGCTAACCAGACCACTAGGCCAGACGAATTGTATTTCAGCTACAACGTTTCAAGTGCAACCTCAAAGCCCGCGAAAACATACGAAATGCAGAAGCCAGACCTGGCATGAGCGATCCTGGCCTCAGGAACAAATTTTATTGCAAAACAGGATATCACAAAGTTTTCAAATGCTTCTACAGCGATATATTCTTCATTCAAATAACTAATACATTATATAAAAATACAAAATGTTGTTACTATAATCTCCTCATAATTCACTTTCCTGATTCAAATAGTACCACTTATGATAATTTAGATTAGATTAGATTAGATCTTTATTAGCCGAATAGAATTACAAGCATTCATGGCGTCGTCAGTACACAAGAAAATATGTATATATATATATATATATAGTATTACCTGGGCTTGTAATGATTAAACCACAGGAGTTTCTTTCATACATCATAATCAGTAGTGGCCGGTGATTGAAAACCTTGGTGAGGCCCAGCCTCACTTGCCTCAGTCAGTCAGCCGCCACTGATTATAATAAAATTGTTACTAGTAAGTGCATTTAGAATTCACTCAGAGTAAAATTATAAGGACAGATATATAAACTAATAGTGCTATGGCAGAACTTATTATTGGGGCATTCCATGGTAAATTAAACCTAATATGTGAAAAATAAATATCTCACCTGGTATATTGTCTTTATACTGTAGCAAACGAATGCATAACAGTTATTCCTTTTATTGGTTAAGAAGTAAATTCACTTTGTTACGACCTGTAGACTGATTTATAGTTAAGTGTTTAGGAAAATCCGTTAGGGGCGTGACAAAGAAAATGTACCCTACGAGATAAAATAAACTTATTGAGGAAAACATCAGCATCACCTGTTGAACGTCTTCATTGAGTAATATATCAATTTGTAACCTCCCACTCAATCTATTGGTAGCCTAATGTGCACAGTGTTGAGTATGTGTGTACTAACCTTGCTATAGGTGATATTGAGATTGATGTCTTTTTGCAGTCACAGATTCCTGACATCTTTTGATAAAATGATCATTCACACGCATGAGTTCCTCGGTAATGTTCCTAATTCTGCTGTAATATTCTCCTGCAGTTACTATATCGTCGCCTGAATGCAAGAACTAGGTAACTCGAAATTTGCGTTTTTTAGTTACCTCTTTTATAGCATAGCAAAAATCGCACAAAATGTAATCCAGGATCTAAGTAACTGATCGAACAATACCAGCGACATCTATTTTCCAATATAACAAATAGGTAAAAGAAAACGAGACATATCTCTTAGTGCAATAAATAAGTAAATAGGTGATGTCACAAAATATGAAAAATCAAGTTACCTAGTTCTTGCATTCAGGCGACGATATAGTGTGAGAATTATTCCTATGACCTTTATTTTTTAGAGTTCCCCAAAAATAAAAGTCACATGGTAAAATCAGGGGAATGAGGGGGCCATAATACTTTAGAAATAACCCTGTCACCAAAAACATTTGTTCGTCTAAGGACTCATTGGCTTTATGGGCAGTAGCAGAATCTTGTTGGAAATACTCGTTTTTCTTATCATCTGACAACATTTAAAAAAAATGGTACGAGGTTATTTGTACGGCATCTGTGACCATTTACTGTATCATTAAAACAAGATGGGTCCTATTATTCACTTTGTACACTCTACCCCTATTTTGGCGTCATGTAATGGAACTTAATGAATTCGTTGGGGTTTCTCTCTGCTCCAATATCTATTGTTCTGTGAAGTTACGTGACCATGCAAATGAAACCATGCCTCGTCAGAAAAAAATATCAAATGTGGATCAACAATGCCGTGAACAATGTTATGTAAACCCCAATTACAAAAATTCACTCGTTTCTCATCGTCACTGGGCTGTAATGCATGCACGATAGTCACTCTCTAAGGTTTCAGTTTAAGAAGTTTCGTAGCTGTATAGATCGAGGCTTTCGAAACACCAATTTCCTGTGCAACATATCGTAGAGATTTCTTTAGAAAGCGTGCAAACGATCCACCGATTTCGTCAATTTTTCCCCAGTCAGAACTCTTCATTTTAGCATTTAGCGATCCCATTGTTCTTAGTTTATTAACAAGAAGCCTAACAGTTTCTCTGCCTGAAATTGGGACACTAGGGAATTTCACCTGAAAATGTCTACACGCTTGTCTATATGATTCGGTTTTTACATACATGTCGTTCATAAAAACCCTTTGTTCAAGAGTAAACTTTTCAGTTGGCATTGCGATAGATTAATTTGATTATTAGTCACGCTAATTAAGTGGTAAATCATACACAGCTGAATTTTAAGACACTTGTAAAAAAACTTACACTGCCCGATGAAGCATATAACCTAAAGAACCTTATGCTGCGTGATCAAGTGAGTAACTAAAAGAAACACACATAGGGCTTTGTATAAAAGTGTAGAAATAACTGTTTTTGCATGATCGTGTTTCTTTTGTTGTATTTACAGATATTGTTGTTAGGCTTTGAAAGGTAGAATTCCCACACAGAAACTTGTTGCTAGGGAAACCATTCTTCATAACATAAAACTATACTGAAATAGATCCATTACAGTGCACTTAGTTACCATTAGTGTAGTTTTGCGAAGGCTTGGGAATAATATTGCTCTAAATTTTCTATGCAAAATATATTGTATTTGCAATTTTAAAAATATGATCGTGCAAAAAATTCTGTAAAACATTCCTTTGTGAAGTGCATTACAAAATCTCAGAAATTGAAATATTTGTTATGCTCGTTTTTCAAACTTTTCCTCGATTTTGTAAGAAGCACTTCCCAACCTTGTATTGTAATAAACTATTTACGTTTTTTTTTAACATTTTGAATGTGAGTAAAATATATATTATTAATATACATAGTATAAAAATTGCATTTGGTCTTTGCAATATAGGCTTACAGGCCTAAATGTAAAAAGATGTCTATTTGGATCTGTGTTTGGTTTGAATGCTGGAACCAACTATACTTTTGGGATAAATGCATTTTTTGGAACATATTTTTGTTATGTTTCAGTTTATCATACATTTCAAGAAATGATTTTTTTAAATTTAACATATTTGTACTCACTGGTTCCACTTTCATGCTGTTTTTTCCTCCACTTCTCCTGCGTTCATAAAAAAAAAAACTCCTGTGTTACTTCCAGAAATGGCAATTTGAACACATCTAGCAGTACCCATAATAATATTTCATTTAACAGTGCTTTCAACTGCAGAGGTTGCTTATAATCGAAGAAATCACTGGATAAATTGAAAATAATTTATAATTCTTACTTATTCATCATCATTATCATCATCATCATCATGAACAAATTTCGGTTGAGAACCAATAAGGCCTCTTATTGTTGATGCAACTTTGCTCCTAGTCTTTCCAACATCTCAATCTTCCCAGATCTTGGTGGTCTTTTGGTTGATAAGAAAGTAATACCGGTACTACATATGAGGTTCTTAGAACAAAAAGCAGGTAAGTGACATTATTAAAAAAAATGAGGTGAGTGCGTGTTGTGATAGCCCAAAAGGATGTTTCTTTGGGATAAAATCAGGTAAATGATCACACTGTGCAGTGCTGCTATATGGGCATCATTTCACCAGACTAGTGTATAATATTTCATTGCATGTAGAAATTTAACAGCAATTCCCTCAAAACTAGGTTTCCGTCACTTACCTGCTTTTTGTTCTAAGCCCCTCATATGGGAAACTATCTTTGCTCATCCTGTTAATATGATTGCTCCAATTTTGTTGATATTGTACTGGGTGGCACACGAAGAAGTAGCATGCCTCTCGTTTGAATGAATGTGATATTTGACAGCTGGAAATGCTATTATCGTATCGTATGGTGTAAACAGTTGCAAAAAGGTCAGTTTTATGCAATAAGCGATAGTTGGCAGTCTTCTTTCAGCAGTTTATTTCATTACATTACCCGAATCACATGCTTCTATTCACATTCTGCTAGATGACTCGATAGAAGCAAATTATTGTGGAAGCATATGTGAGAACGGGTTTGTTAAGGGAAACCCGCGAAATTTTCAGGGACAAGTTTCCAGCGAAGAGAGCTATACACAGTGGCGCTGACTTAAAATTAATTTGGGGGGGGGCCAGAGGCTTGACTGAAAAGAACTTTAGGATTTGGAGAGGAAAATTGAAAACAGTAAATTACAAGGTGAACATTGCTATTATTTTTAATATTCACATTTAGGCCTACAGTAGAAAAGTAAACACAACACTATAACTCGCTTCTCAAATACATTTTTTTTAAAGAAACTTTACTTATTTATTTATGTTGACTTGAAAAGAACATTGGATTTTGGAGTGAAAAGAATAAGTAAATATTAAAAATGAATGTTTCTATGCAGTAAAAATATTCACATGTAGGCCTAACAGTAGAAAAATAAACGTAACACAACAGTATAGCCTAATTTGATTTACAAATACATTTTCTGAAGGAATGTACTCTTTCTTTGCTCATTTCTTGATATGAACTCATCTAATATCATCTCCAGATCTTATGCCTTAGCAGCCTCCTTGTGGACGTGTGAAATGATCACAGAATTTAACCTCTGCCGTCCCATAGTTGAACGCAAATAGGTCTTAAGTCTTCTAAAACCTGAGAAAGATCTCTCTGCTGTTGCTGTTGACACAGGAATCGTCATCACAATTTTTAAAAACTTGTACAGTTCTGAGAGTACGTTCCTAAGATAAACTTCTTGCTTGAAGTGACTGAAGTCTTCTATGTTCTCAACGACTTTTCCTTCACTCTGCAGCATCTCATGAAGCATTTCTCTGTGAAGCAGGAGACGGTCAGAGTATATATCTTTTCCATAGAACTGTAGAATTTTGTCTTTAGTTGCATCACTCGACTTCTAGCAAGAAATTGTAAGCTACTGTTTCAAAATAGGAAGTCAAACAATTGACGATTGTATCTATGATTTCAAAGTACAGACTACTTTATCTTTGTTCCACCGAGTCATATGGCTCTGCTGAATTGTCTTGAGAGACATCATACCTTTTGGGAATCTATCTCCTTTTGGGCAGCGTGGGTGAGTGAACTTCTGCAGGTTCTGCAGGTTTATTCTCTCTTGCATTTATCCAGATGTCATTGAAATTCAATGTCTGCTCTTAGGATCTTAACCATTCTATTAGCCTCTTCAAGATGAAGAGACTTATTTTGCAAAGCAGAATTCATTGAGTCTATCTGGCCAAACAGTTTGACAAGAATATTAAAAATAATGAAAAAATCAAATGAATTCATAATTCTGAAAAACGAAGCAGCTTTATGTCCAGATTCAGTTGAATCAATTTCGGAAATAGGTAAAAAAATTAATCAGTTGTGTGTAATTTGAAAGGACAGATAAAAATGACTTACAGTATATCTGACTGTCTATTTTGTAGGACAAAGTGGTCGAAGGTGAGGTGTTGAGGTGTTTAATCACACTTTGAAAACTGAAAAAATGCCGGTCTCTTAGGCGAGTCACGCACATAGTTAATTATATCTTTGACCATATTAAATGCATCTCTACATTTTGGGATTGATGATAGTGTATCTTGTACCACTAAGTTCAGTGAATGTGCTAAACAGTGTATATATAAAGCTCTTTTTTCTTTGCTCAGTTATTCTTGCTTGAACTCAATTATATACTCCAGCCATATTGGCAGCTCCATCATAGCACTGAGCTCTGCAATTTGTGACATGCAAATCAAAGTGACTTAGTATGTCACAGATGACTGAAATGTAAGTGAGAAGTTGTTGACTCTGTTTCATAATATCCAAAAAACAGCTCCTCAACTTCTAATTGACAACATCTGCCGAAGGATTATTCAGAATTCGAAGAAGTCAATATGTAAATTGACACAACAGGCCTACGTCCTGAGCCGAGAGCTTCCTAGTGCTTATAACCACGCTTCTTAAGTCTGCTCGGACTATCACGGCAGCTGCAGCATGTGACATGGCAGCATATTACATGTTCCGAAAACATTATCCTATGCCATTGCAGGGGTCTTTACTGTATATAATACTGATACTCTAATCGTGGTTACCACTATCGCTATTATCTCTGATGGCGATATCCGAAAATGTATGTACACACTAGGCCACTCTTCGTTCAGTCTGGACAACTGCTGAATTACCATAGAGCAGCGTTTCTCAAAGTATGTTCTGGGGTTCTATGAGCCCTATATGATTAAAAATTTTATTTTATACTCTTTTTTTTTTTTACTGGTTACTTAACGACATTGTATCAACTACTAGGTTATTTTGCATCGATGGGATTGGTGATAGCAAAATGGTACGTGGGGTGTAACTTTAATAGAGGCAACATTGCTGCAAAAGCGAAACGAGACGGAGTTTATTGTTGTCACTTCTACCACATGTTAGTCTATGTCTGCTCTCCTCCCCCCTAAAAGGACTCTTACATCCGACTCACAGCGCATGCGCTGTGGAGAGTTGAAGTTAGTCTCCTGTTGGTTACAGTTCTAAGCGGTTGTGTTTTGCCATTCTAATACATATCATCCCGCAAAGACAGAATGTTAATGCACAGTATTTCCGTCACTTTTTGGAGCATAATCTGAGACCAGCGTTACGAAGAAAACGCCCACACGTTTTTCAGAACCCTCCCATCATTTTGTAGCATAACACAAGGGCGCACACGGTGCATCCTGTAGCTGATTTGTACCGTCGCTGGAGGTGGGAAGTGCTTTTCCATCCACCACATTCACCGGACTTAAGCCCCTGTGATTATGACTTAATCCCAAAGATGAAGGAACCACTTCGTGACGTTCGATTCCGGACTGTTCCCGATATTCTGCAGGCAGTAGGGCGGTCCATCAGAAACATCAACAGAACAGGAGCTGCTACAGGGATACTACGACTTCCACATCACTGGCAAGGAGTTGTAGACAATGCTGGTTACTACATTGAAGGACCGTAGAATTTCACAAATGTATCACTTGTATATTCGTAACAAATAAATAGTTGCCATTATTAAAGTTACAACCTGTGTATTTGTGAATTATTGTGCTGAGAGGTGAATATCGGGACTCTGTGCTTTTAATTTTAGACTCTGGATCAAAATTGTGAACTCGTATTTGATCTAATGTCAAAAACAGGGGCGGCTTTTATTAAGGAGCACATGGGCACGTGCCCTCCCAGTGATTTTTATTATCGTATTATGACTATATTATAATACAATGTAATTGCATTATGAAATAATAACTTGAAGAGTTTCACTTTTTCATCGCTACTAATGTTTTCAGAATGTGTAGTAGTCTACGAAACCCAAGTTTTCTGAACAGGTAATAAAATGGGCTCTCTTTTCTCGTGCCCAGCAATGGAAGAGGAAGGGATGGGGGTGCGAGTTATAGAAAGGCGGAGCTCTTTGCCTCAGACCGTGTGCTTTGGGCACTGTATTTGCCGTGCCTACCAAGCCTCTTTAGTTTAGGAACAGTCAATTAGCTGCGTGCCATTTTTAGGGGTGTTGATACTTGCTGAATAGCAGACGACATTTTACAGCTAAACTTGACATGAAAAACGTTAAATGTAAGTTTACTAATTTAGAAGCTCGACTCATTGTATAAATCACGTGTGTATGTATATATAGAATATTCATTTGTCACAGTTATGTTGTTAATGCTCCCTGTAAACTTTTATGCTTCCATCGTATCCAAAAAAGAAAGTTTACATTACAATACATGAAGTTGGCAGTTCTCAAAAAGCTTTGTCACTGACAATAGAGAATCTTGGCGGGCGGTTTGCCGCCTTCAGTGCACACTACAGTTTTCAACTGAGTTTCCCCAAGTCTAGTGCTGCGGTAGTAAGAAGGCAGGCAGTTCCGTGATCTGTGAGTACGAACGAGTGAGAATCAGCACATTTCTGTGAATTACACTTAGAATTCCATTTAACTTTCCTCTGGGCGTAGCAGTGCTCTCAATTGAGAGAAAGATGGTACATTCTATTCCGAACTTCAACAATAGAGTTATAGAGGTTTTTTCTCGCAGAAAAAAACGAAAAATGGAGCTCATCTACAAGAATTACAAAGGTTAGTGCACACAAATTGGTTTTATATGTTTTTAATTTTCAGGGTTCATCATTAAGGTTGTGCCCCACTTGACAGAATGGCCTTCGGCCGCCACTGGTCAAAAATGAAATTTTGATATCCCACCGGAATATAACCAAATTGGTTTCAGAGCAAGGCATTCTTGTACGCTTTTGTCAACATTCTTGGCACCCATCTTTCAGACTTTATGGAGGTTCAATTAATCATTGAGAATAGTTTCAATTGTACAGTTCAGAAGCCTGTTATGCCAATAATAAGTCTAATTGTCAACCAACTATCTGCCATGTTTAAAGAATGTATACGATCAACAATTTCTTAAGTAGATACAATAATATGTGGTCGACCTGCACCCTTGCGTGTTCGTATGTTTCCTGCAACATCTAAACTCACGTAACGAAGTCTTCGTCACTTGATATGAAGGGACATAATCTCGTAGCACATGTATCATATCTTTACTTTTTTTTTTTTGCACAAACGTGAAACCTTAATACGAATAATTTAGCTTAATAGCTGAGTAATCCTATTTATTTTCATTGCATGATTGTAATTTGTATGACATCAAGTTTTTGTTTAACTTCGGAATATGTATGATAAATCTTTCTTGTGTTAAATTCTAACGTACCGGTACCTTGTTTACATGTTTCGACCTATTTATGGGTCATCTTCAGAACTGGTCGTTGCTGGTCTTGATGCCTCTTGTTTTGTTTCCTGTGAGGGTGTGTCCGTGTGGTGTAAAGTGGAGTCAAAGTGTGTGTGTGTTCTGAAATTGAGTTGTGTGTTGAGAATTTCATTGGAGTATGTTTTTGTGTGTTTGTATATTTTATATTGTTCTATTGTGTTTAGTTTCTGGCTTTTTGGTTGGATGTGTAGTATTTCCATGTCTGTGTTGATGTCTCTGTAGGTGTGGTTAGCATTTGTGATGTGTTTTGCATATGTGGAGGTGTTTTGTAATTTTGTTATGGCTGTGATGTGTTTTTGTAACATGTTTGAAATGATCTGCCTGTCTGTCCTATGTAGAAGTTATTGCAAGTGTTACATTTGAGTTTGTATATTCGTGTGTGGTTGTTTTTGTTTGTTTGTGTGTTGAGATGTTTTTGTAGAGTGTTATTTGTTCTGTATGCGATGTTGTAATTTAATTTCTTGAATGAGGTTGCAATCTTGTATGTGTTTTTGTTTTCGTATGTTAGTGTGATGTATTTTTTGTGTTCTTGTGGTTGTGTTGTATTTTTGTTTAAATATAGGCCTACTATAAGCACAGTCTAATATATACAGTCACGAAGCTGGAGTTGTTGAGGATACTAGGAACGATAGACTGCGCCGTTACTATTTCGCATTGTCTGTGATGAGGCGATAGTAGCGATCCTAGTGGTTAGCAACTATCTATGGATACGTATTCCCGACGTATTGGGCTTCGTGACTGTATATACTAGACTGTGCGGTAACTTTAACTTACCACCTAAGATTATTTTGATACAATTTTATCGCAGTAATTGAAAACTGTGGCAGGCTTATTATCTTTGTTAGATTGTTCTGTTAAAAATGAGTCGATTTTGTGTTTCGCAAAGAATTTTCCTTCGCTCTGCGAATGCGATGTTGTCGGGGTTGTACATTGTCACCACTCTTCTGGTTGTTCATCCACCACTTGCAGAATACTCGTAGAGTGAAGAAATAGATAACCTCCACACCACTTAAGATGCTGCATCCGAGAAACAAACTCACTGTTCCTCCAAATGATACTGGAAAAAGAAAAACACGGCTTTCAATACCAAATTTACCCGCACTGGTGTTCTCAAGGAAATCCTTAGTATTCGTTTCATGGCTCATTTTCCCATTACTGCCTCATGTAAAGAAAGATTAAAGTTGCCTACTGTACTACCCGTCACAGTGGAAATAAATACTTGAACCTGTTGTTTGTTCTACTTCCTTGAGACAATTTTAATATGAGTTGCAGAATCTTTGTGCTGAAGGAAATACGACTTCATGCCTTGACTTATCTAATAAAATAAACAGGAAATAACACTATAAAAATAATAGACCTACAGAGTGTTTCAGAAATACTTTGACAAACTTTGGGGGCATGTTGTTCACACCAGAAGAAGAAATAAATTCATATAAACATATATCCGAAAATCATTAGTTTTGTAGTTATTAATGGAATAACATAATAAGACACCTGTTAGATATTGTCAGCTTGGTAGCAAGTGTTGCAACGTTAATCAATTCAGAAACTCACAACAAATTTTCAAAATGTTCTCCTCTTGTTTACACACACACGCACGCACACACACACACGCACACACACACACAACCCCCCCCCCCCTGGGTTGGTAAACAGAGATGAAGTAGAAGACTTGGATGAGGAATTATATAAACTAGCAAGCATAGAAAGGGATACCGAAAAACTTTTAACGCAACATGACCAAATAATAAACACAGCATGCAGGAAATGTTTTAAAACGTGCAAGCCAACACAAAAATTAGTTCAGAAAAAATCTGGTCCCTGGTGGACTGACGAACTAACCATCATGCGAAAGAAAACAAATGCACTCCGAAGGCGATACCAGAAAACAAAACACGATGAAAACCTAAGAGCGATGAGGAAAATTCAATACATAGAAGGGAGAAAGAAATATGCAAAGACTATAAGAACAGAAAAGATGCGCTCCTGGAAACAATATTGTACCTTAACACCAACAAACAATCCTTGGAATGCAGTGTACCGCATGTCGTCTGGAAAGATAAGAAAAATACAACCTTTAACTACTTTAAGGAGGTCCGATGGTTCTGTAACGTCGACTATGGAGGAAACTCTACACTACATGATAGAACACTTTGTTCCAGAAGACGACGAGGAAGAAGATTCCGAATACCACAGAAAAATCAGGGAGGAAAGCAATGGATCGATAGAAACTCAGAATGACAGAGACTTCACTCAACAGGAAATAAAATTAATCTTAGTAAGGATGGACACTCGGAAAGCACCAGGAGAAGATGGTTTAACGAGTAATATATTGCTTCAAGTCTTTGAACTGTTCCCAAGATACTTCACAGCCGTCTATAACGCCTGTTTAAAAAGTGGCAGCTTTCCAAAAAACTGGAAGAGGGCAAAATTAGTTCCCACTGTGAAGCCAGGGAAAGAAGGTACCTCAGAAGTGACGAAATTTCGCCCTATAAGCCTATTGAATACGGGAGGAAAAGTACTGGAAAAACTCCTAATTGATAGAATAATGCATCATTTGTATTCCAAAGGTCTACTCAATGACGGTCAGTATGGTTTCACGCCATATAAAAGTACAGTAGATGCCACGATGGCTGTAAAGGAGTATGTGAAAGAGAGTATGAGCAATGGTCAATACATCATCTTAGTGAGTCTCGATGTCCAAGGAGCTTTCGATGCCGCATGGTGGCCGAGCATTTTGAAAGCGCTGAGAGAATTTGGCTGTCCGGCTAATCTGTATAACCTCACCAAAAGCTACTTCAGCCAGAGAAGTGCATTTATTTCGGTAAATAACATTGCAGTGGAAAAACATGTGACAAAAGGCTGTCCTCAAGGATCCTGTTGCGGACCTGGATTTTGGAACATTCAGTATAATTCCGTACTTAATCTCCAATACTCCAGTCACAGTAAAGCTATTGCGTTTGCAGACGATTTGCTGATAATAACAAAGGGTTCAAGCGTGCTGGAAACTGAAAACTTTGCCAATTCAGAGCTACAAAAGATCACAAACTGGGCTAATAACAACAAAATAAGATTTAATGAGGAAAAGTCCAAAGTCATGCTGGTGACACGGCGAAGGCGCAGAGACAAAGCAGCTATCAATATATTCCTCAATAACAAAGAATTGGAACAAGTACAGACAATTAAGTACCTCGGAATCACTATGGATGAAAAATTCAATTTCACTGCACACATACAGAATATAACAGACAGATCCATGACTTTGATTAACGCCCTATCCAAATCTGCAAAATTAGACTGGGGATTAACCCACGGAGCTCTAAGAATAATATATAAAGGAGCGATTTTGCCCCTGTTGTCTTATGGAGCACCCGTATGGATTGAGGCACTCAACACCACATCAAACAGGAAGAAACTCGAAAGAGTACAAAGACTGATGAACATAAAGATTGCAAAAGCATTCCGGACAACATCAACTGAGGCCCTTTGCATCCTTACTGGTTTGACTCCTATAACCATTAAGTTAGAAGAGATAGCTAAAAGCTATACGACAAAAAAAGGATTACTAGACAGTAACATTGAAAGACCTTTGGAACTCAGGGAATGGCCCCATCTAGCAGATTTTCCTGCTGTTACAGACACAAAGCTAAATGAAGATTACGCTTATGAAATCTACACTGACGGAAGTAAATCCACTGAAGGAGTAGGTTCAGGAGTAGCAGTATTTTTCGACGGCGATCTCGTACAACAATCTAAATTCAGACTTCATGGTGAATGCTCAAATAACCAGGCTGAACAGTTCGTAATCCTAAAAGCACTTCATATAGTTAATGATCTACAACTACAGCACAACACCCCTAAGACTGCATCACTGTATTCAGACAGTAAGATCACCCTAGACTCCCTCGAAAACAGCAGGAACCACAATCCATTAATAGAAGACATCAGAAAAAAACTGACTTCCTTAATAGAAACAGGCTGGAACATAACCTTCAGCTGGGTTAAGGCTCATATAGGGATATTCGGGAACGAGCTTGCCGACCGCCTTGCCAAGAAAGCTACAAGGGAAGACACAATACATTACAGCAAGATCCCCATGAGTGCCGTAACAAAGACTGAGAGAAGAAAGCCTTGCGAAGTGGGAATATCAGTGGCAGCAAGTAAGAAACGGAGCGGAAACAAGAAGATATTTTCCACAAGTTTCACAGAGACTAGCACTGAACATACCTCTTTCAGCTGGACTTACAACCATGCTAACTGGTCATGGAAGAATCAATGCATATTATTATAGATTTCACATTCTACAATACTCAACATGCAGCTGCAATAACGGTGACGAAACGGTAGACCATATTTTACTCGAGTGCACGAAGTACAACACTACCCGAAACAAATTGGAAAGGCTCATAAATTCCAAAGGAGGAAGGTGGCCACCAAACAGACCTGATCTCATTTCCAAATACTTCAAGGAATATTGTAAATTCGTACGAGAGGTAGATTTAGAAAGTTGACAAAGTGTGTAGCAATACGGAAACACAAATATGGACAATAGTAAATATAATTATCAAGACCATATAGAATTATGACACTCAGTCTCATCTCTGATTGTAAGAAAATAGCAATCTTCTAAGCGCAAATAGACATGTAGTATTACTTATGTAATGGAGCATGTTGTTCAGTAAAGACAAAAAAAAAACACACACACGCACGCGCGCGCGCGCACACACACACACACACACACACACAGAGGGCATACCTTCACAGATTTAGACTTTCAGACAACCCGATATGTCCATGTGGAGAAGAAGAACAAACTGCAGATCACGTCGTATTCCAATGCAAAAGATTATATAAAGAAAGAAAGGAAATGAGTAAAAGAATAAGAAACATTGGCGGAGATTGGCCTACGACTCATGACAAGCTAGTTAGCAAGTATTTGCAAATATTCGTCCGTTTCATCAGCTCGATAAACTTCAATGATCTACAATAATATGCTAATTAATCATGACAGACTGCAATTAAAATATTATATTATACGATATCATAGTATCCAGTGGCGGCCGGTGAGACATTCTGGTGGTGGTGCCAAAAATGTAAGAAGGTTGCACGCAAATCACCAAGTGAAAGGTGATAATCACAGCTCATGTTTACATTATGTTAAATAAAACAAATTAATTAAGCGAGCTATTTTACCAGGTGTGCAGTTAATAATGCAACTAGTAGGCCTATATGAAACCAAAAACAGCAATAAACGCTTTTCTAACTTAAAAATATGCTTATATAAAATTTATCATTTGAATGTTAAGAGAGGAATTTAACTAATCACTAACATCTTTAAATTTCAAGCAATGTACTCACCAAAGTGCCAATCCAACGCCGAGAGAGAGACATCTGCATCTGGATTAAAAAGAACGGTACTGGAAATCCATTCGTCGTTCCTTTTTGTTGGCAAACAAGTCTATCACTTTTGCATTGAAACCTTCAATCTTGCATACGAAAGATTTTTCGCACGATAACATTCCTAAAGCACTCAATCTTTCTTCCTTCATAGTGTTTCTAAGAAATAATGTGGTTATTCTTTTCAGCATAGAAAAGCATCGCTCAGCTTCAGAAGTGGAGATGGGCATTGTAATTAACAATTTCAAAATTTTGATTGTCTCCTCGAAAGTATCACATATTTCATCTTCTAGAATTAAGGAAAGAAATGGAAAATATAAATAACTTTTAGAACTCGTAAAGTTGCTGGCAAAAACACACAAAATGAACGGTGATACAGACAATAAATGAAAACGTTTACACTTCACTTAAACAGACCTATGAATCCAAGGCAGCAGCTTGAATAACACATGTTCATGTCCTGCATAAATCTCATATATCGTTAACAAAATCATCAATACTAGCAACAGTGTAACGATATTTAGTTGCCGCGAAATAAAACAAATATCACACTAAATTAACTAATAGTGTTACATAATATGAGGAAATACGTAGTTGTCTTTCTAAAAAAAACCATGACTGACTTTCTCTGCATTCGATACAGTTAAATGAATAGTAATTTGTACTTTCAAATCCAAGTTGTGTGCATTAGTTTTGAATTGGTAACAGTGCATTAAGATTTGGCGCCGAACTTTTCGTGTAAGTCTGCTCTTGAGACAACGGTTTCCTGCCAAACTTTTCCAACAAACCCTGCCATCTAGCGGAATTTCTGGATTACTGCGCTCTAGCGGGCGGAATTTTAACTACTGAGTCAAATTGAACTCGGCTCAGTCTCCGCCATAAGAACCGCATATGAACTAAACCAGTAGCCTTTTGTACAGTGTTATATGGGCTTACCCGGTGCCACAGAGAACTGGCTCCAACGTTCGAAAAAACACTGCAAGAGTGCGTCCCGATCTGTGCGCGCGCTCGTTCAAATGAAATTGGAATAAAATACGTAGAAATAAATTATTACAACTATTTTTTAGGGTATTATTTTTTGTTTCTTTCATTGGTGGTGCCATGGCACACTGGCACTGCCCCAAAAGCCGCCCCTGGTAGATTATAGCTAAACACGTGTATATTATAATACGTTAGATACTGTAAACTGATGAATTGAAATTAGAAAGCATGTAGTATTACTATGTAATGGGGCATGCAGTTAAAAAAAAATACACACACACACTCTCTCTCTCACACTCTCACTCTCTCACTCTCGTCGGATTATGGACTCCTTGGCAACATATAGCCATATAGGATAGAATGGGTGCATCAGTAGACTTGTATCGATAGCATCATTTGATTATCTAACAAAATGAATATTATTATCAGTTACAAACTTAAGTTGTTGGATTGTACCGCGAAACGCGTTGAACGTAAACTTTCATTGTTATGAGTTTCTGAATTGATTAAAGCTGCAACACTTGCTACCAACCTGATAATATCTAACAGGTGTTTCATTATGTTCTTTCATTAATAACTAAAAAACTAAGGATTTTCGAACATGTTTATATGAACTTTTTTTTTTGTTTTGGTGTGAGGAACATGCTCCTAAGGTTTGTCAAAGTATTTATGAAACACTCTGTATATACTTATGGCTTTTAAGGAACCGGAGGTTCATTGCCGCCCTCACATAAGCCCGCCTTGGGTCTCTATCCTGAGCAAGATCACCATTATATCCTACCCCCCTCAAATCCATTTTAATATTATACTCGTATAATATTATTTTTTATAGGAGACAGCTGCTACAATTGCCACGCGAGCAACAACCCTCTCGTAGTGGCAAGTGATCTTGATAAGACTGCCCTAGGTGAACGTCTCCCTCTCTGGGAATGTTGCAATCTGTTCGCATCGTTCATTGGCTTAAAATTAGAGTTTTTAAAATTAAATTTACACGAAAACTGTCCATGCTACGGAAATACGCCGGAGGAATAAATTATTCTTTATTACATTTTCTATCAATATAGTATAGACATAAGTCACGATCCATCTCGCAATTGTTACTGAATAAGAGGGTGTTTTATATATATATATATATATATATATATTTTTTTTTTGTCCACCTTAAAGTAATAATTACTAACCACAGCATTACTGAACACAATGACTCGCATAAAATCACATCCCTCTATCCAACTGGCTTGGTTGTCGGCAGGGTGCGAATTAAGATTTCTGATGAAGGGGGATAGAAAATACCTATAAAATTATTATTATTATTATTAGTATTATTATTATTATTATCATTATTATTATGGCTCAACGCTTGATCGCACTGAGTTCCTTGTGTTGCATCTTGATCATAATAATAATAATTATATCCATGAGCAGGCTTAAGATGTGTAATTCCTAAGTTATTGATTGTTGTCAGCTTGCCCGTGATGATAATATATCAATATATATATATATTTTTTTTTGTCCACCTTAAAGTAATAATTACTAACCACAGCATTACTGAACACAATGACTCGCATAAAATCACATCCCTCTATCCAACTGGCTTGGTTGTCGGCAGGGTGCGAATTAAGATTTCTGATGAAGGGGGATAGAAAATACCTATAAAATTATTATTATTATTATTATTATTATTATTATTAGTATTATTATTGTTATTATTATCATTATTATTATTATGGCTCAACGCTTGATCGCACTGAGTTCCTTGTGTTGCATCTTGATCATAATAATAATAATTATATCCATGAGCAGGCTTAAGATGTGTAATTCCTAAGTTATTGATTGTTGTCAGCTTGCCCGTGATGATAATATATCAATATGTCCACAGCTCTGGAGTAACGGTTAGCGCGTCTGGCCGCGAAACCAGGTAGCCCGGGTTCGGGGCAAGTTACCTGGTTGAAGTTTTTTTCCGGGGGTTTCCCTCAACCCATTATGAGCAAATGCTGGGTGACTATCGGTGCTGGACCCCGGACTCATTTCACCGGCATTATCACCTTCATCTCTTTCAGACGCTAAATAACCTAAACTGTTGATAAAGCGTCGTAAAATAACCTACTAAAAGAAAATACATCAATATTATTTTCTTTGCTTACTTTATGCTTCATAAAGTATACTCGTATTAAACAATTATATTTTGTGAGGGGGATAGAAGTTATCCCTGGCAGGAATGTTAACATGAATTTATGAGAGAGAGATAACTTTCCAACAGGGTGTAGGAAAGCCCCCATCCTTCTGTTAATTCGCACCCTGCTTATCGGTATGCGGAGTAGAGTTCCACTATATACGAGGATCTGGTCCCATTATCTGGCTAAATATTGTACTGTTGCTAATTTCGTGATGTGGGGTACCTTGGGAACATGGGCAATATTTGGCTCACCTATCTTGTTAAAAGTTATAGTTTTGTAAAATTATTTAGCCTAGTTTATCTTGAAAATTTTTAAAATAATGGTTTTAAATCATATACTTTGTCTTTCCGGGATTTACTTCCAAACCTTTCTCTTTACTTGCTTCCAGTAAAATTCCCGTGTTGCTGTGGTCATGCCAGAGAATCAGTCCCATTCCGAGGCTTATTTGAAGGATTCGTAACAAGCTGTCTCGTGACGAGAATATTGTACGAAATGGAAATATAAAAATTGGACATTTATCTTTTGAAGAGGTGGGGAAGTTCAAATATTTCAAATATCTTGGAACAACAGTGACAAATATAAATGATACTCGGGAGGAAATTAAACACAGAATAAATATGCCTGTTATTATTTGGTTGAGAAGCTTTTATCATCCAGTCTGCTGTCAAAAAATCTGAAAGTTAGAAGTTATATAACCGGTTGTTCTGTATGGTTGTGAAACTTGGACTCTCACTTTGAGAGAGGAACATACGTTAAGGGTGTTTGAGAATAAGGTGTTTAGGAAAATATTTGGGGCAAAGAGGGATGAAGTTACAGGAGAATGGAGAAAGTTACACAATACAGAACTGCACGCATTGTATTCTTCACCTGACATGATTAGGAACATAAAATCCAGACGTTTGAGATGGGCAGGGCATGTAGCACGTATGGGCGAATCCAGAAATGTAAATAGAGTGTTAGTTGGGAGGCCGGAGGGAAAAAGACCTTTAGGGAGGCCGAGATGTAGATGGGAAGATAATATTAAAATTGATTTGAGGGAGGTGGGATAATGATGATAGAGAATGGATTAATCTTGCTCAGAATAGAAACCACTGGCGAGCTTATGTGAGGGCGGCAATGAATCTCCGGGTTCCTTAAAAGCCAGTGAGTAAATAAGTAAGTACAGTAAGTATGTTTTTAAATCTCAAAATTTTATAAGCTCTACTACAACCTATACTCACATTTTACTTTGTTAGGAAAAGTAGTGGCATAATTCACAGACATAAAATAAAATTAAGAAGCTCACTGTACTTCATACGACCTTTCGTGGTGCGAGATCTATGTTAGGCTATTCTTTTGGGCTAAGCGTTACTTCTTCGAGTAAATACAGAAACACAAGCGTAAAAATATTTTTAATGAATCAAAATGTTTAAGTCTTTAATATAAAATCTAAATGAACTAGAAGTCAACCTACCGAGCAGATCTTCGAAACTGAAGATGACATCTCGTCTGAATCTGGTCTTGCTGTAAACGTCGATACCGACATAGAATTGGATTTTCTCGCGAACATTATCATATTTTGACACCCTGAAATAAGTGAAACAAATAATAATATAATCAACTCAGATCTGGAATCACAGATTGGGATAATGTTTGGTTGATTAGTTGTAGGATATCCATAAACTGTCAGTAAAAACCTTTCTGTACTCTGCTAGTTTGATAGTGCAACTCAATTTCTGAGTTACGGAAATCTGTAAGGAGACATTCATTAGTCTAGGGACCGGATTTTTATGTAATTACATATTATATTCCTTTCAACCTAACCGTATATAAATAAAAAATCTTTGCGAATCTTGTAATTACCATTAATATATTAAAATTTGTTACTACATATTTTTACATATTTAACGCATATTACATACAGGGACGTCATTTTATTTTTACTTCAATTTTTATTGTACCTGAGTTTTTGAATGTAATTAACTCCCACCCCTTCTGCTAATGAAGTTCCAACTATCCTCCACACAGAACCAAGACCGCATATAGTAAGCAGTACTGAGTTAGTGAGTATAGTACGTTCCAGAAAAATGTTCGCGTTTTTCAGTGACAAAAGAGCTCTCAATTGTTTAATCATATTTTCGCACAGGTGCTGTCGTCCGTTTGCCTACTCGCATCCCGATTTCTCCCACCTGCTTCTGCTCACCCCTCTATGAAGACTAGTGGCTGGGCTGTTGTAGCTCTTTTCTGAAAACTTTAATTTCTGTTAGGAATTGGATGTCAACGTAATATTATACAACTGTTTAAAAAACTTAAATAAAAGGGCCTCGTTAAGTAATTAACTGTCACGTGATTTCCTCCCTTTCTACGATCCTGCGACATAACCACTTGGACGGACAGTAGATAGCATGTTTGAGCAATTTTATCCGTGGGGTCGGGCAGAAGTGAAGATTAAATTTACAGTACTTAAGGTACTCTTTTATAGAGTAGATACAGAATTATTTCAACATGACTTACTATACGAAGGACGAAATTGGTAATTGGAATTAGATGCAATAGTCTATAGTGCGATAATATGCACGAAAGAACTGAAATGAACGGTCACCATTTTCAAAAATTTGTTTAAATATCCATATTACGATTATTTTTCAATTTAACTTCATTCTCTATATTGTACGTTAATGCGCTGTAGACAGTATAATAGCCTATACATTGCATAATGAATACGTTCGCATGGATAACTCAGTTCGTGAGTAAAAACACTTATTGTTAATACTGTACTGTATTTTGATTGAACAAAAACCTAATGAAAATGATCAAACTCAAAATTGCGATATTTCCTAGTTTACGTAAATGGATGAACTACTTTTTTTACCTCCTGTACTAGTAAAGTGATTTGTTTGTATTTTACGCCAGTACCATTGAATTGCAGTCGTGAAAGGGGGTAGCAAACGGTATTTTCGGTTCTCAATCGTTAATCCAAAGGTATAGCCAGGTTAATATTAAAAATGTTAGTAAAAATAAAATGATGTCCCTGTATTATGGCTTGGTATTACATAAATCTACATATTTAGGGGTATTATTCATTTTTACTTCTCTAAAGTGGGGGGGGGGACTTCTGCTAGGAAGTTTACAATTTGAAATACAGAGATTTAAAAAGCCTCCTTATCTTCCCAAGAAAGGATATATTTCGGGACGAAACATAACGTCCTTAGTTCCAGGAAGTAATAGAGGCACTCACCCCATATCGCCCACTGTAGGTATAGATGTAATTCGATCCCGCTGCGTACTAACTCATTATGGAGATAGCTCTTCTGCCTTAAGTAGACCTAGTTCTTATGTATAATTAAAATAAATGAAATTCGTAGATTCATGTAATGAATCATATAACGTAACACATCTGAGAGATAATACAGGATGCATCAAAAACACCTGACGGGTTTTGCAATGCGTCGTAGTCCCAGGCGGTCAACTCGGCGACATGGTGTCGCCCTTCGTTTGCATGACAATCTTCTAAGAATGGCCATGGAGATCCTAGCTGTGTGAGCTGTTGCTCCATCTTGCTGGAACCAACACTCACGATGACCACGGACGAAATTCGGAAGAAGTGTTTCCAGCATGTTCATGTAACGCTCAGAGTTTAGTAACTGTTGCTCCTTCCTCATCCTCGAAGAATTAAGGCCCAATGATGCCATCCGAACAAATTCCTCATCAGACTGTCACCTTTTCACTGTGCAGTGGGCGTTCATGCCGTTCCTGAGGATTGTTGGGAGCCCAGTATCGGTAATTCTGCTTGTTGACATATCCACAGAGGTGGAAGCGTGCTTCATCGGACATGAGTGACGTACCCAAAATAACTTACCAAGGTACTGCGACTAAGTGCTGGACATGTATCAAACTGCAGTCGAAATCCACACTGCGTAGCAGTAACGAACTCTGTTCGGATGAACAACTTCTACCGTACCGCAGCAATGCGGTGTTCAGTAGATCAACGTTCCATCTGAACTGAACTCCAAAACGTACACAACACAAGGATATCCACTACAGCAGCGACATTAAGCGGGTATGATTTCTATTGCATTGCAAAAACCATCAGGTGTTTTTGACGCATCCTGTATTAAGAAATGCGATTTTGTGTCAGTTATAAAATAGTACATTATGAAACGAGCCTATAATGAAGGTAATTAAGAAGCTTTTCATACGAGCTTCTTAATTACAGTTATAGGCGAGTTTCATACGACTTTTTATGCTCGACCATATTTTTAACTTGATATTATTAATTTTATTTGTATTTGGCATTGAGCAATGTTCCGTATGTTGTGAGATGTGCGCAGACGCGAAAGTATTGATTTTTTCCGAGGAACAGATGTCCACATTGACCTTGATAGGCCATCAGAACCTACAGAGATAACATTTAAATTAAATTAGATATTGAAAAACATTGAAATTAAATTAGATATTGAAAAACGAGATGACAAATTGAATTTATTTGAATATTATTTACAATTAACGCTAATTATTATAGTAACAGAACATAACCTTCTGCAACAGTATTGGATTTCCAGCCTCTGTCACTTTTCGCTAATTCTCTTTCGATTGCATATCCGAGAATAATCGATATTTGCGGTTTTATAACGGTAGAAAGCTGACCTGTCATTGGCTGAACAGTTGTAACCTGAGTCGTCATTAGCTGAAAGACCTGACCTTTAATGAGTAGGTGTACTTTAATGACATGCATTAAAGGTCTGCTACCAGGTGTATAATTACTACATTTCGGCATGGTCGAGCATAAAATATTCATACGTATTTTCCCTGCTTCTGCGACGTTTTTGGATTTTTGCACAGTATCATAAATGTAAAAACATGCAATGTTTCGGAGCTCTGTATTTTGAGAAAGACAACAAAAGGTGAGCTGATCCTATAGCAAGATCTGTTGTCGAAGATTGAAGTTCACAGCAGGATGAGCACCGTGAAGTTATTATTTCACAACTTTCTTTTTGTAAGATGTATGAGCTGGGAGACAAAAGAACTAATGGATGCATGATCTAAATGTGTACTTTATATAGCACATGACAAGAGTATTATGATATTGAAGAATAATATTTATGATAGAAGTATACATACAGCGTGAACCGTAAGTAATGTTATTAATTTCAGGGGGTTGTTCTTTGAGATATAGTATGTAAAAAAAAAATTAATGCAATTTTGCTCGTTTTTGCTTTCTTTTTCGGGATAAAAAGTGCTTTATATGAAACATTTCATAGCGTGTTTTGGGAAAGTCATTGATTTAATTACTAATATCCTCAGTCAATTTAAGAAAGCAGTATATTATGATAATAAATGGTTGAAAGAACTTCAGTTTTGTCCTTTATTGATCCGAAAAATTGTAACATTGTAAAATTCCTTTCCTGAAATTAAAAGTTGCATTTGTTCGGATAAAATTTCTGCACATTTAAAGGATAAAACTAAAATTCTTTCAATCAGTTATTATCATAATAAACTGTTCTCTTAAACTGACTTAAGCTTGTTGGGAATTAAATCAATGACTTTTCCATACACGCTATGAAATGTTTCATATAAGCAATTTTTATCTCGAAAAGGAAGCAAATTGTATTGAACTTTTTTCTTTCAAATGTCAAAGAATAACTTCCTGAAATTAGTGACATTACTTACCAACTTACGGTTCACTCTGCATATTCAAGCCACAAGAGGTTAAACCTGTGTATCTTAAAAAAAAGGAAGAATTTAACGTTACGTAGTACAGTATGTTATTATCTATAAATTGATCCGTTATATTGGATCAATAGAGCATAGAAATAAAAGCAGACAGTACCGTACCAAAAGAACTAAAAAATTACGAACTTACAACAGCTGGAATAATAATATTGAAAACAAATTGTTGGTAAAATCAGACTTGATAAAATAAGAAGTGAAATAAAAGTGCAACTTTTAACAGTGCGAATTTCATGAAAATATCATGAGATGGGCAATACAGTATCGAAGAATGGGCCATTTGGCGGATATTGCTACAGGTGATATATCAATACCCACTGCAAAGAAAATATTGAAAACTATAACTGAAAAAGAAGGAAGTGTACTAATCTGGCAGATGAACCAGAATAATCTGCAAATTGAAAAAAGTAACAAAGTATCTTTTGTTATCTTTGTGGGAATGTAAAGAAGTTAGAAAGTTCTCAAATGCCACAGTTTAAAAATTTCTTGTTTAACATCCAGTTTCATTAAAGGACCCTCATATTTGATTAAATAATTCAAAATATTGTAACAAACATACAGTTTATTGAAAAAGTTTCTCACATCAAACTTTTAAAATAGAACATGTTTCATAACAATTTAGACTATTTATGAACAATTACAGAAGCTATGTGTCTTTTTAACAAATGTCACATCTACTCGTGGTACTTCCTGTGCTCGCCATTGGCATTCAGTAATGCGCAGAGAGAAATTTTCCACCAAATTGGTAGCATAGTTATAGTCGACAACTTCCCATTATTCTTGAAGCCTGGCGACTAATTGTTCCTGGTGCGTGGTCTATGGTATCTGAAGACAACTATCCTGTAGTTTGGCCTACATATCATAAATTACATTAAAATCGGGTGAATTGCTTAGCCAGTCAGACGAAATACTGTGGAAGATTTTTTTATGAACTCAATACTCACTTTCGCAGTATATGATTTTGCCCCGTCTGCATAAAAATTCCCATAGAGGGTTTGGGAATCTTAAAACGATCTTGAAAAACAGAAATATTTGTAATATACTTCGTTAACAGTCTGGTTTTTTGGAATAACGTGAAAGTCTGTTTTCCTATATCGTGATAAGTGCTCCGCGACCATGATTCTTAGGAAACATTTTGGAAAAAGAACTGGTGAAATACTGGCAAGATTGTTGGTACGAATTCTACGATTGTGTACGTTTGGTTTCAGTGGGGATTTCATTTGTATAGAAAAATAATATGCGCTCGTTTCCCACGTCCATTTGGATTATTATCAGTAAAACTTCCCTTATCAGTCTTTCGAAGAATTTTACACGATCAATGATTTTTTTTTTTCACTCAGCAGAGCCTTGGCTGGTTTTCTATATGCAGTTGTACTCCAATCAGTGAATTTCACATGGCGTCACACCTCTCTTTCTCGATTTCAAAGGTACTGTGATAGTTTCTTGGAATGCGTAATAATGAGAAACTGTCAATGCACTGTGGGTAAGCGATGCTATATATATCTCATAACAAGGTACCAATCCCAACTTTCTTCCAACGGTTTTAGAATTCAGCTGAGAAATTCAATTTCTTGACAACACTTCTTATGCCATTTACTTTATGTTTGCATATTGCAGCGCGTTGATATTGTGTTATGAGACACTGAAATCATAGTTTATTTACAGTGCATCGAGTTTTCCCCATAATTATAAGAATCAATCACACTACTTTTAAGATCTAGAATATCGCCGCCGTTTGCATTTCTATGTACGGTATCTTTTTTGTATGAAATTCGGGTTCCTTCAAGCTTCTGTTGTGAGGGGATTGCTCCTGTTGTGGGTGCAAAAATGGGGGTGATATTGTCCTATTTCAATTTCAAAAATAAATTGATTTTTTCTGCCAGATTTACGCATTCTTCCCTTTTTCTCTGTCATACATTTGAATTTGATATTGACTTTCATTGCATAAACAGAAATTAATTTATTGGCGCTTAAAATCTTGTGTACCGTATTAAAACTAATGTGAACAATATATTTTAGTTTACTTCATAAATATCAGATATAGAGCTACTTACCATTTAAAATTGTACTCCTTTTGCACAATGTAATCTACAACTTCACAAGATTGGTAGCAGAGACAAGGACTCTTTTTACTGTACACATCTTCTATCAACTGGTTTTGAATTGTACCAAGACAAGCCATTCCTTTAGTGTCGCAAATTTTACCATTACCTAATGATTTGTGAAACAGATAAAAGAGTTTATTAGAAGGTAAAATGATAATTTACTGTAAATAAAATTTAAAATATCTAACTAATCTATGAATCAAATAAAGTATGTTTCTTACGTAGTGTATTGAAGTTAAAGTAGGTTATTTTAACTCGTATAATAACCAGAAACAGTTATCCCAGAATGCCATCACGTTACTCCTGTTTGTATAAAATGTTAATTATCATTGACATATACAAGTTGTTTCAATAAAATGGGCGTTTTTAAATTCAAGAAAAGCTATAAGCCTACCTCTTTTGATGAAACAATAAAAACAAACACAAGAATTGCAACTCTACGCATGGGCATTTGTGAAAAAAAAAATCTGTCACGTTTATAGTTTGTAAATTATATCCTGGAAGTGATTATCTTGACGACATTGACACTCGGACAGCCTATGGAGAAGATCAACTATGACACTTTCCAATATCTCAATAGGAATGGTGCTGGTTTCCATACTGATGGTTTCTTTTCAGCTCGTAGGTGATCTGGAAAGACTTGAATACACCTCGTTTTTTCAGATGTCCCACGTTACAGTTAAGTAAGACAGGTGATGTGAGAGCCAAGCAATGTCAAAATTTCTGAAGATATCAGGGTTGCCGAAAATTTGGCACACTTCGTGTATGGAAATTCTTGCTAGAGTGAGTGTAAAAAGTATTCGCAAGGTGGGTAATAAAAATACATAGGAATAATAAATATGCTTCAAATCCTATACTCTCAACTTTTTAAACATGAACACAAGTTACATACAAGTATATACAGGGACATCATTTTATTTTTACTTCAATTTTTATTGTACCTGAGTTTTTGAATGTACTTCACTCCCACCCCCTCTACTAGTAAACTTCCAACTGTTATCCTCACAGAACCAAGCGTATACAGTCAAAGTCGCCTTAAGGTCGTAGTAAACACAAACAGTACTGAGTTGGTGAGTATAGTACGTTCCAGAAATATGTTCGCGTTTTCCAGTGACGAAAGAGCTTTCAATATTGAAACATATTTTCGCATAGGTACTGTCGTCCGTTTGCCTACGTCGCATCCCGATTTCCCTCACCAGCAACTGTTTAAAATAACTTAAATAAAAGTAATTAACTGTCACGTGATTTCCCCCTTTTCTACGATCCTGCGACATAACCACTTGGACGGACAGTAGATAGCATGTCTGAGTAATGTTATCTGTGCGGGTCGGACTGAGGTGAAGATTGAATTTACAGTACGTAAGGTACTCTTTTATAGAGTAGGTACAGAATTATTTCAACATGAGTTACTAGTACGAAGGCTGAAATTAGTAATTGGAATTAGATGCAATAGTCTATAGTGCGATAATATGCAAAAAAGAACTGAAGCCTATATCTAAATGAACGGCCACCATTTTCAAAAAATGTGTTTAAATATTCATATTATGATTATTTTTCAATTTAACTTCATTCTCTATATTGTACGCTAATGTGCTGTGAACAGTATAATATACACTGCATAATGAATACGTTCGCATGGATAACTCAGTTCGTGAGTAAAAACACCTATTGTTAATACTGTACTGTATTTTGATTAAACAAAAACCTAATGAAAATTATCAAACTCAGAATTACGATATCTCCTAGTTTACGTAAATGGATGAACTACTTTTCTTTCCTCCTATACCTAGTAAAGTGATTTGTTTGTATTTTACGCCAGTATCATCGAACTTCAATCGTGAAAGGGGATAGCAAACTGTGTTTCCGGCTCTGAACCATGAATCCAAAGATATAGCCAGGTAATATTAAAAATGTTAGTAAAAATAAAATGATGTCCCTGTACATTCTCTGTTATTTGTTTACATATAAAAACAAAATTAATTGCACAATTCTCAAAATAAACAATTATGTTTGATTAAAACACAATGATACCTAACAAAAGTACGAAAAAAAAGTATTCGCACACTAGTCACACTTTAGTCAGTTCCTTTTCAATTTCAATACTTTGTAAAGTAGCCCTTGCATTTTACAACAGCCTCTAACCTTCTGGGGATAGAATTTACTAAATTTGAAGTAATACTAGCTGGAATGTTGTTCCACTCTTCTATGATTGCAGTCTTTAGAGACTCTTTGTGGTAATATGCCTCGTTCTAAGTCTTATTTCTAAATAATCCCAAAGATCTCGATTGAGTTGATGTCTGGTGACTGGGGAGGTGTCTTAAGGTTCGAAGGGATGTTATAGAGAATCCACAGTCGAGTATTGTGGGCCGTGTGTTTGGGGTCGTTGTCTTGCATGAATATGAAATTGCCCCTGATGCCCAATTTTTGGGCACTAGGCACTACATGACTCTTCATAATATCAATGTAACGTCGTTGATCCACATTGCCCTTTATAAAAGCCAACAAACCCACCCCTGCTGAACTCATGCACCCCCACACTAATACCCAAACTCCACCTTGTTTCACTGTGGGACGAAGAGATTTCTTTTCTAGTTCAGCATTTTTTTTTCTCCACACAAAACTTCTCCCATCAGACTGAAATATATTGAACTTACTTTCATCAGTGAAAAGCATTCTGTTCCAAAATTCTTGGGACCGGTTAAGATTTGTTTCAGCAAAGTCTAATCTTTTACACTTATGTAGTATTTCCTATGGTCTATTCTACAATGGTATTCGCTGCTCCTTAGGTAATTTCGGATTGTACTGTTACACACACTTATACCGAGGTCACATTGAAGCTCTGCCGCACTAATATGCGTATTCTTTTTAATTTTTCGTATGATTGCTCTGCCACTGTATTCGTTTATTTTTCTCTGCCAGCCACTTCTCCCTAAATTTTCGTTCGAATTTCTTTCTCCATATCTGTCTGTGATTCCCTTGATGATTGACTTACCTCTATTCACAATCGTTGATGTTTCACTCAGTGTTTTACATTGATTATGCAGACGAATGATAGTAGCCCTTTCTTTCTTAGAAGTTTCTTTCTCCCTTAGTCCTATTTGACGTAATAGCTATATACTATTTGTGATTCTAGAATCAAACTCTCTTGGAACATGCATTACAAGCGTTTTCTTAGTAACATGTGCCTACTGCGTTCCGCATGAGGGCTTTTATTCGTTAACAGAGTTGAGTGTGCGAATACTTTTTACGCTGTAATTTTGTGGGGCATTCAATTTATTGAACTATGATAGAACCTACACGCAAAATTATGAACATGTATTATGTGTATTTGCTATGTGATGCATTATTATTATACGTGAACAGTTTATTTCATACCAAGAGTTAAATAGTACTTCATTTAGGTCTCAATCTGTAGTAAAAATATCGTCGTGCGACTACTTTTTACATTCACTGTATATGCGACGTAGTCACGTCCCAAATGGCCTCTTTGTAGGGAATTGTGAAAGCTTTGTTATGAAGAATGTGTCTATCATCTTGGCGTAACAAATAAATTCTGGTTTATTTAATGACGCTCGCAACTGTAGAGGTTATATTAGCGTCGCCGGTGTGTCGGAATTTTGTCCCGTAGGAGTTCTTTTACATACCAGTAAATCTACTGACATGGTCCTGTCGCATTTAAACACACTTAAATGCCATTGGCCTGGGTCGAGATCGAACCCGCAACCTCGAGCATAGAAGGTCAGTGCTATACCAACTACGCTATCGAGGCCGACCTCATCATGTTGGCATACCTGGTAAATATTCGTCTTTGATCATCCTCGAAAAATTAAGGACGACCAATTATCCCTACTGAAGAGACCGCACACCACACTGTGATATTCTGGCTATGTAACGGCCGTTGATGTATTTTCAAGACCAGTAAAGAGATATCTGTTTGTTAACAAAACCGCTAAGATGGAAGTGTGCCTTATATAGTGTCCCATAAAGAACGCAATTTTTAATTTAATAATACAACACATCATTTATTTGAAGAGCGCGAATATTATTAAGTCAATATGAAGCACAAAGACTGCGATTAAACATGAAACAAAATATCAGACAAATGTCCTCCACGGCTTCGTCTGCGCACATTCACTCTGTGTGGACATTTTCGACGTCTCTAGAGCAAAGTTTCGGCTGAATTTCACCCATGACACGTCCAATTTCTGCCTTGAGTTGGGGGATGGTTCGTGAATTATTCACATAAACATAAGATTTAACATATCCTCACAAAAAATAGTCACAAAATTCTGATCGCCGTTGCGAGACATGAGATGAGCAGGGAATCTTTCTCTCAGCAATCTTGTTGTTTCAATGTGGCTGGTTGCCCCATCGCGTTGGAATGTCTTCCACATTCAGTTCTTGCAATTACGGCTATAAAAAATGTTATCATGTCGCGATAATGATCACCATTTACTGCCACTGTGTTTCCAGTCTCGTCTTCAAAAAAGTATGGCCCAATTAGTCCGCCAGCCCATAATCCGCACCAAACAGTGACTCGTTCTGGATACAGCGACTTTTCACGGATCATGCGAGGATTCTCCGTTCCCCAAATCCAGCAATTTAGTTTATTCACATGACCATTACGCTGGAAGTATGCCTCATCAGTGAAGATTATTTTCTTATGAAAATCACTATCCAATTCTTGTTTTCTCAATATGCAATCGGTAAATGTCCGACGCTTCAAATGGTCCATCGTCTTCAATTCTTGTGTTAGTTAGACCTTACATATTCAGATCTTTTATTAAAATTCGTTACAAACTACTTCTCGGAATTCATTAATTAATTCATTCATTCATTAATTTATTTATTTATTCATTCATTCATTCATTCATTCATTCATTCATTCATTCATTCATTCATTCATTCATTCATTCATTCATTTTATTCCATAGATCTTACATGAGCAATGAAGCTTTAAGATGTGGAACAAGTCAAAATTTTACAATATTACAATTACAATTTTTACAGTTTTACAATTTAGTAATTTTCTACAATGGCTGATTGTTGAGAAAGGCGGCGAATCGACTTCAGTGGGCTCATAGCAACTCTCTGTCTGACGAGGACGACATTATCTACCGATCGAGAGAACGAGGACGTCCAGATGATTTGATGTTCTCTGTTGATCCTGTATCTTCAAATTTCCTTGCCAGTCTCTGCACTGTTGACACGTTAGGCGCATTTCGCCTATAAAAAATTACACGAAGTCTTCGAACGGTCTCTGCATACCATTCATCATATTTGAAATGCATTTTCAGATCTGATCCTTCGTGTATCGCTCCATTTTAGCTGATAAGAATAGGCCTACACACAAACGACAATTGACAATGACAACCAATAATCGCACTACAAACAGATGACAGTCGGTTAAATTTCAGGTCCGGCAACCTAACAAACCGACAGAGACACTCAATTTAAAAATTGCGTTCTTTATAGAACATCCATTAGAAATGCATAATGAATCTAAGCAAACTTGATCTTCATTAATTTTAGCCAAAATCTCAACTCTGAAATGCATTCTCTGTTCAAATTCAACCTCATTTAAATGGTAGGCAATCTGTATTTTGTAGGAATACAGTTTATACCGGTACTTTAAATCGTCACGTAAGATTCTATGCACACTAGTGCTTGAGATCTATACTGCTGACGAAATTCGTGTCCCAGAACGTTTTTGGTCTTCGTGTAACAACATTTCTCACAGTGTATTGTGCTCAAATACTCCGATGTCTAGGGGTAAGTTTTTTTACAGCGCTTCCTGTAGTTTAAAAATGTTACACCCACAAAGTGATTATATGTTTAGATGGAAAAATAACATGATTCCAAGATGAAAATGACGCCGGTATTATTTTCTAGCAACGATCACATAATCACCATGTTTATAAAATGCCTTAAGAGCAACTGTATGTTGTGGTCGACTCTACTGCCCACGTGCATCAACGTCAGTTAGTGTAACCATCGGTTAAAATTGTCACCTAATCTCCGATTAAGCATTTTTACGGTGGATCGACCTCGGTTACGACTTAAAATAGGAAGTTAACCACAGTAATATCTAACCGGCCAAATATGAGCGGTTAAAGGAGATAACCAGCGATTAGTAGAGCAAGTAAAGCAAAATGGCGGCCAGAACCACAGGTGATTATTTCGAAGACGATTATTATTGTGCAGTACTTGAATTACTTGGATAGAGCGTGAGCTTGAAGGTTCTTTAGTGGAAAGAGAGAATTCTTGCGAGGAATTACGTGACAGAAAATTTCAGGAGGGATTTCGTTTATCAAAATCTACAAATGGATCAATTGAAATAACACAAGAACAATCATATTTCTCCTACGGATCGGCTGCTTATATTACGATTCTATGTAACTATTATTTTCTGTATTTTAAGAGGGAATACTCGAATACCGGTATCTCTTTCTCTATGTCACTGGCTGAACAAAGAGAGGTTATGGATGGATCTTAGGATAATGCACAATTCCCTGGTGTAGTCCAAGATCGTACACACATTCCTACCAATTTTCTGCATCCTTTTCCTTTATGGATATTCCATCTTATTTATATAATAGGCCCACATTTAAATCTAGTAATTAAGTCTATCGATACTTCAACCTAACATTGGGATATAATCATTCTTGAATTCAATTTTCCATTTTGTACGATTTTAACCTAAAAGTACTGAAAAACAAAGAAATGGAACTCACAAATATAACAGCGCCCAAAGACAAACAAATGCAACGCGAAAACGTAGGATACGTTCATTTTTGATTTAGAACATAGTGAGCGCAGTCGTTTTTAGACGTTGACTATTATCTTTGCAGCGGTATGGATGCTTTCCTTTAGTCATTTTGTAGAAACAATATACCATCATAGACTTTACTCTGGTTAAATGAGATGTCAGCTAGCCATGTTTTAGTAATCGGTGATTATGAATAGTGCACATAAATTATATTTTAACCACGGCTACTGTTTAACCGTCGTTTCGTAATCTATGATTACTGCGTTTTTAATCAATGTTGATGCACTTCACCATACAAGTCTGTGTCTGCAAATGGCAAAATTTTCTTAAACAAATGACAGTCGATAAGTTCTGACAGTATCACGAAAGAAAATTCCGTAAGCTTACAGCAAACAGAAACGTCAGTAATATTGAAACATTAGTATTCCTAAAATGGATTACTATAGGCCTACGTAGCTCAAACAACTCTCTGCTTCTAGCCCAGAAGATGATACGAGATTTTCAGCAAATGTTATGATATTAATTTGTGATGGAAAAAGTGAAGGGTGGTTGGTTCTATCCGAGCATTTTTATCTCATTCTTCGTATAACATCTTTCAATTTTATTATAGTCACATTATAATTACATGGACTCTATTATTTTAAATAAAGTAGAACAATTTCGTTTAACATTTACACACATTTTTAACATCAAGAAAATGTGAGGATATTATAGTACGTCTTGAATGTAGCATATATATATATATATATATATATATATATATATATTTCTGTCTTTTGAAAATGTTATGTAGTAAAGAAAACCTTTTAGTATGGTTAACCGAATGATGGAATTTTTGTAATGCTTAATGGTAGAACGCCGGTTTATAAAATACTACTGTATTTGCTATAATTATCAGAATTATTCTTCCACTCAAGGAAAATAAGAGTGTAAGAAAAACGAATATAGTGCGAAAGAATAAAGGATGTAAGGAAGTGAAAGTAGCCGGAAAATAGTGACGTAAGGAAAGAATGAAGGAAGGAAGCAAGCAAAAACAAGGTGGCAAGTAAACAATCTATGAGAGCAATAATTCACCAAGCAAAGCAAAGAGCAGTGGCGGACAGTGGGTTTTAAAGTTGAGGAGGCCACGACGTGACTGATGAAAGTTTGCATTGTAGCCTGTGTTAAAAATATAGAGTCTGTCACGTACCTCATTACCTAGCGCCGAATTTTTAGGTTTTAAGAAACTAAAGTTAGATTTTCAAACCTATGTTTTAAGTTTTTTTTGGGATTTTAAATCTTATATTTAGGAATTTATAGGATTTTACGAAAATAAAAGCAACACACTATTAATACATTACAATATTGTTAGACTTACATACACAAATATCCTTTATTATGGGCCTAACATTATAAATCTAAAAGTAAATGATTCACGTGGTGATGATGGATTATTTTACGGAACTTTTTACCAATATTAATACATATTAATAGTATATTATGTTTACAAAACTGTAACTTTATTAAATTATTACACCCGCAAACCACTCATTTAAATAGTGCTCCTAATATGAATTAGGTCTCTTTAGGTCATTTTAAGTCCTAACCTACGAATTAGGTCTTTTTAGGTCATATTAAATTTAAGAATGTTATTCGTTGCTACATAAAACGAATAAGAAAAGCAGTATTTTGAGAGTAACGAGATAGCAACAAAATTGGTTCGAACCTAAGAATCCGGGGCTTGCTCATTACTATTACATAGCCTACTTGTACAGCAAATTCACTCGACGATCCTCTTTCTTCGCAAACCGATCAATTAGGTCACAACATACTGAACAACAACTACCAGAAGAAGCTAGAAAGAAATCTGCATTTATTTCTAAACTCTCAATATAATTATTAATTAATATATCTCGTGACACGATAGAAAAAATAACAAGAACACCCGCAAAAAAGAGAAAAAATCTACCAATATAAAATAAAACTTTTACGCAGGGAGAGAAAACTAAGAACACGTGACGCAGTTTTCTAAAACCAAGAAGAAAGAAAGAGAGAGAGAGGGAGAAAGAGAGAGAGATTGCCAATACAGCCTAACATAGCCGAAAGCAGCCGTGACTAGGAGTAACCTACACTTGTCAGCGGTGAGTAAGACGTCTCCAAATTCAGTTCCTCTCGTGCGTTCTGGTTAAGTTTAAACATTCCGCTAACCAGCTATCTTATTGGCTGAACTGTTGTTGTCATGGTTATCGTGGAGGAGAGTAATATAGTTGTGTTCGTCATTTGCTATAACTTGTCAGTGATCTTAATTCAGATGGAATTAGACTGTCATATTGTATTCTGGTAAAATATTAGAGGAGGCACGGCCTCCCTTGCCTGCCCTGAAAATCCGCCGCTGGCAAAAAGACAAGCGAACAAGCAAAGCAATAGAGAAAAGAAGCAAAATAAAGCAAGAGAGTAAAAGAAGGAAGTAAACAAATAAGAAAGTGAGGAGAACGTGAAAGTAAGTAGTGTGAGAAAGCACAATAGCAAGAAAGCAAGGTTGCAGTCAACAGAAGTAAGCAAGCAAATTATTAAGGGTAGAAATACAAGCAGTAGCGACGTGAGGGTGTTGCATTTTTATGTGATGGTGAATTCCCATATTACCTCCACATACCTAGTGGGGAGAAAATGAAATTCTACATCAAATCAAGGAAGGAAAGGAAGAGAGAAAGAAAGGAAGGTAAATAAGCAACAAAAGCGAAGCAAGAAAGCAAACAAATGTAGGAAACAAGCAAGACAATAAAGTGAATGAAACAATGAAGCCATTTTCGCCTTCCATAGTACACTGAGAGCAACGCAAATGATCTACAATTACGGTGCTGATCGTAGAGGGAGATGGGTGACAACGAAGACAGAGTATCCGCCGTTGGGTTGAAAAAATAAGACGCAATGCATGAAGGCAAATATAGAGGATTCCACTTTAAGAAAATAGCATTGAACATATGGAGGCTGTTCCATCAACTATTTATAAGTATTTTTCTTGAGAACTGGGAATTAATTAGTTTCATTTAATTCATAGAACATTATTTCATTGAGAACTAGATCGATTTCGTGTGCTAAAATTATGTTACACCTCTAAAATTACCATATATTTAATTTACGAATAACGGGGTAACAGCTAAATTGATAGAATAGTCTTCCGCTTTCTTGCCTAACATCTCCGCTGAAAAACTTAACAGACAAGTAGGGGTGGTACAGTTGAGGCTAAGATTTCACACTGTTAAAACACGCTTATTTGAAGAAGTACACAAAATTTAACTGTCAGCAAAACAACAAAGGCATTAGGTATGTATCTTAGGTTCTTGTTTGATTACAGTGTGAAGTTAATAATGGAAAAAATATGTTGCACATATTCCTAAATTTGTATTATAAGCACTTCTTAATATTTTTAATAACGGAAAACGTGTGCTGCAATAATCTTAAGTTTGTATTATAAGCGCTTTTTAATTCAATAAAATAACAGTATTATTATCATTATTATTATTATTATTATTATTTATTATTATTATTATTATTATTATTATTATTATTATTATTATTATTATTATTATTATTATTATTATTATTATTATTACAGACAGACAATATAATGAAAGGATAAGAGACGAACTGAACATAGGCTATTCAACTTAAATACTAAAATAAAAGAATACCAAGAAAAATATTATGAACACGGACAAAGAATGCCAGAATATCGTATTCCTAAAAATATTCTAGAATACAAACCCAAAGGCAAGAGAGACAGAGGAAGACCTACGAAGAGATGAAGAGATTAATTTCTTTGAGAGGACGGAACAGGTCGAAAGGCTTAATCCCTGTGGATGATGATGATTATTATTAGGCCTATTATTATTATTATTATTATTATTATTATTATTCATATATTTGGGGTGTACTATAAGCAGTAACATGAGCTGCTGTCAAGAAGTCAAAAGGAGAATAGCAATGTCAAAGGAAGTTTTTAATAGAAAAAGGACCTCTGGAGAAAGAACTTAGGAAGAGATTAGTGAAGTGCTTTGTGTGGAGTGGTGTAGCATTGCATGGGGGAAAAACATGGACATTATGACGAAGTGAAAAGAAGCGAATAGAAGCATTTGAAATGTGGATATGGAGAAGGATGGAGCGTGTGATATGGAAGCTGTGTTGGAAAAGTGGATGAAGAAAGAATGATGCTGAAACTGATCAGAAAGAGGAAAAGGAATTGGCTGGGTCACTGGTTGAGAAGAAAATGCCTTTTGAAGGATGCATTGGAAGGAATGGTGAACGGGAGAAGAGTTCGGGGCAGAAGAAGATATCAGATGATAGACGACATTAAGATATATGGATCATATGCGGAGACAAAGAGGAAGTCAGAAAATAGGAAAGACTGGAGAATGTTGAGTTTGCAGTGAAATACTTGCCCTTGGGCAGAACACTATGAATGAATTATTGTGATGATGATGATGATGATGATTATTATTATTATTATTATTATTATTATTATTATTATTATTATTATTATTTGTAATTGCAGTGACTTTTTAGGTCTCTAAAACTGTATTTTAATGCCTATTTTCGATCATTATGGAGCCTAGTTGAGGTGTCTGAAAGTTGGTTAATGGCCTAAATATCCGAAGTCTAGTTGTAATGTATATAAAATATAATGTATGTTTTTGCAGGCATCATTATGACATTAATAGGTTTTTTTATCATTTCAACGGACTCAACATACCTATCGTGTGCGATAAACTTGCTAGAACGCTGTACGTACTAGGAAGAGAGTGCGATAGAGATACTATACCTCATTTCTCCTAGGCTACTAACGGAGGCATCTTGCGGCAACAGCGTACTAGCCAAGATCCGTAAGACCAATGCTTTTTTCTTAAGGTGGAATACTCTATAGACACAAATCACTCATTTAAGGATGTTGTAACAGATTCTCTATATTGTATATTCAGAAAATAAAATGTCTTTCTTAACACAGTATATCATATCTTACGGGTGATTGTATGAGTGTATGCTAACCTAGATTTTTGTAGAAGAACGGAATACAGCCACACAGTTTCTTAGCCAATCGACGTCTGCAAGCCATCCTGCAGAGGTTGTACGTGTAGATAGGAAGCCGCTTGCCTTTTGAAATCGAACTGTGAAATTTAACTTCGTCTGGGAACAAACATCCTCTCTGCTCCGGACTGAGACGTCGAAGATCAGGAGATGCAACAATTTGTTGGTGTGTTACATACACACCCCTTTCATATCCCTCCATTTCCTTATAACCTTTACTTCTGCCAGCTGTCGGCATTTCATCTGGAGAGTGAATGTAAAACTGCACACAAGAACAAACAGAAAGTAATTTTTCTGAAAATACATATGTTATGAGTTGGAAAACATTTTCAGATTATAGTATATACTAGTAAACCTCTTTTGACATACATTAACGACATTTTATATAAAATTACGGTTGGAATGGAATGGAATTTAACTGAGGGGGGGCACGGATGGCGCAGCACTGCGACCTGTTAAGATCTATTGCGCTAACCCTCGATATGGAATGAGTTGCGTGCCATAGATCCCGCACCTAACCACATGTCTCCCTTAACGACCGGTCCCTACAGCCGACAGAATCCATATACCATTCCTGTTTCGGCAACTTCCCCCAAGCCCCCCCTGTCGTTCCGAGGCGAAACTTCTCCCTCGAGTATGTCCGCCTCGGGTGCTCATTGCAGAAACCATCCAAAGTCGCTTAACTACATTCCACGGAGGCCGGTAGAGAGAGTCAGCAGCTTCGGAAGGCCGCCTATAGAGAGATCTGTAAAACCAGAAACGGGATGATGAGGAGGAAAGGAAGTGGCGAAGATGAGTGGGGTTCCAATCGCCTGATAAAATTACTTAGTATTCATCCATAGGAGGGAGGGAAAACCCCCGAAATAAACCTCACCCAGGCAACTCGTCCTGACCGGAAATCGAACCCGGGACCGCTGAGTTAGACTCGCTAACCCCTCAGCCGCAACGGTAGATCAAAATTACAGTTACTCGACGTTACAAGAAAAGACACACTTCAACAAGGGCGTGAAAATTGGATTTAAAATAAAATGAATTTAAAACGTCGAAGCAGGACAATTAATGCGCTGTCTTTGATAATCACTACGCTTTGCCATTTTATCACCATAGAAATTCCGATATTAGACGTAAGCTTCAGATAAGTTATGTGGTAAACAAAATGCTAGAATATAAGGAAATTCGGAGAAGTTCATTCACACTTATAGAGCGATATATATATATATATATATATATATATATATATATATATATAATCATATTTTTAAACATTTCGCTATCTTTCAAAAGAAAGAAGAGATCAGGAGCAATAGAAGAGGAGTATGTTACCTCAAAATTCATAAAAACACATTACTTGGTGTAACTCTTTTAATTCATGATGATGATCAGAGGTGAAGCTTTTTATGGGTTTTTGAGGCTTATCCTACCCAAAAAATTTGAGTTATTATACCTAGTAACATTACGCCTAAAAATTCGTAATAACGATGTATCGTAACACTAGGGTTTAACTCCGATCCTTCCACAAAACAAACAAACAAACAAACAACGAACGAACGAACTGTACGAAGCAACTACGGAATTCACAACACATTTTTATCTTCAGAATATTACGATGAAAGAGTAATGGAACGGAGAAAAATTCTCTCCGGCACCGGGATTTGAACCCGGGTTTTCAGCTCTACGTTCTGATGCTTTATGCACTAAGCCACACCGGATACCCATCCCGGTGTCGGACAGAATCGTCTCAGTTTAAGTTCCAACTCTTGGGTTCCCTCTAGTGGCCGTCCTCTGCACTACATCATAGATGTCTATGAACTAGGACTGAAGTCCATACATGTGCTGAGGTGCACTCGTTATGAGTGACTAGTTGGCCGGGATCCGACGGAATAAGCGCTGTCTTAAATCACGAAGTGATTTACGCATATCTGAGACGATTCTGTCCGACACCGGGATGGGTATCCGGTGTGGCTTAGTGGATAAAGCATCAGAACGTAGAGCTGAAAACCCGGGTTCAAATCCCGGTGCCGGAGAGAATTTTTCTCCGTTCCATTACTCTTTCATCGTAAGATGACGCAGAATATCTGCATGGAAATATCATATGTACTTCGGTACATTAAAATTATATATATATACATATTCATAATATTAGCTAATTAAAGAAATTATACTTCTAAATAGTTAATCATTTATCTGTAATATTATTTTACCCTTAAAACTCAAGAATAATGATATTTTACAAACAACTTCAAATTAGTGTAACTCTAAAAATATTGAGATTAGGACAAACGTTTATATGACTTTTTTGCTCAGAATGTCTTCGGAAATAAGCTCCTAAGTGACGGTAAATCCTCATGAATCACCGTGTAGAAATAAGAAATTTTACGTATTATATATAACTTTAACAAATCGAGCTTGAATGTGGTTTGTTGCTTCTTAAGAAATAATTGCCATAAAATGAAGAAAGAAGCAGTTTATGTTGTAGCTAAAACCTCAAAGGATTCGCGTTCGACATTAATTGCAATAGTAAAAATTACAAATATTTCAAAATGCTCTTTAAGACAAATAAATTAATGAATAAACCTATACGAAGTAGACACCTACTTGACATCAATATTCATTAGTACTCCTTTATTATTAGGTGTTGCAGCCTCTGTTCTAGCGATTTAGTTGAATATTTATTTGTCATCCAAAAAGTCAGGAATGCCGTATTTTGCTGTTAAGCGTGTTTTGTATCATGACTGGTTTCTTGCCATGCCGGCGAAACGGTAAAAAATAACACAGGAATTTTCTTACATTTTTAGTTCGAGGTCCAATCCGCCCTAACGCACTCATTATGTCCGCCCTTAAAGAAATCTGTGGTCCCATGACACGTTAGCTCCGATCTCACATCTGTCGGAATAACTTCCTCAAAGCAGAGAATTTCGCGGACGGTACATTTTTCATAGAACTCATTTCGGACAGAATCCTTCCGCATAAATAGGCTATACGACACAGTAATGTCAGATTTACATTGTCTGAAGTTCTGCTAAGGATTTTTGTCATGTCTTAAAAATGTTTTGTCCTCAGTTGAGTTTCAAGTCGCAAACTTCAAATCAAGTGCCAATCGTGGTAACTACTAGAAAACCGAAGTGGAACCAGAACTGCGAGTGACAGCGGGCACGCAGCCCCTAAATTAGGAGTCAGATAGTTATAGCTGATTGATAAAATTTGATGTTTTACTTAACGTCCCTTCTTTAAGAATCAACGCCGTTAATAGGATATGGCAATAGTGGAGCAATATTAGAACGAATGGAGTACCAGAAACAGAAGAACTCGTTAACAAATTACACTGCGTAACAAATTTCAACTTTTTTTTTTGCGCTGGCCATGTGCTACACGTTTTCTATATAATTTGAGGCTTCTGAATACGAATATGATAATAAAAACAGTTGTTGGTTACGGTTTTCGAGAAATTTTCGAATTTACATCTATTCAAAATATACTGCTTTATATAATGACAATAAGGTTAAATATTCACTGTTCAGAAGATTACAGCTTTCTTTTCCTGCAATTTCTTTTATACGGGGTATCAGGTACATCACGAGCTAAGTCCACAATAGTCTGCTAGCATATTGGTACTCCACTGCCTTTGGTATCTTTTTTCCATAGTTGAAATTTCTTGATAAAAGCGCTCACCATGCTCATCACTGAAATCGCTACAGTTCTCGAGGAAAAAGTCAAGATGGGAGTGAAGGAAGTGAATTTTCAGGACATTTTACAACCCATAGTTTCATACGTAAACAGTAAATTTAGCACTAGTTCTTCATAGTTTTTCACTTCTACGGTTACCCAGAAAATTTAATACACCCTCCTTGAATGCAATCCAGGCGGCTCTCTCTTTTCCTTCCAACAAAGATTCGAAGTCATTGTCTTTCATTATTTCTCTAATTTGTGGTCGATTGAAAACTCCCGCTTTTATTTTTGAGTCACTAATAGCAGGACATTTTTCCTGGATTTGTTTAAATGCTTCAATTCCACGATTCATACCTTGAACAAAATTCTTCATTAAGTCTAGCTTAATGTGTAAATGGGATAAAATTACTTTACTTTGAGGTACAAGGGGTTGGTGTCTAATATTTTTCTTCCCTGGCTCTAGTGATTGTCGTTTTATTTTATAATGCTTATCTCAAGCGCGACTGTCCCATTCGCACAGAAAGTAGCAAAATTTTGTATAGCCTAATTACACTCCAAGATGCAATGCTGCAACCTTCAAATCCCCACATATAAACCATTCGTAATTTGAATATTATCATTAAAGCACACTTTAAAGAAATGCACTTCTTACACAGAATACTAACACCACGGAAATCTCCTGGTAAACTGAAGCGATTTCATATGGCGAACCTGTTTCTCCCCCTCCAAATGGAACCGAAAAGTGTAATAAAACAATTTGCGCTCCTACAATTGGTTTTGACAGGGTGGTCTATTGCAAAATATAAACTACAGTAATGTAATTAAAGCTCACAGTGAAAGAGATGCACATCTAAAGTAAAATCAAGTAAACTCATGCGAATTCATAACGCGAACCTGTTTCATCCCGTCCAAATAGACTCTTAAAAGGAAAATAAATTAATTCCCAATTCTATAAGTGCTTCGAACATGGTTGCCTACTTACATTAATATTGTTTTCACGTAATGGATGTCACATTTATAAAACAAAATAGTTACACACGAAATACATTGATTTTTAAAAATAAAATGCATAGAAAATGAATTATATTGTGCATCTCGAAAACCCGAACTGATGGAACATTTTGCTTGTTATTTTTTAATTCTTCTTCTTCTTCTTCTTCTTCATCTATCCCTTATGCCTTGCAGCGTCGGGTCCTCCACCCATTTCTTATATCTCTCCCGGTCCAATGCCAGTCTTCTTATTTCCCGGATTTCCTTTCCTTTTCTCCTCACCACATCATTAACGTATTGTTCCCATTCTATTCTTGGTCTACCCCTCCTCCTTTTACCTTCTACTCTTGATTCGAATACTTCTTTCACTTTCCTCTCATCTCCCATTCTAACCAGATGTCCAAACTAATTCAGTTGTTTCCTTTCAATTTGTTCTACCACTGGTGCCTGCTGTAGTTCATTTGTAATATTTATATTTCTAACTCTATCTCTCTTAGTTTTCCCAACTACGTTTCTCAGATATTTCATTTCTGATGCCGTCACTCTACTTTTATGTTTATCCATCATTGCCGAAGTCTCAGCACCATATAGGAGTACAGGTAAATATACTGTTTTATAAATCTGCATTTCTGTTTTCTTGTTTACTTCTCTCTTTCCAATAATTGTATTATTTAGATTATAATAAACTTGATTTGCTTTTCTAATTCGATTGTTTATTTCTTCTTCTAGTTTGCCATCGTCATTTATTATTGTTCCTAAATACTTATGATATAACTATTTACTTGTTCTAATGTTTGATCTTTCCATTTTATTTCGAAATTTACCTTTTCCCCTCCAATCTTCATTATTTTGCTTTTACTAATATTCACAGCCATACCTCGTTCTTCTAAGGTAGGCCTACTATAACTGCATTCTGAAGGTCTTCAACATTATTATTAATCAAAACAATATCGTCTGCGTATATCAGTGATTGTAGGTATATGGGTCTAAGTTTCCAATTTCCAATTTTATATCTTCTTGTTTCTTTTTTTTTAATTCAGCGGTCGAAATTAGTAAGAATTTGTTAGTTTTATGCCTGTCGCAAAATGACTGTTGACCAGTGTTACCTTGCAAAGGTAACACTCTTTACATATCTCACAGATGCACGTATAAAGAAAGGGTAAGATTTGAAAAAACATAAGTATAATAATATTGTGATCAAGGATTTTTCACGACAGATTCTTAATTAGCTTGTGAAGAATATGGTAATGAAGTGATTTTAACCACATTTCTCAGCTGAAATTAGCATTGTTGTAAGTCATGGTGATCAATTTTCCTACTCAGGACGGTGATTTATTAAATTTTTGTAATTTAGCAGTGTAGTTTTCTTAATATTTCAGCAGCAAAGTATATCTACGTCTATGGATTGAACTGAAGACTAAATTGATTGGTTCAGCGATTTAGATTTGCGTCATGTCTCGCCCGGCAATTAAATGCAATCACTTATGTAATAGATAATAGCAGAATAAGAAAACATAGAATATTTCCAAGACAAAGGTTAAAAAAGAATTACAAAGTGCGTGTGATTAGTTGATGTGAATGATGAGCAAGGTCATGCAAACGTGACAGTAAGTTGTTAATTGAAGGGAAAAAATATTGTAGTAATTAATTGTCGGAACGTCAGGTAGTTTTATAATTGGACTTAGTTAATCTTTTTATACAGAAGGAGCTTCAACAAGTCGATATCTGCCTTTATACGGGATCTCGGATATCTTTTCCAAATACGACGACCAAGACAGTCGTGTGTTTGTAATATGACAGTCGATTAATTGTCTGTACCGGGAGCTTTGTACAGTACAACAGAGAAGGAGCACATTTTTTAACATCTGTTCTAATGTGAAATACTGAAAGTACGATTATCTTCTAAGTGTAGTAGTTAACTTGCACGAGGTCCCAGGTTCGATTCTTGGCTATATCGAAGATCTATTTTTCAAGGATGTAGAATCTGAAATGGGGTCCACCAAGTCTCGTGATAGGAAAAATTAGAGTCCCAATAGATGGCGAACTCCGGTAAAAAAACCCCGCAGAAAACAAGGGTTAAAATGAAGTTATTACCATAATTCAATGGAAGCATATAGCAAGTAATATAAAGCGCCGTGGCGAGAACGTGCCTCGCGAGACATTGTGGCTCGCAGTGATAGCTGTGCATTTCGCTTGCTTCTAACCTCCGCCAATCCCTACCCTCTCACTCACTGGAGTCAAACTCCGTTCCATTTGCATTTGTCTCTGATCTGCGAGTGGCATAATATGCCTCCCTCGAAACCATGTACGAAAGTTCCAAGTAGGATGGGAGGACGCATTTTTTTGCTGTCAATATGATGAGAATATTAAATGTATGATTTGTTCACAAGTATTACGAGGAAAACGGTTGTATAACATAAAACGGCATTATACTACATGTTACTGATGAAACATTAAAAGGTTAAGTGTTATCACCATCATCATCATCATCATCATCATCATCTCTGTACGTCGACCCTTTTTCAGCAGATGTACGTATAATGCGGTTAGCTCTTCAATTTGAACTCACTCATTTACTATGTGATGTCAAATGAAAGCTAGATGTAAGGACTTGACAAATGTTGAACTTTCAAATATTTGCCAAAAAATAAATATCCGAAGCTTCGTTCTTTCGCTTGCTCTGTTGAAGCCATGTTCGCTACAACTTACGTTTGTGAAAAATTATTTTCAACAATTAAAATAGTAAAAACCAAATTTAGATCACGACTGACAGACAAATATCTTCGTGATCAACTACGACTGGCAGTAAGTGACATAATTCCTGATTTTGAAACTTTGTCGCAGAGACATTCTGAAGACAGTTAATTTTAGATTGTGATATTGTTCATTTATTGTTCATTTCTTTCTTCGTTACACGTACTAAACATTAGTTTGTAGCCTTGTACTGTATAAAATTATATTTAAATGCTTGATGTAAGGAAAATGAAAATCCTTTAATAAGTCAGACAGTTGCTTCACTTCCTCTTCGGGTGTCTGCCTCCCTCCACAGGTGCTATGCACGTTGCAGGTTACACAGTGGCTCGGCGCACGATTACATTTTTGCCACCGCTGATATAAAGTATACACATTAAAACTAAATGATATGTCAATCTTCATTAAACTATGGTATTCACTTAAATTAACCCTTGCTTTCTCCGTTTTTAATAAATGGTGCTTGGCCCACTATGGCTCTGAACCCTTCAATTGGTCCTATTTTTTCGAAGATGGAAATGAGAGAGTTGTTACGGTGAATGGTGAACGGTATCGACAGATGTTACTGACATTTAGAGGTGCACTAAACAGGGATGACATGTGGTTTCAACAAAAAGGAGCTACGGCCCATACTGTCAGAGACACACTGCGATTGTTGAGAAATGTTTTCCTAGGACACATAATTTCTCGGTTTGGAGATCGATCCCCAGATCTAACAGCATCTGACTTCCTTTTTCAAACCAGACCACACTCTATCCAGGATCTGAAGAACAGGATAGGCTACAGGCTGAAGTGCAAAAAATCAACGAAATCCCAGGTTTATTGCAAAGTGTCATGAGCAAATTTCGTGTAAGATTACAACAGGTCATAAGATACCAAGGAGATCACTTGAAATGTGTGATTTTCAAAAAATGAAGACATTCCAATAAATTGCATTATTCAAGCTACATACTGTGCTATTTTTTAATTTTTAAATCTTATAGTCCCTTTACAACAGCATGTTGAAGCTCGTCAGAACCAAATGCCGGAACCTGTATTATCTCACTTAACGATGTGTCAGAGGAAGAACAATTGTTTGTATGCACCTGAAGTCTGACTAGTGTAATATGTAGCTGGTCGGCGATGTATACAATGGAGGGGGAAAGAAACTGGCCACCTACCCCATTATCTCCTGCCCTAGTTGCCTCATAAGTGGTGCCTTGTTGGTATCACTTGTGAGGTTCAGACCTGTCTTCGGACAGTTGGCTAAACAAGAGCAATGTTTTTATTCTGTGAAAGAATTTTTAAATTGCAATATAATTATATGTAAATACTACTTGATATGTCAATAAAATTATTTTTAAATGTATTTTTAATCTATAAGGTACGGTTTGCGCAAAAACAAACAGTACTGAAATTATCTTTCATCTGCTGTCCACGTTTCCCTTTGCAACGAAGTATTTATTCATTGTATACAACAGTTTGACGTATTGTGAATTCTGTGTTGTGTTGATTTCTGGAATTATGGTTCTCACAACAGATGAGAAGGCGTTTATAGCCGAGCATTATTTCCGGTTTTACGGAGTGGGGCGTCAGAATAGGCCGAGCTTACGCCACGTTAAAGAGCAGTACCAGGAGCGACTTAACATTGCGACACCAAATAACACAACAATGTTAGCTATCGTCGAGAAGTTTCATCGTATACGGGATCAATTTTATGTCGTCTTGCATGTTATAATGATTATCTTGATTTTCAAAGTTTGTTTGTAATTTCAGTACTCCGTATTGTATTATTTTCTGATTAAATGAAATTATTGCGTTAATGGTGTTAATTCTCTAGTCTCGCCTATATTTATTTTATTAAGGGAACCAGGTAGTAATTAGAGGTCAAAAAATCGATTTTTTATTTTGTGAAAAAAGTACAAAACTTGCTCGTTAAAACAATATAAATATTATGGGGGTATTTCTGCAGAAAGACTCTTTAAATGGCCTCTTTAAATTTGGTGGTATACAGAGTGTTCCGAAACTATTCGTTCAAAATAATACAGGAGATAGAGAACATCAAAACAAATACATTTTGTAATGGTACATATGGTCCCTGAAGGTAATTTCTGATCCTAGGGACGATTTACACAGAAGGTAGTTTAGCATGCTAATTACATCAGTGGCATTCACAGGAACTGCTCGAATGAGCGACCATTAGCCTGTATGCACGCAGTACATCGTCGGACCATTGATTGTCGTGTCCGCTCGAAGATACCTGGCATGTCCGCAATGACAGCTTACGTCAGCACCACTAACATAATGTTCCATAACATTACAAATTGACTTCAGAGACCATATATTCCTTATCGAAATATGTTTGTTTTCATGTTCACTACCTTCTGTATTAATTTGAACGAATAGTTTCGGAACACCCTGTATGTAATTCATACATCATCCTCTTTTTTTTTAAATGCAGTTTTCCATAAGTTGACATTTTTTTAAACTTAAGTGCATTTTTCTCTGATATTACTGAATCAATTTACATGAAATTTTACAGACTGTGTTCTACATAGTAGACCTACGGGTTTAAGAATACCACACACATAACACGAGAAAAAAATATATGCATTTAAAAAAATTGTAAACATTTTAAACAAAGTTCAAAATATTTCTGTTTCATTAGAGTTGAAATATTTAACTAAATTTTGCTTTAGAATTTACAATATACATTACTATATAACTTAAAAAATACAAGGTATATGAGTGAAGATTGTAGCAAGTAATGTGCACCTGAAGAATGAGGTGCACATAGCGAATTAGGAAAACAGGTTATCAGTTAGGGCCTTTATTTTGCACTTGGATATGAAACTAATTAGTTGTCTTTTATAGCACTGAATTCAGAATGGTTGTTAGTAAAAGTATGGAAACTTTTATTCCACTCTGAGCACTAAAAGCCTAGAAATATTGAACTAAACTTTTGTACCGAAATTTTTTAATCGCACATGTATCACTACCTACTCCCCTTAAACTATTTCCGAGACGTATTATTAAAATTTATTTGTGCATGTGCGTATACTCGCATAATTTTTATTTTGTACTGGAAATTGTCCAGTCAGTCCTCTGAGAAACATCCCTGAGAATAACAGACTATTTATTGCTAAACAGTGTGATAGTTTTAATGCATCTGGAAACTGGGAAGAGAGAGTTAGAACATGAAAGTAAATATTTGTATGAAACATTCACAGATAATACATTTAATAATCCTAAATAACAACAGGGCATCAAAATATTGAAGTAGAGAATATTCATTGATAGTTATTACCCTTAAAATATCTTGACGGTATTCAGAGGCTTTCCTATTTGGCTCATCGTAGTTCTAGAAATGTCTCGACCTTTTCTGAATTGTAGCAGAGCATATCAAATTGAGTGAGTCATACTGACCTGTCAACACCAAATGAACTCAGCATTATTTTGAATTAGGATACAAGAATTTCACTACTGAAAGCTAGTCGTTGTAAAGTGAAGTGAAGTGTAGTGAGCCTAAGTATACAGAGTGTATCAAAAGGTCAGATCAATCCTTAAGGAGGCGATTCAGGACCTTATTTGCAACAAAAAATCCTAATACACTTTTTCAATATTTATCCCCGTTTCCGAGTTACACGAATATCACGTATCGTATCTATCCCCATTTGATTCCGCACCTAATGGACCTGCCTGCTTGAGAGAATGTAGACTAATTGTCAGTTGTCCAGAGCAGATGCTCAAAATGTCCCCCTCTTGCACGAACACACGATTCAGCACGTGGTCTGACCTCTCGCTGCACATTATGCAATCCGTGCTGGTGTATCTCCATTGCAGCCGTGTTAATCTTTGCAACGAGCTCTTCCCTGGTTGCTATCTCCGTTTGATACACTTTCTCCTTCATGCAGCCCCAAAGGAAGAAGTCCAATGGTGTTAAGTCTGGGACCGGGCCGGCCAGGGAACAGGACCACTTCTTTCAATCCATCTACCTGGAAAATGGTGATCTAACCATTGGCGTACTGGAAGTCTGAAATGTGCTGGAGAACTGTCTAGTTGATACCAGCACGGATTGAATAATGAAAAAGTGTATGAGGATTTGTTGTTGGAAATAAAGTCCGGAATCACCTCCTTAAGGATTGATCCAACCTTTTCATACACTCTGTGTACTGTATGTAAGTGATTGTAATAAATTGTGTGAACAAGAAACGATGTACACAGCAGAGTAAAATTTAACAGTTTTTCGACCAGAAAATGTAAATTAACTTAATGTCAAAAGTGATCCGTAGGTATAGTTCGCTTTCTACTTCAAGTACAAGTGATATTCAAGATCCTGAAAGCAAACGTACACAAAGCAGTTCTTAAAACTCTCATTCCTTAAATAACAAATGCAAAAAGTGATCTGTATAGTTCGCTTTCTACTTCAAGTACAAGTGATATTCAAGATCCTGAAAGCAAACGTACACAAAGACAGTCCTTAATACTCTCATTCCTTAAATAACAAATGCATTAAAAGGTCCAAGGTTATGCAATTCATAACTCAAATTGTGTAGGGAAGGTACCAGTGACGGCTCGAGTCCGGATGGCGCGGCCAATTTGGTTCATTTTTGTAAATTCCAGTAATAAATTTAAAATACAATTTAGCGGTAATTGTTATAAATTGATTTTTTTAACCCATATAAAAAATAATATCACTAGCAACATAGAAAAATAAGAACAATGCATACTCACACCAAAAGAAAAGTCATCATGTTTTAGAAAAACCTGCAGGTGTGTTATTAATGATCATATTACTCGACGAAGGCGAGTGGAGCCGCGGACGTAATATGAACTATCGCGATGCGGTATTACGAACGCAGGAGCAGTAGTGCCACGTCTCCGTGCTGCAGTACTCCACTGGCCTTGGTCGAGTAATAACAACAGTATGTAGGCCTACTTATGTCTGTCCATTGTTTCCACAATATAAATAATGTGTAGGCTATATAGACCCTAACGTTTATATTATTTACACGTGCACAAAAGAACTTATCACTAGCGATATAAAAATTAATTTATATACGAATTTCAAACTGTTGTCCTTCCAGTCAATAACATTTGTGCGAGATCGTGCGTATTTGCTCCGTTTCCGCACAAAACCAATCCGCGGAAAGTCTAAAAAAATTTCACATTCAGTATTCCCAACCTAACACACATACTGTAACAATTTCCCTCTTCTTACCGCTTAAGCGACATATTCATTTTACTGCTTTAGGCTTTTAACATATTATTTTTAGAGACGTTCAATATAGTAATAATTATAAATTGAAAACTTACCACTGCAATTTCACCTAAATTGCACTGTTAATTATTGTCTTTAAATATTTGCAAAAATTAAGTAAACTCTACAACTCCACTAAAGTTACTGCATTCGTGATGCAAGTAACATTAAGGAAGCCGTGAAAAAATCAACAAGATTCCAGACTCATCATAGACTGGAGGAAAAAAGACAGACGTATATCACGGCCTGTTGGAGTATAGTAAACACAGAAAACATTTTAAAGCAACAATGTTGAAGATAGATATTTTTGTTTTGCAAATTTGCCGTCATTGAACAGAAAACCAAGATGCTGATTTCATTGTAACTAATTAGAAATTCCTCTTTCAGGTATGTAATAAACGATCTTCGCAGAAAATACGTTTCGCTTTTTCAAACTTTTCCTCGAACATGAAAACTTCAACATACCGCTCTTGTAACGCATATTACTATTTCCATTACTCTGGATTCAAAATAATTTATTTGTTATTGGTTATTTTACGAACGCTTTAACAACTACTCTGGTTATCTAGCGTCTGAATGAGATGAAGGTAATAATGCTAGCGAGGTGAGTCCAGGGTCCAGTGCCGAAAGTTACCCAACATTTGCTCTTATTGGGTTGAGCAAAGGAGATATTCCAGTATGTATCTCTTCCATTGTATTGGTGCTTATCATAATACATAAGAAAACTACTTACTGAAACATTAGAGTGTAAACCTCTGACACGAATTCCACAAGGTAAGTTAACATATCGACACGGTGTGACTATGGGATTCTCATGGGATGCAGGCAACGTATTCCTGAAACAGAAGAAAAACTAATTGTCGTCGTCGTCGTCATCATCATCATCATCATCATCATCATCATCATCATCATCATCATTATCACTATAATCAGCATTGCAGTGATTGGGTACGATGTAGCCAACATACATTCTTCATGTTTCGAAGGAAACATTATTGCGATGTTCACACAGATAAGATTTGTATCGTGGAATGGACCGTTCCACATCCCAGGACGTAATGGTATATATAAAGTAACAGATGTCACTCTGACACAAGTTATATTACTGCAGTTTGTGTCTGTGGAACCAGTGAACGTATGGGCTATTCCATATGAAATCGATCAGTAAAAACCTCGCATTTTTTTTATACTCTAATTTTTTCCCTACTTATACAAGGTGCTGAGGGGAGTGCATTTTCAAAAATGTATTATCGAAAGTCAAACGGTTTTCGTATTATTGAGCGACAAATTTAGCGTATTTTATAAAAACAAGCCTCTTTCAGCGCTCAGAACTCTGGAACCATTTACTGCAGAACATTGAACTAGAGCTTATTTTGAAGCTGACATTTGGTAGATTATGTTAAGAAGTAATCCTTATTTTTATTGTACACAGAGAGACAGATAATCTCATTTTACTTGCTTTTAGGCTTTTTGGTCATTTGTAAAAATGTAAAAAAATATCGAGAAAAAACCTTGCATTATTAAGAGAGATTCGGTATTGTTTGCTTAGTGGCTCGGCAATAAGTTTCGAGGGTATTAAATAGATTATTTTCACATACCAAGACTTGAACGGCGCTTATTCCACACGCACTGGCCGAGAGCTGAAGATAAGCGAGCATTGGGCGTCATTTTACTCCTATGTTTATGAAAACCTGTGATAAAGCTAGCACAGCTATGCTCTGCTAGACGACACATCACGTGTTTGTCTCCTGGTCTTGCTTGTCTCTGGCTATCTCCCGTGTCACAGTCAGCTGGTTAGTTCACGCGCGTATTATTTATTTTCTTTATTTGATATTTTCAATACTTTCTTATCAACATACCATCAGTAAAAAATATGTTTATTTGTACTTTCAATGCGAAATCTAACTATATATTTTTAAAATATTTTTTCTTTGGCAAAGGCGTCTTAATAAGGAAAAATCTAAATTTCTCCATTTCCATAAAAAGTAAGAAAATCTGTTTATATGTGAATATAAATTTTAATTTCTCAGCATCAAAATAAACCATGATTTTGATCATTGGGTGAAAGAGTTTCGGAGCTACAACAGTTTAAAGTTGCTAATTTTATGAAAATACGATAAATTTAAATATTTTAAATTTAAACACTATGAAGTTCTGATGCCTCAAGCTTTGCACAAAGCATTGTATCACAGTTCTCTACGTACAAAAATTGTAAGGTCAATTTTCTCTATATTTCGGTCGATTTGAGATGGAATAGCTCGTATTATCTCGTATTACAGCCAACATTACTGCATTCCCACAATTTTATTGTTCTTGAATATCTATGTAACAAATTTATGTTTTAATTTTGTGACAATTGGTCCGTTAGATAACCCGTCAAGAATATGTGAGATATTGTCCACTTGTTTTTAGAGCTTCAGCCATTGACAATTGCGATGATTCTAAAATGCGGTCTAGGGGTTTTCATCACTAACGTTTCGTCAACATAACGATTTGTCGCAATTTGTCACGTTTTTCGTCACGTAAGTAGGATAAGTCACAATACCAAATTTGTCACAAGAATATATATTTTTCGCCCTTTCAGGTTTCCATATGCCTATCGGCAATATTTTCAAGTTAATCCAGGGAAAATAAATGTTTAGTGATACTATAAAAATAAAAATCAGGGAAAGGTTTTGCGGTACTACAAAAAAACATGGAAATAATCGAGATACAGTAAAAATTAAAAACCATGGAAACGTTCCCCGACACTATAAACATAAAGATCATAGAAACGTTTCGCGATACTATGAACATAAAAACCATGGAAATATTTTGCGATGCTAAAAAAAACCATTACATTATTATGAAAATAAAAAACCAAGGAAACATTTTGCGATAGGTACTATAAAAATAAAAACCATGGAAACGTTTTGCAATAGTATAAAAATGAAAACCATGCAAACGTTTTGCGATAATATGAAAGTAAAGGCCATGAAAACGTTCTATATAATATAAAAATAAAAACCATAGAAATATTTTGCTATACTATAAACATGAAAACCATAGAAATGTTCTGCGATACCATAAAAATAAAAACCGTGGAAGATACTGTTAAATGAAACCATAGAAACGTACGGTGCTATAAAAATAGAAACTATTTAAATGTTTTGCGATACTATAAACATTAAAACTATGAAAATGTTTTGCGATACTATAAAATAAAAACTTCTAAGCGGATGTCGTGAATATATTAGGAAAAGATCCACAAACGAATAGGGAAAACACGGGAATTTTATTTGAAGCAAGTAAAGAGATAGGTTTGGAAGTAAATTCCGAAAAGAAGAAGTATATGATTATGTCTCGTGACCATAATATTGTACGAAATGGAAATATAAGAATTGGGAATTTATCCTTCGAAAAAAGTCAAATATCTTGGAGCAATAGTAACAAATATAAATGACACCCGGGATAAAAATAAACGCAGAATGAATATGGGAACTGCCTGTTATTATTCGGTTGAGAAACTTCTGTCATCCAGTCTGCTCTCAAAAAAGTTGAAAGTTAGAATTTATAAAACAGTTATATTACCGGTTTTTCTATTTGGTTGTGAAACTTGGACTCTCACTGTGAGAGAGGAACTGAGGCTAAGAGTGATTGAGAAGGGCGCATGTAACTTGAGGAATATTTATCAGGATTCGGTAATCCGACATGTAATTTGAGGAAAAATCTTCAAAAGTATCATTGTAATTTGAGGAAAGCGCACGAAATATTTAAAGGCAGATCATGCAACATTTTACACGAAACAATAAATTTCTTCCCAGTTTTCCCAGACTTAGGACTGTCATATTGGTACGGTTGAAAATGTTGTTTTTGTTTTTTGCAGTGCAATTTTTAATTTTGTCCGACTGCCTCTTTAAAAATATTGTTCACTTCTCTAGGAAGGATACATATTGCTGGCGTATATGACTAACTGAAATCTATTTAGTGTTCCGTGTTCATATTGTTCCAGCCCTAGTGCCAGTGTTTCCTGACGTTTGTGGACAGCGGTACGTGTTTTTTTAACCTCGTCGATGCTTTGCATTTTTACGTATTCTTGAGTCTGGAACAGTATTAAAATGTCAATAAAATCGAATAAGTCATAAAACTGAACATTAAAAGCTGAGTGAACGATTCGCATGCATTTGTGATGTCTTCTAAGGAAACTGCAGCTTGACTCAACATTTCCGGAGGAAAATTTGATTAGCTCTCTATATAACTTTCAAGAAGGTAATCGGACAGTTCTGTTAATTTTGAAATAGATGGCTGACACTCAAATAAGTCGACAGCAAAGCAATCACCAACGTCTTCAGGTTTTAGAAATGCCAAGCCAAATAACTAACGCAACCATTTACCTTCTTTGTATTTACTTTCTTGATAGGCTACGCTTAGACCAAGATTTTCCTCAAATTACAACTAACATTCCTGTGTCAATGAGCAGAAATTCTCTGCTGTTCCTTAAATTACTGTAGCCTTTTGAGAATAAGGTGCTTAGGAAAATATTTTGGGGTAAGGGAGAAGAAGTTACAGGAGAATGGAGAAAGTCACACAACGCAGAACTGCACGCATTGTATTCTTCACCTAACATAACTAGGAACATTAAATCCAGACGTTTGAGATGGGCAGGGCATGTAACACGTATGGGCGAATCCAAGAAATGAATATAGAGTGTTAGTTCAGAGGCCGGAGAGAAAAATACATTTGGGGAGGCCGAGACGTAGTTGGGAGAATAATATTAAAATGGATTTGAAGGAGGTTGGATATGATGGTAAAGACTGAATTACTCTTGTTCAGGACAAGGACTGATGGCGGGCTTATGTGAGGATGCAATGAACCTCCAGTTCTGTAAAAACCATAAGTAATAAAAATAAAAAGCATGGAAACATTTTGTGGTACTATAAAAATTAAAACCATGGAAATGTTTTGCGATTATTATTAAAATAAAAGCATGGAAATATTTTGCGATACTATAAAAATAAAACCATAGAAATGTTTTGCCATGCTATCAAAGTAAAAAATTTTGAAAAGTTTTGCAATACCGGTACTAGAAAAATGAAAACCATGGAAATGTTTCGTATTATTACGAGGCTGAGTCGAAAAGTAACCTTAATATATTAATAAGAAATCAGACGCACATGGTAGATCGTAACACATATACGCACACGCACACATACACACACACCTGTGTAACAGGAACACTTGCATTGAACGTAGTGGGGACTATGTTGAAAAGTGATGGTGTTTGTAGTCTTATTAATAAAAGAATTATTAAGATTACTTTTTGACTGTCCCTCGTATAAAAATAAAAACCATGGAAGTGTTTTGCGATGCTATAAAAATAAAAACTAGAAAAGTTTTGCGATATTATGGAAATAAAAAGCATGTAAATAGTTTGCAATATTATGAAAACAGAAACCATGAAATTATTGTGTGACTTTATAGAAATGAATACCATAGAAACGTTACGAACGTATCTCGTGTGACATACAATCCTGAGACAAAAATGTATAATGAGACCGTAAGTCCTGCGACGAAATGTAATGTGTGACAAATCTGATGTGTGGTGAGTAATTTATGGCGAGTGATTCGAATCCCTCTAAAATGGTAATAGTTTCAGAAATAACTGAAAAGTTATGGTTAATCATATTATTACGCTTGGGAAAATCCTATTAGACTGACTGGAATACCTGGAGCTTGACAGGTCCTACTGCTGAGTGTTATGAGTTGACTGTACGTACCTGATGCATGGCGCAGCAGTAAACAGCGTAATGATGACTCCTTCAAGATGTGATGGGCTAGATTGGGGCCAAAACTCCGGATTCTACATATAACGTACTTTAGATTAAGGCATAGGAAGAAATTTGGCTAGATGGTTGGTTTTAATGACTCCACAGGTAAATGAGATCTCCACGTACCTGCTCTTAATCTGGCAGAAAGAAAATATGAAATGTGTGTCAAGTTTGCTATTCCTTATTGTGACACGACAGGAATGGATGGGAGATGAATTTTTAAGTTGGATGGAATGTATGATAATTTTTTCCAGAACTCCTCTTTCAGAAACAGAGTACAACCTTACGAATCATAAATCCATGATAGTGCACCTCTGACTTTACTTCTATTAATTTGAAAGTAGCATCTGGAGCAACTTTCATAGGGTATCTAAATATTAATAAATCCATTATAGTGCACCTCCGACTTCACTTCTATTATTTTGAAAGTAACATCGGGAGCAACTTCCATAGGGTATCTTACGAATCATACAGTAAAGCAATGATAGTGCACCTCCGACTTCACTTCTATTACTTTGAAAGCAACATCGGGAGCAACTTTCATAGGGTATCTTACGAAGCATAAATCCATGATAGTGCACCACCGACTTCACTTCTATTATTTTGAAAGTAACATCGTGAGCAACTTCCATAGGGTATCTTACGAATCATACGAGTAAATCCATGACAGTTCACTTCCGACTTCACTTCTATTGCTTTGAAAGTAACATCGTGTCCAACTTCCATAGGGTATCTTACGAATCATACCAGTAAATCCATGACAGTTCACCTCCGACTTCACTTCTATTATTTTGAAAGTAACATCGTGTCCAACTTCCATATGGTATCTTACGAATCATACGAGTAAATCCATGACAGTTCACCTCCGACTTCACTTCTATTATTTTGAAAGTAACATCGTGTCCAACTTCCATAAGGTATCTTACGAATCATACGAGTAAATCCATGACAGTTCACCTCCGACTTCACTTCTATTATTTTGAAAGTAACATCGTGTCCAACTTCCATAGGGTATCTTACGAATCATACCAGTAAATCCATGACAGTTCACCTCCGACTTCACTTCTATTATTTTGAAAGTAACATCGTGTCCAACTTCCATATGGTATCTTACGAATCATACGAGTAAATCCATGACAGTTCACCTCCGACTTCACTTCTATTATTTTGAAAGTAACATCGTGTCCAACTTCCATAAGGTATCTTACGAATCATACGAGTAAATCCATGACAGTTCACCTCCGACTTCACTTCTATTATTTTGAAATTAGCATCGGGAGCAACTTCCATAGGGTATCTTACGAATCATAAATCCATGATTGTGCACCTCCGACTTCACTTCTATTATTTTGAAAGTAACATCGTGAGCAACTTCCATAGGGTATCTTACGAATCATACGAGTAAATCCATGACAGTTCACTTCCGACTTCACTTCTATTGCTTTGAAAGTAACATCGGGAGCAACTTCCATAGGGTATCTTACGAATCATACGAGTAAATCCATGATAGAGCACCTCCTACTTCACTTTTATTATATTGAAATAGCATCGGTAGCAACTTTCATCGGGTTAAATTGATTTTGTATGTTCCAGTACCTTGTCACATTCATGTTGTAATTGCCAGAATTCTTCATTTTGGTTTAAAAATAGGCGTGAAATATTTTAACTTTACTGTGTCATTAGAGTTATATTTATATGCACGTAAAGCAAATAACCACATTTATTGTGCATAGTTTTTAGTTTTTAAATCAATGTTATGTATAAGTTTGTATTGTGAATTGTGCTAGATTGATGAATTAAATATGTCTATTTGGAAAAAAATCAATAAAATTTCATACGAGTTGCCTATTCATAGTAAAATATATTATTATTAACATTACCGTGTCAAAAAATGATGTGCGATCTTGGATCCCCAGGTGAAACATAGTCCCATTTCTGTCAAAGTAGGTCGCATCACAACATTGGACACTTCATCCATATAACTCAGAAAGTAGTACAAGTCCTTTTGAATCTGTAATCATAAGTACATCAGGTCACATATTGAGAGAAATTATGTTCAGTTTTGAATTCTAGAAATATAGTAAATAATTTATAATTTATAACACTGTTTCCAAAACAGAGATGCATGCAAATTTATCATTTTATTTGGAAATTGTGAAATCATATATAAATGTCTACTGCATTCTGGGATTCATTCATTCTCATTTAAATGCTTTAAATGATTTATTATCGCTTATTGGCTGATTCAGGGACACCGTGATAATTTGTAAGGACTTATAAAATTAATTAGTATGAATTCCTGGCACGAAGGTGATGCTTACTTTCTTATTATAAGTTTTGCAACAATTCAGCTCTTCCATAATGTTGTAAACGAGTGTTTTTATTTTTCCTGGAACATTGTTAAAAACACTTAAGTTACAAAAGCCTATGCAGCAATTAAGAAGATAAAGATTACTTTTCTGGATTGCACAGATGCACACAAAAAGCATTCTTTGTAATCCGCAAACTGAGATATTGGATTTAAATAAAAAATTGTATTGTGTAAACTTATGTGAATGCATACTTAGTAAGTTAATTTCGTACTCTGTTACATATGAGTATATTTATATTTTTCAATATTTTAAAATATCATATTAGCATACTGTTCGAAAGAAATATACATATTAAAATATATGATAGTGACATAATAAGACTGTCAGCATATTACTTTCTTATCATTTTAAATTTTGAAAGATCTTGTTACACTTTAGTTAATTCTCATAGACGAAAAAGAGGTTTAAAACTAGCTAGGAAGGCTTACATTGATGACCGGAAGTTCATTAAGGATGGGCCTTCTTACAATTTGTAAATTCCAGACTGACTGTAAAATCATTTTACTATAGTAAAGGTATAATTTTAAACTCAGTTCGGAATAGAAAGTACTCATAATTATTGTATAAATACATAATGTCCAATTCACTTGCGTAACAAATTTTAACATTTTTTTTTTGCTCTAGGTATGCGATACATTTTTTCTATATAATTTTAACTTCCTGAATACGAATATGACAATAAAACAGTTGTTGGTTACGTTTTTTGAGAAATTTTCGAATTTATATCTGTTCAAAGTACTTTGTTTCCTAAAGAGGAAGAACTTTTGTTTCAACGTCTAATCCGTTTCTTTATTATGTTTAGGTCTGTTATATGTATGCTCTTATTCTTCCTGTACTTAATTTCCCTTTTTTGTTCGTTCCCCACATTTCTCTTTTGTGGTCTGTTTTTGTTTTCACTCTGTGTGTTTTGCTTTGTCCAATGAGGCAGTCCCTTTATTGGGAAAGCTGAAAGAGTGTCTTTCTTCCCATAATGACAATAATGTAAATATCACTGTTCAGAAGATTACTGCTTTCGTGTTCTGCATTTTCTTTTATACTGGGAATCAGATACATCACGAATTACAGTCCAACAATAGTCTGCTAGCATATTGGTACTCCAATGTCTTTAGTATCTTTTTTCCATAGTTGAAATTTCTTGATGAAAGTGCTCATCATGCTAATCACTGAAATCGCCACAATTCTCGGGGAAAAAGTCATTACAATAGGGAATGTTGTCCATTTTCGAATAGAATGGAACATAGGGTTCATGCCGAACATGAAATGCTGTCACTCTGACATCTTCTGCTAAATAATTGTAACCCTTTAGTCTGGAGGTTAATAGTTCTGCTTTAGATTTACTAAGATCCAGATCTCTAACTAAATCGTTTAGTTCTCCTTGTGTCATTAAATGTTGAGGAACTGTTTTCCTATTCAAAGGCTTCAGAAGTTCCAGTTTCTTCTTCGGGTGATGAAGAAGAATCATGTACAAAATTAGTTGGCACAGGCAATTCAGAATTGTGAGGGACTGGTTGGATGGTTGATGGAATGTTTCGAAAGGAGATTGTATGTTTGCTTTTAGATGTCATACCCTGTACTGGATGAGTCAAACAAAAGTACGAGTAACAGTCTGAGTTATGATTTGTTGGTTTCCTCCAAATCATTGATACGGCAAACCTCATAGCTCGATTTTTCTCCTTTAATCAGTATTGTAAATTTGAGGTACAAGTTTTGCAACAAATATTAGGGGTCCATTTTTTTTATCTAAATCGCCTACTTTGCACCCGAAATATAATTCGTATGCTTTTGAGTTAATGAGGTAAATTTGCATTTTTGTTTAACTAGAACGAATTCACCACTGTTGGTTTTGTTAACACTTACGAGACATTTTGCACTTTTCTGGTAGAACATACTCACCACTGTTGGTTTTGTTAACACTTACAAAGATTTTTGTACTTATCTGGTATAACATAAACTATTAATTATCATTAAAGCACACTTTAAAGAAATACACGTCTTACACAGAATACTAACACCACGGAAATCTCCTGGTAAACTGAAGCGATTTCATACGGCGAACTTGTTTCTCCCCCTCCAAATGGAACCGAAAAGGGCAATAAAACAATTTTCGCTTCTAGAAGTGATTTTTACAGGGAAGTTTACTGCGAAATATAAACTATAGTAATGTCATTAAAGCTCACAGTGAAATAAATACACATATCAAGTAAAATCAAGTAAACTCAAGCGAATTCATACCGCGAACCTGTTTCACCCCCTCCAAATAGACTCGTAAAAGGGCAATAAAATAATTTCCGTTTCTACAAGTAGTTCTAACATGGTAGCCTACTTATACTAATATTGCTTTTACATAATGGGTCGTCACATTTGTAAAATAAAATAGTTACACACAAAATACGGTGATTTTTTAAATAAATTGCATATAAAATGAATTATACTGTGCATCTCGAAAACCCGAACTTATGGAACATTTTTCTTGTTATTTTTGAATTCAAGAGGTCGAAATTAGTAAGAATTTGTTAGTTTTATGACTGGAGCAAAATGACTATTGACCAGTGTTATAGATTTTTCTTAGGAAGACATATTCTGCTTGATACAAACGTCACCATTTCATTTGTCAGTTTAATATATGCAATATAAAATATAAGGTAGGAAATCGTCTGATATTTCTCGCAGTGGATCGCTATTCTACGTTACTGATTATAAATACAGGCATAAATTTCTTCTGAAGCTAATCATCTGATATGAAAACGCCCCAAATTCACATCTTTTCCGATTTACATTTTTTTTTTTTTTTTGCATATTATAGTCCATTAAGCTAGACATACATCCCTAATCTAAAAACGCCCCAAATACATATTTTTAGATTTTCATTATTTTGCCCATTACAGTTCATGTTGATAGACACATATTTCTAACTGAAAAGGCTCTAAGTCCATCTAAATCACGTTTTCCTATGTCAAATTAACCCAAATACACACATTAAATTTTGATTATATTATACAGTGCGCCAGGAAAATCTCTCCACACTGGAGACAGCAGTGAATATGCGTTCGCAACTACAATTATGTTGGTAGCATCGGCCGGGCTGGGTCATTGCCGCATCCTTGAGTGGGGGTTGTTTAGCTAATAGTATCAGTTGAGGGCAAACGGGATGTGCTGCAGTCTAATTGTGAGTGAATGGTGGCTAAAGATTATGGTGACACTGCTTTCTATTGAAGAAAGAGCGTTTTTGGTGAAATACGTTTTTCGCGAAGATGATAGGTGGAAATGTGATACAGAAATTTCGTATGTGTTTTTCTAATTCCAGATGTCCAAATCGCGATACTGTACATAATTTGACAAAAAAATTTCGTGGAACCGGGTCAGTTCTCGGTGCGCCAATTTTAAAGACTGAAAAACTTAATGAAATCTCGGATATAATGTTGCGGAGTCCTACAAAATCAACTCGCAAATTAGCACAAGAGGCTGGAATCTTTAAGTGGACAGTACATAAAGCTGTAAGAAGCGAAGTTCAATAATTGTACCCCTATTAAATTTTGGTGGTTCATGAATTAAAAGAAAGTGATTACGAGAAGAGAATGAGGTATTGTAGAAATATTTTATTTATTTAATCTGACAGGATTAAGGCCATAAGGCCTTCTCTTCCATCCTACCAGATAGTACATATAAATATAAAAAAGAAATACAAACACTGATGAAAATAATACAAATTAAGTTAAAGCCCTATAGAGGGACAACAGAGTCAAAAGAACACTATAGAGCTCTCATCGAGCTAATACAATAAAAAAGAAAGAAAACAGACATAGCAATGATGATAGTGATAACTGATAACAATAATAATAATAATAATAATAATAATAATAATAATAATAAATACATTACATACTAATTGTCAATTTTACAACAGCATAGTTACAATATTTACTATATGTCATGGGTTAAGGCGAAGTTGCGCAACCTGACATGTGTTCAACAAGCAATTTCATGAACTAGAATGTGACTTTTTAATTTAAATTTGAATTTTGATATTGTCCGACAGTCTCTGACATGGTTAGGGAGAGAATTCCAGAGGCGTGGAATAGATATGCTGAAAGATGATGAGTGGAAGGATGTTCTGTGCAGAGGAATAGAGAGAAGGTACATGTTCCGGGTTCGAGGTAGTGAAAGGTAAACAAAACGAGATGCTAGGTAAGAGGGTGTGGAGGTGTGGATGATTTTAAATAGTAATAAGAGAGAGTTGAAGAATCTTCTTTCTTTAAATGGACTCCAAGACAACAATTCTAGTGACGGTGTTACATGATCGAATTTTCTAATGTAACAAACGAAACGAACTCAGATATTGTGAACACGCTGTAGTCTATGGGCAAGATCAGTATTTAGATTCGTGAATACAGAATCGCAATAATCGAAGTGGGGCATCACTAAAGTTTGGATCAGGTTCTTTTTAAGACTGAGAGGTAAAACGTTGGTTAAGTGTCTGAGGGAATGACTTATGGAAAAAGTTTTCTTACATATGTAGGTCACTTGACTTCGAAAATTTAAATTTGAATCTAAATATACCCCTAAATTTTTTACTGTCTTACTATATGTAATTGTAGTATTATTTATTTTTGTACTTGATACAGTGGCTAGATCTATTGTGAATGGTTACAGAGATTTATAAATCGGCAAGGACTTGAAACTTTCTTTAAAGAGGAAGCATGGTTTAACTTATCCGGCTATGTAAATTCTCAAAATTCAGGGTTTGGTCTTCAGAAAATCCCTATGGAGTAAGAGAGACAATGTTGCATCCAGAGAAAATCGGAGTGTGGGTTGCCATATCAAGAGCACGAATAACACCGCGCTTCTTTGAGACTTCTGTGAATTCGGATGTTTACTGTTCTGAGATTATTTATTAATTTATTGCTAGGCTGAATAAAACTGAAAATGAACGCTGTTTTTTCCAACAGAACAATGCTACGGCACATACGTCAAACCAATCGCTTGGACTTTTAAAATAGTTCTTTGGCGAAAGAATAATCACTAAAGGACTCTGGCCACCGCGGTTTCCCGATTCAACTCCATCGGATTATTTCCTTTGGGGTTCGGCAAACCTGCGGTACATGGTAATAATCAGGGAAAGGATTTATATGTAAATACATATTTACTTATAAAGCTAATATAATTTATATTTTGCATTATCTTTATGTTTCACAATGTGTAGGGTTGAAAAATCCTACTTTTATTTTCCATATTTTTCCATATTTTAGAGTTTAGTACATATTTTCGTTAATTTCCATATATTTTCCATATTTCATATAAAACAGTCCATATTATATTAGGTTTAACAATAAAACAAAACAAAATTCCATTAACTTTTAAAAATACATTTCAACAATAGAGATTTAAACACATGTTCAGTAATCCCTTTAACATCAGAGTTATTTGAAAATTAGCAGTCCTATCAACAATGGGAAAGTAAGTTACAAAACTGTATTAATTTAATTTAAAATTTTTAACAGACTTCAGTTGTGCAGCTCAACAGTTAAATGCCAGTCAGAGTACACATAGGTTCAGTTTTGTAAATCATACTATAAAGACGGTAAATATGCCAAAAGTACGTCATTCAGTCAATTTAAAATCAAAACTAACAAGTTACATTTCAGAATTTAAAGAAGATGGTTTATCAACTGACAATAAAATATTATTTTGTAATTTGTGTCAGTGTGCAGTATCATCTACACAAAAGTTCCTGGTGCAACAACACATTACAACTAGTAAACATCAGGCCAACAAACAACTAAATTCCAAGCAGAGACAATTGTTTTTAACACAACCAACAACATCGAATGTAAGATCTGAGTTTAACATCGACCTGTGCCGTTCTCTCATCTCTGCTGATATTCCTCTCTACAAACTAAAGAATAAGGCCTTCAGGGAATTCCTTGAAAAATATACTCAACATACAATCCCGGATGAGTCAACACTTAGGAAGACGTATGCTCCATCCATCTACGATGAGACAATACAGAAGATAAGAGATGAAATTAAAGATAGTTCAATTTGGGTTTCCATTGATGAGACTCCCGACAAAGAAGGTAGACTTGTTGGTAATGTAGTTATCGGTTTGTTAAGTGAACAATATTCTGAACGAATTCTTTTACATTGTGATGTTCTAGAAAAGTGCAATAACAAAACTATAGTTAAACTGTTCAACGAAGCTATGGGTATCCTGTGGCCAAAGGGTATTATGTACGATAATGTGTTATTCTTTATTAGCGATGCTGCCCCTTATATGGTCAAAGCTGGACAAGCATTATCTGTTGTATATCCTAAATTGACTCATTTTACTTGTGTGGCGCATGCATTTCATCGTGTGGCAGAAGTGGTCAGAGACAATTTCCCTAAAGTAGATTTGTTGATTTCATCAGTGAAAAAAGTATTTCTCAAAGCTCCCAGTAGAGTTAACGTGTTGAAAGAAATGTACCCTGAAATTCCATTGCCACCAAAGCCAATTTTAACTAGATGGGGTACATGGCTAGAAGCAGTTGAATATTATGCCGAACATATAGACTCTATTAACAATGTTCTCCTTGCATTGGACTCTGAAGATGCAGTCTCAATTGATACTGCGAAAACAGTTACCTGTGACATAAGTGTGAAGAATGACTTAGCTCACATTCAGCATACATTTTCATGCATCATAAAAACGCTCAAAAGTCTCCAAAATAGGCACCTTTCACTATCTGAAAGTTTTGAAATTATAAATAGTACTGTGGAACAACTGAATCGTGGTAGAGGTAAAGTTGCAGATGCAGTAAGAGCTAAGGTGGACACTGTACTTTCAAAAAACCCTGGATATGAAGAACTACAAAAGGTTGTTGCTGTGATGAGTGGTGAATCAACAGTGAAGATTAACTTGGACTTATCCCCAGCAGACATTGTGAAATTGAATTATGTACCAGTTACTTCTTGTGACGTCGAACGCTCTTTTAGTCAGTATAAATCTATCCTCAGAGACAATAGAAGAAGATTCACTTTTCAGCACTTGAAAGAAATGTTTGTAACCTATTGTTATGGTAACAGACAATAAAAATTGTGTTTTGTTGAAACTACATTGGAAGATAAGGTACGTCCATTATATTTTTTGTTTAGTTTGATTAAAATGTACCAATATTTAACGTACATAGTCATTTTTTTATAATTTTAAGTCCATATTTAATTCCATATTTTGGTAAAAATCCATATTTAATTCCATATTTTGGTAAAAATAACTACATATATATTTACATATTTCATATATTTTTAGTCCATATAAATCCGTTCCCTGGTAATAATCATAAAACAATCAATGAACTTAAGACGAATATAATTAATTATGTGCAGTCGATTACGCAAGAAATATTAGTGAAAGTGTTTGTAAATACGTGTAAAAGAGTCGAACTGTGCCTTCAAGTACGAGGAAAACACTTCCATCATCTGTTATGATTGTGGTGAGTACACAGTTTACGTTTTGTTCCTAGTACGTTCCAGCTACTAACAACATACCTGCAGTTGCTAGCGTATACCGTAGAAGTGGGTAAAGTAAATCAGTGGATGTAAAATCGATCATTTGCGATTTCTATTGAAAATTATATATTTTCTCAGTTACTTGTTACAATTTTGTTATGCTGACTTCATTGCCTGACATTGTAAATGTAAGCGAGAGGAACAACAAAAAGCCTGCGAATGCCAACAATGGGAACACTGTGTAATTACCGTTGAAGTGAAAATTGTTATTTTCAACTTTATCTCTTAAATGAAAACAAAGTCTTACAAACTCTAAATTATAATCAGCAGTGAAAGGAGACAGGAAGTATACGTAAGTACTGTTCGTTGAGATTGTATCCTGAAATAATAGTTTTGCAGTTCGTAAATGTTAGTATTGAAACTTATTATTTTAAGAAAACTTGTACCTTTGTAGGGTTAAGTCGATCATGCCACCGACCTACTCGAAACAGATAAGACCAGCAGGAAGAATAAATTGTTCACCGAAATACCTCCAACTAACACTTATAAACAGAAAAGTGTCATAGTATAGCTTATATTGATGGGATAGTGGGGCAGGAGGAAGACGAAATTATGGTGAATTTCTTGCGTAAGAGAAGCACTACCAAAGGAACATATTTTGTACACCCCTCTGTATCTGACTATGGGAACAACGTAGTTTCTAAAGTAACATGAGGAGGGGAAGATTTCAAATAACATCTGATATAAACCTAAGCAATGTTGAATTGCATTTTAGATTATAATTAAAGGGTGATATTTCAATGTAAATTTTGAATTCTTAAATCTTTGTTTCTTGGTATGTAAAGTATTAAAATGTGTTTTTATGTTTTATAAGTTGGCAATATAGTCACGATTGTACAGTGGAGACCTATAGGCCTAATTGTATGGAATAGTATGATCACAGTAACAAAAGATACACTATATAAGTAATGCTATAGGCATATATTGAGGATTATTATTGTTTTTACACCTCTTATAACAAATAAAATATATGTAATACACTTAATTTGTTTTTTAAAAACAAACAGTGATCGACTTTACTCCGCAATATTTTAAAATCGATCTTAAAGTAAAAATTCAATGGTGATCGACTTCACCCGATTTAAGCAGTAACTTCGATCATGAGTCAAATAAAAAAAACAGTATTTTTATAGATTGTAATTCAATTCTTGTAATGTGTCTTCATAAGTGAAAGATATGACGACAAAATTATATTTTCTGAGGAACTTCGCTCCATTGCATAACCTCAATATCATTAAAAAATTGCAATATTTTGATCGACTTTACCCTCTTCTAAGGTACACTCCGCTGTCTACAGTGCTGAGAGACTTCCATGGCGCACTGTACTAGTAATATTTTGCGCTCAGAGATAACTCCTCAGATTTTTTTATTTTATACTTGAGGGCAGAGTCACTCCTTAGGCAGTATCAGAGACCTCTTGTATCGATCATGGAAACTATCTTCTATAATACGAGTGTTGAAAGTTTTCCGATAATTTAATTGAGTTTAACGAATGTTTGTTGTCATGATAATTATTTCGAGACCGGAGTTTATAAAACGAAATGGAATTCTCTGAGGATAACTATAATATTAATGCGAATTGTAGTAGCCAAGATAATACGAATGAGAACAACTGTAATTCTAAATAACTAAACATTCGAGGGTATAATAATAAGATCCAGAATAACAGTCGAATCAAAGCAGAGATGATAGGAATTAAAGTTGCTTGGAACAAAAGCAACTAAACATTTGAGATTATAACAACACTTTCTTTCGAACTCTTTTATCATTACTTGTCTATGATTTTGAACATGTTTAATTGTGTTGTAAACCATTTTTACTTATAATAATTAATTGTGTAATTAATGTAAGTAATTATTGTTGCTTATTGAGACTGCGAGTCTGACTTAATCGTTTGATTGCTGATACATTAAAACAGAGACGATACAGATAAAATAAATGAACGTAGGAGGAAAAAACTATCACTTATTAATTCTGAGCAGCATGCTTTTAACTGTCGTGTAATTCGATTCTCATTGGTCTGTCTAACGTCATTGGCTGAGAAACATTCGCGTGGAATTATGAGCGCAATAAAAATAAAAGCACCTTCTGCTGACAATTTTTATATCTTACAGTTGGGCTTCCTCCATATTAATGATGATTAATATTATATTTCGTATAGGCCTACATGATTTTCGGAGAAATTAACTTGTAGATACTGATATAAATTTAAAAATTCAGCACTGATGACTCGTGACTAATTTTATTTGAGGTACAAATAATTTGGAAAAATTAATATGTTTTGCATAATTAAACGTACCAAGAAATGCACTACATAAGTGCAGTTGGAATGCGAGATGTATAGGCCATAGGTAGGAGTGTGATTATTTTTAGAAGTAACGAAATATCACGAAGATAATCTAGAGAATGATTGATATTAACCGTGAAATGTCGCGAAATCTAATAATTTCAACGAACAGCATCAATCATGAGATTAGTAATTGAAACATGTTTTATTTATGAAATACTTGCGAAAACAAACAGATAATCCTTTCAAATAAAATAAAAATAATTTGTCTATCTTCTGAAGCTTTGGGTCAGCTGTAAACTACCGGGACATCACTTTATTTTTACTTGCATTTTTATTGTACCTGCGTTTCTGAACGTACTTGACTCCCACCCCTTTCACTAATTTCTTGCTCTCGTCAGCCACACAAACTTACGGCCGCTGTTGCATTCGAAGTCTGCTAGCAGTGAAGTAAACAGATAAGAGTATAGTGTGTTTCAAAAATATGGTTTCGTTTTCTATAGAAGAAGACTTTGTTATTGAAGCTTATTTCCAAGGGCAGATATTTATGGAGATTGATTTTATCATTTGTGTTTTTTAATATTGGTGTCGGCGGAGATTGTTGGAGATTTATTTGTACTCTTGTTGGATATTAATGGAAATTTTGGAAAATACAATAATTTTGAAATTGGAATATTAACTCAGTATAAATATTACTTTCCAAATAATTAACATTAAAGGTTTAATGGATTATGGTAAAGGTGCGGTATGGCCAATAGACAATATTTGTTGGATTGAGACTGTATTTAACACACATTCATTAAACACGAAAATTAACACTTTCAAATTATTAGTGAAATGTTGAATTCTCCGTCTTTTGAGTTCACTAATGTAATCAGAACACCTGGAATACCATGTAATGTAGCCTACTTGAATGTGCAACAAATTCAAATGAAAAAAAAATCCGAAAAAAGAACTCATTGTCAGAATATGAAATTCGCTATTAGAACTTTATTTCGCGAATTGTCGTGATTGTTTTATCCGCATATTATTAATCAGAATCACTTAATTCGTAAAGATTAGTAAAAATCTATTTTATATCTATTATGTTGTGATTTTCGCGATCTCCGTAAATACCCGCCCCTGCTTATTTCGCACAGGTACGGTGTGTAGCATGACTGAATAACTTTATCTGTGTGGACTGAGCAGAAGTGAAGATTAGAGTTACTGAAAGTACGGTAATATGCTGAATAAAGTAGCCATTATATAATGAATAAAACCGCCTGAAGAGTTGAGTTTGTGAAAAAAAATGTTACTACTCTACTGTATTTTGATATAATACCGTAAAAGTAATGATCAAACTGAAAATTCTAACATCCTATTTCCCTGTAAAATAAATGGATACACTACTTTTTTTTCCTCTTATAGCTAGTAAAATGATTTGTTTACATATTGCACTATTGCACATATTGTAGTAACACCAAACTTCTGTAATGGAAGGGGGTAACAGTGTTTCCGAGTATAGCCAGGTTAATGTTAAAATGTTGGTAAAAATAAAGTGATATCTCTGTATATCCTACAACGTCTCTGCAGAGACCGAAGAGTATGCATACTTGTTCTAATGTACAAACTCTAAATCAGTTGAGCATCAGAACAGTTTTGCTCCAACATGCCTTCGAGTGGTTTTCTGTCTCAAACATTGATAATGAGAGAGGATTTTCGACATATAAAAATATTTTATCTGATCGATGAATTAGTTTCTTATGTTCAAATGTTAAAATTATTCTCAGCCTTTATATTCAAAAGCAGAATAGTTGAGTGCTGTAAGCCAGTATAAGATTTGCTGTTTGGGATCAGATTGAATTCGTCTCGATTTGTGGATTGGTCAGAATACTTTTCATTATTTTTATGAATATACACACATCAAAAAAGTTTTCCATCGTCTGTCAACCAGACCTTCAATATAAGACAAGACCAAGGAAAGATAAGGAATGAAAATTTATTTATTTTTAACAGTTGTTGACAAAATTATAACAATGGTGTCGGTGGCCAAATGAAAATTGAGTATTGGCTGGAGAGCAAATCTCTATCCTAGCAACTTGAATAGAGTGTAGTGCTTCCTCTTGCATTGATCAATGCTTGGACTCTTCGTGGCATACTCTCTACCAGCACATTTATCAACTGTTCATCCATTCTGTCTCATTCTTCAACAGCAATTCTGCATAGGTCTTCGAGATTCGTGGGGAGTCAGGGCGCGCACGAATGGCTCTTTAGTAAGATAACCCAGACATGCTCAATTGGATTCATGTCTGGAGAACATGCGGGCCATTCAAGCCTGGAAATTTCTTCACGATTATGGAAGTCATTGATGAAAGCCGACGATGGACTTTGGAGTTATCGTCCATAAACATGAATCCCTCTCCGAAGTGCTGATTAAACGGTGCTATTATGGCTTGAAGAATGTTGTCCCTATACTGTGGATCCCTCAGCATTCCTTTGATCGACACCAATTCTGTCCGGCGACCCCACATAATGCCACCCCAAAACATTACTGATCCCCACTTTGCTGCATTCGATAGTAGGGGTGTCTGAGTCGTGCAGCATTACCTGATTCTCTCCATGTACGTTGTGGATGATTATCTGACACAAGGCATATTCGGCATTCGTCCGTAAATAGAACTTTGTGCCAATTTTGTACAGTGCAATGGTGATAATTTCTTGCCCAAGTGTAACGTTGTCCATGGTGCCTGAGTATAAGAGTTGGGCCTCGCCATGGACGTCTGGAGTGCAGTCTGCTATCATGTAATCGGTTTCGTACATTCGGTTTGGATACGCGTCTCCCTGTCACAGTTTGAAAGACATTGTTAATCATGTCAGCAGTATTCTCAGCGCTTCTCTTGGAAATAATTCGCAGATATCGGTCATCACAGTCTGTTGTTGCCCGTGGACGATCACTACGAGGCATGTCGTCGACATTACCTGTGTTTCGGAAGCGATTCCAGGTTCGTACCACATCATTCTGGTTCAATCCTAATCGCGTCGCTACTTGGCTTGAAGACAGTCCTTCCTGACATAGAGAAACAATCCTCATACGGTTGAAGTTCGTAATTGACCGCCTTGCCATTGTTCAACCTTCTTAAAATGAAATAAAACAGTTTTACCCTGAACTATTCGTTGAGAGTGAGATTTCTTGCACGTCTGTTTTCAGTCGGTTTCTAGGGTAGAATTATACTGTTTTTCAACGTTATTTACGTTTTTCAGACAGTTAAAAGGATAGCTTTCAAATGTTTTTATGGACATTGCTTGAAGTGGAGCATAAATACCACTTCTACAGGTGATGACATTTTTTTTTGGTTTGTATATACTGTATATGTTAAGTAACGATTATAAGTAGATCTATTTTTCAAGAGAAAAAAGTTATTTATATAATTTAATATGTTGTTGTTGTTTTCTAATGCCAGGCATTTGACAATAAAGTCATTTGACCTCTTGCACTCCAATATTTTTCAAAGATATTATCATGGTCAGCCACTGAAGCACAGATTTTGAGGTGTTCCGAATCCATTTCTTGGTTTCAGTTGCACAATGGGCAGTTAGGGAACTGATATATTCCAATTCTATGCAGGTGTTTGGCCAAACAATCATGGCCTGTTGCCAAACTAAATGCAGCTACAGACGATTTTCGTGGTAAATCGGGAATTAACTGTGGATTATGATGCAGAGAGTTCCACTTTTTCCCTTGAGACTGTATTATCAAATTTTGTTAATTTAATATTCATAATACTTAAAGTATCAGGAAATTTGTAAGAATTGAAATTACTGAATGAATTTACACATGTTGTTGTGCATAATATTTTATATGTCATATCCTAACTCATATTTTCACGAAATATTAACTCAAGCCTTCATATTTCTACGAAATATTCACCGAAATCATAACCCAATAAGCACCAAAATAGAGGTAAAATAATCAACACGAAATCACATCTCTAACGAAAAGAAGAGAGGGGATCGAGTAAAAAGAGACGGAGAGTGCGAGGGGAGTGAAGCGTCGCCCTCCAGCGGAACAGTAGGAGCTTCATTCCTGCCTCTGTTGTTACAAAAACGTTGTAGCGTCTTCACTGTGCATTACAGCCATATATCACCCCCTCACTCTCTCGCCGTTCTCTCACTAAAACCACTAGCCAGTGTGTTCAATCCTACTTGGCAATTAACTTGCGCATCGATATAAGCAAAATTCAACCAGATTTTGGTGTATAGATTAACGGTAAAACATATAATTATTCCCGGTTTTTACAGACAGAGAATAAGATTTTTTAAAAGAAAATTATAATGGGTTCAGTGAACAGTTGAACATATAGCACGAGCCGCACCTGAAAGTCCGAGAAGCAGTTTAGGGAAAATTTAAAACTGAAATAGACGTTCAGACAGGATGGCTAAAAACCACTTCTTCATATCGGCGATGCTGGAAACGGGAAAACCGTGTAAATCTCGAAATGGATGTTTTTCAATATTTTCGTCTCGATATAATGTACAGTAGAGCCCCTATTATCCGTCACCCTGTTAACCGATTGGTGGATTATCCGTCTGTCTTTCTCTCGCTTTTTTTTTTTGCAGAAATATATGAAGTGCTGTACATTGTATTAGCGCGTTATTTTTTTCTAGAGAGTGTAATTACAAGCCTTGTCCCTTACACTGTATGGTCTATTGTTCGAGTTGTCGTACTATATAACTTCTATACAAAATGTCTTCTATGGATTCAAAAGAAATCTTGTTGTGCTAAGTATCGAAAAAAAAGTGTAAATAATTTGTGGGAAGAGAAACTGTGGGTTCATCTCGCAACAAAATACGAGTTTGGAGTTTATAAAGAATGTAAATCTACAACACGAGACCTCCACTATTCATATCTTTCCACGGGCAGCCATACAAGGAGTTTCCTTCCCCCTTAAAAACCCATCGTTGACAATGAGATTTAAATTAGTGAACTTGTGATCCACTTACCTATTATATTAAATACATGGTCATAGAGGAAATTATCAAAGTGTAAGTAGGCCTGTTATTCACTAAATTTTCGAAAATGTTTTATGGTACGGATTATCCGACTTTTTCGATTAACCGTTCAGCCCACCCCTTCATTACCACGGATAATAGAGATCCTACTGTACTTCGTATAATGACAAAGTAGAAGACAAATTGTGAAGGAGATGAAGGCTCACTCCGGACTTTAGAGACAAGGAAGAAGAAATTTCCTCTGTACTTTGAAAACAGATTGTTATTGTATCGTTATTTGCAGCAGCGATGGCTGGTACGTCAAGGGTTCCAGTTATCTCAGGTGTATTTCTCACCTAATTTCTTTCCGTAAAAGAATTTGATGTTAATAGATGTTATTTTGAGCACTTGATAGAGTGATGTAAAGGAAGAAATTTTGAATTAGTCACTTTTTAAATATAGTCATCTAGTATGCCTTAACATAGATTAAGGGTGTTTGAGAATAAGGTTCTTAGGAAAATATTTGGGGCTAAAAGGGACGAAGTTACAGGAGAATGGAGAAAGTACACAACGCAGAACTGCACGCATTGTATTCTTCACCTGACATAATTAGGAACATTAAATCCAGACGTTCGAGATGGGCAGGACATGTAGCACGTATGGGCGAATCCAGAAATGGATATAGTATGTTAGTTGGGAGGCCGGAGGGAAAAAGACCTTTGGGGAGGCCGAGACGTAGATGGGAAGATAATATTAAAATGGATTTGAGGGAGGTAGGATATGATGATAGCGACTGGATTGATCTTGCTCAGGATAGGGACCTATGGCGGGCATATGTGAGGGCGGCAATGAACCTCCGGGTTCCTTAAAAGCCAGTAAGTAAGTAAGTAAGTAAGTAAGTATGCCTTACACTATGTATTGTGGGTCCCTATCACCACGCCATGGCGCGTTCTCAGGTTGCGGATAGAGGAGACGGCCTTCAGATATGGAGGGTAGCTGCGAGTATATTGAATAAGCAGCTGTGGACAGCCGATAAGAGGTGGTCCTCCAGCTTGGGGGTTGGGCGAAGGGCTAACAACCCATCACCGTAAAAAAACAGCTTGTTACGAAACCTTACAATAAGCCTCGGAATGTGCCTGATTCTCTGGCACGACCACAGCAAAGGAATAAGATTATGAGATTTGGAAAAGCAAGGAGATGCACTATCACCTTTACTTTTTAAACTTCGCTTTAAAATATCGCATTAGGAAAGTTCAGGATAACACAGAGGGTTTAGAGTTGATCGGGTTACATCAGCTTCTTGTCTATGCGGATGACGTTAGGAGAAAATCCGCAAACGATTAGCGAAAACACGGAAATTTTACTTGAAGGTAGTAAAGCGATTGGTTTGGAAGTAAACCCCGAAAAGACAAAGTATATGGTTATGTCTCGTGGCCAGAATATTGTACGAAATAGAAATATAAAAATTGGAGATTTATCTTACGAAGAGGTGGAAAAATTCAAATATCTTGGAACAACAGTCACAAATATAAATGACACTCGGGAAGAAATTAAACGCAGAATAAATATGGGAAATTGCGTGTTATTATTCGGTTGAGAGGCTTTTGTCATCTAGTCTGCTGTCAAAACATCTGAAATTTAGAATTTATAAAAGAGTTATATTACCAGTAGTTTTGTATGGTTGTGAAACTTGGACTGTCACTTTGAGAGAGGAACAGAGATTAAGGGTGTTTGAGAATAAGGTTCTTAAGAAAATATTTGGGACTAAGAGGGCTGAAGTTACAGGAGAATGGAGAAAGTTACACAACGCAGAACTGCACGCAATGTATTCTTCTCCTGACATATTTAGGAACATTAAATCCAGACGTTTGAGATGGGCAGGGCATGTAGCACGTATGAGCGAATCTAGAAATGCATATAGAGTATTAGTTGAGAGGCTGGAGGGGAAAAGACCCTTGGGGAGGCCGAGACGTTGATGGGAGGATAATATTAAAATGAATTTGCGATTTGAGGGAGATGGGATATGATGATGGAGACTGGTTTAATCTTGCACAGAATAGGGACCGATGGCGGGCTTGTGTGAGGGCGGCAATAAACCTTAAAAGCATTTGTAAGTAAGTAGGTATGCCTTACAATTTATTTAAATTAATTCCATACAAACAAACAAGGCAAACTTCCATACAGGTTCCCCCACCCCTAACCCCACTTCCGGTACCGCCAGATGTCCACTAGTCTAAGGTTGTTCAATGTGAGCACTTCCCGATTTTCAGTCAGAGCCGAGACACCGACATGAACAACAAGCTTTTGCATGTTAGTTACTTCCACAATTTTCTTTTCAAATATAGAAATTACAAAAAGTATTAACTTACAACGTCCCGATATTTCACGTGTTCACAGTATGCCTAGCTATTTCTGAAACTCGAGAAGTGACAACATGAAATTTGTTAAAACTCAACTTTGTAAGCTGATACCAGATAACAACATCACTGCACTCCAACTGCTAACGACTGAAACCACAATACGTAAAGCCCCACATACGCTGGGATTAATTGTTTCCAACGTGTTTTATTAAAATGTAAATAAGTGATTGACATTACGACATTCATTTGTCAATTTTATCGAGTATCACCTGCCAGTATATCAAAGCTCATGGTTTATATTCTGTTTTAGTTGTTCTGATCAGAGTTAATTATTTTAACGTGGTATTATAATGCAATTAAGTGATTGACATTAATGACATTCATTTTGAATCTATCAAGCATTATCTGCTATTGCCAAAGCTTATGTTTTATATCTCTGTTTTAATTGTTTTATTTAGTATGTGTGCTTAATTCATCACGAAGGGACAGTGTGTAATTAACAACGGTGTGAACATTGTAATCATAAGGTCATTTGAATAGTATATAACGGTTATGTCGCTGTTACTCATGTTTTACCATTATGACATTATCAGGTACGTATTAAGACTATCTTTTAACATCTGAAGATGGCATATATATGTGCCGAAAACGTTCATGATCAATAAATTGTAATATATCAATACAATATTAATAGATAAGCATTAGACGGTCCCATTCAATCATACACTAATGCCTTACAAGCTTCAAGTGTCCTTTACTTCTTAAGATTCTAATGTTATATACGTGCACCATCTTCATTCGACTATAATAAAGAGAGGAAAATTGTAACGCTTTCATATTGTGACATTACTCGTGGTATGAATTAATGAATGGATGAATATCAATTAATGGAGGAAATGGGAGGAAGAACGTTGAAAAGGTTTCCTTGCAAGGAAATTGGGGCTGAGAGGAAGCGTTTGTGTGAGCTGCAACCCTTGTTGGCCATTTGTTTCAATCCGATTTTGGCCGTTGCATATGAAGGAACATTAGAGAATTTTGAAGGGAAAATCAGAAAATGGCTGTAACCTAATAGCAACCAAATGGGCCTGAGAACGAAGCACAATAGAATGGCAACAGGGCTGGATTGCCGACAATGTTGAAAACCTGTGAGCGAGTGGGAAGAGGATACACCGCAGTCATTGTTGCCAACACGGTGGTTTTTCCACTAAAATAGTTTTTTTCTCTCTCTGTCAGTGGGGAAAAATTACTGAACAGTGGGCAGTGGAAAATCTAGTTTTTTTTTTTTTTTTTTTTATAGCTTCAATGGGAATTTGTTTTTTTTTTTTTCTTTAAACAACTGAACTAGACTTTGTCCTGTGTTAGCATTCCTCTCGTCTGTAGTGAAGGGGAAACCCCGAATCATACATAACACGTGGAGGCACCACTCCATGTTTTAACAGTGGTTTTGGTGTGAAGTTTTTCAGTGTAAAGATGCTTAAGATATGAACTCATTCAAAGAATTAGCCAGGTTCGCACTTTCTATGCTCTGTCTTCCCTCGTTAATGCAGAAGTAGAAAGGCTATTTAGCCAGATGAATATAATAGGCGGTAATATATTATACACACTATGTAAAGGGTGAAATTGATATTTTGTTATTTGAAGTGTTGTGTCAGTGAAGAAGTGTATTTGTGTCAGTGAAGTTTTATAGCTTATAGTGGCAGTGCAAAGTATTTAAACATTGAAATGTTTTTGAAGTGTTAGTGAAATCAGGATAGAATCAGTGAAATGTGTCGTAGTTCCAGTGCAGTGAGTGAGTTGACAGCGAAATAAGTGTAGTGCTGAAAAGTACTTGTGCAGGTATGAACTTATCATACTCGTGGGTTTTAGTTCGAACTTAGGGTTAAAATGCAAATTAGATTTACTTTAATTGTTATTTAAGTGATAGTGCTTAATTTAATTTGGGATGATCCTTGTTATTATTATTATTATTATTATTATTATTATTATTATTATTACTACTTACAAATGGCTTTTAAGGAACCCGCAGGTTCATTGCCGCCCTCACATAAGCCTGCCATCGGTCCCTATCCTGTGCAAGATTAATCCACTCTCTATCATCATATCCCACCTCCCTCAAATCCATTTTAATATTATTCTCCCATCTACGTCTCGGCCTCCCCAAAGGTCTTTTTCCCTCTGGCTTTCCAACTAACACTCTATATGCATTTCTGGATTCGCCCATACGTGCTACATGCCCTGCCCATCTCAAACGTCTGGATTTAATGTTCCTAATTATGTCAGGTGAATAATAAAATGCATGCAGTTCTCTATTCTCCTGTAACTTCATCCCTTTTAGCCCCAAATATTTTTCTAAGAACCTTATTCTCAAACACTCTTAATCTCTGTTCCTCTCTCAAAGTGAGAGTCCAAGTTTCACAACCATACAGAATAACCGGTAATATAACTGCTTTATAAATTCTAACTTTCAGATTTTTTGACAGCAGACTAGATGACAAAAGCTTCTCAACCGAATAATAACACGCATTTCCCACATTGATTCTGCGTTTAATTTACTCTCGAGTGTCATTTATAATTGTTACTGTTGCTGTTATTATTATTATTATTATTATTATTATTATTATTATTATTATTATTACTATTAATTATTATTAGTAGTATTATTATTAATTTATTATTAATTGTATTTTTATTAGTTTTGTTTATTATTAATTGTCATTATTGAGTGTAATTAGTTACCATTGCCATATACCCATTTGCAGTGTGAATAAATGCATACACATATACAACTCATCCTGCCTGTGGTATTGTATGATTTTCCTAAGGCGCCAAGACCAATGTCGGGATGAGCCCTAAAGAAATGATCCACGGACTTACACCCCTTGACACAAATTTCTGCATTTTTCAAATTAAACCCTTTTCAAATCGAAGCTTTGGGTTCCGCATGTTGTCTTCGTTACTTGGGGCGAGTTCACTCGATTGTCGCTCACACAGTGCAAGGATTCGGATCCCTTTTCTTGCGAGGACTGCGGCGCCTCCTCTCCCCACTCTCTGTGCAGGTTTTTAAAGTCTTCTGCTGTCCTGTTGCTGTTCTGTAGTGCTTCGACTCCCACTCATGTGGTAGCTATTAGGTTATTCCATTTTCGGCTTCTCATTTCAAAATTTTGGAATGTACCTTTATATTGAAATGCCAAAATAGGGATGAGACAAGTGGCCAACAGGCTTGGAGCTCACATAAACACTTTCTTTCAGCCCCAATTTCCTTTGCAAGAACGCATTTTCGCGTATCATTTAATTTTTCTCCTCCTATTCCTTCGTTCTTTCGTCCGTCCGTCCGTCCGTCCGTCCATCCATCCATCCATCCATCCATCCATCCATCCATCCATCCATCCATCCATCCATCCAGTAATACTTTGCCTTTCAAATTACAATTCACTGTAGAATCATCCCTATTTGATTTCATGTGATTGTTCGGCGCACGTTTAATTTTGTTCTTGATATTCCGCGGTTTCTCTCGGGCGCTAAGACAATTGTCGATATGGGCCTAAAAGAAATGGACAATGGATTTAATTCCTTCCTTACACAGTCATGACCCCATCGGGAATCGCATTCGCGATCTTCTGACTTCGCAGCGTTACGCCTTAACTGCGACGCTATCGCGCGTCCTAAAATACTAAAGTACTGTACTTATGTCTTTATTACAACAATCACAGTCAGCTACATCACTGTCCGTCTTTGGAAATTTCTTTTCCTCAATCAATGTTGTCACAAGATCTCTTCTTGTAATTCTAACAGGATCTATGGCAATACCTTCGCAATTCGACACAAAAGTATACTACGAGTAAACTGCAGTTTGCAAGCATGCTTCTTCTGCCTTCCTTTCTTTCAATATTTTAACCTCTGGTTTGTAGCGAGCCAGAGTTGGGGGTTGGAAATTCTAGTGTAACAAGGAGAGAGTTTAGTGGAAAGTCCAAAGACTACTTGTCAGATAGGATGCCATGGAACCATATTACCGATATCTTTCTTTTTTTTCTCAATAGACAAAGAACGTGGAAATGCTATACAGGGTGTTAAAAAATTCGGGGCATAATTTCAGGTATGTATTTCCTACATGTAGTCAATCAAAATAGTTCATTACAACATGTGTCCGGAAATGCTTCATTTCCGAGTTATGGCCTTCACTACATTGAAATTCACCGGAACGTTTTTCTTTCCGCAGGTCGTTGTCATTACAGAAGGTGTTCAAAATGTCCACCTCCTGCTTGAATACAGACCTCATATCGATGTCTCATTGACCTGCGAACACGATCCCAAACTCCAGGAGTATTGCGTATGTCCTCAGAACATGCTACAATTCGATTCCGAAGGGATTCCAAATCAGGCACCGGAGACGAATAAACCAATGATTTTAAATGGCCCCACAAGTAGAAATCGAGAGGGTTCAGATCAGGTGAGCGTGGAGGCCAAGCAATTGGGCCACTTCTACCTATCCATCGATCAGGAAACCTTCGATCCAAGTACCGGCGACCGTACGACTGAAGTGTGCAGGAGCGCCATCATGCAAGAAGTGAATGTGTTGACGATTGATCAGTGGAGTGTCTTCTAAAACATGAGGTATGGTGTTTTCCAGGAAGTTTGTGTACGCCTACCCCGTAAGTCTGTTTACAAGTACATGGGGTCCAACTAATCGATCACCAATGATACCGGCCCACATGTTGAGGGAGAACCGCACCTGGTGATGAGATGGAACAGTTGCACGTGGGTTTTCATACGCCCATACATGCTGATTGTGGAAATTTGTTATGCCATCTCGTGTGAACTGTGCTTCATCTGTAAATAATACTAAGTTCGGATTTACACCACACTGCTGCAAGAACCACTGACAGAACCTAACTCGTGCAGGGTAATCTGCTTGTGACAGGGCCTGTACACGTTGCAAATGATAAAGATACAATTGATACTCTTTCAACAGTCTCCAGACAGTCGTATGAGGAACATTGACTTGCAACGCTACCCTTCGTGTGCTGATAGAAGGAGTCATGTTCACAGCCTCCAGAATCTCCTCCTGTACTTCTGGAGTTGTAGATCTTAGTCGTCCCCTTCCCAAATCAGGAGAGTTAAATTTTCCATACTCGCACAGACGGTAATGGAGACGTACAAATGTCTTCCGATCTGGACATTGTCGCTGTGGGTACCTCTCCTGGTACAAACGACGAGCCAGCGCAGCATTGCCGTCCGCCTTAGTACATGAAGTGTATTTCTGCCAGCTCTTGATTTGAATATATGTCGCACAGTTTAACGCCTACACAACACTGAATGTAACCTTCGCCTCGGAATGAACTGTCAGAGTGCCCTCTTAATGTCTCCTTTGACAGCAACGACCTGCGGAAAGGAAAACATTCCGGTAAATTTCAATGTTGTGAAGGCCATAACTCGGAAATAAAGCATTTCCGGACACATGTTGTAATGAACTATTTTGATTGTCTACATGTGGGAAATACATACCTGAAATTATGCCCCGTATTTTTTAAACATCCTGTATACTACGAAGCAACATTCATAAAATGCACTATTATGCAAGTTAACATAATATATGTATTAAATCCAGAAGAAAAAGATATTATTTATTTATTTAACCTGGTAGAGATAAGGCCATCAGGCCTTCTCTTCCCCTCTACCAGGGGATTACAACTACAATATTAAGAATACAATTGCAATTATAATTACAAATAATATTAAATTTACAAAGACAATAAAAATCAAAGTACTAAAAGATTAACTGATTAATAAAAGCCATCAGGCCTTCTCTTCCCCTCTACCAGGGGATTACAACTACTATATTAAGAATACAATTGCAATTATAATTACAAATAATATTAAATTTACAAAGACAATAAAAATCAAAGTACTAAAAGATTAACTGATTAATAATAGCTAGACAGTTTATTGTAAAAGTTAAGAAGAGAGAAGCATTTCTTTTATTGATTAAGTAAACATTAAACCTACTCTACGCAGTAAGAAAATGCTTAATAAGTTTGCTTTTGAACGCTATTAAATTCCGACAGTCTCTGATGTCACTGGGTAGGGTACTCCACAAGCGCGGGAGCGAGGTTGTGTATGATGATGAGTACGATGATGTCTTATGTGTTGATATGGCTAGTATGCGGCTATTTTGCGTGCGTGTGAAGAGATTATGATATGATGACAGGTAACTGAAACGAGAGGCAAGGTAGGGAGGTGTAGAAGTGTGAAGGACTTGGAAAAGGAGAACAAGAGAATGAAAATTTCTACGTTCGTTAAGCCGTAGCCAGTTTAGAGTTTGGAAGGATGGAGTAATGTGTTCAGCGAGACAGACATCGCAGACGAAGCGAACACAAGAATTATGAACACATTGTAATCTTTGCGACTGGTTGACATTGAGGTCAGTCAGTAGAAAATCACAATAATCGAAGTGGGACATTACTAGTGTTTCCACTAGTATTTTCAATATATATGTAATATAAAAATTTAAATATGTGCTATTAAATAAATGTCTTCAAAATATCCATTATGTATAAATTTACTCCCAAAAGAAGGTCAAAACATGCAAACATATACAGAGAAAGTACGGTTATTTGGATTCAAAATGTCATAAAACAAATATTTCCGAAGTTTGAGAAGTGTAGCTTATAAAAATATGTGTTTGCATGGAAATCCGGGCTCTAATCGTAATTCATATCTATGTTTGTGTTTTAAATCATCATTGATTTGTTCTATAACTAGACATTGTAGCTGACAAGCAAACATTCTGATTGGGGCAGATAAAAACGTTAAATTTTTTATTTCACCATTGTAATAATATCAAAAGATGTGCTTATACAAATTTTGGCCACACGACCGCAATTACGAGGGCCGTAAAAAAATTTCACCAGGGGCCGTTAGCAGAAAGAAAACACGATTTCATTGGAAAAATTTATTGGAACAGACATAACAATTGTTGAGCTATTTTTCAACATATTCCCAAACGGAATTGAGACATCTATCATATTATGGAATCGGCAGAGAGGTGCAGATGGCTGTCAAACGCTAGTTTCGATTCCAGGCGGCAGACTTCTACGACACAAGGATACAAAAATTGATCCCATGGTATGACAGATGTCTCAATTCCAATGAAGGATATATTGACAAATAGCGCAACAATTGCTGTATCTGTTTCAAAAATCTTTCCATGCAATTGTGTTTTTTTATGTAAACGACACCAGGGAAAATCACTTTTTGGACGACCTCGTAATTGCGGTCGAGTGGCCAAAATTTATATAAGCACTTCATTTGACATTATTAACATGATGGAGGAAAAAAATAACTTTTTTATCTGCCCCCATCAGAATGTTTGCTAATACGTGCTAACTAATGAATTTTTAAAATATTGTTTAGTCAACTGTCCGAAGACAGATCTGAACCTCATATGTGATACCAACAAAACACCAATTATGACGCAACTAAGGCAGAAGATAATGGGGTAGGTTGGCTAGTTTCTGTCCTCCTCCGTTGCTACATATTACACTAATCAGACTTCAGATGTATATAAAGAATTGTTCTTTCTCTGATACAATCGTTAAGTGAGATACACTGCCTAATAATAGATATACATATCAGCCAGAACGTCAATCAGAGGTATTTTGGAATATAATGCCTTAAATTGGAACTAAAGAGATGCGATAATATCAAATTTTTTATTGTTTCTTACCTTAATGGCGAGATCTTCGGGATCTTCTATCATTCCAAGTGATGTGTCATTTTCAAATTTCTTGAACTTATCCAGACTTTGAAGAGATATGCTGGCGAGAGTACTGAGATATTCCAGATAATACTCCTTTTTGGTTTCCTCAACAGTTCCCCAGATTCTGTGCAAATAATAAAATATCAGCACAAATTGTGAAAAGAACTTGAGCATATTAGTTTTCAGATCATATTATTCTTCAAATAGAAAGAAAAATAAATGTTTTACACATAAAACCATGCATCTAATACAAATCACCTATTAGAACTACCCCATATCGAATTTTACGATCAATTGTTATGACTTTTTACTTGCTGGAATATCTTTAATTCTTTTTATTCTGTATTTGTTTTTACTTTTTACTTATTTAGTTATTTTGCACAGTTTGTTTATTCCTAGTGGATTGGTAATTGTTACGCCCGATGGCAATATTGTCAGTACGTTTACATTGTAATGACGATGTGTTTCATTTGTGGCAACAGTGAATTGAAATATGATAGTTATTCCAGAAGATGAAGTGATAATTTCTAACTGTGAGAAGAATGTATTATATAAATCAGCATACTATTTTATAGTACGTACAAAAGTAGTAGCAGAGTACAATATGATAGTATCTTCAATTAAGAGTATAAAAGTGGCTTTTGTAACGAATATAAGATAATATCAATTAGTAATGTGAAGGAACATTACTGAACATAATAATAAAGTTAAATATTCATGATGGAATTCATCATTTGTTGATAGTAATACATAACAAAGGAAAGAATGAACACATTAATATAAATAAATAAAGTTACATGGTCATGCAAATATTAAAGAAGAAAGTATATTTACTTACAAATGACTTTTGAGGAACCCGCAGGTTCATTGCCAGCCTCACATAAGCCCGCCACCGGTCCCTATCCTGTGCAAGATTAGCCTAATCCAGCCTCCATCATTATATCCCACCTCCCTAAAATCGCAAATTCATTTTAATATTATCGTTCCATCTACGTCTCGGCCTCCCCAAAAGATCTTTTTCCCTACGGTCTCGCAACTGACACGCTATATGCATTTCTGGATTCGCCCATATGTGCTACATGCCCTGCCCATCTCAAACGTCTGGATTTAATGTTCCTAATTATGTCAGATGAAGAATTCAATGCGTGCAGCTCTGCGTTGTGTAACTTTCTCCATTCTCCTGTAACTTCATCCCTCTTAGCCCCAAATATTTTCCTATGAACCTTATTCCCAAACACCCTTAATCTCTGTTCCTCTCTCAAAGTGAGAGTCCAAGCTTCACAACCATACAGAACAACCGGCAATATAACTGTTTATTATTATTATTGTATCTCCAATGGGGGGGGGGTGGCCCTATGTTACATATGTATGCTAGGGCTATAGTTTTACACAAAAAATAGGCCTAAGCATAAAACAAATTGAAAAGAAAAATAAATTAGCTTACACAATGGAAATAAAACATAAACAATCTGTAATTTAAATATTGCGATTGCAAATCAACATCAGGCATCAATTGAGACATACAGAAAACAGTTACAACACATAAACATAACATTTCTTATAACGGTACTCTACCTATAACACAATTAAGCAACTTTCCCTAACATGCATCATAAATTAATACACAATAGTCACTCAAACACAATCAAGCATCTCATAACTATGACTCACATACACAAATCAAGCATCCTCTACAACACATACACTTCAACATGATAACCATACTTTTAAAAGTTACAAATTTGGCTGCAAAAGAATAAATAGGACACTGTTATTAAATACTGTTATTTTCTACAAGGTTTTAAATGCACCTGTAATAAATCTGTGGAATTCCTTTGTGCAACATTGCTTCAGAAGAACTTTTGTTATTGGTGGTGAGAAAGTTGTATCGCACATGCTAAGGTGGGTTTCTAGCCGGTACCTCTTGCGTTCTTGTAGCGGGCACTCAAATAACAGGTGGTCGACTGTTTGTGTGGGGTGTTCACAGGGACATGAAGAGCCGTTTGGGTTGTCAATTTTGAAACGTTCAAAATATGAATTAAATATAACTGTTTATAAATCCTGACTTTCAGAATTTTTGAATGCAGACTAGATGACAAAAGCTTCTCAACCGAATAATAATACGAATTTCCTATATTATGTATTCTGCGTTTAATTTCCTCCCGAGTGTCATTTATATTTGTTACTGTTGCTCCAAGATATTTGAATTTTTTTACCTCTTCGAAAGATTAATCTCCAGTTTTCATATTTTCATTTCGAAAAAATCTGGTCACGAGACATAATCATATACTTTGTCTTTTCGGGATTTACTTCCAAACCTATCGCTTTACATGCTTCAAGTAAAATTTCCGTGTTTTCCCTAATCGTTTGTGGATTTTCTCCTAGCATATTCACGTCATCCGCATAGACAAGAAGCTGATGTAACCCATTCAACTCCAAACCCTGTCTGTTAATCTGAACTTTCCTAATGACATATTCTAGAGCGAAGTTAAAAAAGTAAAGGTGATAGTGCATCTTCTTGCTTTAGCCCGCAGTGAATTGTGAAAGCTTCATATAGAAACTGGCTGGAAGTTTCACTGAGACTAAGAAGAAAGTATACAATTTAAAATATTTATAGAATAATTTCGCCCCACGCCCTAGTGCCGTGATCTGAAGCAGTATGGCTAGGACTCGTGTTACGGAATGCTCCCTATTTCGAATCCTCATGGAAAGTAGTTTCCTCATGGATTTAGGCCGTGTATGGCACCAGTGCTCAAATAGCAAAAGGTGAATTTGGAGAGCTAAGATAGGTGGCGAAATGCGGTCACGAAAACAAGCTATAACGACTGGGGGATCATCGTTCTACCACACGATACTTTCGTTTTAGTTTGATGATCATTCACGTTTGCTGAGGCATGTGGACATTGACTAGCAGTCGGCTGGTCGACTCTGGCCCTTCACTCCTGTCGCGCAACGGATCCGGCCGACTTTTGGTTGTGGGGTTACCTTAAAGAATGAGTTTTCCTGACACATCCAACAATCCTACTGCAACTGAAAGATGTCATCTCGCAAGAAATTGCCAATATTCCAAGACATTATCCGCAAAATGCTGTACATGGTGTCGCAGACAGAATGCTGTACGTTGAACAAGACAACGGCGCACATCTTCCAAATGTTTTGTAAACCCCGTTGTTTGTCTAGCACTGTGATGTTTTTGTTTTTCCCCTGTATCAAATATTATAATATTGTAACGGTTTTTTACTAAACAACAATGTAACTTTATTATCTCAACAATTATTCCTTTCTACAATTCACCTTAAACGCTCTCGTCAACAATAGGATTTTCACTCAACACAGTATTCGTTATAGCACTCCACTGACGACAATGACAATTTACTTGGACTATTACGAACAACAATGAACTGTTAATTTTAACTAATGTTCACAAAGCACTATTTACAAATCAGAACTGTCAGTTCTCAGTTCACAGTTCTTCTAGCTCAGTCACTCGAGTTCACAGTATCTCGAACCACAGACCTTCAGAGACAGCCCACTGTACTCGAACTCAGGTCCCTCCAACTGCGGTCCATTGCACTCGAACTCAGGCCTTCGGATGCTGACACAGTTGCGGACGCACACTCAAGTCGAACTCCGGTACACAAGAATGGCTGGCTTGCTCTGTTCACTGGCTTACTCACTGAATGGCTGAATAAACTGAAAACTGCTCAAGTTCGCTCGAGTTTCTTCTTTTATAGCTAAACCATAGTTACGAGAAACTTCTACGGGTGTCCTCTCGAATTATCTGGATATCTCCACTTCGGACGGACTTCTGGAAGAGTCGGGAGGGTCCGTCCCCCTTCACTCCGCACGTAGCAGTTGCGCGCGCAACCTCCCCTCGTCGCGCTGACGTAATACACCCCCTCTGCCCTTCAGCATGCAGATGCTCCCCGTACCAGCGTTTCGTCTGCAGCGCGCCCTGTTGGACGCGTGTTCGAACCCCGTTGCAGCTGTCACAGTATTTATAGCGGTTTAATGTTTGAACTGACTTTTGAAATACCCCATATTTCTTAATAATTTCCTTCTTGCTCGTCAGTGCTCCGTGATCGTTTTTCGCAATCAACAGTAATTATCACTCATAACCTGTCAACTCTGAGAGCTTTAAATGTTTCTTCCGAGATTAAATCTCAATGGGGTGCATTCCAGAAGACCATCAATGCATAAAAACTGCTCCTAAGTCGTAATCGAACAACCCACTTGTGTTGCACACGTCAGCACATCTACTGGACAAATTAATGAAGAATGGAGCACAGTGTTCTTCACAGGTGAGTCCCGTTTCTGTCTACGACAGAGAGCGGTATGCACGGAGTGTCATCGTGCGCAGAATACTCACAATGAGGTTCAGTCACGGCATGGGCGGGCATCACTATCACCGCTCGCATCGACAGATTAACAGTCACGAATCATTGACGACGGTCAGAGGTCACTGAATGTGTGCAAGATCATCTGATTCCATTTGTTCCTTTTTATAGGCGATACATCTCTCGTCCAAATGTTGCAAGAACTGAGACGGAATTCTTTTTACAAGAATTCAAAATTAACATCCAACAGAGTCTAGGATGTAGTTCAGACTCCAATCATTTAAGACGTTTGTAGGACAAGTTGGCTAAGCGAATTTATAGAAAAGAAGCACTTTTGATATCTTTATACGATCTTCGAGAAGCTCACTTATCGCAATGGGGAATCATCGACCAAGAAGTGATTGCTGTCGTCATCCGCAGCATGCCTCGAGAAATGTTGAGCTCGAGAAGCGAACGAAAGATACTAAAGATGAAATTGTGAGAAAAATAAGAGAGACAGATATCATGTAAATTTTGGAATAATACTATTAAAAAAGAAGCATATGAAAACGACCCTGTTTCTGTATTTGATGGACTTTGAAACTCTTGAAATGACTTGAGTGGTATCTATTCGTATTCAACATGTTTTAATAATGTTTATGAAAGCAAACAAGTTTAAAATTTCAGATGCTCGGATTTTTTTTCGCCAGCAGGATAATCTTTATACTATTCTTAAGGGGTTGGGTACAGCTTACAGCAGTAAAATTTTTGGAAATATTCAACATTTTTTTCCCTTCATTACTATGCCTTGTACAATAATGAAAATTAGTAAGTGTAAAACACTGTCTTTCTGCTATATGAAAAAAATATTTTTTACGATTAAAAAAAAATTATTTACATTTTTTTTTTTTCAAAATTCAGTTCACTGTGCAGTGATGAAGCGTTTCCCACATAACTAAAAAACTATCCAATATTCTGTGTTGAAATTTTTTGTGTGTATTTATGCATGTCATATCTACAATATGATACAAGATCACTTCTCTACCTTTGATAGATTGTCTGATGAAAAATAAATTCATTTTAAAATGGTCAAATATCAGTATTTTCTTGTAACACAAAATAAAAAAATATAATTTATTAAGGAATGTAGTTGACAGAGCATGATATTGTAAACATGAGTTTCAGCAATGAAATGAAAGAGAGAGAACATGAAAAATTTAACGAGTTTATGAGTTATGAGGGAAACGCTTCATCACTGCACAGTGAAGTGCCACCATTTTGAATTTTGAAAAAAAAAAATTTTAATCGTAAAAATATTTTTTTTTTCATATAGCAAAAGGACAGAGTTTTACATATATCAATTTTCATTATTGTACAAGATACAGTAATGGAGGACAAATGTGTTAAATATTTCCAAAAATTTTACTGCTGTAAGCTGTACCTAACCCCTTAAGACATTTCTTCAAATATTAACTTTATTTTAATTTGCGTCAGTAATATATGAAGATGTTTCTCAGTGTTTTGAGTCTGAAGTAGGCCTATATTTCTGTTTACAACAATTCGTGACAAAAATTGTAGTAATTGAAATAAAGTACATGTATACCTATCTTGTCTTCTGCCACAATATTTCTTAGGTGCACTGTAGAAGAGAAACTATGTAGAAAATCACTCGTGTATTTTGTGAAATGAATTAGCATATTGCAGTAACTTAATTTAATATCTTTAAATTTTAAATTAATCTTGATTTATTTTTGTAAGTATTAAACATATGGTTGTGAAACTTGGACTCTTACTTTGAGAGAGGAACATAGGTTCAGGGTGTTTGAGAATAAGGTGCTAAGGAAAATATTTGGGGCTAAGCGGGATGAAGTTACAGGAGAATGGAGAAAGTTCCACAACACAGAACTGCACGCATTGTATTCTTCACCTGACATAATTAGGAACATTAAATCCAGACGTTTGAGATGGGCAGGGCATGTAGCACGTATGGGCGAATCCAGAAATGCATATAGAGTGTTAGTTGGGAGACCGGAGGGAAAAAGACTTTTAGGGAGGCCGAGACGTAGATGGGAGGATAATATTAAAATGGATTTGAGAGAGGTGGGGTATGATGATAGAGACTGGATTAATCTTGCACAGGATAGGGACCGCTGGCGGGCTTATGTGAGGGCGGCAATGAACCTTCTGGTTCCTTAAAAGCCATTTGTAAGTAAGTAAGTAAGTAAGTAAGTATGTCGTATTGTTGAACAGAAAAGGCTTTGTTCAGACAGAGAGCGAACAGAAGGTGTAGGAAGAATATTTTCTTCGATTTTGGAGTAGATTTTTTTATGTGACGAGAATATTTCGGCTCACTTGGTCGTCTCCCACTCCCAAACGCCGCAATGATTGCCTTCTTGGTCGTCTGTTAGATTCCTTCTATAAATTTTAAGTATTTTTTTAAATATCACGGTACTTTCAGTATACTTTGTGAATATTTTCTTTTGTGGAGAGAAATATTTGCTGTACTTGCGTTCTACTCAATGTATGAAGCTTAATACTGGTAAGCGCCTTCCATTGGACGATAAATTATTCATTGTCTCCATTAAGTACATTTAAAATGAACAAAGGCAAAATTCTTTGCCTAGATCCGTCTATTCTCCGTTCTCGACTCTTTGTAACAAATTTCACACCAATAACGATTAAGAATATACTTCTAATAGAAATAAATTTTAGTTATCCTCAGTTTTCTATTTGCAACGATTCTTGTCGATGTCTGCTTGGAATTAAAAATTTCACAAATTTAAAGAACTATAGATATTTATGAATTAAACGAAATCAATCAAGAAAAGTCAATAATTAACGACATTAAGTTCTCGGCATTAGAAATGAGTGATCTTTTGTCATAATACTCTATACTTAATTCTTTCCAAGAATATGTTTGCATTAGCATTACAATTATTGTATTTTTACTAGAATACTATATTGTCATTATAAACTGATTTCTAGTTGTATCGCTCCTTTCCAGAAGGACCATAGTCCAAAAATGGTAAATTTGAGAAAAGCTGAAAAAATTGTTCTGTGTTGCTCATATTCAATAAATGACTTTATTAGCATTGTGATGCCATAGATGTGATAATAATGTATCAATATAACATAGAAATGACAATCAAAAATTATTTTCTGCTTTTGTCATAAGTTCCCAAAATCCTGGACTTAAGCCCTTTTGGAAAAAAGTGTTTATTTTTCTGAATATTATGTTTATGACAACTCGATACATAACCACAATTTTATATATATATATAAAGATTTTATTGTGATTATGTTACAGGGTGAACCGTAAGTAATATCATTAATTTCTGGGGGTTATCCTTTGAGATATTTGAAACAAAAGAGCTTAACACAATTTTCGAGATAAAATTGTTTTATATGAAATATTTCATTGCTGTTTTGGAAAAGCCATTGATTTAATTCCCAATATGCCCAATTTAAGAGAGCTATATATTATGATAACAAGTGATTGAAAGAATTTTTGTTTTGTCCTTCAAATATGCGGAAATTTCATCCGAACAAATGTAACATTGTAAAATTTCTGTCCAAAACGAAAATTTACATGTGTTCGAATCTTCTTGTTTGAAAACTCTCTCAATTTCATTTCATTTATTATATTCCATAGATCTTATATTATCAATGAAGCTTTAAGATGTGGAACAAGTCGAAATTTTACATATATAAATCCCACAAGGGTAGCTGCCTTTCAGTAAGGATTGCGAAAAGACAGAGCATACTAAACAAATAAAAAAAAATAAACATTTGTGTTATCAGTATATATGAGTATTATTTTCAAATGGGAGCTACCCTTGGGAAAGTACTTTCATTCAGTAATTATTAGTAATCAGAATATAAAGAAATTTAGGTGTACAGGTGATTACGTAAAATCTGAACAGAATATTTCATTACGTCTATAGCAATAATTTTCAAAATGTTTAAAATTACAATTACAATTTTTACAATTCTTACAATTTTGCAATTTTCTATAATTTTCTACAAGTTTTTACAATTTTTTGGCAAGATGTATTGAGAAGAGATGGGACCGAGGATTCGCCAAAAGATTACCTGGTTGGGGAAAACCTCGGAAAAAACCCAACCAGCTAATGAGACCAAACGGGTGTGAAATGAAACGAGACCGAGGACTCTCCAACTCAATCTTGCTAAAGTTCCTGTTTTTCTTGTGGTTTGTTTTTTTTTATTGGGTTATTTTACGACGCTTTATCAACATCTAGGTTATTTAGCGTCTGAATGAAATGAAGGTGATAATGCCGGTGAAATGAGTCCGGGGTCCAGCACCGAAAAGCATTTGCTCGTATTGGGTTGAGGGAAAACCCCAGAAAAAAACCTCAACCAGGTAACTTGCCCCGACCGGGATTCGAACCCGGGCCACCTGGTTTCGCGGCCAGACACGCTGACCGTTACTCCACAGGTGTGGACTCTTGTAGTTTGTAGTATTTACTTCCCTCTTTCTTGAAGCATTATCTTGAGACATTTTTACTTACAAAATGAACCAGGAGTGTCTTCAAGAACGATATAACAGTCAAAGTACTACCAACAGAACATTATAATACAATTCATTTGATATATTTCGATTGTAATTATCAATCCAATCTCATGCATAAACCATGGTTGACAACAGTTCTTTTTTTCCAAATGGGCCACAGTCCAGGACTGACGTCCAATTGTAAAGGAACAACATTCCTACACCTACAGTTCACACATAAATATCAACTGGAGTGATGCTCTTTAGGAAAGGAGCGATTCAGTTATGAAATTACAAAATCTAATAATGTTACGTTATTATTATTTCGGAAAACGTATTATTTGTCTTTCTTGTGTTAAATTTTATATTACCTCGTTAATATGTAGCCTAAACACATCTAAATGAAATCCTCAACACACAACTCAATTTCAGAACACACACACTCTTTGACTCCACATTACACTACACTAACACACCCCCACAAGGAACAAAACAAAAGGCGCTAAGACTAGCAACAACCAGCTCTGAAGATGGGTGATTAATTAATTTATTTATTCATTGAATCAGTGACGACTCGTGATATTTTTTGTATGTAGGATATGAGATTGACTAATGATGATGAAGACAAACTAATATTAATAATAATATAATATAATAATAATAGTAATAATAATAATAATAATAATAATAGAGCATGCAAAATCAATACAAGTAGGCCTATGTTAGTCTTTGATTCACCATTCTGGAACTGGCAATTTATTAGTAGTGAAGTTCGATTCTCCTCCCCATTTTAGTTTCGAAGATGGCTCCTAAGCCATTGTACTGCCCGATATTTACCGATACTCCGTCGTACGTTTGCGCAATTCATTTCTTGCTACAGTTAAATTCTTCTAAATGATCAAGTAGAACTTCAGACATTCTTTCGACTGTTCTGTCATCTGAAAGTCCTGTTAATTCTTGTATTTATTATAGTTTATTTTATTTATTTTTATGTAATTTTGTTTTTTATTCATTTTGTTTTTATATTATATCATTTTAAATTATTTATTATTTATAACCAAGGAACTGTATTTAAGAAGGCTACAAGGATACTTGAAAATTCACACACACACTCTTTGACTCCACATTACACTACACAAACACACCCCCACAAGAAACAAAACAAAAGGCGCCAAGACTAGCAACAACCAGCTCTGAAGATGGGTGATAGCAAGGTAATATAAAATTCAACACAAGAAAGACAAATAATACGTTTTCCGAAGTGATATAGTGTTAAAAGTTGTATAATCAAGATGTATATTATTATTTCTTTATTTTAAGAATTTTCTTGCACCAGTATTAGAACATTTTTAGACTCAGTTAAACAAATACTTCACGTTTCAGAAATGTGAAGCAGGTACAAATAATGATTCTTTACTATTTTTAAAGAATTTCCGTGCATCTATACTAATAATAAATCTGTAGCCGAAATTTTTCTGGTAATTTTCGATTTTCCAAAAATAATTGGTCCTAACATACTATATAATTAACTGCCCTGAAACCGAAAATCGCTTTTTTGAAATTTTTGTTTGTATGTCTGTCTGTCTGTCTGGATGTTTGTTACCTTTTCACGCGATAATGGCTGAACGGATTTCGATGAAAATTGGAATATAAATTAAGTTCATTGTAACTTAGATTTTAGGTTATATAGTTAAGAAACATGTTAAAGGAATTAAATAAACCGAAATATCTCGCTTATTATTGATTTCTGTGAAAAATGTTACATAACAAAAGATTCTTTAAAAATGATTTGCGATAAGTTTTATTCCAGGCAAAATTTTAATAGGACTGATATTTAATGAGATAAATGAGTTTTAAAATTAAAATAACTGCCATCTAAGGCGGTGTAATGAAATAAAAAACAAATGACTTCGTCTATAAGGGGCCTTGGACTACAACAATCGAAAGCTATGAAACATAGCGTACAGAGAATGTTTCTGTGTTTGTATGAAGTAATATCGGAACCTAAATTAACCGATTTGTATAATTAATTATTATTTCACCATTGCAAAGTGCAGTTTCTCTAGATGGACATAATGCTATAATCTTTTTCCTTTGTATCCACACGACTGAACTGAGCTGACAAGACGCCAAAACTCAACTATGAGTGCACACAAATGCGAAGGGTCCCGGGATCGATACCCGGCTCCGGAACAATTTTTCCTTGAAATTATTCAAACCTGCTTTATAGGGAGCTACTACCTGAAAGCCAGATTTGTATAATAATGCTATAATGTTATTACAGTAACTTCTGAGTGAATCGAGAACAGGTAAGATTAAAATAGCTTCTTATGCACAGAAAACTTGACAGGCTATTCTGAATATTCGTTTCCTGCATTTCTTAAAATAATGTTTATGTATACATTAAATCTAAATGATGTCCATCTTCATTAAACTATGGTTGCATGTAATAAAAATTAAAAAACATGTTAAAGGAATTGTCATTACACCAAATGAGTGGTCTCTGGACCAAAATAATCGCAATTTAATTATTTAAATACAATTTAAATTTAGTAACATATTAAACGATTTATCCTTCTATCAAACACGAATGTTCCCTGGATCAAATGTCCTATTTTAATTATGTAATTACTTCATATTAATTTCTAACGGGTGCAGCGTAGCGCACGGGTACGGCTAGTTATAAATAAAATTACTTTGTCCACATTTCAGCCCCTTAGCGTAATATGTAGTCCTTGTAACTTATTTGTCTTTGTGCTTTTTAACCCCGAGAGGTTGTACAGTGACAGTCTGCGGTCTCTACACTTGTCATCACGTAGCATTTGAAGACATAAACCTGTCAATAGAGGAGGCGTGGGTTTTTGTGGTGTGGCACTAGACAACACAACTGGTACTGCGCGTGGATGCACGGCTCGCGGAGAATCTCAATCAGACCAGTGTAGTGCGTTGAACTTCGAGTACCTAACCACCCTTTGCTAACCACGCCTGGCGACACAATACTGTTGTCATAGCTATAATTTTGCATTCATATAGGGAAATTCGGATTCAATGCAGTGGCGATTCCTCCATGAAGGATATGAGAAACGATCCTACAGTTTAATTTCGTGCCTCTGAGGATAGCAAACATTTTAATCACAGATTTTGATTTTCAATGCGTCTCGACGTAATAATTTCCTTTAAGCTTCCACTTTCTGTCGTGAGTTGTCGCCACTGCACAGGTCAGAAATAATATCCGAGGAACCATCCAAACATCTTACAGCAAACGGTTTTTTCTAGCAATGAAGTTAGTGGGCAGGGGAGAGTGCGAAGGGAGGGGTATGGCTTGAGTTTAACCGCGTTTAAGGATATGACCGCGTATCCTAATACTACGATCCTTCTTTCTGGGTGATGGAGACCCTGTCAGAGACTACAATAAGAATTTTCAAGTACCCTTGTAGCCTTCTTAAATGCAGTTCCTTGGTCATAAATAATAAATAATTTAAAATGATATAATATAAAAACAAAACGAATGAAAACAAAATTATATATAAATAAATAAAATAAACTATAATAAATACAAGAATTAACAGGACTTTCAGATGACAGAACAGCCGAAAGAATGTCTGAAGGTCTATTTGATCATCTAGAAGAATTTAACTGTAGCAAGAAATGAATTGCGCAAACGTACGACGGAGTATCGGTAAATATCGGGCAGTACAATGGCTTAGGAGCCATCTTCGAAACTAAAATGGGGAGAATCAAACTTCACTACTATTAAATTTCCAGTTCCAGAATGGTGAGTCAAAGACTAACATAGGCCTACTTGTATTGATTTTGCATGCTCTATTATTATTATTATTATTATTATTATTATTAACATTAATACTATTATTATTACTAATATTATATTATTATTAATATTAGTTTCTGTCTTCATCAACATTCGTCAATCCTACATACAAAAAATATCACGAGTCGCCACTGATTCAATGAATAAAACACTAAAATAAATTAATGTCAGCAATTATCATTCATTCACACTTTTCTTCATAAAGGCAGGTCATTCACTGCAAAACCCAGCATTCTACAATATTCTCTTTTCTGCCTTCCTCTTAGTCTCCACATATTATCCGTGTACTCTATGTTGTCTGTCATCTGATATCTTCTTCTGCCTCGAACTTTTTTTCTTCCGTTCACCATGACACATCCATTTCCTCTTCTCTTCCTGATCGCTTTAAGCTTTATTCTTTCTTCACCCACTCTTTCTAGCACAGCTTCATTTGTTATTTTGTCTGTCCATTTCACGCGCTTCATTGTTCTCCATATTCACATTTCAGATGCTTGTAGTCGTTTCTCTTCACTTTATTGTAATGTCCATTTTTCTGCCCGATACAATAACGCATTTCACACAAAGCAGTTCACTAGTCTCTTCATTATTTATTTTTCCAGAGGTCCGCAGAAGATGCTCCTTTTTCTTTTAAAAGCCAATATAACATAATTTTTAAAAACAGCCCTATTGAATCATAAAAATAATAATGAAATCTCACAGGAGATTCAGGTCACTCTACTTTATTTATTTATTTTATATTTATTTATTTATTTATTCCGGTGTAGTTAAGGCCATCAGGCCTTTTCTTCCACAACACCAGAAATACAAATATAATAATAGAAATAAAAAATACACTATAAACGAAGTAAAGCCACAGAAAAATATATACAGGTTGCAATCACACAAACTTTAAATGAGTGATTAAGTATCATACTTTAGAGAAAATAGATGAATAAAAGAAAAACTAGCTACAACATATTTCACGAATGAATGAGAATTAATTTTCTTGCAGAATTCTACAAAACATAGAAAGAAAATGTATAAATTTGCAGAACTTTGAAGATACTGACAGACGAAATTCATTTGGAAACTGAAACAACCTACACTGATCTGCATTCGGGAATAAAGATAATATTGATGATTATAGTGGTGATTATGATGAGATGACTTCCTTATGTTTGGCGAGTTACTGTACCGAAAACAAAGACGTAGTTCTACGTCAGAAATTTGTGCGAAACATTCCGATCATCACCTCCAGTGGACTAGTATTCAGCCACTCATTGTTAAGTTTGTTATTCGTAGCTCAAGACTGAGCTTGTAGGCCAGCCTAGTTGTGGCCGTGTGATTCCATATTAAGGCCTCCCCACACCAACGCGAAATATTCGCAGGCGTGGCGGCGACGAATATTTCGCGTATACAGCGGCAACGAAATTCGCACGTTACCCCACACCGACGCGAAATATTCGCAGCGCTGACGGAGACCAAATTTCGCGTATGCAGAGGAATATCATGTCGTAGCTCCTATGATAGTCAATCAATGGCACTGTTATTTTTATGATTGGCAGGTCAGTGTCTGAGGAAAACATGGAACAAATTTTGAAATCAAAATTGTTTTTAAAACGCGGGGGGAAAAAAAGATACTAATTTGGAAGTGATCTGTTCAAAATAGACATTTAGACCTTCAGAAGTGGTTAGCGGTAAACTTTTTTATTTTTCACGTTAGATGGGGATGAAAGCGAATGAAATTTTGAGAAATAATGGAAATTACTTTTAAAAGTTGCCGCTATTCAAAATCTTTTCTGGTTTTCAAATTACGGCGAGTTAAAGAAAAGAGTATTTTTTACTTGGCGAAGAACTCAAGACAACCTCTTGTCTGCTAATACAGAAATCTTTCCTCTGATTTCAAATCCGCTTACAAAATACTTCCATCGCTTAAATTGTTTTAATTACTGTATGTGTTTTGAAATGTAATAATAAATATTGAAATAAATGTAATTAAAATATAAATAATGCAATTAAAATAAATGTAATCACAATATTAAAATAAATGTAGTTACAATATTAAAATAAATGTAACTGAAATATTAGAATACATTTAATTAAATTATTAAAAGTAAAGAATCAAAATGGCGAACGATGTTACCTAGTATTTAGCCTTAGATGTTGTGCTTGCGGTTGCAAACGTTGTCAAAGAACTTAGAGCTCTGGAGGAGAGAACACATAGAAAGAAGTGTGGGTGAGAAAGTGAAATCGATCTAGAAAAATACAAAAGTGCATCAGAAACAAGAAGTTAAAGATATCTGAAAAGATAAATTACCTATGAAACGAATAGGCCTATTCAGAGAAACATGAATTACCATCCCAGGACATGTAAATAATTGAAAATAGTGAAATAAAATAAAAGATCCTTTATTGGTAATATATTATTTTATTCCTACTCAGAGAGATGACGTTGGAACATTCTCGGTCATTTAGCAATTTTCTAGGAATTGATGAGAGTACGTTCAACAAACTCCTAACACGATATAAATCATTTTAGTGCCGTGAAATCAATACGTTCACATTTGGAAACAATTATTATACTTTAATTGTCCGCGTTTCTATTATAATGTAAATGTCTAAACCCCGTCAATAACGTATTTTTCATGTTATTTTTTTCATCATTAGATACAAAAAGAAAACCATACTGACTTTTATTAAACTTTTTAGAAAAACTAATATTCTCTTGAATGTATAATGGCTACATTCACTAAAATGTGCTCTTAACGCAGAAAGTATCATAAAATTCATACAGTATTTGCACTTCTAAATATATGATCGTGCAAAAATAGTTTAGAATACACGTGTGTTAAGTGCGTAACACAATCTCGAAAACAGAAGAGACTCTACTTCGTCTCGTCTTTAATAACTTTTCTTTGATTCTGTTATAATGCGTCCTTCAAGAGAAGGAAGACAAGAGATGATGCCAAGTCTAAAATCTGGGAGAGGTTTGTCCCACAAGTAGTGATATTCGCGTATGATTAATAAAATTATGCTGTTTATGTGTAAGTGTAAGTGTGAAGCAGTATCTGCTAGGTGTAGATTTTTGCCAATTTTTTCGGCGATGTATAAAATGGAGCGGGAAAGGAACTGGCCACCCTACTCCATTATCTCCTGGCCTAGTTGCCTCATAAGTGGTGCCTTCTTGGTATCATTTGTGAGGTTCAGACTTTTCTTCGGAAAATTGACTAAATAATCCTATAATATTGTATTTAATATTTAAAAATTAATTGCAAGTCGGTTATTTTAACATTATGTAGACAAATATCGCATAATAAAATAAACATTTTATCTTAAGTCCAAAACATTACCAAACGCGAATACTAATGTTAGGAGATACAGCGCGAATCCGTAAGGTTTAATGAAAACAATTAATAGGCCTATTTATGTTTATTGAAACAACTCTTCTGTACTGGCTAATACAAAAGTTCCTAGAGTATTTCATAGGAATAAAATATGAATAAGATTAGTTTTGACAAAAAAAGTTGCTATTAAATATAGACTTATATGTTTGCTTTTAAGAATGAAACCTTCCCTAAATTAAGAAAATTATTAACTTTGAACTATTAGTAAGATGTTAAATGACGCAAAGTTCATATAGGTAGGTTCTCTAGAAATATATTTCTGTATTAAGCAATGCTATGATATTCTGAAGGACAGATAAAAGTCAACAAAGATGCGAATATGAAATCATTCCTTATAGACAGGCCGTATGTAGGCTAGAATTTTTCTCTTAGGATATGTTAAAGATGTGAATAACTTACCACTTTAATTAAATCCCAATTGGATTGCATCTCATATTGCCCTTTTTCCTTACTTACTTGTAATCCTCTAGAATAAATCGTATAAAACTGGATGTTTTCTTACAATTTCTCACAGAACACTATCAAAAAATTCGCGGCGGCAGCGAAAAAAATCGCGCAGGTGGCGAATCTGAATTTCAACGCTGCAGATTCGCAGACGTCCGGCGATATTTTCGCGTCGGTGTGGGCACACTCATATACCGCAATGTACACTGAGGCAGTGGCAACTTTGCGAAGCGAAACATTCGCCACCGGTGCGAATATTTCGCGTCGGTGTGGGGAGGCTTTTAGCTGTGGCGCCGACTGCGTAAGATGCAGACGAGAGGCTGAATAAGATTTGACTAGTGAAGCTAAATAAATCAACTTATCATGGAAAACATGATATTGTACCTCGAACGCAAATAAACATAAAACAAACAAAAGAAAGTTTAAAATAAAAAAGAATATAGAACTAAGAGATCAGTGAACTTCGCTGCTTTTGTCTTGTTTTATCATTAATTATTGTGGTCTTCATTTGTTCCCAGACTTACCGCCATTTTTCTTACGAGTTGTATTTAGATATCAAATGTAACCGTCACTAGTACAGATTTGACACATTCGATGTAGATATCATTATTGTAATTCCTCGTTGAAAATTCTACGGTATTGTCGAGATAAAATGAAATTTAAAGAAATTAACTTATTTTTTCAAGAAAGGGCGTCCTGACCATCTCTGTGGTGTAGAAGTCAGCATGCTAGTCTCTTACGCAGAGAGCCAGGGTTCGTTTCCCTGTCGGGTTGAAATTCCTGGTTGAGGTTTTTCAGGGTTTTTCCTCAAACGTAAGGCAAATGCCAGGAAATTCGGGCCACAACATCCCTGAATATTAATGGCTTCCTTCATCACCAAAATCATATTCATAACAAATCAGTAGTACATATACAACCGCCATCTAATTCACAACAATAGAATCAGTACTCAACAATAATACACAGGCCTTCGGATTTCACAAAAAAGATTAACTCTCGATATGACCAGAGATGTTAAAGCGAATATAAATAACAGCAAAAAAAAAAAAAAGCGCCCTACTTCGTCACACTGCTTTTCTTAAAAGTAATTCGAAACTTAGGATATTCCATATTTCCTGTTTTGAACACATACCGGTAAATGGTTATGTGGTTTTGCAGTTGTAGATACATTGTTTTATTGGACTCCTTAGCTGTTATTAGGAAAAAAAAAAGACAGTTTGATTTTCTGTAGGCGTTGATGATGTGAGGGACTTATGGAGAGGAATGGCTAGATACGAGTCTTCTATAGATCATTTGAGTTGTTAAGAACTCTCGAAGTAGACTATTTTCTGAACTAGTTCATACCTGTGGAGTAACGGTCAGCGCGTCTGGCCTGGGTTCGAATCCTGGTCGGGGCACGTTACCTGGTTTTCCCTCAACCCAATACGAGCAAATGCTGGGGTAACTTTCGATGCTGGACCCCGGACTCATTTCACCGGCATTATCACCTTCATTTCATTCAGACGCTAAATAACCTAGATGTTGATACAGCGTCGTAAAATAACCCAATAAAATAAAATAGATTTTGTGGACTATACAATGAACACAAGTTGCTAAAATTAAACATAATGAAGTGGAAGTGAGTAGGAGAAACATAATTTTAATTGCCTTGAGAACCCTTTGTATGAGTTTCTTTTCGGAGCTCAAAATGTAACAAGATTTATTAAATCAGGGAAATTTTGAGACTTTTACTTGAAGAAGCACTAGAAGAGAATGAGCTATCTGTCAATACTTGCAAAAAATATTTAGAATGCATAATTTAAAAAGTTAGTCATTTTAATTATACAAGTGTCTGCAGAGCCCTAATTTCTATATGTCTTGTTAATGAAGAAACAGGCACAAAAGAGCAGTCGTCAGACTGGTGGATTTTACTGGTGAAATTAAAAACTTCTTCTTCTTCTTCTTCTTCCTATCAAGGATGGGTAAATCCCGTTCCGAGACTAACGGAATTGCGAAGTCCATCTTGTTTGTGGCCGACCAATATCTCGTCTGCCTTGGGGTTGATAAAAACATGCTTGCCGTGGGAAACGATCAGGGGGCATCCGTTGTAGAGGTGGGGAAAAAATAACGTAACAGTTATTTTGGAACCGTTCCTTGTTTGGAACTGTTCCAAAAAGTAACAGCACCTTGGAACACTATGTTCCAAAATAACAGTGTTGCTCTGACCTAGTACGAAATACTTGCGGTTACAAATACTCGTTTCACTTTGGAACTACATTATGACAACGCCTGTTCCACAGAACGGAACATGTTTGGTACTATTGAAAGCAGTGACGCCAACTTTTGAAAACAGTAGGTGGGCTCAAACATTTGACGAGCCTTAAGTTAAATAAATCTCACGATAAATTATTGGGTGGGCTCGGATTCCACGAGCCCATATAAGTTGGCGCCACTGTTTGAAAGCAGAATTAGGAATCCTTTCGTCGTATTGAAATAAATGTTGGAAACTAAAGTAAAAGATAAATAGTAAAGATACGAAGATAGTCTTTAAAAAATGTACACACTATCTTGGAACTGATGTTAATTAAGTATAGGATTCTATCAAATAACATAATGCCTGTATTATAGGAACTACATTGTGAATTTTATCAAGGGAGATGAAAATATATAGGTTATGTTTTATTTCCAAATATTTTACAGTTTTAGTTTCATTGCCAATTCTTGAAATTAAACTAAAATCTGTTGAAACATGACTGTATTATTGAAGTTCTTTTGTTTAAAAAAAAGTACAACGGTAAATTTTCATATTTCATTACAATGAGATTATTATTCTTCATGACGATACATTATTAATATGAATTTTAGCACGGCCAAAATTATTATAGCTTTTATTTACGCATTTTTTTGAGAAATTGAACACTACTGTGACCTTCAGCTGAGCAGAAGAGGAAGAATAGGTTAGGTTTTATTTACCACTGGGATCCATTTCGATTTCGTGACCAATTTACAAATAATTTAAAATTACATTACATTTCCTGCTTCGAACAAACCTGATCTACGAATTCAATTTAGCATTAGAAAAGATTTCATTTCCAGGAATTCACATCTCGACTCATTATGACATCGTACTGCATTACAAGTATGTGACCATTTAGCGTCCGTACATGTTCTTAAATACCACTGTTACATTACATACTAGTAGTACGTGGCTCTTCCACTGTTACACTAAATACTCCTGTTACAAAAAATACTTGCTGTTACAAAAAATAACTTGCTGTTACAAAAAATACTCGATGTTATGGAAGTACATTATGAGTCATGACTATAAAATAACGTAACGGCCTGTTCCAAACCAACACTGTTACATTGCATACTAGTGGTACTGTACCTGTTATACAAAATACTTGCTGTTACATGTTACAATATTCTCGATGTTATGGAACACGGTCGACTTGATGATACCTTCGCTTTCAAAGGTGAAGCGAAGCTAGCATCAAGTCGGCCGTGTATTGAACTACATTATGACAACCGTTGCTGCAGTGTTATCAATTTACCGACTTTGTCACTAGATCTGGCTACTTTTAACAATTTTCAGGGACAAAATAAATACCAACTTTTTATCCTGAACTGGCGTCTTACATTAATACGTGTATAACGTAACTGGTTTCGTGGTGTCAATACTGTCAGTATGACTTCTGGACTTTCTCATGGCCCTCGACTTATACTAGTGCCTTTTTTACCCAAATGTTTGCATAAACTACTTTGACTAAAGGGTTTTAACAAAAATAAATTGTGTCACACGCTTCACAGAATGACAGAACTGAATTTAGGGACTTGACTCTGGAGGAGTTTCGTTCATTCCTGGTGTGTTTTATTTTGGTACAGTTTCCACATTAAATATATATATCTATAAAATATATGGTGGTACTGTTATTTTGGAACTGTTATTTGGAACCTAGTATTTTCATGGAACTGGAACAGTTGGAACTGTTACGAGAAAATAACAACTTTTCCCATCTCTAATCCGTTGTACATGCATATACCATTGTTGTTGATAGGTATGAATTCTTCGACCATATTTGTTGTTTTAAGTTCTTTCCGTATGTCTTCGCTTCTCATTCTATCCCTTAATGTGACTCCCAGAGTGTGTCTTAGGAACCTCATTTCTGATGCTTCTATTCTTTTTCGATCTTGTTGTCTTAGCACCCATGTTTCACTTCCATAGCGAAGGGCCGGTTTTGATATAATGTTATGCATCCTGATTTTTAGATCTTGTCTCATATTCTTTCCGAAATACCTGTTTATGCATCCATTTAATTTATTGTATTTCTGGACATTTTCTTCTAGATCATTATTAAATGTAAATGCTGAAATAGTACAGCCAAGATACTTAAATGCATGAACCTGTTCTATTATTTCTAAGTCTATCATTATTTTAACTCTTCGTTGATTCTTTCCATGCATGGCCATTGATTTTGTCTTTCTAGTAGAAATTTTCATATTATACATCTCTAATATTCTATTTAAAGTAGTAACATTTGTCTGTAGGTTGTCTTCAGAAATTAAAAACATATAGCCTATATATTTTGTTGAATATCATGATGTGAATGAAAAAAGGAGAGCTGTGCTATTTCACTGTACTGAATAATGTCCTTGAAAGCATGATGCGACAAATAAATAAAAATACAGGGTGATTCACGAGGAAAGGTAAAAAATTTGGGATGTGAAGTCTGAAGTCATTTTGAGTCAAAACGTTCATATGAATATAGGTCCGTTTTCGAACGGTTACGGAGATATGGATCTTTGATTTCACAAAAAATTGTGAGATTCCATTGTACTAACTCGCATTTAGAGAGATAAAGGACAAATTTAAAGTTTATATTCACTTATGCATACATACCTAATATTCTAGATGTCGGGGTCGATGTTTTCGCACATTTTCAAAGGTACCTCCTTCTGCTTCAATGCACTGTTGCGCTCGGGAGTGAATCGCGCTCATCTCTGGAGAGAGTTGCACATGGCTGTTCTTTATGGGGCGTGCAGCATCAAAAATAGGTAGATTAGGCCTCTCTCGTTTTCACCTTCCTTTGGTATACCAAGTCTTTCATCCAACCCCATAGACAATAAATAGTCTTCGATATGGTACTCTTCTGTTTGGAAAGCGTCGTTCATATTCAGCGTCGGCACACAAGGAACTTCCATCGCACAAACCATAAACTTATACAATCTCGGCATATTCTGCAGTAGAAAATTTATAAGGCATCTTGAAAAACACAACTTAACACTTCCGATAACTGTACCTGTATAACTGCTGTACTGTAAGTAGCTGACTGAAGTGTTGTGAACGGATAAGCGATAGTGTATTCATGTTATGTGCAGAATCTGTGTCATTACATCAGATAAGGACAGGCGATTGGACATTTGTAATACCCCATCACCCGGTTTGTGAGGTGAATGAACTTATCCACGTCGCTCACAATGTAGATTCCAATGTTACGTCATTCATCGCGATCCGTGACCTTGTCTCACATCTCACGTCAGCAGCATATGGTAACGTCTGATTTACATTGGGGCGAGACGTTTTACCAAAAGAATGCATCTAGCTCCGCCATCGTTCGAAAACGGACCTATGTTCATATGACATTTTTTTACTCAAAATGGCCTAAGATATCGTATACTAAATTTTGGACCTTTCCTCGTGAATCACCCTGTATATACAGCACCTATTCCTACTGTGTAAATACCAAGTCGATTGCTGCTTTTAGTGTACGAGTTTCACCAATTGTGTGAGATCGTTTAGATTTGGCGATCCTATGGGATACTTGAAATGAATCGAGGACATACTTGTTAAATAATTGACACTTTGCTTTGTTGTTTTAAAATTTGTAAGCTTTCTGTAATACATTTTGTTAGTTTGTTAAAAAAATCTTATCTTTGGTTTGAGGTACGTTCTTAACTAAGGCTTTTTGCTTTCTGCACCTAAATGGATAAAAAAATATCACATATTGAGAACGACCCTAATAAAATTGAAAAAAAAAAAAAAAACCTCATCATACCACCTTACACTCCACACTGCGATAACGTCTTCTCTCCAGTGGACGAAGTCTTGATTTCATTTTTCCTTTCAGCACCAATTGATAATAATAATAATAATAATAATAATAATAATAATAATAATAATAATAATAATAATAATAATAATGAATAAATTTATTGCAAGAACAAATTTACATTTTGTTTTGTTTTTTTAATCTCTCTAGCACCCCCAGGAAGAGTGTGATCATCAGACATCGGATTCTAGGGCAAATGCCTATTTTGTTTCTTTAGGAGAAAAGTAAAAATAATTATTAATATTTGTGTTTCATGGAAATTGAAAGGTATTCAAAGAGTTTTATAGTGCCCTAAAATGCCCTAAAACGGTTATTAGAGCCTAATTTGTTAATATTCGCCTAAAAATGCCTAACTCGCTGTAAAGTTTCGCATTTTACTCTTACTTTTTACAATTTATACATGCATTCACTGCAAAATTTAAGGCATTTAAAAAGTGGAAAGTTTGCTTCACACCGGCCATGAAACCATTGATAAAGGAAACAAAATATTTTGAATCTCACGACACTCGCAATAGATTTCACCGAATTTAACATGTTTGGAGGCATAAATGCCGACAAAGAACCAACCTTAGTTTTGAAGCAGGCAACAATCACAACATGTGCTGCTACCGATTCAGAGATATACTATACTATAAAAATGACTGTTTTCGGTCTGAAACCGATTAGCTGTACTGCCCTTCAGAGTGTCATAAAATCACAATTTTTGGAGAAAGAGTGTTTTTGAAATATTTATGAAAAGTCGTAAAACTGCGAATTAGTAGGGTAAACCGTTACAAAATATTTAAAAGAATGGCCCTCCTAGTGTTAACACTACCAGGAAATGCAACAATAAGTGTAACTTTGTATTTTTGTCCAATTGAATCTCAATAACAACGGTTCATTTGAATGCTCGTTAACAGTTGCTCTTTCCCTCACCTTATTTATGTTGAGAAGTTTTGAGCGGTAGGACGTTTTCCTGTGAAGTTTAACGCGATAATGCCGAAAAATATAAGTTCAAAATCTACATTGATCCGGCAATGGCTAACAGAATATTCAGAATTCACTTATGATGGAAAAATAATATTCTGCAAGATTTGTAGCAAACGGATATGTAACAATAGTTGAAATATATAAATTCTATTAATTTTAATGAGTAGGCCTATAATATTTATACATTGACTGAGGTATAATTCTTTTTAAGACCACTACACTTTAACCTTTTAAATTCCGATAGTTAAAGTATTTGCAGGTCATTAAAATTTTGATTGTTCGAACCCACTAACTTTGTGATAGAAATACAGCAATACAACAATTAGGATTTTATTTTAATTCAGTTTACTTTCCATTTTTAGATTTCGCAAGAAAAGAAGTGCCACCTAAAGCAGCATGTGCAAGGAGCGGCTCATAAGGCTAAAGCTCAGCAGAAAAATCAACTGCAACAAACTTTACTAACACAGCCTACTTCATCCAATCTCAGCAGCAATTTCTATGCTGATTTAACCAGAGCGTTTGTTGCTGCTAACATTCCCTGGAATGCAATTGAAAATCCGGTTTTAAGACAGTTTTTACAAAAATACTGCAAACAAAATATCCCATCTGAGTCGACCCTAAGAAAAAATTACTTAGACAGAATATACAATGAAACTTTAGCTTCCATTCGGGAGGATATAGGTGATTCTTACATATGGGTCTCTGTGGATGAAACCTCAGATCCTATGAATAGGTATATAGCAAATATGGTAGTAGGAAAACTTAGTCCTGATGGACCTTCGATTCCACACCTCGTATGTGTTAAGGAACTTTCGAAAGTGAATAGCCAAGCCATTGCTTATTTTGTAAATAAAGGCCTACAGTCTTTATACTCAGGTAATATAGACGATTCTAAAGTTCTGTTGTTTTGTACTGATGCTGCCTCATACATGGTTGCTGCAGCTCCACTTCTTAAAACATTTTATCCTAACCTCACGCATGTAACCTGTCTAGCACATGGCCTTCACAGGGTTTCTGAAACAGTCCGGAATGAATTTCCTCTTGTCAATTCGTTTATTTCTAACACAAAACAATGTTTTTGTAAAGCCCCATCCAGGATTTCAATATTCAGAGAGAACTTTCCAGATATCCCACTCCCACCTCAGCCGGTTGTTACACGATGGGGAACCTGGATTCAGTCAGTGGTGTATTATTCTAAGTATTTTAAAGAAGTGGTCACAGTTATTGATAAATTACCTGAAAATGATAGTGCAGCGTGTGTGAAAGCAGTGAAAGATTGTCTGAATGACTCACGAGTGAAAAACGATATTGCCTACATAACATCAAACTTTTCTTTCATACCTGCAAGCATTGAACAATTAGAACGTGAAAAACAATCTCTTTGTAGCCAAATAGCAATAGTAAAGGAAGCTCAAGTGAACATACATTCTGCTTTGGGCGAAACTGGGAAAAAAGTTAAAAATAAGTGGGACAACGTATTAAATAAGAATGTAGGATTTTCATTGTTGGAAAAGATATCAAGAGTGATATCGGGGGAAAGTGTAAATGTTCCAGTAAGTATTGATGTTTCTATTGTACCAAATTTAAAATTTGCGCCTCTCACATCAGTTTCGGTTGAAAGAAGTTTTTCTGCTTTCAAAATGATTCTCAGTGACAAAAGGCAAAGTGTGGAGAATTTAGAAAAAATTCTGGTGGTGTACTGTGCAGATAATTATAATAAAGTCTGAGCATGGAACTGAATTTCAATAACTTAAAATGAGTAATCTTGATATCAATAATCATTATTTCATTAGTTTCAATATATTAAATTTGTGCAGCTCTTTTTATAAATATAATATAGTATTCTTTTTTAATGTTTAAACATACTTTTTTGGCGTATTTTAGTGTATAACTAAAAATTTCAGTGAAAGAAATAAGTATGATACCTTGATGTGCCTAAAATGCCTATTTTCATTAAAATAGAGCCTAATTTTACAAATTTTGAGCTTATTTTAGGCTCCTAAAACTGCAATTTTTAGTGCCTAAAAATCCGATGTCTAGTGATCATACTCCGGAGTCATTCCACTATCAAACCTCCGCGTATCACAGTTTCAAGACTCCTGTTCTACACGGTAATCGGAATAGGAAAATTTTCGTCTTACTGTAAACTAACAATGACAGGCGTACTTTTTATTCATTTTGTAAATGTCTAAAAAAACTAACGTCTTCCCGAGGTGAGTTATATTTTCGATTTCAAGATCCAGATTCATGGCCAAAGATAGTACATATACTGATGCGCGAAGGTATTCTGTTATACGCGTGACATACAAAGCATAAGCCTGATATCACTAACAACTTGAAAGATGGGAAGCGCCTCACAAGAGACGTGTATGTATGTGTTTTAAATGAGCATTCAAGAAAATGATATTAACAATATCTTCAATGGAAACATGTTACAGTAATTCAATTGTTGTGAAAGACGAAGACTCTATCTTGAGAATGCATGTAGCGTCTTCTTGGCACTCTTTATGTACAGAGTGGTCGAGAAGTGGGGGTACCCCGCCCCTTTATTTCGCGAAGATTTGTGGTAGCGTATTGGTAACCTTGATAACCACGCAGTGGGAATAATAACCGGTATCGCACAACGGAAGAGTTACGAGCAACTATGGAAGATGTCTTCTATCACGCACGTGACCTTCCTTCCCGGATTATCTGCACAAATTATCTGCCAGAACACGGTATAAAATTCAGCCGTGTTTCGAAATTGATGGTCTCCATACCGGTGTTCGTCGAATATAAAGCGGGATATGCCCACTTTTCGGCCATTCCGTTGAAAAGTTCACAATATGAGTTGCGAGATGGGGACGGAGAAATAGAATATAAACCAATAGAAAGAAGTGATTTCGACATTCTTACTTGTGTATTTCTTCTTCAGCACGTGTTTGGTTGACGCTGTCCAAGTAGCACATGGTAATGGCTGGGAAGAGGGTGTTCCACTCCCGGTAATCCTTCTCGAGGGATACCACAGTCGGGTTTTCATTGTAGCGCTCCCAACTGCCGAGCACCAGAAGCATGGCGTTTGCAGCGGCCACCGTGAACACGGCAGCCCAGAACAATCTGCCGGAAATAGTATTGTACATGAAGTTCTATAGGCATCCGACAAGGAAAACTCAGTGCGCAGAAACCAGCGGGCGTGAATGTCTCCCGCAGATGACATATGCTCCCGTTCCCAGCATGCTCTCACGCCTACTGCAGGGAGGTAAGAGGGCTATAGCATGCGCGTCGCGAGGAGTCCGAGCTGAGTTTTGCTTGCAGGATACCTATAGATCTAGCAGTATGTTGCGCGTATCTATGAGGTTCGGGTTCGGTACCCGGCCAGGTCTCCATGAAACTTTGAATAAAGTAGATATTGCAAAGGGGTTTTATCGTGGTACTCCCGTTTCCCTCCGTCATTCAATCAATACTCTCCACCTTCAGGTCATTTCATGTATAGTCTGCAATAATTGAAAATAGGCTGGGGAGAAGTCTTGTTCGTGGTACGAGTTTCCGGTACCGAAATATGAAAGGCTTGGGCTCCGGATCCTGGAGCTTATTAGGGTGCTTCTCCGAGGATGCGACCTGCCTCTGTCAAAGATGACGCAGGATAACCCACCTGTTATAATCTGATTCACAAATGCCACCCAGGCAATCTGTCGGATCAATCATCGCGCACAATGGGCCGAAGTGAAACGATCCGTGCCATATGCGACCTCTAACAACCAAGGCAAGGAATGTGTTATCAGTACCGGTAGGTATACAGCATGGAAATGAAATAATCCTGCAGATTGAAATGGACGATAGGTACATTTAAATGAAAATAAAACCTATATTACGTTTTGTAATAAAATACTTTTTATTACATACAACATCAGGTATTCGTTCTGAAAATCTGCAGGATTATTTCACTTCCACCCCGTATATTATACACACAAAGATAATTACTGAGTCGACCTCTGTAGCGTAGTTGGTATAGCGCTGGCCTTCTATGCTCGAGGTCGCGGATTTGATCCCGGCCTAGGTCGATGATATTTAAGTGTCTTTAAATACGACAGGCTTATGTCAGTAGATTTACTGGCATGTAAAATAACTTCTGCGGGAGAAAATTCGGGCACACCGGCGACGCTGATATAACCTCTGCAGTTGCGAGCGTCGTTAAATAAACCGTATATTTTTTAATTTACTGAGAGGCTACAACATGTCCATAATGTGTGCATACGATTCACCTGCAATACTCGTAAATTTGACCATATAACACCTTCCCTCCAGTTACTTTCATGGGTGCGTCAGAAGGAACGAAGAACAATACATTCACTGTCTCTTCTGTTTGGAATCATGCATACTTCTACTCCGAATTATCTGTTATTGCTCTTTCAATTTCTTACAACTCTTCGAAACCGACATCAAGCACTTCTTTCTATCTGGAATTCGTTATCTAATGACGTCAGGGACTGCCGGACTTCATCACAATTCAAAATTAAATTGGAAAATGTTGTCTTAGTTTATGTTTTTAGGTATTGCTAGAAGTATTGATTTGTGTTTTTTTTCTTTTAATTTTTTTATCTAGATTAAAATTGCAAGTCTCTTGTTTATGTTAGTTAATTAGTTAGATTACAATTAATTATGATACTTAATCACTCATTTAAAGTTTGTGTGACTTGCAACCTGTGTATGTTTTTGTGTAGCTTTACTTTGTTTATAGTGTTTTTTCTCTCTCTCTTTATTTCTTGTGTAGCTTTACTTTGTATATAGTGTATATTTTTCTCTGTTTATTTCTATTATTGTATTTGTATTCCTCGTGTTGTGGAAGAGAAGGCCTGATGGCCTTAACTACATCAGAAGAAATAAATAAATAAATAAATAAATAAATAAATAAATAAATAAATAAATAAATAAGCCAAGCAAGCAAGCCAAGCAAGCAAGCGAGCAAGCAAGCAAGCAAGTCAAGCGAGCAAGCAAGCAAGCAAGTCAAGCGAGCAAGCAAGCCAAGCAAGCAAGCCAGCAAGCCAAGCAAGCAAGCCAAGCAAGGAAGCCAAGCAAGCAGGCCAAGCAAGCAAGCCAAGCAAGCAAGCAGGCCAAGCAAGCAAGCAGGCAGGCCAAGCAAGCAAGCCAAGCAAGCCAAAGCAAGCAAGCAACCCAAGCAAGCAAGGCAAGCAAGCAGGCAGGCCAAGCAAGCAGGCAGGCCAAGCAAGCAAGCAAGCCAAGCAAGCCAAGCAAGCCAAGCAAGCAAGCAAGCCAGCAAGCAAGCCAAGCAAACAAGCAAGCAAGCAAGCCAAGCAAGCCAAGCAAGCGAGCAAGCAAGCCAAGCAAGCGAGCAAGCAAGCAAGCCAAGCAAGCAAGCAAGGCAAGCAAGCAAGGCAAGGCAAGGAAAGGCAAGCAAGCAAATTTCTAGTTTAATGGGCTTGGAGTTTACACTTCGATACATATCTGGATTAATATCAAATGTTAAACAGCTACCAATGGGATTAGTTTCTTATCAATATTCACAATATCTTGAAATGTAACTCTGATCTTTCATCTGGGCGACTCAAGTTCCATTCTCGGCCAGGTCATGAGAAATTTTTGTTAGTTAAATTAGACATTACAGAGAGTTTCTCTCGGGGTGCTCCTATTTTCCTCGATCATTTTACGAATAAATTAGCTTTCCCACAATTTCATTAATTTATCGTCCGCTATATTTAAATATAGGCTGAGGTGAAGTATTGGGGGTAGCACGGGTTTGCGACGCTAATGTAGGAAGAGTATAGTGCTCCGGGCGTAGGAGATTATCAAGTATCCTGACGCTGTCAGGGCTAAAGAAAAATTGCGTAGGGGAAAGTTGGCCAAAACGGGATACTTAACACGGAATCTTGTATATTTCCTGTTGAAGTGATAGGAAACAATTCTATTTTTACTTATGAATCCTCTATTCTATGTACTTTCATAATACATTTTGATTTTCACTTCTAATGATATAGTTGAAGTGGGAAAACAATTTTCTTGGAAAGTGCGCAAGTATCCCGTTTTGGCCGCCTAGTTGGGTAAAACAGGATACTTAATTAAAATAAAGAAAATATTGTTAAGGAACTGAAAAAATGTGTGTGTTTTTATTATAATGCATAATAAACACACCAAAAAATATTTTACATCACCTGTCAACCAGACCTTCAATAAAAAATAAAAAGAAGGAAAGCTAAGGAATGAGAATGTATTTATTTTTAACAGTTTTTGACAAAAAAATAACAGTTGTTGACAAAATTATACCCATGGATGTCTGGAGTGCAGTGTGCTATCATGTAATCGGTTTCGTACAGTTTGATTGGATACGCGTCTCCCTGTCGCAGTTTGAAAGTCATTGTTAATCATGCCAGCAGTATTCTCAGCGTTTCTCGTGGCAATAGTTCCCAGATATCGGTCATCACATTCTGTTGTTGCACGTGGACGACCATTACGAGACATGTCGTCGACAATATCTGGGTTTCGGAAGCGATTCCAGGTTCGTACCACATCACTCTGGTTCAATCCTAAGCGGCTCGCTACTTGCCTTGAAGACAGTCCTTCCTGACATGGAGAAACAATCCTAGCACTGTTGAAGTCCGTAATTGACCGCCTTGCTATTGTTAAACCTCTTTAGAATGAAAAACTGTTTTACCCTGAGTTATTCGCTGAGAGATGAGATTTCTTGCACTTCTGTTTACATCTGTTTACTTTTTCAGTCGGTTTCTAGGGTAGACTTCTACTGTTTCTCAACATTGTTTACGTTTTTCAGACAGTTAAAAGGATGGCTTTCAAATGTTTTATGGATATTTCTTGAAGTGGAGCGTAAATACCACTTCTACAGGTAATGCAAAACTTAAATGTTTAAATGAAGAATATCAAATTATTACATGTAAGGTCTATCCTTTTGTTGACATTGATTCATAGTCCTATTGCAGAATTTTTCATTTACAAAAGTTACAGTAGAATTATTCGCTATCTTCCGATTCTATACTACTGCACGCCTGATGAGCCCATTCTTGGCATTGAGTACACTTATTTCATCATCCCTTTTCAGATTTTGAATTAGAGAATTCGTCGTCTCCATCCTCTTCTTCCTAACTACTGTCATTGTTGGTTGTCATAGCGAGAACATATTCAATTCGGAATTTAAAGTGAAATCCCACATATGCAATGCAAGTTGGATAAAACGGGATAGGATACTATCCCGTTTTGCCAAACCATAGGGTATCCTGTTTTGTGCGACTAGGAGTTGTAAAGAAAAACATAGCGTCACAACAAAACGGTAAAAGCTACAGGGGTTTTCTTTACAAAGAATTAAAGACTAATAATGTTTTATTTATATAAGAGACTTACCTCTTCAACTCTGCAAATTTAATCCCAGAATGTGCCAATTAAAATCAGTCGAAACAATTTAGTTAAGCAGCTGATTTTAAACTTTTCTCTACACAACAAAAATTAACGTATTCGTTCTGCATGTGAGCACTGCATAATGTCCCCTTCTAGTCTAAGAACGAAGTCCTCGCATCATTCGGTAAGTTGCAGCACTTTCCAACGAAATAAGTCGGGTATCCCGTTTTATCATACTATCCTGTTTTATCCAACTCTCCCCTACCTGCCTACGAATCCCAACCAGGTCACCTGTCGGACTTGGACAATCATCTCACTGCGTATAGAGTGCGCAAAGAAGCCTGAGTGCAAAAGATAAGCCAAGCCTAGTCTATTGACGTAAAGTCATATCAGTGATGAAATTGAAGATAAAATTTCTGTTCGTCAATTGAGTTCACTTTTCAAAAATAGACTTTTGTGTATCTCTTTGAACTTAACATTTCCAACATTTCGGATCGACGCTAAATAACCTCGTAGTTGATACAGCGTCGTTATTTACTAAAAAAACATTTCGGGACTACATACAAGTTCCATCATCAGGGAGGATAGGTATGACCAGAGGGTCGTCTACGCTATTGGGCTCATTTGGTGTTGTTTATATAAGAAAATTAAGTCTCTAAATACATAATGTTAACCAGGCTAAGATGGGCAGGACCCCTGATAAGGAAGGAAGAGGCAGAGATCCCAAAGAAAGTAATGCTAACACAGCCCGATGGGACAAGAAGGAAAGGAAGGCCGAGATCAAAATGGATTGATGGAGTGGATGATGAGGCGAGAGCTCTTGGGGTGAGAAACTGGACGATGGTAGCTTTGGATCGCGATGGCTGGAGACGAGTCCTTGAGGAAGCCAAGACTCAGCAATGAGTTGTAGAGCTACTGATGATGATATTGATTATATAAGAAAATTAATTGCTGGAGTCAAATGAGATATTCAAATAACATGAACATAAAATATAAAGAGTGAATCAAAAGTCTGGAATCATATAAATATGTTCCATATGCTTGATTTTCGATTACTATAGGTGTTACCAATATTTGTAAGACCAAATGCTCTAGCAGAGACACACTCCATTCTAGCCCTCTGCTATCTCAAAAGCCGCCATTTTGGATGCAACTTTGAAATTTTAAATGGAAAGGGGGACAAATAGGTACTCAAAATCATGTGAAATTTTCTGAAAAATTCAATGGTGCCATCCGTTTTAAGATATCACTAATCGTTTTCAAGTTATTTAAAGGTAACTGTCTGAATGACACATTATTGCATCTACAGATATTTTGTAACATGGTACAGTACTAAGAAGGCTTTGGAAAGGTATTTTACGCAATTCTGGTAATTAACTTCTCCTACTTTACTGTTTGGTTAACCTGTGACAGTTTCAATGCATTATTGTGATTATTTTGAAGCTTTCCTATAACAAATTTCTTGATTTTCGTAATGGCATTATCGAAAGAGGGAAGAATTGATATTATTTATTCTGGTGGGTCAAGCCACATAAATGTTGCAGGAGACTAGACGAACAGTTCCCTGGACATTGGATTGTTCGGCATTGACCACTAGAATGGCCGGCCAGGTCGCCAGATTTAACACTCCTTGATTTCTTCTTTTGGGGTTACATAGAGAGTTTGGTATATGAAGAGAAAATTGAGAATGTAGAGATAACATTTTGTAGCATTTCAAGGTGACTTTAGCACAGGCTTCAATGATACGGTTTTTTAGAAGTTCAAAGACAATACTTAAATTTCGCTTCGAAAAGTAAAATTTAGATATAAAAGCAAGTGAATTTAATGTTCGACGTCATAATGACGTAGTGCTTCCATCCCACAGCTGCACAGCTGCTCCATGTGGAAAATGCAGAAATCATTCATTCATTGCTAATTACATTTCGTTTCAAACCTGTGATTTAAAAAAAAATGTTAAATGAAATGGAAGGAATCACAGATGAAAGTGTAGGCTTATATCAAAGAACTTGGTTACAAATATAAAGAAGTAGCAAAAATTAAGAAATCGGACGTCGTCTAGATTTCGGTAAAGAAGAAGAAATGGCACGAAATTTAGAGCACAAAATGTTTAAGTAATACTGTGAACACCCCATACAAACAGTCGACCACCTATTATTTGAGTGCCCGCTATAAGAACGCAAGAGATACCGGCTAGGAACCCGTCTTAGCATGTGCGATATAACTTTCACATCACCCATAACAAAAGTTCTTGTGAAGCAATGTTGCTTAAAGGAATTCCACAGATTTATCACTGATGTGTTTAAGACCTTGTAGGAAATAACATTCTTCAATGTAAGCAACAGTGTCCTATTTATTCTTCTGGGAGCGAAATTTGTAACTTTTAAATGTGTGGCTACTATGTTGAAGTGTATGTGTATGTGTTGTGGCGGATGCTTGATTTGTTATGTATGCGAGTTGTAGTTATGGGATGCTTGATTTTATCGCAATGTCTTAATTATGGTTTGATTGTGTTTCTATGACAATTGTGTATTAATTCATGATGTATGGTACGCAAAGATGCGTATTTGCGTTATAGAGGTCGGCTTTTAAGAAGTGTTACGTATATGTGTTGTTATTGCTTTTTTGTATATCTGAAGTTGATGCCTGATGTTTGCCTTGCAATCGCAATATCTAAATTACGGATTGTTTATGTTTTGTTTTCATTGTGTAAGCTAATTTATGTTTCTTTTCCATTTGTCGTTATGCTTATCTTCTTTTTGTGTAAAACTATAGCCCTAGCATACAAATGTAAAATAGGGCTAACCCCCATTGGAGATACAATAATAATAATAATAACAACAACAATAATAATAATAATAATAATAATAATAATAATAATAACGTGAAAATTGAATTAACGTATTTACTCGAATCTAATGCGCACTTTATTCAGCTGAATTGTCTCCAAATTCAGAGTGTGCATTAGAATCGATGGCGCACTAGATTCGTATGCAAACTTGAAAATTCTGCTTAGCTTTGCGTATGCTTAGGCTCTGTTCGGATTATAATTAATGCCGAAAACCATGAAAACAGTCAGGCTGCAAGAGAATTCGATGGGTATAAGTGAACAACATTCGCTTATAGCGCCAACACAAGAAGAAGTTCAGCGACCCACGAAAAGGAAGGCATCCTGAGTTAGAGATTTTGAAATTCATACAGGAAAGGCGGAAAAATGAGCTCATTGTGATTAGTGACACAATTAAAAGTATCTACAAAGCTAATGAGGTGGCTACAGCCCGTGGTATATCAAGGCAAGTATAGACAGGTAGATGGTTGAAGTAAAATTAAATTTCGCACCAGCTTTGCACCTGCGCATTACATTCGCTGGTAAACTTTTTTTTTTTAATTTAAAGCCTTTAAAAATTAAGATGCACCTTATATTCGAGTAAATACAGTATAATATTTTAACTTCATATTGAATAAAATATATTAATATGGACCTAAGGTTATAAGCCATTTTTATTCAAAGACGGAAAAAAATCATAGTCTATTGTACCGAACATAATTTTATTCTCAAATTATATTCTACAAAGTTACATAAATATTTACAGAGTAATCAATTAAAAAAAAATCAAATCTTCCTTCTTTATTGATTTTCAGATATTCAGAGTTATAGTAATAATAATAATAATAATAATAATAATAATAATAATAATAATAATAATAATAATAGGCCTCCTATAACAGTGATGAGGAATTTAAATTTAAAGTAACACATACATAACTTCAAAATAAAGTAGTAAAGCAGGAGATAATTTTGAGGTTATGATTTCAGGGTCATAACTTGAGAATGAAAAAAGCAAAGAATATGACACAATGCATAATCCATGAATCCTTGGAAATTGTCATCTTATAAATCCATTCAGTCCTTAAACTTTATCGTAGTAAACAAATGTCTCAGTTATTGTGCAGGCATAATTGAAGGGTTCAGAACCATAGTGAGCCAAGCGCCATTTACTAAAACCGTAGAAAATAAGGGTTAAAATGAAGTTATTACCATAATTCAATGGAAACATATAGCAAGTAATATAAAGTATACACGTTAAAACTAAATTATATGTCAATCTTCATTAAACTATGGTATTCACTTAACTTTGACCATTGCTTTCTCCGTTTTTAATAAATGGGGCTTGGCCCACTATGGCTCTGAACCCTTCAATTATTTTTTATTTTATTTTATTCGGTTATTTTACGACGCTTTATCAACAGCTTAGGTTATTTAGCGTCTGAATGAGATGAAGGTGATAATGCCGGTGAAATGAGTCCGGGGTCCAACACCGAAAGTTACCCAGCATTTGCTCATATTGGGTTGAGGGAAAACCCCGGAAAAAACCTCAACCAGATAACTTACCCCGACCGGGAATCGAACCCGGGCCACCTGGTTTCGCGGCTAGACGTGCTAACCGTTACTCCGCAGGTGTGGACCCCTTCAATTATATCACTAAGTGAAGTATAAGGCTTGTCTTCACGTGTCTTAAATCTTACTAGTTTTTGGCTAAGTTACGACTGAAGTAAGTTAAGTTGAGACTCTGAATGAAAGTTCTGCGTTTTCTACCTACTTAAGTCCGATGTAAGTGAAAGTGAAGTTGAAGTGACGTTTCTCAATACGCCTTAACACTCATTTCCTACAAATGTGTTTAATGTCTAGGCGATGTTAATACAACTAACCAGACAGGACAAGCCCATATTATTATTTTTGTTTCTACGAAAGACATGTGTACATTTTCCCCTTGAGCACACAATGCAATAGGTCGTTAATCCTCAGTACAACAATCGTCAGTTTCCAGATTCCTATAAAGCATTAGAATAATAACAGATGTTTAATTTTTATTATAGTGGACTTACACATAAGGAGAAAACGAATAGTTTTGTTCACTTACGATTAAACAAGATGTTTAAGTTAACTTTCAGAAGAACACGGTCGACTCTACTAGAGTCGACCGTGAGTAGAGTCGATCGTGCAGAAGAATAATTCTTTATTTTTTTATTATGCTTCATTAACCTTTAAAAAGTAGGTCTTACAGACAGGTAATCAGAATCATGTCTAGATACCAACCACGTATCTAAAGTGAAACTGGGAATTGTACTATTTTGCCTTTAGGTTGTTCTGCTGACTACCATTATCGCATCTCTTAAGCTCCTTGCTGGGAGGTGGACAGTTATTTTACGATTACATAATAGTAAAATTGAAAAACAATTATTCATATGTTTATAAAAGGTCATTCTTAACTCAAATTTCATCAGCGATCCAGTATTATTTTTACTTCATAAGACAAAGAATGAACAATTTTCAAGCATGTAATTTTAAGACTAATATATTTAATTATCATTGATCCTGAAACTAGTATAATTGCAATGTAAATAAAATAACTCTTTTCGTGAGTGCTTGGAGAATTGCTAGAAGTTTCATATACTTACATTTCAATTGGATGTTGAATCGAGAAATCGAGATATCTGAGTCCATGTATTGATGTCTTCCGAAAAAATTCGTTGATGTAGTGTAGAATAGAACTGATATATTTAAGACAGTTCTTCGATCGTTTATTACGACGAGAATAGGTTTGGTTTCTGTGTATGTTTCGCACAAGCAAATTATTGCGGTAATAGTGCCTATGTGAAATAGTTACCATTTTCCCGTTGATTACCTGTAAATAAAAATCCAATTTTAAGTAGGCTTACTACTTAAACAGAAAGTTTTGTCATATTTGTTACAAGTAGACAGAATATAAATATTCACACATAAGCATTTTATTATTATTATTATTATTATTATTATTATTACTATTATTATTATTATTATTATTATTATTATTCAATCTCCAAGATACTTCGAAACTAGAGATGAACGAAATTAACTGCCGCTCTCGCTCGCTGTGTTCGTTGCACTTGTCTTTCGAGTCTCGTCTCGTCATTCTCGTGCGCTTCGTGCCTTGCTCATCATTCTCGAAATAGCATTTGGTCGACGTGGAAAGATTTCGTAACATTGAATAACATACATAATTGAAATAAATAACATTAGAAATGTTTGAGACAAAAAGAAAAACAAAACAGTACCTTAGTTGTTAAAATGTTCTGGTTCTGTTACATGATATTATCTATGGTTATATAAAAAGAAAAAAAAAATTCTCAAATAAATTTGCATTTCTAAGAAACATAAAACATAACGTTAAATAAAGCGTTAGTATTTTTTTGCATGAGATAGTACTTGATCTCAAACATATGAAAAAAAAAATCCTAGGCTTTTAATAAGGGCCTAGTAATTAAATAAAAATTGGGGAATGGATTATTATACACTGAAAGGTAGAGATGATGTTTCAAATAGGCTACTTGATTGTTTATACATATATAACAATTGCCAAAATAGATAAATGTTCAGTCTGGTTTATGATTGTAAACAACTGTGACGATTCAAGGCTGCTTGACGTTCGAGAGTTGACCATTCCCGATGTCTCTGAAGACTCAAAAGCAGTCTTTACATCAACGACGGGACCGACGTAAGCAATATTTTCGTGCGGGTTTTAGGCTCTGCGGGTACTGTAAAGGTTGACGCTCACTGGCACGAACCGACCGGAACGGAACGAACCGGAAATATTCTGCGAGAGACGTATGCATGTATTTTAAACGGCAAACGCTCACTTGTCCGAACGGAAGCAACCGGCTGCCGGTCCTGACGGACAGGGTTCTCGCGACACGACCCTAGCGGAATTTCCGATGACGATCGGCTGCATCCGTATGTCTTCGCTGGTCTTCGGAGAAAAGTGTGTTGGCTGTTCTCAGTACTTTCCCACTCAACATGTGCTGGTGCGTTGTCCAGACAGATTATTCTTAAAATTGGTGATGAAAAGTTAATTTTAACAGTGCTAATCGCGCTTCTGTGTTGATTGGCCTTCGAAATGTGATGTTTCCCTTCATTATTTGAGATGCTAATAACAGATGAAATTTTAAACATTTTTCTTCGCTCATACGAAAGTGCTAAAAAAAACCATTACTCGATCTTTACACAAATGTGGGCAAAGATGGTTAAATTAATCAAAACACTTTTTTATATTGTTATGACTAGAGCCCGGATTGTATGTAATTACATATTCCGTTCCTACATATGTAGCTATAAGGAAAGCTAGAAGTCCGCGAATCGTATTAAATTTAAATTTAAATTTAAATATACAGAATAAAGAATATAATTACAAACAAACAAGACAAATAGAAATAAAATAATACCATCAATATAAAAAGGAGATACAGTAGTATTAACAAACTTTGAGACCGAATGAGCAGCGCTCGTGTTCGATCGCAGTTAAGATATAATATTAATAGGCCTGTAAGAGAATATAAAATAAAATAGGAAATAAAATTAAAATTACAGTTACAGAAATTATATAATAGGCTACAATATTAATATAAGAGAAATACAGAAAAAATAATAAAAATAAATAAGTAAAATAAAATAGGAACTAAAATTTAAATTATAGCGGCAATGGAATTATATAATATAATATTAACACTAGAGAAGAATAATATCGCACGTGAAAAGTAGGACAATATGTATATATATATATATATATATATATATATATATTTCAAAATTATAGAATACAAATATAATATAGGTTGATTAATTCATACACATAGGCTATAAATTTATTTAATCAAATTGAAGATATTAACACGTTTCTAATTTTCTTGTTATATGTTAGTGGGTTACATGTTAGAAGTTCTGGGTGTAATTTAGTTAAAGTATTGTACAACCGAGGGCCAAAATTAATGCTATGCTTTAGACCAGCAGATGTGAGACATTTAGGTTCTATTAATGTTGAATTAATATTTCGTCTTGTGTCATAATTATGTGTCTGTAATACAAACTTATTACGATTTTTATGATAAAATTTTAACAGCGTATGCTTATAAATTTGTTCAATATTAAATACATTAAATTCAGAATAAATTAATTTAGTTGGATAATCGAAACGTTTCTTCAAACAAATTTTAATTATTCGTTTTTGTAGTAAATTTAACGAACTAAGATTAATGTTTGTACTTCCACCCCAAACAATTATACCATATTGAATGGTAGACTGAATAATGGCCAAATAAACATTTCGTAGAACTCTAATGGGTAAGTAGCATCGAAGATTAACGAAAGGGATCATTATTTCCAAGTTTTAAATGTTTTTACATATTTTGGTGCATAATAAATATTTTGGCATATATTATATATTTTAAAATATCTTGAAGGATATTGCATATTTTGAAAGAATATATACATTTTTTCACTAATTTTCTCTCTACGTAATGATTAAGTTATTTTTAAAATTGTTTATAAAGCTTATCCCTTCGTCTCTAGTGCATAAATATAATTTTATAATTGAAAATAATAACGTATTCTGTCAAAAAATGGACATCTCTTTGCAATGCTAATAATTTGTATCCCTTGAGAAGTAACGGTAAAGTAGGTACAAATACCAATGCGAATGGTAGTAGTGAAGGAAAGAATGAATCAGTTGCTCTAAAAGAAAACAATAGTTTTTTCTGTTTTTTTTTAAGAAACTTACTTTGACGTCAGGCAATACAAGTAGCAAGCCTACTGCCATTCGCATCCAAGTTAAAAGACTGGATTTCAATTGACGATTCCTTTACTAAAATGGTAAAATCGTGCAGTCCAAAGTGTGTGACAAACGCATTGGGTGCTCCATGAAGTCACAATTAGAATAGCATTTAAAAATTGAACTTCATGTGAGAAATAAAAAACGTGCTCCGTCGAAAAGAAAAAGTTCTTCTTACACAAGTGGTGCTGAAACATTCGTCTTCTACAAGTGAATTTAATAAAAATTTGTGCATGGCAATGGTTGCTGCAAACATATACAGTGGTATAAACTTGGAGTTCCAAAGTTCCAAGCATTCCTACGCAAATACTGCAACTTCAGTATTTCTCATGAATCAACACTCCGGAAAAAATATTTGAACTCCTGCTACACTGACACAATGGAAACGATTAGAGATGGACTTGATGATTCCTACGTATGGGTTGCCGTTGACGAGACGATCAATAACCGTAGAAAATATGTAAAAATATTCAATTATTAATTGCGCCTCCAAACAATGAGGTTCAATCACATGTGCACCTGTAATTTTTTATTAGTGTGCACAAATACATCTAATAAAGCTTAGATTTTAAATTACCAACTTTTTTTTATTTATTACATATTTATCTACATACTTTTTTAGCTTCATATTTATGTAGTCTACATAGTTCTCATTTTCACATTACATAAAATCCGGGCTCTAGTTATGGACCCATATTTTCTTTTTTCTTTTCTTTTTTCCTTCCTCATCAGCTAAAGACTCAGTAAAATAAAATAATCTTCGGAACTACTATCCCACTCCATGTTTAAAACAGACTACCTGTCGACTGTACCGGAATATTCCGAGCAGTGAGCGTCAGAGCTTCCGCGGAAGACGGACTGCTGTAGATTTCCGTTCCGGTCGGTTCGTGCCAGTGAGCGTCAACCTTTAGTCTTGCTTTCTCGATCGTTTTTCAACTCTAACGCTCAGGTTACGCGCCGAAGTTACGAAGTACCGTCCAGAGAGGAACGCAGCGCCGTTGCGTTACGAGGTTCGGTTGCAAGTCTAGACGCGGCTTAATAGAAACCCTATTTGACCATGAGGTATGTTAGGATTTTAGTTTGTTACACAGTTGAAAACATACATATACATATTGTTTAGTCAACTGTCCGAAGACAGGTTTGAACCTCATAAGTAACATCAATAAGGCATCACTCATGAGGCAACTAGGCCAGGAGATAATTGGGTAGGGTGGCCAGTTCCTTTCACCCTCCTATGCATACATCACCTGTTAGCTACATATTACACTAATCAGACTTCAGATGCATACTAACAATTGTTCTTCCTCTGACACATATCATCAAGTGAGATGTACTGCCTGATAATAGATATGCATATCAGCCAGAAAATCAATCAGAGGTACATATACATATATCTAGCATAAATAGTGCACTATGAGAATAATGGTTACAATATTTATTCTAGGAACACTTATTAATACTATCTGCAAAGATTAACACAAATATATAGCTTACAATATTACAAAAATGAGTCTTAAAAATTAACAAACTCTTTGTAGCGTCATTTTTTGCGAAATATGATTATGGCAGAAGACAGGCATAAACAATTACATTGTGAGAGATGTGGTATAGATGCAAATCTTCTATGTTTAAACACTTCGCAGTTAACAGATGTTCCATAGTTTGTAATGTTTCTTCGCATATACACTTCATCGGTTATAATTTTAAATCTCCCAAAATAGCATCTATACTTACCGTGTCTCGATAAAAAAAACTGCGTTACTATGAAATCTAACGATAATTTATTTTTGTCGAGTCTGTCAAATACAGTTGGTAAATGCAGTTTCTTCGTAAGAAATCAATTTTTGATACTGAATCATTATTAATTTCGACGTTCTTTTATGTCCCTCGTGTATAGTACGTGCTAGTGCGCCGATATTAACAAAAGAAAGATTTTTCATTTCAGTTCTTCGCCATTTCGAGTGTCTTAATTTAAGAAAGTATCAGGATGTTGCAAAATGTCTGTCTGTTTTCTCAGTCCGTCCCTCCTTGCCGCGGTACTTCCATCTGTTAGAACTTCTTTATTTTCGTCCTTTTCTTTACATGTGTCGATTTGTTGGGAAATCCTGAATTTTACATAATTCACATAGTGAAATTTTGCATGTGGTATGTGTCGTATTTTATCTAAAGCTGTAAAATTGTTAACTACACCTTGATTAAAAAAGATTGGAGGAAAAGTAAAACTGATTTATTAACGACTGAACAAACTTAACTCAACTGTATTAACATGAAAAGACGGGTTAAATTCCAAGTTTTACTCGGGTATTTCAAAAGCTCGATTTGAACCTTTTTGGTGACACGACAGATGTCGAGACGGTACTCCAGTTCTGTCCAGACTCATGCCAGCATATCCTCGGATATTTATTTCACTGCTTCTGTGTTGCTTTTTAAGATGTTCAGGTTCTGTGGAATGGGAGTGACAGACACGAAGTCTTTGGTCTAGCCTCACAGAAAGAAGTCGCGAATTAAGCCTGGTGATCGTGTAGGCCAGAGTGACAATGGTGACTCGTATCTTGCATGGCCGATCCAAGGTTCTGGGGGGGGAGGGTGTTATTACGCTTTCATAAGATACGCCATACCGTGAGGCATAATACTTGTAGTTCCCTACTAGTCCGCCTTGTTGAATTACTAGGACTGCGTTCGTACACGGCTCATATTCTATTTACTGTATCTTCAGAAGTCTGTGGACGGACCGAACATTTCCTACGACATAAACAGCCACTAGTTTCGAATTATCTCACCAGCGCACGGTGCAGTTTCTATGTCGTGCATTCGTACTAAATTCAATCCTAAAGTGTTTGCATTTATTTTTTGTATTTATATGTGCTATCTGGTAGGATGGAAGAGAAGGCCTAATGGCCTTAATCCTGTCAGATTAGATAAATAAACAAACAAACAAACAAACTAACTAATTAACTAACTAACTAACTAACTAACTAACTAACTAACTAACTAACTAACTAACAAAATAAATAAATAAATAAGTAAATAAATAAATAAATACATAAATGAATGAATAAATAAATAAATAAATAAATAAATAAATAAATAAATAAATAAATAAATAAATAAATAAATAAAAAGTTTCACTGTACCTACTGTCACAACAGCGTTCGTGCGAATTCTATGACGCAAAACTCCTGTTGCTTGCTTCGATGTCGCATTCTTGTATAGAGCTACACTACGTCTCTGGTGGTGATGACATGAACTAGCAAATGAACACATAATAACTTGAGACCTGCCTTTTCACTATTTTGAATAATTGACCTTTTATCATTGTTGTTACTTCGCTATAGGTCTTTACTTTTGCACCATCTTTTTCGAATCACGGTGTATTAAGCCTACAATAATAAAATAACCTCTTCATTTCTGTCAGTGCTATCATTGTCATTATCTGCTAACACCACAACAGTTGGATCAGTGATCTGACCCGAATTCATTCAGCCAATCGTTCTATATAAAACGACCTACATCTCTCATACTTATTATTTTCTTTGGGCCTGCTGAGTCGTTAAGTACAAAAACGTATCGATTCTGTTTCGAAATCGGAAGGTCAATAAGTACTAGTAGCAATGGATATGTCAGACGATATTTCACCATCACCACTGTACACTCGCACTATATTTTAGACTTATATCCTGTATTTAAGTCTAAGTCGAATGGTTGTGGTATAGGTACAGTACATCAGAAATTGATTCTTAAAGTACCGGAGATAAACTTACAAAGGCAACGTTCCGAATTGGGTAGAAACTTTCATTTTACACAAGAAATATTGGTACAGCGGGATGATTCATCCAGTAAAAATTCGCCCTAGAAAATTTGCTCTGGATTATTCATACAATGCAAATTGAACCAACAATGACAATGACATCCAAATAAAATTAACACCCTCCAATATAGTATATGCAGTAGACGACACTTTTAAAACTGCATCTAACATTTTCGCATAAATAGTAACCCCACCCGACATACGATTAGGCATATACTTTAGATTTCTGCTAGTTGAAAATAAGGTAGCGCTATCAATGTCACTCTACTTTGAAGTGTATCACCTTTGTGGGAGCAGAAAATACGTCGTCTGAAGCCTTGAGTTGTGCACCATTTGATGTAAACTATATGCATACTATGTCACTCTTGACGTGGTTATGGGGACCTCAGCAGAAATCAGATCGTCAACTTCTATGTCTGTTATTAATTTTGTATCACTTGAGGCTTTCCCGGCGTGTGATGTAGAATAACTCTTCTCGGATTCTCAGCGAGGTGAGTTGGAGATTTGCTTCCAAGTTTTCGATGGCTAGCTCTGCCGTCTTCTTCAGGGAATGGATTGATGTGGGACCATGTCTAGTCGGTATATATGCAATAGTAGAGCCTCAGAATGCGCCTGGCGGTCGGGACTAGGAACTAGCTCCTGATTGGCCCGCAGCGGGAAGCTCTACTATTGCATATATACCGGCTAGACATGGTCCCACATCAATTCATTCCCTGAAGAAGATGGCAGAGCTAGCCATCGAAAGCTTGGAAGCAAATCTCCACCTCACCTGGCTGAGAACCCGAGAAGAGTTATGCTATTAATTTTATTTAACAGAGCAAGATTTTACTGTGCCTGTCCACTTCTTCCATATTTATTTGTTATAATTCTTCCTATAGGTCTACTTGTCGTCATCGTTGTTGTCCCTTTTCATTGTCCATGGATATAATAGATATATCGACATGCACGAGTAAGACAGTGAGTCAAGGGTAGTAGAATAGTGTGGAAGTACAGCTTATGTGACCTCGTAGACATGAGATCAGCTTCGGAGAGAAGTGGGGGTTGAATTGATTTTCGGGAGAGGAGCACTACGAACCAGCACTGTGGCCTTTCAAGATCTATTGCTCTAACCCTCAAGCTAGGCGCATTCCCAACCCACACAGGCTGACTACACTAAGGTTCGCTGCGTACCCAGGTTCCTAGGCCAGTCCGCTCCTTGTGTCGCCAGTCTGTGTTCGGGGAATGCTATGGAATGATGACGGAATGGAGAGATGTTGACTGAATGATGTACCGGTACAGTAAGGTTCGAAAATCTTGTTACCCCCTTGTTTGTATGTTGATGTGCATCCATTTTGAACATATCATAGCAGATGTGTGACAATGGTTGATACTTCACGTTCCAGCTTGTTTAGTGATCCAGAACATCAGTATGGGACCATCATTGTCGCGGTACAAAATGATGCGGCGCCATATCCTGTGTGAAATTTTCCGCAGCAAAGGCGGTGTGATTTCTCTGAATGCCTCCCTAACAGCTTGCTTCAAATCTTCAATTGTTTGGTATCGATGTTTCGAGACATGCTGCTTAATTATTCCCCACAAGGAAATCACACCGTCTTTGCTGCGGAAAATTTCACACAGGACATGGCGCCCACCCATTTTGTGCCTCGACAACGTTGGTACCCATACTGATGTTCTGGATCACTAAACAAGCTGGAACGTGAAGTATCAACCATTGTCACACATCTGCTATGACATGTTCAAAATGGATGCACATCAACATACAAACAAGGGGGAGGGGTGACAAGACTTTCGGACTTTACTGTACAGTAGATACTAATATGGGGAAATGGGAGCACTCCTAGAAAAACCCCAACTGTTACCTCGTCCGCTACAAGTGTCACTATGGATTTTTCAATGAAAAATCGCAGGCCTGACCGGGACTCGAACCTGAACCACCTTAGTGACATGCCGAAAGTCTGACCATTCAGCCACCACAGGAATGAAGTGGAGGTTAGTTGAAGAGCACTGACCATTTTCGCAATTGGCCTACACTGCCAAGAATAATACTTTGCGCAATTAAACTTCAATGAAGGCACATCTGACAATTTGTGGAATTTGACTACACCATCCACACTATGTGGCAGAATGTGTTACAGTAGTGACATCACGAAAAGTGAAATCACAGGCCGTTCACTGAGATAGGCATTGATCAAACAAGAGGTCGAAATCCGTGCATTTTTACCAACTTCAACTCCGGCCAAAATTGCATCCGGTATCGATTTTACAGACCAATTTACATTGTTATAGACCAGGCCTGCACAAGGTTTGCGCTCTCCGAGCCGGCTCACAGCTCATGAGCGGAATGCAGATATTGGCTGCGCTCTGTATAAGGGTGGACTGGAAGAAGGGGTGATCTCGTACAAAATATACACAAAAAAGTACTATTACGAGTGTTTATGAAATGAATACCCGTTCAGTATTTGCAAAACTATCTTGGACTATTATTAATTAATAAAAAACATTTATTTTACAGAAATAATAGAAATTCTATAGCTACTTAAATGTACAATATCATTGTGTTGTATTTTTATTTATCAGTACATCAAAACGAGTTTTTATGCTGTTGGCAGCTGAAAGGAACAGTAGCCTACTGATCGTAATGAAACATCAGTTACAGACGTTCGACGCCTGCCTTTATTAAAGTTGATTATATAAAACAGTTGCTCACAAATATAAATGTTGAGCCAAACATAGCAATTATTTTCACAGCCAGCCTGTGTAGTCATGGATATTATTGCTAACGTTTAGTCTTGTAAAACTCAACCAGGCTAGTAGTATTATTCCGATCTTTAGCCCTTAAGTCACATTGAAGATCAATAAGTTCGAGCTGTAAATCGTTAAATGTTAAATGCTATGTTCCGTCTTTTAGATTCCTCCATACTGTACTGTAGCAGTAGGTAAGCAACGTGAAACAGTTACTGAGAATAGGCCTACACACTGCACTCCACTAGATAAATTGAATGGTTGTTTCCCTCTCCTCTACCTATAGCAAGTCCTCGTCAGAACCACGTCATTCTGACGTATCTTCCTCTCTGTTTCGGCGAGCGGTAAACATTGCTCTCCCGCTCCGAAGAAGCGCGCGCGCTCATTGAGCACTGTTTTTGCAGGTATGTTATAGACCAACATTGGACATTCATTGTTTTAAATTCGCAATTTTCTTAACTGAATAAGAAATTTGGCTGCCTCCGTGATCTGTTGGCAGGGCCGCCGACAATTTATGGGCCCCTATGCAATACTATACTCGGACGCCGATGAAAAAAGTAACAATTACTATATATTATTTTAATGTACCGAAGTACATATGATATTTCCATGTAGATATTCTGCGTCATCATACGATGAAAGAGTAATGGAACGGAGAAAAATCCCGGCGCCGGAGAGAATTTTTCTCCGTTCCATTACTCTTTCATCGTATGATGACGCAGAATATCTACATGGAAATATCATATGTACTTCGGTACATTAAAATAATATATATGATATGCGTAAATCACTTCGTGATTTAAGACGGCGCTTATTCCGTCGGATCCCGGCCAACTAGTCACTCATAACGAGTGCACCTCAGCACATGTGTGGACATCGGTCCTACGTTCATAGACATCTATGACGTAGTGCAGAGGGCGGCCACTAGAGGGAACCCAAGAGTTGGAGCTTAATCTGAGACGATTCTATCCGACGCCGGGGTTGTATCCGGTGTGGCTTAGTGGATAAAGCATCAGCACGTAGAGCTGAAAACCCGGGTTCAAATCCCGGCGCCGGAGAGAATTTTTCTCCGTTCCATTACTCTTTCATCGTATAACAATTACTAGTTACCAGTTCTTCTAACCATAATAATTATTTGCAAAATATATAAAAGATAACCCCATACACAGATACGAACTTAAAAATATACACTTCTATTACATTGAAAACTTTTAACAAAACTTCACATTAGTACAATATATATGATATTCATAAAACATTATTCTTGAACACCTGTATTTTCTAACTTGGAGTCCAACATCAACAAACAACTCTCCTTGACTTCACTGATGCAAAATCATCAATTATGTCATCAAAATTTAAAGATCTAGCAAGATCGCTCTCCAGACTAAGGAGCCAAGGTTACTCAATCGTTCTTGACTCATTGTTTATCTGAATACATTTTTTATTTCCTTCATTTTGCAACTGTCACAGGAATTGTATAGTATATTCTAATGGTTATACAAATATTTGGAAATAAAGTATCCAGTTTTAATTCCTTCAGACTATTTAGAAGATTCATAGGTTTCAGTGGGGTTGGCCCTAAATTAGAGGCATGAATTGATTTTAAATATTTCGGCTCATCACTGATCTCTTTATTAATATCTGCATAATGTTTCTCACGCAGTCTAGCACCCATAGTAATATCTTCCAATTTTTTCTGTCTCTCCTTGTGCTTCTCAACTCCCGACTTATGCCTGTACTTATCCATTGTGCAGTTAAACTATAACCAGTAACACTAATGAACAGAATTTACTAGACAAACGACAACGAAAAGACGAAAGTTTCGACACGAAACTTACAATGTACCGGTACTGAAAAAGAAACGTATCCTGCGACTTCGGTTTGAGACAGTCCACTAGCACATTGTGGTGGGCCATTGGGGGTTTGGTAATTAAAAAGGACAAGCCAATAAATAATTGAACGTGTTCAGTACAAGCGACGGGAACATAGTTCAGGCAAATGCCGGGGCCCTCAATTGTCGTGTCGGTGAACGTTAATGCGGGAAACCGATATTCTATTATATAAAAGTCAAATATTTTGTATTAATTCTACTATTGTTGAGTTAATATGTCATATTTATTCTAAGAAATATATTCTTACAAAATTTTATAGTTCCCGTATGTATCTACGAATAATTATTCGTGATAATAAAAAGTAATCAGACTCACTTAATCTGACGGGCCCTTATTGCTCACGAGCCCATATGCACTTTCCCCCTTTGCCTTCCCCCCCCCCTTCTCGGCGGCCCTGTGTGATGGTCAGCATTCAGGCTTCCAGATTTGGAAGTCTCATGTTCGATTCCCGGGCTCTGCTCTCGGTGATTTTTTTTAAAGAAAAATTAACTGGGTGTCTAGAGTCTGGAAATTTGTATGAATGTGAGTGTGCTGGGTTAATATTAATTAGCAAATCATCAAAAATATAAAATACAATATATCAGGACTGTCGCTGGGCAGTAACCTGAACACAAGTTTCAGCGTCACATTGTTGACAAGTTACTTCATCTGTTAGGACAACCATAAAGCACTAATAGATGCTATAGAGTTACCAACAACGAAAAAAAATGTAAAAAACTTGTCATTATAGAGAAGGCTTAGAAAATAATACAGCTTTAAGTAGTAAGTTTTAAACATCCTATACAATACGGTTAGATATAGTAAGCGGAAGAATACTGTACCTTATATTAAATATCTTCGTGTGAAATTTTAACGTTTTTCTCTATTCCAATCTTCTACAAAAATGCAACTTCTCGCTTTTCTACGGCCGTGGAATAACTTACGTCTCTAACGGCATTTAGTCTAGAATCTAGGGCGACTGATGAAATGCATTTACACGAAGCATTGGTAAACATGCCATTAGCTCTCAAATGAAACTTCCCTTTCCACATGTGTTCAGTAACACAAAAGATAAGAACTTGAACAATAAAGAGCACTCGCTCGGAGATCATTATCTGTTAACGAGTTGAAAAGCAAAATGGAATCCGACACTCTACAGTTGTAACTTCTGAATTCTGAAGTAAATTCCTTGGTTATGTAAATATAACTACAAGTCCGAAAGGGGCCTGAGTTACATAGGAAGATGATGCAAGAGAAAGAGAAAGAATTGGACAGGAACGGAAAACGATAAAGGGGGAAGGAAGAAGAAAGAGAGGTGGGAAAGCAAGATAATTATGGGGGAGAATTAAGTAGAAAGCAAAGCTGCGGGCAAAATGAATTTAAAACAAAGAAAAAAGAGAGTAGGGAAAATTGAGACACAGAGAAAAAAGAGATGAAGTAAAGTGGAAAGAGGAAAGTTAGAAAAGAAGGATGAGGAGAAGTAAAGGGAAGTAAATGTCTATTTTAGAAGGAAATGGTACTGAAAGACAATTGAATGGAGCACTAAAGGAACGATAACAAGAGAAATGGAATTCATATAAGAAAACTGATCCCCGAAGTTTGCCATGTAGAAGTGCCCTAAGACTTAGGCGGATGCCGTGTACGGTAATTTGGACTAAATCTTACAATGTAGCTCGAACAGAACCTGGTGAAGCTTGAATTTGATGGCGAAACCAGTTCTACGGGCGGTTAGGAGTGGAGGGGGTAACGCTTGTTCAGTCTCGCTTGCATCTCGTCACTGTAACATCGACCGGTAGCCGACCCCACACCACACTACTGCTCCCTCCCTCCAAGCTTCATCAGGTTCCGCACGAGCTATACATTTTATTGGCATCGGTCATTTCCTGTAAGTAACATTATTTTATCTCTGATTTTCCCTTAAAAACTAGTATGTGTATTAAAATACATTTTGGGATGCATGATTGCAAAGTAACGTTCAGAGCTTATTTTATTCTAATAAACAGTCAATGAGTGATTTGTGTAAATAGTGTAAGGGATTACATTGAAAAAGGTAAACTTTCATAATGTAGTCATGAAAATATTCAGTGGAATGCCACTAGCCTCAATCGACATAGCAAAGCCAAATAATGAACATTTAATAACTCAATATATTCGAACATTTTAGAGAATAACGAATTTCTTAATATAGTGACTGTCCATACCATTTTCACGCACAATGCCGTTTTGTTTTAAGATAATAATAAGTAGAAAAACATTTACTATCATTGATGAACATGCTGCCCTATAATACAGGTGCTTATCACATCTTTTAATGACGAAAAATTTATGTGAAGGAACGTGTGTTGCTTGACAACAATTCTTAAGACATGCCTCAAAATTTAAAAAATCTGCATACCGAAATATGCAATTCATAATTGGAACGAGGGCCTGTATATCTGCACGGTAAAAGTCTGGACCAACAAGTCTGAGCCACTCTTTAGCAGCGTGGAAGAGGAAGTCATCATCTCCAAACCTCGTTCCGCAAAGGGATTCCTTCAGTTTACCAATGAGATGGTAATCGCATGGTGCCAGATCAGGACTGTAAGGTGGTTATTTCAGTGTTGCCCACCCAAGTTTTCTGATTTGGTCTGTGGTCTTGTGACTGACATGTGGCCGTGTGTTATCGTGCAATTATCAGAATGCTTCTCCCGATGTGGTCGAACCCGACTCAGTCGAATTTGAAGTTTCTTGAGAATTGCCACATACGCGTTAGAATTAATGGTGATTCCGTGTGGCATGATGTCCACAAGCAAGAGTCCTTCTGAATCGAAAAACACAGTAGCCATAAGTTTTCCTATTGAAGGCGCAGTTTTGAACTTCTTTTTCTTTGGTGAATTTGCATGATGCCACTCCATTGTCTGCCTCTTTGTCTCCGGTTTAAAATAGTGGAGCCATGTTTCATCTCCTGTCACAATTATTCTTGCAAGAAAGTCATCTCCACCATTCTCATACTGGTCCAAAAGTTTGCTGTACACTGTTCTTCGGGTTTCTTTGTGGGCTTCTGTCAACATCCTCATGCTTCGGTTTGGTAAATGGTATCTGAATGATTTCTAGAGAGATGCATAATAATCCTTCAAAATTAGAAGTGATTACTGGTGCATCCAGAGGTCATATAATCTATTTACCACGCATTGATTTGATGAGTATAGTGGAAAAACAATTTAAGTCACAATATGTCACCATCTAATTCACTATATTACTGCAAATTTATTGCTGTTCCTAATGAAAAAGTCCACACCTGTGGAATAACGGTCAGCGCGTCTGGCCGCGAAACCAGGTGGCCCGGGTTCGATTCCCGGTCGGGGCAAGTTGCCTGGTTGAGGTTTTTTCCGGGATTTTCCCTCAACCCAATATGAGCAAATGCTGAGTAACTTTCGGTGCTGGATCCTGGACTCATTTCACCGGCATTATCACCTTCATCTCTTTCAGACGCTAAATAACCTAAGATGTTGATAAAGCGTCCTAAAATAACCTACTAACCTAATGAAAAAGTAGCAGAGGATGACTGTATCGACAGTGATAATTCCCCTTTACCGTTTTGATAAGAAAACACAAACTTTTTCAGTAATATAAGGAATTAGATGATGACATCACCCTTAATAAAATTGTGACTTTCATTGTTTTTCCCCTCTACTCCTCACTTGTTTTCCACTGACAATAATGTGGTTTTTAAATTTAAAAGGCGTCAGTTTCCATTACGTCTTGCTTTCACATTTTCCATCAACAAAGCACAGGGACAGACTTTTGATAAAACTGAAATTTATTTATCTCGGTGCGTTTTCAGGCATGGACAGTTAGTTATATGTGACATTCAGTAAAGTCAAAGGTGCAAGTGATGTGAACATCAAGATTATAACTACTTCACATCAAGATCATTTTCCAGGTGTTGAAGGATATTTCACCAAGAACATCGTTTATGTTTAAGTATTAAGGTGAAAGAATTCTTCACATTGAAGGTATGACTATGGCATAAGTTATGGTTTAATTTACTTTGTTGTAATCAATGAAAGACATTCATGATTATCATTTCCAACATAGTGATATGATCACTGTAATACGTAGCTGATATGGTAACCCGCTAGTGTATAACCATATATCAATAAAAATGAAAACAATAATGACAACCGTTCGACATTCTAGTTAAGTGCTGCTTAAAATGAAGGATGAGACATCATATCGATGGCTAAGAAGTGATATCTCATATTTTCAAAAATTGGTAATTTAGTTTAACTACATTATATTATTATTATTATTATTATTATTATTATTATTATTATTATTATTATTATTATTATACGTTCACAAAATAGGAAAGGTAACTAATATTTCGTTTCTCGACAGATCTTGCAAAGCAGACGCATACATAAAAAGTTCGTCTATTTTGAGAAAATAGTTATTTACAATACAAGTTCGTAAAGCTGCTCTTTTTGGCACGAGTGTTTATCATACAAGGTTTTCCCTGCGATAGCACAAATTTACATAAATAAATAAATAAATAAATAAATAAATATATATATATATATATATATATATATATATATATATATATCAAGTTGCAGAGGCTATATGATCACGATTTCACGGCCATCTAAACTCAGAACCATTAAGAAACAAATATCCTGAAATTACTGCCTATTTGATCACGATTTCATGGCCGTCTAAACCGGCCATGTAATCAACAAAGTGCTTAGGAAAAGTTGAATGCTATATCTTGTTGCAATGAATACTACAGATGTCACTTCACAATAATACTGGGTAAAATTTAAATATGAATATTAAATTCGTTATTTATTTGTGTTACATGTAATATTTACGTCATAGAAGATCGAAGTAATGCTTTAATTTCTTATTGAATGAAGTTTGTACATTGAATATTTAATTTTCTTTGGCAGTGCGGAAAATGAATAGCAGTGCGCAAAGTGATAACTTACTTGTTTACGCACTAGTGTTTTAGAGGCTCACTTTGTGCACTTCGTATTGTTCCACAAACTTTACACTCGTGCCAATAAGAGAACCTTTACAAACTTGTCTCATAAAAACTATTTATTTAATTCAAAAATAAATTTTATGCGATCCAGAAAGTCCTTTTACAACGCATTTTTGCAATGAAGTCTTTGATAAGGTACATTTTATTTTGAGACAGACTTTACCAATGAAACGTGAACACCTACAAAAATGCTCAGTTCAGTTTATCAACCATAAGGCCACGTATAGAGAAACTCTGTGCAACCCACCAAGCGCAGACTTCACATTAATTTAAATAGGCGAGTTTTCAAAAACGATAACACATTTTTTTACCGAACATCAACATAGCCTAGATACGCTGGGATTTTTGACATATACCTTTGTTTTTTTCTAATGTCACTCATGCTGATGATATGTAATTTAGTTGATATGTAAATAAATTAAGGTGATATGTAATTAATTAAGATGGTATGTAATTAAGTTGGTATGTAATTAAGTTGGTATGTAATTAATTAAGGTGATATGTAATCACTTAAATTGGTAATAGTTGGGTGAAATAAAAGTAATAAGTTAGATTTACTTTTGCTTATCGTAGGCGTTATTATGGAATAATTTTTATCTATAGTCCTAGGTTTATTGCATCTACTATTTATAGATTAACGTTTATTTTATTTTATTTCATTTACGTTTATTTTATCTTATTTCATGTAATTGTAATTATTGTATATTATATATCACTGCCACCGGGTGTATACCTAATTGTAGTGTTAATAAATACATACATACATACATACATACATACATACATACATACATGCATACATGCATACATACATACATACATACATACATACATACATACATACATACATACATACATACATACAAAGTTGCTGCTTGTTATTTCACAATTTTCGATTGTGTGTTAACACCAACCTATCTACAACACTGGATATCCGAAACTACATAGAAGTTGTTATCAGTGGTTTTTTTTTTTTTTTTTTTTTTTGGCGGAACGCACTGGAACGACGTGCCGGCACCTTTTTGTTGCATTTTTCATCATGGAACCGAAACATGTGTGAATAACTATACTTTTAATCAGTGGCGAAGCTACATTAATGCAACTGGGTATTCTAAACTTCATACCTTATATTTTTTGTAGATAAATTCCAGTCGGCGTGTTTTTCGCTCTGCAAAGATGTCAATGATGCGTTCTTTGAAGATGTCGTCCCTGGAAAGACTGTTTAACAAACCCTTCTCAATAGCCAGAGTACTCAAATTGCTCAGTTTAGAATCTGACATGGAGTTCCTTAAAAATGTCTCAACTCTCTTCAGTGCACTCATACTTCGTTCACTCGACGCAGTAGATACAGGGTAGGTGAGAATCAATCTTATGAGCCGCACTGTTTCTTGATAGATAGGCCATTGTTAAAAAAATAGTTCAGCAACAAAACTGCAGGCAAATGCTTTGTAAACGTTCGTTAGTTCATTTTGAAGCTGTTCACTGTCAAAGTATGGATACTTTTTTTTACCAATGCACTCAAATTAAGTGACGGAAACACTGATCTATAAGCAGGGAACTGTTTTTCATCGAGTAATTCAACAAAATTAGAGTTTTTAAGATCATCAAATCTCGATTCCATCTGTATCACTATGGTATCAATTATTTCAAAAGCTAGGACTTGTAGTGTCATAAATTATCCTGATCCTGCCTGAGTGCCTTGGCATCTTTGATGCACTCCTCAACAGTTTCCTGATTTCTAAAAGATTTTACATTTGTTACAGCAAGTTTTACTTCATGATTCCAAATGCTGATATTTGATGTACACTTTATTTGCAACACAATGTGTAAGTGGTCAATGTAAACAAATAATTTTTTCCGCAGTTGCAAGCGTCGTTAAATAAACCATAATTTAATTTTCTACGGGGAAGATAACTATATACATAGAAGTCACAATGATAAGAGGATAGATAGGATGGAGATCTTAATAATAACAAATTACAATGAAAGCAGTAGTGATAGTGTAGTGGCAAAATTTTCTAACAATAACAATAAACACACAGTCTGTAACGTTTTATTACATTTGGTTTTCTTAACTTATCGGCATTATAGGTCTATTTACACGAGTTCTGAGTGTACTTCTACTGTTACGACGTTTGGCAGATTGGATAGTGACTCGCTTCTTTACGAAATACGAAATACAAAAGCCTTAAATCCCATAAGGGCAACGGCCTCCTACAGGAGAGTGTAGGGTGAGCTGAAGGTCTACTACGCTTGGGGAGCCAGTCCAAGAGAGCTTACACTATACACTTACAAACTAAACACATAAACAAATTATACTAACTTAACACGAAAAACAATACACACTAAACACATAAATTATGCAAACTAAACATCCACACAAAAATATGCAAACTGAACACATAAATTATAATCCGAACACAACTGTTCACACTAAACACACGATAAAAGAAAAAGAAAAAAATTGCACAAACTGAGCACATACATAATCTTAACTCACACACAAACTAAATACTAATTGCACACATAAATTGTACAGCCTAAACACTCATACTATCTAAACTAAACGCCCAAAAACGATACAATTGAACACAAAAATTATACTAACTAAATACATGAACTATACCAACTACACACGGAGTCAAACTATCCAAACTAAAACACACAAAACCATACAATTGAACACAAAAATTTTACTAACTAAATATATGAACTATATCAACTACACACGGAGTCAAACTATCCAAACTAAAACACACAAAACCATACAATTGAACACAGAAATTATACTAACTAAATACATGAACTATACCAACTACACACGGAGTCGAACTATCCAAACTAAAACACACAAAACCATACAATTGAACACAAAAATTATACTAACTAAATACCTGAACTATACCAACTACACACGGAGTCAAACTATCCAAACTAAAACACACAAAACCATACAACTGAACACAAAAATTATACTAACTAAATACATGAACTATACCAACTGCACACGGAGTCAAACTATGCAAACTAAAACACACAAAACCATACTACTGAACACTAAAATTATACTAACTAAATACATGAACTGTACCAACTACACACGGAGTCAAACTATCCAAACTGAAACACACAAAACCATACAACTGAACACAAGAATTATACTAACTAAATACGTGAACTATACCAACTATACACGGAATCAAACTAATCAAACTGACACACACAAAAATAACTATATAAACAATACACAACTATACACAGTTTACATAGTGTTCATAATTTCTTCCAGTCTTTTCCATGCCTGCCTGTCCCTCGCTGTTCTCGTCCACTGCGCTCCAGTCTCTCTCCGGAACACGTCCGACCACCTTCTCCTTGGACGTCTTCTGCTTCTTTTCCCAATGCTTGGGTCCCACATGGTCGAGGCATACGTCCACCTGCTGCAGTCCATCCTACTCACGTGTCCGCCCCATGTCCATTTGAGACGTAGCGCCAGCCTCACTGCATCCTGCATACCGCTTCTTATTCGGATGTCGGTGTTCCTTATCCTGTCTTGCAGTCTCAGCTGGAGGACTTTTCTTTCCATTTTCCTCTGGCACACACGAAGCAGGTTTTTCTGTTGCTCTGTCAGAGACCAAACTTGGCATCCGTACAACATTACTGGGATTACGCAGGTTTCCAGAACTTCAAATTTAAGTTTGGTGCTGATGTTTTGGTTTTGCAGGATGAATTTCAAGCTCCAAAATTTTTTCCAAGCCAAACATATTCTTCTTCGTATCTCTTTCTCTCTCCTACAGGAGAGTGACACAATTTGTCCCAGGTATACATAGTCGTCGACGTATTCCAGCGTCATGTTGTTAATCGTTATAGGGGTGTTGTCTGCATTTGTCATTAGTTTAGTTTTCTCCGAATTCATTTGGAGCCCAACTTCTTAGCTTTTCTCGCAGAGTTCAGTCAGCATTTGTTGTAGTTCCTGTCTTGATTTGGCGAAAAGTACAATATCATCCGCAAAGCGTAAATTTGATAGTATCCTACCGTTGATGTTCAGCCCGTATCTCTTTTTGCCCCAGTCCATTTCTCTAAATAGTACTTCTAACAGACAAGTGAATAATTTTGGTGAAATGGGATCTCCTTGTTTCACTCCCCTCCCTAATTTAAATGCTTCTCCTTCCACCTCTGTTCGGATTTTTGCGTAACTGTTGATGTAGATATTGCCCAATAGTCTTATAAGTTTGTGTTCGACTCCCATTGTGTCTAGAGCTTCAAGAACTTTAGAATGCTCCACTGAGTCAAAGGCCTTGCTGTAATCTACAAATGCAATATATACTTTCATGTTGAACTCGTTGACTTTTTCTGTTATTTGATTCACTGTTTGGAGATAGTTGATGGTACTGAAACTCCGTCGGAATCCTACTTGTTCTGGTGGTTGATTTTCGTCCAAAAGTTTTGTTACTCTACTTGTCAATATCTTCGTGAATACCTTATATAAGCTAGACATCAAACTGATAGGCCTGTAATTGTTCAGGTCATCTTTTGTTCCCTTCTTGTGCAGAAGTATTATTGTGCTTTTATACCACTGGTTGCGAAACTCTTCCGTTTCTAGTATGGTGTTGAATAATTGTGTAGCTGCTTGGACTACTATTTCCTGGCCCCACTTCAGGCATTCGTTGAGTATTCCGTCTTCTCCTGTCGTCTTCCCATTCTTCAAGTGGCCTATGGCGTTTCTGACTTCGCTGATTAGAATGGGTGGAATTTCATCATCCCTTGCATACATGGTTTCGATGTCGCTCCTCAGCAATTGGGCGCCTGTATACAGAGTTCTGTAGAATTTCGTGGAGGCTTCTATTATATTTTTCCTCGAGGCTTGCCTGTCTCCATCGGTCCCCTTCACTCCTAACATCCAAAGTTTGCCTTCGCTCAAGTGGATCCTTAATTTCTTTACCGATCTGCATTCCTCCAAGATTAGCCTGGTCTTGTCTGTAGTATACTCTCTTAGATCCTTTCTTATTTCTCTCTTCGTTCTTTTGTTTAATTCTGCATATTCTGTTAACGAGTACTCTTGGGTTGCTTTCATTCTTCCTCGTTCTTCTATTAAGCTTATTGTATTTTCGCTTAGTTTATATCTATTCTTTATCCCATTATTTCTGACTAGTGAATCGTTCGTAGCTTGTAGGATACTGTCTTCCATGGTGTTATAGAGAGTCTGAACTGTTGATTCTGCGATATGAAATTGTTCAAGTTTCTGTTGTAATACTATCTTGTACTTCTCTATGTCGATGTTTTCTGCATTTGGTCTGTGTTTCGGTGTGAAATGGCCTTTCCTTCTGGGTAGCCTAATGTAAGCACGAAGGAGTCTATGATCTGTATCGAACTTCAACCCGCTCAGCACTTGCACGTCTCGAATATCTCTGAGGCTATTGCTTAGGATGAAATCAATCTCGTTTCTCGTTTTCCCGTTCGGAGCCTGCCAGGTCCATTTGGAAGCTGCGCTTTTCCTATAGAATGAATTGCTTATCTTCAGCCCGTGCTCCTGTGCGAATTGAATCAATCTTTCCCCTCTCCCATTCCTTTGTCCATAGCCATGAGGACCGATCGCTTCTTCTTCAACATGGTCCTTCGTGCCTATTTTGCTGTTAAAATCGCCAATGACTAATGTCCTTTGCGCTCTATAAGAGTTCACTGTTTTGTCCAGTTCACTGTAGAATTGTTCAAGTTCCTCTTCTGTGCTAGCTTCTGTTGGTGCATACACTTGGATTATTGCACATTTTTGTTTGTTCACATTTAACGACAGGACCGCTATCCTTTCACTAACTCCTCTAATTTCTTCTATGCAGTTTTTAATCCTTTTATTTATTAGAAATCCCACTCCCTTCTGCCCTTTTGTTTGACCAATGTAGCTTAAGACATTTCCATTAGATTTTTCTATTATTGCTTCTCCCTCTTTACTTAACATTTAAAATTTCAGGGGCCAAAAAAATCTGCGATACTTTTTTCAATACCATAATTTCTCACACACTGACAGATTGCAGCGTTGCCAACTGTGGCCGAAATCGGCTAAACGTAACTTTTAGCAGAATGGTCGTAGCCGAATGAGATTCGATCGAATGACCATTTGTGAATACTCAATTTTATGTGTAAAGACGTTCTTCTATCAAATTTTATTTTCTCACACTCTAATAGCCATAAGAAGTTTCTCGCTTCCTCAAAAAAATTACGAAAACATAATAGAAAATTTGAGTAGGACTGAATTCCGGACACTGCAACCATTATTTATGGCAAGGAAAGCTTTATTATTTTCAGTTTTCTTTTCCGTTATGTGAATAGCGACTATTGTTTAACGGTCAATTCCTGGATTCGTGAATTCGCCGACACCTGACAGTGTCTTTATTGGGAGTCGTCTATGCAACAAAAATGAATTGGCCCTAAATTAATGAATGACATATCCAACACATCCGCCTTCCAACATTGTAACTATAGCATAGGTCATGGATTCTGTTTCTGAATGTGTGTGGCTTCATTTTGGTGTTTGCAGCTGAATTTCGGGACTTTTGTAGCAGACTCGCTAGTATTAAGGTTGGTAACGCTGAATGACACTTTTTTTTTTCGTGACCCTTTCTATTACCTTTTTCTTTTCTCTTTTTCAGCTTTCTTAAACGTACACGTACATACACAACACCCATGCCCAAGGCGGGATTCGAACCCACAACTTTTCGGATCAAGCGATAGAGACATTCCGTGGCCCTACCGCTTGAGCCATCCAGGTCGGCAACATGTTCAGAGTCTAGACTCTTCACAGAGCTGTCTAGCATTAGTGACGTATGCAAGCACTCCGGTTGGCGCATGCGCATATGCTTTCTCTATCTTTTGTAGCGAGTCTCGTAAGCAACGGGTTTGAAACCTTCGAGCAAGTTTGAAACAGTACCATTCAGCCACAATGTAGTTGTGCGCTGGTTCCGCGCCGAGGAGCTGGCGTCAATCCTTCCGTAACTAGAGAGCGTAATACTAGAGAGATTTCATTTACCTATACCAATGAAAACGGGAAAATGTAAATGCGCTTATTTCTTGAAAATCCAATGGGTATTCTAAGGCTCACAGATTATCCTTCAGCTTCGCCCCTGCTTTTAATATTATTTGAATTCCGCTTAGATCTTGAAAGTCTTAGTTGGACGAAAAGGAGGTTAAAAACGACAAAATTCCCGTACAGTGAACAGTAATCATCTCCCCGTCCGCTATAAAATATTCTACACAAAGTTCCACCACTTTTTTCTCCACAAAATTATTATTATTATTATTATTATTATTATTATTATTATTATTATTATTATTATTACTATTTTTAGAACTATTATTTATTATAACACAACTCCGTTCTTATATTGAAAGTGCTTTGTGATTGGTAATTTCCAGTGCAATCTTCAATTCATCCTCAGAATTCACAATATCCTTAACATTGCCAATATTACATAATAAACAAATCCCACATGCTAATATATTTACTCTATCTTGGGGCAACAATCTGGCATCTCTATCCTTGATTCCCTAGTCTGAGATTTGTGGTTGGTGGAGTGGGGTTTGAGCCGGTTTTGTTATTCAGTTGTAATCATTTCATCATAAACTCAAGGCTCTGCATCATCCGTGTACATTTACATATTCATCTTTCCCTAAGGCAGAACAGTAAATATTTCATAGAAGTGTAGACGCTCGAACCAACAAGTACTGTAATATTTTATATTAGTTACGGTACTAAGTTTCTTGGTTTGTGGATTCCTTCAATTTTAGAGCTCGGCAATAAAATTAATACATACACTCTATTGTGTAACGCTTATTTAATATAAATTGTAGACTCAGAGACACGGTTATGGTAAATGATAATTTTTTACGCTACATTTGTTCTCGAGCATCTCGATGTCGTTGTTTACGCCTACAGTCTCTTGTTACAGGCATATTTGAATCATTTGTTTCAGAAACAGCACTTCTCCCTCCAGTAACATTTTTCAGGAAATTGAAAAATCGTTCTGTAAGGCATATTTTATTGTTCACACTTGTGGTATTTTTTTCATTTGATCATTTACTAAATACAAACATCCTGACATCTTGCTTATTTGAATAAGTTCAATACCCACATCTACAGAATTTGTTTAATTTGGAGGAGATGTGCTGTTTCTGAAACAAACAGTAGGAATAACAAGAACAACAAGTAGATTCTCAATGTTAATAATCTTAAATTAATATAGAAATGCTAATATAAGTTAGAGAACATGTTTTAAACCCATTCATTCAAACTTCACAGCATAACCTGCCTAATAATCACAACTTAAAATGCAGAAAATATTACTTGCAAAGAAAAAGAAGTTCACTAAGTTCCTGTCAAACAGGACATTTTTAATTATGTCAATAATAAATTCATGATTGCATCAAAGCATACACACAACATTACTCTTCCTTAGTATGTTTTCTTGCATCACCATGATTAGTCATCAGTTGATGTCGTTGGCCAAGTATATAGTTCATTATAAAAATTATGATATTCTGTTGGAATGTATGGTTCCAATTTCTTAATGTCTGATAATTTCTTTTCATTTAAAGCCACATAGCCATGTGGATAAGCAGAAGCACTGGGCAGCATAGGAAGCACACTTCTAGAAAGGAACAACTTGAAAGTATGAACAGTCAGTCCATCAATAAAGTTCCTTCCTGAGATATGATCCACTTCATATTGGAACTCCATAAAGTCATTCACATGAAACGTTACTTTCTGATCTCTTTTCACTCCTCTTCCCATGGACTCAATGGACAGAACAGACTTTTGAAATAGGTCTTCCACCAATGGTTAAAGTCCAAAATGTCTGCAGTTTGTACCATTTGAACAGAGAATCTGTTGTTCTTATTTGATGCAACTATTAACTCTATGTATTCTTTTATTGAATAGATTCTGTCTGATGTGCGAATCTTCCTCTTTATAACACCAAAATCTCGATCACAGGGCATGAAGGAATGCCCACGAATCGGAAAATAATGGTACATATTTTTTTAATCTGCCAATAGTAACAAGAGTTTTGAGAAATGAACAGCTGTGTTATTCCTATTCTGACCTGGGCAGCTATCAGAGAAGATGTGTAGGTACTTTGTTGTGTTTGGTAACTCGTTGCTTATGTAATCTAAGATAAATGAACAGACTTCATCTGGACCTTTTTTAGCCAGTCCCTCGTGATATATGTACAATTTTGCTGTGTTATCCCTCAAGTTATGTATATTAAATACATTAACATTAAGTTGCCTGAGATATAATGCTTCCTGCACAGGTATCTCTGGCAGATGCAAATTCTGCATTTAATCTGTACATATTGAAGCAGTTTCATTGTCTTCTTTGCAGAGATTAGAACAATATTCCATTTTTTGGTGAACTTTTTGGCTCTTCTTTTATGGACAATAAACTCTGCTCCTGCTACACGTTTGGCGTTATCATTCAGCGATGGACTTTTCATCCTTACCGATAGTTGTTCGCATGTACAACAGGTATCAATTTGTGGCCTCCCAAATGATAGACTGAATCGCTCCTTAAAAATTTTGCGGTATAACCAGTAGGATACCTGCTGGTCAGGATACTTCTCCATAAAGGAGGCATGCATTAATGTGATATTTAACATCTCGCTCAAATATTCTATTTCTCTTGATGAGTAGTGAGATTTTTTGGTTGGATATGAGCGTATGTGATCTTCCACTAATATACACACTTCCCCAGAAGTTGCATTTCCAGAAGTGTTTTTTCCCCTCAAATCCTTTGGAGATCTTCCAAGCAGTAACAAAGATGTTAGACGACGAATGCGACCCTTTGTCACACCATGCATGTTTAGAAATGCTTTGGCACACACTTGTTGTAGTCCAGAACTACATGTCACATAATACTTGAAATTGAATTGGTTCATCTCCCTGCGGACGTCTCCTTTTAACTTGCACTACTTCCACTAATGCTTGTAAATACGAATCCTGTTCGTCTTTAGTTTCTTTGGCATAAAAGTGTGTTAATATTTCTTCTCGATCCCCCTCCAATAATCTTCCAAAGCACTTCAATTTACACCTGAAGGAAAGAGAGATTATGTTATGTGACGAAAAGTATAACAGGAGTAAATATGGATTTAACATATTATGTATCATGTTACATTGCAAAGTATGATTTTCATAACAACAGCAACGCTATTGAACAGGTAAACATTAATACTGTGGCATACTCACTTGCAATCATTTCCAATTTTCTTCTTTGCGACCACCTTAGAAGCATAGTTGATATTTTCTAACCCCATTACTCTTCCTCTTTTCACATATTCTCGTCTGTATTCAACACTTTTAAATCTTCTCTTTTGTTTTTTCACTACGGACAAAACAGCTCCCTCATCACTACTAGACGCCATGTTGGAATAGTACTATTGAAGGAAACTCGCAGCGCTCTTTGTGGAGAACAGAAACAGCACCTCTCCAGGATAAGTGTTGTTACTGCACAAAACGGAAACTTTCGACTAAGTTTGCAAGCAGCAGTTATGTGATGGAAGTGTTGTTTCTGCACAAAACTGTAGCATTTCAGTCGGTAATTGCGATTGTGCTAACAACTCATATACCGTCAAACAGTGGAGAAGTGTTGTTTCTGAAACAAACGATTCACTTGTGGGTCTTTCCGTTCATTGTAAGTAGTTTTCAGAGCCAAACAAAAACTTGTCTCTAGACGGACTGACACAAAAGGAAGAGATACCTTTTAATTGGTGCAGAAGGAAACTCAGCAGCAGCTTCATTTATTGTCTCCAACTCGAAGTCCATTATAATTAGTGAAAGATCTAATAGCTTGAGTGTGGTAAATATCGTTCTACACATTCGTTCTTTTTTCTGTTACATAGACAATAAAAGAGTGAACAAAACATAATCTTTGACCGTGAATAATGTAAAACTGATTTTAAAAAAAGACCGCAGGAACCGATTAGGAATCTTGATGGGCGTAAATAATGTTATTTCTTCTCAATTGTAGCAATGCAGTATTAAAAATACATTTGTGCGAGATCGTGCGTATTTCCTTGGTTTCCGCACAAAACCAATCCGCGGAAAGTCTAACATTTCACATTCAGTATTCCCAACCTAACACACATAACAATTTCTCTCTTCTTACCGCTTAAGTGACATATTGATTTTACTGCTTTAGGCTTTTAACATATTATTTTTAGAGACGTTCAATATAGTAATAATTATAAATTGGAAACTTACCACTGCAATTTCACCTAAATTGCACTGTTAATTATTGTTTTTAAATATTTGCAAAAATTAAGTAAACTCTACAACTCCACTAAAGTTACTGCATTCGTGATGCAAGTAACATTAAGGAAGCCGTGAAAAAATCAACAAGATTTCAGACTCATCATAGACTGGGAGGAAAAAGACAGACGTATATCACAGCCTGCTGGAGTATAGTAAACGCAGAAAACATTTTAAAGTAACAATGTTGAAGATAGATATTTTTGTTTTGCAAATTTGCCGTCATTGAACAGAAACCAAGTTTAAGATTTCATTGCAACTAATTAGAAATTCCTCTTTCAGGTATGTAATAAACGATCTTCGCACAAAATAATGTACGATACACGAGCGGTATGTTTTCTTTCAATTCTCGGAAATTAAAAAAGCTCAACTACGTTTCGCTTTTTCAAACTTTTCCTCGAACATGAAAACTTCAACATACCGCTCTTGTAACGCATATTATAATTCTGTCGTGATCATTTTGTCGACAATCGAATTGCAGAAACTGGTCTCCTTGCAATGTTTGGCGCATGGATCCATGAACATACATTCAATCGTATTGGAAATTCAGATCCTCATGTTATATGTATGAAAGTTTTTCAATTACGACTTGTTGTTTAGCCGACTATCTGAAAACAGGCCTGAACCACACAAGTGATACCAACATGGCACCACTTATGAGGGAACTAGGTCAGGAGATAGTAGGGTAGAGTGACCAGTTCCTTTCCTCTTCCATTGCATACATCGCCGATTAGCTACTCAATTACGATAAATTATGGAAATTCTTTTGGGTGAATTTCAGTTCTACGTTTTATTCTTTCAGTCGTTTGTTTTATATTCAGTTCAGTGTATGTTCCTAGTTCAAGCACTTGAATATGATCTTCCACATCGTGCGTTATAAATGACACTCTTTTCACTATCTAGTGCTTTTTCTGGTCATTCTTACTGCAAGAATAATAGGGCTAGTGGTAACAAAACGTAGTTGTAGCTCGCATTTGCTGTAATCGGATCTTTCATCTTAGTGTATCCATGGTTTATTACACCAAATTGCTTCGACTGGAATTGTGAACAATGCACATAGTAAAAGTATTAAAATTATGTACCCTAAGCGAATATTGTTCAGTAGAATATGGTCCGTCATTACATTAATGGACATGAATGCTGTGAGCCGAAAACAGAAATAGACGGAAAGTGAGTGGACTTTAAGAAAAGTTGACATTACATAGGGTGATTTACGAGGATTTACCGTCACTTACGCAGCTTATTTCTGAAGGCATTCTGAGCAAAAAAAGTCGTATAAACATTTGTACTAATCTCAATATTTTCAGACTTACACTAATTTGAATTTGTTTGTAAAATACCATTATTCTTTAGTTTTAAGGGTACAAGAATATTACAGATACAGAATGAAGTGTTCAGGAGTATCATTTCTTTAATTAGCTAGTACAGTGGAAGCTCTTAGTTCTACAGAAATCAAGTTTGACATCCTGTAGTTCGACTGCTTACGTAGGAGAATTAGACACGCCCCTATACGGGCACTAAGAAATGGGTTTGCCATTTGAATGAGAATTGGTCCTGTGTCTTGTAGTGATACTTTTGTTAAAGGAAAACATAATATTTTATTGATTAGGACATCCATATTGATCACTGATTTTAAATGAATGAACTCCTCTTTTTCTATTTGAGCATTGTGCCGTTTGTGAGACGGAACTGTCGAAACTCACTGTGGTACTAGAAGCGCATACACAAGTCTCGGAGCGGGCAGGAAATGCAAGTACAGTACTGTATTCGTTGATGGATAACCAATAAGAATTTGTATTCAATCACCTGCCACACCCACTACCTTTATTGGACAGAACTTTCAATTCTGTTCTGTCGAACGGAGGAGAGTCCACTGTATTCTGAAGCTAAAAATATGTTGTGAATTCTGTAGTTGCTTCCTACAGTTTTTTTTCGATTTTTAATTTTTGGCTCAGTTGGAAATTAATTAATTAATTAATTTATTTATTTATTTATTTATTTCATCAATCTCTGTTCACGTCATGGTGGATTAGATGTACTCCAGTTCTTAATCCACCATCACTCTCTATACAAATATAACAAAAACTAATACATATTGAAACTATAAGTATCCTCTGTTTAAAATAATAATAATAATAATAATAATAATAATAATAATAATAATAATAATAATAATAATAATAATACACAACTAATAATAAGTATAGCTCTTGTATTTAAAACTCCTACTTTAGCTTTTTCATTTTTATGATCAATCTCTTAAGAATTATTTTGTTAACTTCATTGACTACTCTTTGTAGTTTCCTATCGTGTGACTACTCAACATTTATAATTCCATCTCCGTTAGAGCTTTGACTTTCTTTTCCCATCTAATTTTAACTCTAAAAAGAAATTTTCCTAATTTATGCAGATTGCTGGCGTTGATTTTTAATTACAAAATTACATTTTTCTTATGCATTTGTCAGAACAATTGTTACAAATCACTCCACTCTTGTAAATTCTTTAAGACTGTACATTAGGATTCATAATTAAACTGTAAAGAATTAAGTTCCTAAAGTCGTATGATATGAAACAATTGTTGTGATAAGTGCGTAAGAATCATGTACTTTTTAATTAAACATTGAAAAACGAAATCTGTAGAAAGCAATTAACAACACATTTTTAGCTTCAGAATACTAGCCAATTAAATTGATACTTCTAAATAGTTCATTCTTCATTTGTAATATTTTTGTCCTTAAACTTGAAGAAAACATGTATTTTACTATTTCAAATTAGTGTAATTCTGAAAATATTGAGATTAGGAACACATGTTTATATAACTTGTTTTTCTCAGAATGTCTTCGGAAATAAGTTCCGTAAGTGACAATAAATCCTCGTGAATCACCTTCTATAATTGGCCAAAAGAATGTGTGAACATAAATATGATCGGATATTGGGTCTGAGATACATCCTGGAACTTAGGATAGTATATTATAATATATAATTATAGACTTTATAATATACCGAATAGTCATTATATCTGTGTTACAATTGAAGAGAATGTGATCCAAAATGCGTTCAGCCAATTTTTATGAAAGGATTGGATTACCTTTTTTTTTATCCACCGGTTTACGGACTGAGTAAGTTTTAAAGTGACACGCACCAAACGGTTTTCTGTAGTTAATTGAATTGCCAAGGTTTCTGAAAAGTCTAACAATCAGTTTTCTTTTAAAAAAAAAAAAAGAATAAAATAATTCCGTGTAACGCCGGGTACTTTAAGCTAGTAATCTATAAATATGATCAAAATATATAACAAATAATAGATTACTCAAATTTCGAAACTTGTGGAACGACAGAACATTGAAAGCAAGTAGAAAAGAAACACAACTCAAATTCTATACGGTTATGGCTATCCCAGAATTTTTCTATGGTAGTGACTGCTGACAAGCAAACATTCTGATGCGGAGGAGATTAAAAAAGGTTTTTTTTTTTCTTCCACTATGTTAATAATGTCAAAAGAAATGCTTATACAAATTTCTGGCACCCGACCGCAATTACGAGGCCGTCCAGAAAGTGATTTTCCCTGGGGCCATTTACAGAAAAAAGCACAATTGCGTAGAGAGATTTAATGAAAAAGATACAGCAATTATTGTGCTATTGTAAACATATTCCCCACCGGAATTGAGACATTTTCCATATCATGGGATCGACAGAGAGGTGCAGACGGCTATCAAACGCTGGTTCCGATCCAGGACGGCAGACTTCTACGACACAAGGTTACAACAATTGATCCGATGATATGACAAATGTCTCAATTCCGGTGGGGAATATGTTCACAATAGCACAATAATTGCTGTATCTTTTTCATTAAATCTTTTTACGCAATTGTGCTTTTTTCTGTAAATGGCCCCAGGGAACATCACTTTCTGGACGGCCTCGTAATTGCGGTCGAGTGCCAAAAATTTGTATAAGCATTTCTTTTGACATTATTAACATGGTGGAAGAAAAAATTTTACTTTCTTATCTGCCCCCATCAGACTGTTTGCTTGTGAATATTAAGATAAAAGAATCAAAGTGATATTCAAGCGACAAAAATAAATTTTTACTAACAGTAATTGGCTGCACAAGAATGAATAAATAGACCTAATGAATAAATAAGAAAATGTCTGAACATTCTTGCAATAATTGAAACAATACATCAACATAAACAATTTGAAAGATCATTTATATAGATTGGAAAGTAACAGATTATCAAGAATGATAAGAGACAGCAGCTCTGAAGTGAGAAGATCTGTAGAAAGATATATGAAGAGATATAGTTCAGAATGGAACAAGTCCTAGGGCCTAAACCTTAAAATGAAGATGAAGGAGAAGAAGTCATTCTAGATTAATCTGGACAAAAAAGTCAGAACTCAAAGGTGTGGACAAGTGTTCTTGTTCCTTTATAAGTCCTGTGAAAATGATGAAAAGTCATATAGATCAAATTTACATTAATTGCAAATAGCCGAGACTGACTACACTTACTGTAAATTATGTTAACAAAAATAGAGTTTGTTATATTGAGGAATTACTTGTCAGTAAGTTTATTACGCACGGGACATTCCATGTCAAATCAACACAAAAAAGTGGACTTTTCAACCCGACCACCTCAGATTTTTATTAAATTTGGTGGGATGGTAAAGAACCTTAAGTTAAGTAATTATGTAAAATTTTAGCCCTCAATAATGCACGATATCCCTACAGAAATTCTGTCAATACGAGAAAAAATGTAAAAATGTCGCATACTATGTCAACAAAAATAATTCATAACGTCTCTTCTAATTGAGGTAGAATCTTAAACTTGGGCTTATTTTAAAGCTAAGGGATCATACGTTTCAATAAAAATAGGTTTGCATCAAAGTAATGAATTCTTTATTGAATAGTCATGTGAAACACATTTTAACATCGAATATCTATAAATGCGGGACATAAATTATTTCGCGAAAAATGTATGTTATATAGGTAAGAGTATTCTCCCCTTGGTGTAAGTTTCATTTTGGAAACGTTTCAGGAATATCAGTAAAAAAATATATCAATGTATTGGTTTGTAACACTTAACCCCGTCTTACACCAACACTGCATGCGCAAGAGTTCCTACTTGTCTGATAAGCTGCGTCATCGATCTGTCAGGCCGTCATGAGTGGGAGTTTATACAGTCTTCAATTTATACAAAACGTGCAGTCTGTTTCAAGTGCAGTGTCGTTAGTTTTCGTAGTATGTGGTAGTTTTGTGCGATGTAATGGAGTCGCGTTTTAAGTTATAGGCCTGTGTTTGCTGCAATCCCTTCGAGAAATCAGGGCACTGTAATTAGAGGAAACATTTAAGAAGTGTTATATCGTGGATGCTTAATGTATTTCCTGATTTAAAACAGGAACAAAAGGTGTGCGCCATGTGTCGCAAAGAAATAAAAATATAATATGATGCTATTACGCAGAATCCTCATAATGACTCTAGTAATGAAGAATACGTCGACTCTACAGCAAATGTAAGTTCATTAAATACAAGTCTTTTTGACCAAGGTGTGTTCCTTATTAAACAAGAAAGGCTACAACAAGAGAAATATAAGAGACAGAAATTTGAAAATATTGTAAAAGACAAAGTCTTCGATATAAAGATGCCGAGGAACCAGGACCTTTCTGATTCTGAAATTTTGTCTCAGTTGCAGGAAAATTTTCAAAATTCAGGTAAAAGTGAGAAAATCGCAATTTTAACACTACTACCTAAAAGCTGGAGCGTAAATAATATAAAAAAGAGTTTCTTTCAGCTTTCGAATACATAATTCGGAAAGCCAAAGTCCTGGCAAAGGGAAAGGGAATTTTGTGTTCACCAAATCCGAAACCTGGAAAACCCTTGCTCGCGGCTGTTGCCGGTAAAGTTAAAGAATTCTGTTGTTTTGACGAGATAAGCAGAATGATGCCTGGTAAGAAATATTTGTTGTGATTAAAGAATCGGGGAGTAAATCACATGAGCAGAAATTAATTATATGCAGTGTTTAAAAATTCTAACCCTGACCAAGAAATTGTATTCTAGCTGGAGTTAGTCTGTGTTTGTGTCCTATCAGAATGTAAAACTTATGCCGGAAGCAATTTATTAAAGTTTCAGGTCTACGTGGATTTCAAGAAAATTTTTCTTTATACTTTCCAACTTAACATTTCTTGGCTACTATGGTGTGCAATCCTCCTCATATAAATTGCTTGTTCAGGAAATGTACAGAATGTCTTGAACCATTCAAAATAAGAGAGGGTTTAGAGAAATGTTTTGTATAAAACTGCAGTGAATCAGTGACCTACAAGCAGTGGATGACGACTGACCGATCAACGCTTGAGACTATAATGAAACCCACAGACAAATTTTTCGACTGTCTCTTGGAGAAACTTGGTGATTTACTGACTCACTCATTTATATCATCTGAACAAAGTAAGTTCCTACGTAATACGAAATCATTTCTACAGCCATGCCTGCTTGTTGTGTTATGCGACTTCGCTGAAAACTATTATTTCGTAATCCAAGATGAAATTCAGTCATATCACAGGACTAATGTGCAGACAACCATTCATACTTTCGTAATATATCATAACGAATCGTCATCCGATACAGTCTCTATTAAAAATCTGGTAATAATTTCACACTGCCCGAAATATGACACTACAGCTGTACATATGTTTCAAAAATATCTAATGGAGTCATTAAAACAAACATCTGTAATTCACCACAAAAATTATGTATTTCTCCGATGGATTCTCTGCTCAGTATAAAAATAGAAAAAAAATTCCTGAACCTCACATTACATGAAGAAGATTTTGGATTTCCAACAGAATTGCATTATTTTTGCATATCGCATGGCAAAAGAGCATGCGACGTTGTAGGTGGGACACTTAAAAGGTTTGCGGCTTGTGCTAGTTTGCAGAGACCATCCAATAAACAAATAACTACACCTAGGGAATTGTACGACTGGACAAGGCATCATCTCCCAAACATTAATACCGTTTATGTGACTAAAAAAGGCTATACTGAAGAGGAAAAAATGCTTGCTCTTCGATTTGCAAAATCCACCGCAGTGCCTGGAACACAAGTTTCATACAGTCCTGCTGTTTAGGATGGGTATTATACTTGCTAAGCAGTTTTAAAATGCAGTTGAAACAACGCAGCATCCTGTCTGGAAAGATGATCAGGCTATTTCATCTCAGCAATGAAAGGTAAGCATTTCTTACAGAACTTCAGGTTTAACAAAATCCATGTGACAATAATTTATGTGAGGTAATAATTAAAGAATTCGAATTATGTACTACAAGTTAAATTACATAGCGACATTTAAGAATATGATCAAATATAATTAAATACAACGAATGTGTGGGACATAATTATCGCGACTTATACGGTTAGCTTACGCTTGCTGTGACATAATAATTTTTATCTTTATAACCTATGAAGATTCCAAGTTGAAACTTATCAGTTCATTATATCATTAATTGAGGCGTACTATATATATTTTTCAATAAAATAGAACCCCCGCATTTTTAAATATGAATATATGAAAATTTTTTCACCATGTTTTTAGTGTAATTGAATACATGCAGAAAACAATATAAGTAATAAAAACTATCACATATTAAGAATGTATCACTAAATTTTTGTAAATTTATCTGGAGACGTTGTTGAGATATATAATTTTAATTGAAGCGGCGTGCTTACAAAAATGTGATTTTTCTTCATGTTTGAAACGCCACTGACAGAAAACGAAAATCACAGGACATATGAAACTCGGCAGTTTTAGTTAGCGCGGCAGGTCAAACAAACCCTCAAATTTTGAAAGAAATCTGAGTCGGTCGGGTTGAGTGCCTCGTTGATTTGATATGAAATGACCCGCACAGTATACTTAACTTTATTTCAATCGGTAATTATGTATGGAATTATAGGATGGAGTAGCTTATTTAAATTCAATTTTAATCCACTTTATTTATTACAGAAGAAAATAATTAAAATATGTCCTCATAAACCTATTGATTTTCCATCTCAAAAATTGTTTTTACACTTTAATGTTCCTAAAATAAGATAAATTTATTATATTGTATTAATAAAATTCATACATAAAAATCGAAATAATTTTGAATTTTATTCTCATAGTTATGAAACAAAAGGTATGAATTCTTTAAGATAGTTTAAACCAAAATTAAACATTGCTACAGTATTTAATCATTGTAATAATTTAGGCCTAAGAATATATAACAAATTTATATTTAAATACGAGTATCCTAATCTTGTCAATTCTAATATTTCTAGTATTCAATTTGAAAAGTTATGTATGGATTTTAAAAAATTGAAAAATTCTAAATATAAAATTTATATATTCTTATTGTGTAGTAGATATAAGACAAATTGTGTTATATACTTCTTACTTTCAATTCAGAAATCCGCCCCTGAGCACGAGTTCTACTCTTACAGGGACGAGGTAAAGTTTTTCTGTATATATTATATTTTATGTTACAATTATTAGCAAAATAAAAAAATAAATAAATAAATTACACTAAACTATACTATCAAAAAAAGACATCCACTACACCTGTAAGTTCATCACCCTAACTACAAATGAATCGTTTGTTTCAGAAACAACACTTCTCCACTGTTTGACGGTATATGAGTTGTTAGCACAATCGCAATTACCGACTGAAATGCTACTGTTTTGTGCAGAAACAACACTTCCATCACATAACTGCTGCTTGCAAACTTAGTCGAAAGTTTCCGTTTTGTGCAGTAACAACACTTATCCTGGAGAGGTGCTGTTTCTGTTCTCCACAAAGAGCGCTGCTAGTTTCCTTCAATAGTACTATTCCAACATGGCGTCTAGTAGTGATGAGGGAGCTGTTTTGTCCGTAGTGAAAAAACAAAAGAGAAGATTTAAAAGTGTTGAATACAGACGAGAATATGTGAAAAGAGGAAGAGTAATGGGGTTAGAAAATATCAACTATGCTTCTAAGGTGGTCGCAAAGAAGAAAATTGGAAATGATTGCAAGTGAGTATGCCACAGTATTAATGTTTACCTGTTCAATAGCGTTGCTGTTGTTATGAAAATCATACTTTGCAATGTAACATGATACATAATATGTTAAATCCATATTTACTCCTGTTATACTTTTCGTCACATAACATAATCTCTCTTTCCTTCAGGTGTAAATTGAAGTGCTTTGGAAGATTATTGGAGGGGGATCGAGAAGAAATATTAACACACTTTTATGCCAAAGAAACTAAAGACGAACAGGATTCGTATTTACAAGCATTAGTGGAAGTAGTGCAAGTTAAAAGGAGACGTCCGCAGGGAGATGAACCAATTCAATTTCAAGTATTATGTGACATGTAGTTCTGGACTACAACAAGTGTGTGCCAAAGCATTTCTAAACATGCATGGTGTGACAAAGGGTCGCATTCGTCGTCTAACATCTTTGTTACTGCTTGGAAGATCTCCAAAGGATTTGAGGGGAAAAAACACTTCTGGAAATGCAACTTCTGGGGAAGTGTGTATATTAGTGGAAGATCACATACGCTCATATCCAACCAAAAAATCTCACTACTCATCAAGAGAAATAGAATATTTGAGCGAGATGTTAAATATCACATTAATGCATGCCTCCTTTATGGAGAAGTATCCTGACCAGCAGGTATCCTACTGGTTATACCGCAAAATTTTTAAGGAGCGATTCAGTCTATCATTTGGGAGGCCACAAATTGATACCTGTTGTACATGCGAACAACTATCGGTAAGGATGAAAAGTCCATCGCTGAATGATAACGCCAAACGTGTAGCAGGAGCAGAGTTTATTGTCCATAAAAGAAGAGCCAAAAAGTTCACCAAAAAATGGAATATTGTTCTAATCTCTGCAAAGAAGACAATGAAACTGCTTCAATACGTACAGATTAAATGCAGAATTTGCATCTGCCAGAGATACCTGTGCAGGAAGCATTATATCTCAGGCAACTTAATGTTAATGTATTTAATATACATAACTTGAGGGATAACACAGCAAAATTGTACATATATCACGAGGGACTGGCTAAAAAAGGTCCAGATGAAGTCTGTTCATTTATCTTAGATTACATAAGCAACGAGTTACCAAACACAACAAAGTACCTACACATCTTCTCTGATAGCTGCCCAGGTCAGAATAGGAATAACACAGCTGTTCGATTTCTCAAAACTCTTGTTACTATTGGCAGATTAAAAAAATATGTACCATTATTTTCCGATTCGTGGGCATTCCTTCATGCCCTGTGATCGAGATTTTGGTGTTATAAAGAGGAAGATTCGCACATCAGACAGAATCTATTCAATAAAAGAATACATAGAGTTAATAGTTACATCAAATAAGAACAACAGATTCTCTGTTCAAATGGTGCAAACTGCAGACATTTTGGACTTTAACCATTGGTGGAAGACCTATTTCAAAAGTCTGTTCTGTCCATTGAGTCCATGGGAAGAGGAGTGAAAAGAGATCAGAAAGTAACGTTTCATGTGAATGACTTTATGGAGTTCCAATATGAAGTGGATCATATCTCAGGAAGGAACTTTATTGATGGACTGACTGTTCATACTTTCAAGTTGTTCCTTTCTAGAAGTGTGCTTCCTATGCTGCCCAGTGCTTCTGCTTATCCACATGGCTATGTGGCTTTAAATGAAAAGAAATTATCAGACATTAAGAAATTGGAACCATACATTCCAACAGAATATCATGATTTTTATAATGAACTATATACTTGGCCAACGACATCAACTGATGACTAATCATGGTGATGCAAGAAAACATACTAAGGAAGAGTAATGTTGTGTGTATGCTTTGATGCAATCATGAATTTATTATTGACATAATTAAAAATGTCCTGTTTGACAGGAACTTAGTGAACTTCTTTTTCTTTGCAAGTAATATTTTCTGCATTTTAAGTTGTGATTATTAGGCAGGTTATGCTGTGAAGTTTGAATGAATGGGTTTAAAACATGTTCTCTAACTTATATTAGCATTTCTATATTAATTTAAGATTATTAACATTGAGAATCTACTTGTTGTTCTTGTTATTCCTACTGTTTGTTTCAGAAACAGCACATCTCCTCCAAATTAAACAAATTCTGTAGATGTGGGTATTGAACTTATTCAAATAAGCAAGATGTCAGGATGTTTGTATTTAGTAAATGATCAAATGAAAAAAATACCACAAGTGTGAACAATAAAATATGCCTTACAGAACGTTTTTTCAATTTCCTGAAAAATGTTACTGGAGGGAGAAGTGCTGTTTCTGAAACAAATGATTCAAGTGAGAAATGATGTTCGAAAACTAATGACTATTGGTGTCAATGGGAAAATTATCTGAAGGACATTGGCTATCGTCTCATGCTTTATGAAGATGTGGAAATGGAAGCTGCGGTGCTGCGACGAAATTAATAAAATTATGCAATAAACTTAAAGGGATTGAGGATTGAAGGCATGGACAACAATTCTTCGCCAGTAAGTGATAGTGACATTTTATTTCCTCCGATAAGTACAACATAGTAAAAGGTATGTTAAATTACTTACTTGAATTGAATTGAATTGAAAGAGGAGAGTTGGGAGGATAATTTTAAAAGATACGCAAAACGCGTCCTTGCAAGGAGTTTTCGGGGCTGTAAGAAACTAAATATGTGAGCTCCAAACCTGTTGGCCACTAGTCTCACTCCAGGTTACGCTGCTCCACTGAAGGAGTTCTAGAAAATTTTGAAGATTTTAAAGTAAGGTAAAGGATTCGAACTCGTTCTCTATGCACTGATACACTGTGTATATTCGAATCCAACGCGGTACCGGCTGAGCCACGCTGACACGAACTTACTTACTTCCTGGCTTTTAAGGAACCCGGAGGTTCATTGCCGCCCTCACATCAGCCCGCCATTGGTCCCTATCCTGAGCAAGATTAATCCAGTCTCTACCATCATATCCCACCACCCTCAAATCCATTTTAATATTATCCTCCCATCTACGTCTCGGCCTTCTCAAAGGTCTTTTTCCCTCCGGTCTCCCAACTAACACTCTATATGCGTTTCTGGATTCGCCCATACGTGCTACCTGCCCTGCCCATCTCAAACGTCTGGATTTAATGTTCCTAATTATGTCAGGTGAAGAATACAATGCGTGCAGTTCTGTGTCGTGTAACTTCCTCCATTCACCTGTAACTTCATCTCTCTTAGCCCCAAATATTTTCCTAAGCACCTTATTCTCAAAGACCCTTAACCTATGTTCCTCTCTCAAAGTGAGAGTCCAAGTTTCACAACCATATAGAACAACCGGTAATATAACTGTTTTATAAATTCTAACTTTCAGATTTTTTGACAGCAGACTAGATGACAAAAGCTTCTCAACCGAATAATAACAGGGATTTTCCCATATTTATTCTGCGTTTAATTTAATAAACATTGAAATAGATAACTCTGCCAACTGAAAATCAGAATTGAAAAATAAGTAATTATTAACAGATAATTTTGTAATTAATTTGGCTATTATGTTAGAAACAGGATCAAAACTCATTTTATTATTTTAAGCTGAGAGTGATAAGTTGACTACAGGGTTTAATTGTAACAGTGTAAAAATAAGCTTATTTAATCATAAATTCAGCAGTCAAAGTCAACAACAGTGTCCGTTCCCTTTGTAATGAGTGTTAAACCAAGTGCCTAGTGCTTGCTTTCCTTGTAGGTTCTCTAATTTTTGTTGGTATAGGACTGTGGTAGTGTTAAAGTGTATTTGTAGGAATGTCCATAACTAAAAACTGAATTTCTAAGTAAATTTGATTCAGGAGCAAATAAAAAAACAGAAAGCTACTGAAATATAACAGATAAAACAACGTTGATCACTGAACAAGCATTTTTCTTCAGATGTTAGTACCAGTAAATCTCCTTTATCAACAGAGATTTCCAGTTACAAGTGTTAAGAATATTTAAACATAGATTAATGAAGAAGATTTTTGTATACAAGGACAACAGCCTACCACAGCTACCAAACTGTGGAGAAGCAAAGTAAGCCTAACTCTGAATTTAGGAAAAATGAACATTCCTTTAAAATATCTCAATTACGCTAGAAAAAAACAAGAGACAGTACAGCAACTAATGCAATCAGCCTTGACACTGCCTTGTGGCCATATTTATTCACAGATGCCTTATGGGACCACTTTATTTTTAATCCTTCTCCTCAAAATCGGGAATTTATAAAAAATCTTGTGGAAATAAATACATCGTGAAAGGAGATAGGTGATAGAATCATTCTTATGTCAGTGTTAAGAAATGATGTGAAGTAACCCCAAGACTGGCTCATTTCTTCGCCTAAAATGGCAGTCTTCAGTGTATACTTTATATTTGCAAACTCTTCTATAATAATGGTGTAGTTTTAAGTAAAAAAATGGCTTTTAAAATTGGAATCATGCTGTTATCAGACTAAAAAAAGCCTGAGGTATCTTTTCCTCATACACAGGCTGTTTTCCCTGCTGTTGCTAAATCAGAAAAAAAAAGACAGTCATGTGCTATGGTTTCAGACTATGATAAACAATTTATATGTTGGAGTCACGTTTTAAAAAGTGTTGTGACTTTGATTAAGCAGTTTTAATGTTACTTCGGTCTGTCAAAGTCATTAGTTATGTTTAAATAAAATAATATAGGATTAGTTGTCACATGTGAAACGAAGGAGCCTCATGAAGAAAATTATGCGCCGGACCTCTGAAACTGTAAATCAGGCCCTGCTTGCCGTACCATCATTAATCTGTGGATCTGAGGTTTGGGCTTTAACCAAAAAAGAATAAAAGCTGCAGAAATGAGACTTCTCAAACCACTGGCAGGTTATAAAAGAAATACAGAAATCCGCGAAGAACTTAATGTAACATGTACAACAACACTAATATAATCATTAGGGGGCAGATGTTGACGACCTACAAATCTACTTAAAATTATCATTAAAAGTCATTAAATTAATGAAAAAATGACGTAGAAGTAAAAGAAAATGACACTTAAATATTAAGTGTTCGCGTAGACTTCCGCGGCTGGTGTACATGGTGTGTGGATAAGCTTCAGGGCTTCTACCGCGTTGTCTTGGTGTTATTGGCTGACGTTTCGACCGCTGTGTTGTGGCCATCTTCAGAGCAGTTGTTGGATAAGGAAATAGTCTGCCAGTACTTATATATATAGTAGTCTCGATGGGGGGAGTACTTGCTGTGATAGGTCATAGGTTCTCCTTCTGGCATCTGATTGGTCCTACGTGGTCCAATTCGGTTGAGGTCTGTATATTATTCAAATTACCCGCATCACAACTTCTTAAAAATTAGTCGCCTTGACTGCCCTGCAAATCTCGGAGAGAGGAGGCAACTTCCTGGAATTTGGCTAAGATAAAGGAAAAGGGCATGCAAAAAAATGAAGGTTTTTAAGGGAAAACTATAGATTTTAATGAGAGTTTACAATGTATTTCAATCGGTGGTGGTCCATGTCAGTGCTTTCATTCTCCGTTTCCTCCTCCTTCCGTTCTTCACTTTTGTTACCAGATCTTCCAGATGGGGGAGTGTGAATGGCAAACAGATTCTGGGTGCAGCTTGCATTCTTATAATATTTGTGTTAAAAATACTGTCTCTTCCCTTCCATGCAAACACAACGTCCTGTCCAGAACACGGTGCAAACAAACAAATTCCAAAGACACTCTCGTACCGACAAAAGAACAGTAGTGGTCAAACCGCTCACTTAAACTAAGCTCTTGTCTAGCATTTTATATTACTTCCTTTGTGTGAAGTGAAGTCTTCAGTGGAATGAGGGATGGACTTTAGAGTCTGTTCCAAACTACAAAACTCAAACTTCACTGTTATTCACTTATTCAGTAGCTAATTACTACTGACCTATTTGCTTAGAAAAAGATTTAACAGACCTATCGGTAAAGAAGAAAGTAAAATGCATTCCAAATGATATAAAAGTTCTTCAAAGTATTAAAAATGACCAAAAAATGCCGAAAAAATATAAAAATGACCTAGCTATTGGTTTAAAAACGTCGAAAAATGAAAAAAATGCAATATAAGAAATTAATTTTTATACTGATATTAACATAGAAAGGATTGTATATTAATAGGCATCTTTCTAATGTGAAAAATAAGAAAATTACTTTTCATCAACATTCACCCCCTAAATTAATAATATTCTCAGAATTGAACAAAAAAATGTTGTAATGGGTGAATGAGTGATGCAATATCGTGTGATGTCTTTACTGACGCCACGGTCATTTTTGTAGAACTTTACTTTTTATTTTTATTTTTTAGAGTTCTTTCAAGTACATTGTCACACATTAATAAGTACATTATCAGACATTAATCTTCAATGTATTTCGTAATTTAATCATGTTCATTTATTTTTGAATGACACTCACTGAGTCTGTGGTAACTGATTCATAATCCGGCCCGGAGATAAAAAAAAATGTCGAGTGAATGGTGTAGGTTCATGTGGTAGGTTTAATGACGCCATGGTCATAATTACAAGAATACATAATTTGAATTTGGCTGTATTGCCAATACATGAGTGTGACATAGCATAGCAGTGTAGCCAATGCATACATGGTGTGAATATAAGTTACCATGCGTGAACATCCCGCATATAATATAAGCGAAGAGGTAGAAGAGACATCGGTCGACCTAAGAAGAAATGAAGTGATCAACTTTAAATTTTAAGAATATTCTTAAAGTTCATATGGAGACGGAATAGATTTTAAGGCCTAAGTCGTGTTTGCTTTTGGATGATGATGATGATGATGGTGATGATGATGATGATGATGATGATGAACTTGAAGGGAATCTATTATTTTTTACCTCATGCAATTCTGTACTCTTGGTCAAAATGAAAGTGGTCGACGTTTCAGAGACTGAGTTCGAATCGGGTATTTCCGTGAGTGCTTGAAACAGCCAGGCTCTGTTCAAAAGATTGAGTATATTCTTCTAGTACCTAGTTATAATGGGGATCACAACTATTAATCACTAAAATCTTCCGAGAAAATAATTCATATACGAGATTTAAAACAGATATCATTCAGAGTGTTGAAACAGTAAATTTTGTAACACAAACACTATATACTGTATAACAGGTTCTCAAGTGGAGTACGACCATTGCTACTTACAATGTCATTCCGACTGCAGTGAAACTCTTAATGTAGTTTGTAGAGCGGTAGCTAAGAATTCGTGACGTTCTAAGTTCAAATCTTACTGGAGTTACGACACTTCTTTTTGTTGCCTTTTAAAGGCATCAGTGAAAATATAACAGGTTTTCGTCATTTTTTTATCCTTAGAATATTTTTCGCTTTATTATTTTTTTTTTCGTGTTACTAGAAACTTTTGACTCTAGATGGAAGTAACACTAAAGACGATAATTAGGGTCTTTCATATTAAAATGCTGTGTTAATTATTTTATTAATCCCTGCTGCTTTACACTCTATTTTCTAAGTAACATTCAGTAAATATGTTGACTGTTAAATAATTGGCAATAATTAATTTGCAAGTTGTGCTACAGAGAATATGATTATTATACAAATATAAATCCTTCATCATCAAGGCCTAAACGTAGCAATTGCAAACAAGAAGAGAAACCATAATTCTTATGACAAAATATATCTTGATTTCCTATAATTATAACCACAAATTTTCACCAATTTTGTAATTATCTGTAAGTAACACGAATTAAGATAAGCAAAATTATTTGACTATATTACACTAAAAGGAGTTGTAAAAAATACAAGAAAGGACAAAACAAAAAATTCACTACTGAGATTCGAAGCATGCTGTGGAAGTAGCCCAAATCGGCGCCTTGTATTATGGAGTTAACTAAAACGGAGCACAGAGGTTTACGGTAGTGAACTGCACGCTCACCCGAAGAAACTTAGAAAATTTTCGAAGAGACCGGCCACTTTCATTTTGACCAAGTGTACTCGTATTATACATCGGAATATAAAAATAATGAATGCTCCGGAATTTAACGACGTGACGGTTCATGCCACTGGAATGAGATTTGTACCAAATTAGACTGTAATACATTCAGTCAGACATATATATTTCTGGACAGAGGAGACGAACATTATTTTATCAAGGGCAAATAGACGATTGGATGGGCAATCTGAAATCTCGTAATCTTTTACATCTATTTCAATTTTCCAATTGAAGCCCGTTTCCTTAAATGGGAGGATAATATTAAAATGGATTTGAGGGGGGTGGGATATAATGATAGAGACTGGATTAATCTTGCTTAGGATAGGGACCGATGGCGGGCTTATGTGAAGGCGGCAATGAACCTGCGGGTTCCTTAAAAGCCATTTGTAAGTTGTAAGTAAGCACATTTGAAGGGTTCAGAACCATAGTGGGCCTAGCGCCATTTATTAAAAATGGAGAAAGCAAGGGTTAAAGTTAAGTGAATACCACAGTTTAATGAAGATTGACATATCATTTAGTTTGAATGTGTATACTTTATATTACTTGCTATGTTTCCATTGAATTATGGTAATAACTTCATTTTAACCCTTGTTTGCTACGGTTCTAGTAAATGGCGCTTGGCCCACTATGGTTCTGAACCCTTCATTTCCTTCCTAAACTGAAAATTATTCTTTTTCCTACATGCATTCCTTTGTAAGTAGTTTCCTCTTTCTTTATATTTCTCTTTCTTTATTAGTCATTCTTGCCACATTAATTTCACTCTTTTATTTGTTTTATTTTCGTTCTTTATTATTTCTTCCTTTACACCCTATCATTCCTTCAGATTTTTTCCGTATGTTTCAGTTGCTCTCTTTCGTCGTTTATTCTTTGTTTCTTCCTTTCCTACCTTGTTCCATTTTTCTTTGTCTCTCTGTTTCCTTTGTTCGCCATTCCTCTCCTAACTTTTACTCTCTCACCACAGTCTAGTATATACAGTCACGAAGTTCAATACGTAGTAAATATGCATCAATAGATAGTTGCTAACCACTAGGATCGCTACTATCACCTCATTACAGACAATGCGAAATAGTACCTGCACAGTCTGTTGTTCCTAGTATCCTCATAAACTCAAGCTTCGTGACTGTATATTATACTAGACTGTGCTCTCACTCTTTGTTCTCTTTCCGTCTTTTGTTCTCTCTTATCTTTGTTCTTTCATTCTCTCTGTTCTTCCTTTCTCTCCTTTTCTCTGATCTTCCTATTTTCCTTTGTTCTCCCATTCTCTCATTGTATCTCATTTTCTCTCCTTGTTCTGTTTTCTCTCTTTGTACTCCCTTCCTCTATTTTTCTCTCTTTCTCTTTTTATTTTCTCTTTCCATCCTTGTCTCACTTTGTCTCTTTTAGTTTTCTATCTTTTTGGTCTCCCTTTCTCTCTTTGTTTTTCTACTCTATCTTTGTTTCTTCCTTTCTCTTCTTGCTCTCACTCTCTCTTTCTTCTCCTTGTCTCTTTTTCTCATTTTCTCTCCTTGTTCTCTCTTTATACTCCCTTTCTCTATTTGTCTCTCTTCCTTTTCTTGGTTCTCACTCTCTCATTTCGTTCTTCCTTTGTTATAGTTTTTTTTTTTTTTTTTTTTAGAGTTTTGGCTTGCATGTTTGAGGCAATTTAAATTTTACTGACGAGATAGACTCGTTAAAGATTCTCATTATATGAAATCAGTACCACGTCGGCTTTTATCCAAGATTTCGTAGTCCAATTATTATCAACTAATTAAACGCCATGTCTTGGACGGTATTTGAACCCAAGACCGTAGCATACACCTCACGTTACTTCTGCGTCTTATTGAACAAAACACGATAGGCCAATTTTAAATGAAGAGCCCACTGCAAGAATGATGGATGTCACTTCCTTGTCGAAAATGAACCAAGACTGTCAATGCATAGCTTAAGACATATAGAATGTACATACAGAGTTATATGCCATTAACACTGATAGTTATTGACCAGTAATGATCGGAAAATCACAGTTAAGCTTTGAGCGCTAAGCATTTCAAACTTTTAATTGCGTCTCCTGCAAAATGTATTCCAAATGACATCCATCATTCTTGCAGTGGACTCTTCAAATATAAAGCAAATACTTCGCTTCGTAGCGGTTTGTGGCTGAACTTTCGAATTTACTTATCGCGAAGATGAATTCTATTACTTGAAAGGCGGCCGCTGCTGATGATGTGACGACGACGCACCCTACTGCTCGTTAGAACGTGCCCCGCTCTGCTTCTGTAATGGGAGCGATCCGCCCAGCTGATTGTGCACAGGGCTGTCCGTACTCTTAGAGCTGCCTCACTCAACTGCGGAGTGACGCCTGTCTGTTCTAACCGTAGTGCATTGTAAGTAGCAAATTCATTCTTTAAATAAGTTTCTTCCATCTTCTTCAATTTTCGGTTTAAGACATTTTGAAGCACATTCAAATAGTTGTCCGAAGTCGAAAACCGTTAGTAGTAATTTGTCCTCCCCCCATAAAATATAGAGAATAAATTCTAGAGGAAAATAAAGAGCTCCAAACCCGACATCACTACGAAATGAAGATTCGAGGATCGAACCGAAGAGTATAATCCCACTGATAGCAAGAAACAAGAAAATGAACACAAATGGAAGCAGCATATAATATACAGTATGATGATTGAACGATGATTGGATATGCTCAAAGCAGTTAAATGTAAACCACTTGAGGCACCGAGATAAAAAAAACGGGACTAGTCATGCAGAGGTCGTTTTGAGAAAAACACAAAAAACTTCACAAACTGCATTGTACTTGCTTTAAGGGGTTAGGTACAGCTTACTGCAGTAAAATTTTTGAATATCCAACATTTTTTCCCTTCATTACTGTATCTTGTGCAATAATGAAAATTAGTATGTGTAAAACACTGACCTTCTGCTATATATATATATAAAAAAAAATATTTTTTCGATTTACAAAATATTATTTACATTTTTTTTCAAAATTCAGTTCACTGTGCAGTGATAAAGCATTTCCCCCATAACTCAAAAACTATCCAACATACTGTGACGAATTTTTTGTATGTATTTATGCATGTCATATCTATAATGTGATGTAAGACCACTTCTCTACCTTTCATAGATTATCTGGTAAAAATAAATTATTTAAAAAATGGTCAAATATCTTCTTCTAACTCAAAATGAAAAAAAAAATATTTATTATGGAATGTAGTTGAAAGAGCATGATATTGTAAACATGAGTTTTAGCAATAAAATAAAAAAGGGAGAACATGAAAAAGTTAACAAGTTTATGAGTTATGAGGAAAACGCTTCATCACTGCACAGTAAACTCCCACCATTTTGAATTTTGAAGATTATATATATATATATATATATATATATATATGTGTGTAATTTTTTTAAATCGTAAACATATTTTTTTCATATAGCAGAAGGACAGTGTTTTACACATACCGATTTTCACTATTGTACAAGATACAGTAATGGAGGAAAAAAATGTTGAATATTTCCAAATATTTTAGTGCTGTAAGCTGTACCTAACCCCTTCACCCCTTGTTTTTGGTATTGTTACTTTGCACATGGCCAGATCTACTTGTCCCAAAAAGAGTTAATTTTTTTTATAAAACATAACATATATAGAAAATGGTTTTGAAAACTGTTGACATTTCTTGATCTAAAGGAACAGAATTTCATAAAAATAGTAAATAAATTAAATACTCTAATCTTTTTTTTTGGTATTATATTACTATTGTGATATAACCATTAAAGCACAAAATTATCTTTATAAAAAAGTTGACACCTTAGTAAAACACTATCCAATTGGGTCACATTCATTTCTCACAACTCACTCCCAGAATTTTGGAATTCTAGATCATTTTGTTTAACACTGTATCTCGAAGTGCATTAAACACTGTGTTAGGAGAAGGGGACTTAGTCACTTGACAAGTCCCGTTTTTCAACTTAACGTTAGACTTCTACAATGATCCATGCAAGTGACAACTACCATTTTTACAATAAACGATGAAGGTTCGCTCAATATGGGAGCACTCTTAACTCGGATACCCCAAAATTGATGACATATTCCGTTTTTGATCTCAGCTCCACAATTGGTAGACGATACTTATAGATATCCTAGAAACAAACTCAGCTCGAACTCCTCGCGGCGCGCATGCTATACCCCTCTCACCCCCCTGCAGTAGGCGTGAGAGCATGCTGGGAACGGGAGCATACGTCATCTGAGCGAGACAGTCACGCCCGCTTGTTTCTACGCACTTAGTTTTCCTTGTTGGATGCCTATAGGAAAGATGACTTAAATGGGGATGGGGGCAGATTTGTAGCAAGTCTTCTCCATGAATTAAAACAGTAATAACGGGTGGGAAAGAAAAGTAACTGAACAGTATTTGTATTAAACATAATTATTCCCATCCAAAGATGTATACTCGATGACCAGCACGCCGCAGTACGTTGTGGAGGAGCATTGTTTCCCAAGTTACTCTACATGACGAGGAAGCGGTTTATTCTTAGAGAGCGTAAAGAAAGTACAGCGCATGCATTATGTCCAGGCACTCCCCTACTCTTTCTACAGAGCTGCGCACGAGATCTGATGAGTCTACTTACGAATTATAGGGGACTGGGTTAGTCTTTGCCTTGAACTCGGTAGACACACGCCCGACCTTCTCTTCTACTTCTACCCCCTCTACAGAAACGTTGTTCCCGTATTGCACATATCGAGTGTCTTGACAAAATGCATGAGCTGTACGAGTATTAAGAATATTTTCAAAGAGAGAAATCTCCATGTAGGATGTTTAGAACCAAAAGATCCGCAAAGAATCAAAATGCAGAGCAATCGGATAGGTCACGAACCACCAGAATCATTGCAGTGTCGAGGTTTTTAATTCAGTTACAATCAAGATACGTACAATCAGTGTGTCCATAGCTATTGATATGCTTCAGTGGCTCGCATTCAGCCTAACTAATGAGTCTGTAATGCAGAATATCCCACATAAATGAAAAAATGGCAGGGGTTAGAAATGGCCAGTGAATTTTTCATAGAGCTCTCCTATTCAAGAGTGCTTTTCTTTCTTATTCTGAATCAATAATTTAATTTCAATTTAATGTCACTATTAAACGTAATTTGAATCGTATTCAGTAGGAAGTGTAACCTGTGTGAAGTGCTGATAGTTGAGTGTCATACCTCAGGCGTTGACACAATATTGTTAAAGGTTTTTTATGGTTACGCCATTAGTGAGATTTCAATGCACAAAATCTATGGAACTGATCTATAATAAGATGATATTAGCGTATGTATAAATATATGTCATTCGTTTAATGTTCTGCCCAAGGGCAAGTCTTTCACTGCAAACCCAGCTTTTTCCAGTCTTTCCTAATTTCCGCCTTCCTCTTTGTCTCCTCATAAGATCCATATATCTTACTGTCGTCTATCATCTGATTTCTTCTGCCCCGAACTCTTCTCCCGTTCACCATTCCTTCCATTCCATCTTTCAGTAGGCAATTTCTTCTCAGCCAGTGACCCAACCAATTTCTTTTTCTCTTCCTGTTCAGTTACAGCATCATTTTTTCTTCACCCACTCTTTCCAAGACAGCTTCAATTTTTATTCTGTCTGTCCATTTGTGAGCAAAAATGGACGTGGATTCTAACGGTAAAATAATTGCGGCTGCATAGAACTGCAAAGAACTAAAGTTTTTGCAGGAAAATAGTTATTTTGCTCTAATTCTATCATCGATAAAGAAATTTGTATAAATATCTTTAACCCTCGACACTTACCTGAGGTCTTTTTTAACCTCACACTGTATTTTATTGTTTAGGAAACGCTCCAGTAAGGTAGATATGCTATCCTTGGTTATTTTAGTTTCCTTTACAATTAAAATTATTATTTCATAATTGAAGGTTCAGAGCCATAGTGGGCCAAGCGCCATTTATTAAAAATAGAGAAAACAAGGGTTAAAATTAAGTGATTACCATAATTTAATAAAACATATAGCAAGTACTACAAAGTATGCACATTGAAACTAAATTATATGTCAATCTTCATTAAGCTACGGTATTTACTTAACTTTAATCCTTGCTTTCTCCGGTTTTAATAAATGGCGCTTGGCCCACTATGACTCTATATATTGATTATTCTTTTCTTATTTATTCCTTGGGTTCATGGATGGACCCAGCTATACAGTATAACACGTTCTTATATTGTAATTAGATTTAGTTTGTATTTCAACTTTTACTTATAACAGTTACTGACAGAAATAAATCCAAATACAGCATAAATAGTCTGCTATGTAGGCTATAAGTAAAAGTTTATAAGTTCAAGAGTAATTGCTTTGTATTTTTAAAATAAGGTTCTTTTACTTTCTACTGGAATAGATAGATAGATAGATAGATAGATAGATAGATAGATAGATAGATAGATAGATAGATAGATAGATAGATAGATAGATAGATAGATAGATAGATAGATAGATAGATAGATAGATAGATAGATAGATAGATGGATGGATGGATGGATGGATGGATGGATGGATGGATGGATGGATGGATGGATGGATGGATGGATGGATGGATGGATGGGTGGGTGGGTGGATGGATGGACGGACGGACGGATGGATGGATGGACGGATGGACGGACGGACGGGCGGACGGATGGACGGATAGTCTAAATATAATAATTGACACTTGATGCAATAACAATTTCCTTTTTGTGTTTTATTTCAAGTTAAGTGAATGCATTTTCTGATAATAGAAAAAAGTAGAAACAAAGACCCAAAATAAGTAGCCTGCCATTACAATAATACTTAATTCATTCATTGTGTAAAAATAATGAGTAACTCTAGGTACAAAAAAACTTTGAATTTCCCTCTGTATATATAAAAATGCATAAACCTGTAAAATGTCATAATTATATACGACAAATATGCTTGGGGTAAAAAATAAACAGATAAGTAGCACGAAAATGTAGAGCAGCTAAGTTCCGAGGGCTAAGACTGCATATTATTGTTAAGTTTTCAGTTGGATGCACGGAAAGAAATATTTTACTGAATGCTTTGTTCTCTAACCAATGGAGGCAGAGTACTTTTACAAAGTACAGTAATTGAGTACAGCTGTTTAAGGTCCTAACCTTTTGTTCGTGTAGATCTACAGTAAATATCTTAATCACCGCTGTGAGTCAGTGATTAGCTCACGCCCTTTCTAACCATGCGATCTAGGGTTCAATTCCAGGCATTGAGAGCAATTTTCCTACCACGGGGCTGTGTGTTTGTACTTTGTCCAGTATCTTCGTGTATTTCTTCAAGAAAGCACGTTAATTAGGCTACACTCGGCGCATTTCGAACTGGCTGATCAAGGTCATGTACAAACGTACAAATCACACACGAGTTACTGAACTGAAAACTGTGAACCGAAGCATTGGTAATCCCGGCTGTCCCAGCTGACTTTAGTTGAGGAGAATGGTCCAGGATTGGGGGTAAGCACATGTGGAAAATGCAGTCCATTGTTTGACCTTGATCCGCCAGTTAGAAATGCGTTGAGTATATTTAGTGTTGATTTGAAATTTTATCAGAGAAAATGGGTTAGTGGCGTCAGCCATGAACAAGTCTAGATTGAAGAAGGAAAATAACTTTTTGACTGTGAAGATAATAAGTTCTCTAGAACATTATTTTCGTCTATATACTGTTTACTTCGTTCTTTTTCTTTTAACTTCATTTAACTTACAAAATATTATTGAAAAATAAAATCGTTAAACCAATTCTGCGAAGATTCTCTTGCGAATATTGAATAGACGTTTATTTTCTAAGATGGAAGAGCAGTTCGGGTTCAGGAAGGGAAAAGGTACGAGAGATGCAATAGGACTGTTAAGGACAATCGGTGTAAGATACCTAGAGCACAATAAAGGAGTGTATATAGTATTTGTGGACCTAGAAAAGGCTTTTGACAGAGTGGATTGATAAACTGATGGAGATCCTAAAGAAAATTGGCGTGGATTGGAAAGACAGAAGACTGTTCAATAATCTTTATATGAAACAACGAGTGAAAGTCAGGATAGGAGAATAAATGTCAGAAGGAAGTGAAATTGAGAGAGGAGTACGTCAAGGGCGTCCTTTATCACCTACCCTGTTCAACATCTACTTGGAGAATTTAATAAAGAACTGTTTTCAAAATGTGGGAGGAGTGATAGTAGGAGGAAGAAGAATAAAGTGCATAAGATTTGCTGATGATATGGCGTTGTTAGCAGAAGAGGAAATGATACTAAAGGATATGCTACTGGAGCTAAGTGACAGCTGTGAGCAGTATGGAATGACGATAAATGCAAATAAGACGAAGACTATGGTCATAGGAAGAAAAATACAGAAGATAAACTTGCGAATTCTAAATGAGACAGTAGAGCAAGTCGACAGCTTCAAATACTTGGAGTGTACTATGAGCAGTAACATGAGCTACTGCCAGGAAGTGAAAATGAGGATAGCAATAACCAAGGAAGTTTTTAATAGAAAAATGAGTATCTTCTACGGACCTCTGGAGAAAGAACTAAGGAAGAGACTAGTGAAGTGCTTTGTATGGAGTGTGCATTGTGTGGGGCAGAAACATGGCCATTACAACGAAGTGAAGAGAAGCGAGTAGAAGCATTTGAAATGTGGATATGGAAAAGAATGGAACGTGTGAAGTGGACAGATAGAATAAGAAATGAAGCTGTTTTGGAAAGAGTGGTGAAGAAAGAATGATGCTGGAACTGATCAGGAAGAGGAAAAGGAATTGGCTGGGTCACTGGCTGAGAAGAAACTGGCTACTGAAGGATGCACTGGAAGAAATGGTGAACGGAAGAAGAAGATATCAAATGATAGACGACATTAAGATAATATGGATCATAATATGAGGAAACAAAGAGGAAGAGAGATAATAGGAAAGACTGGAGAAAGATGGGTTTGCAGTGAAATACCTTTCTTTGGGCAGAACACGAAATGAAACCGATTCTGATTGTTTACTATTTGTGCTTCTGTTAATGGAGATACATTTATTCTTTAGTAAAACTTATTATAGTAAGTTAAAGTGCATCATTTTCGGCATGTTTGACTAGTTTATAGGCTACTAGATGTGAATAATCCGTTCAATAATTTAGAAAAAAATCACTTAACACAGACCGACACTCAAGTATCAAGATTTACTTTCCCTCCATCATGAGTGCTGGCAACGTCGGTAAAATCGCGAGAAGCACTCTTCTGAATTACTTACCTAAATTGAGGGGAAACAAGCGGCCAAGAAATGTAAACCATGAATATCACCGTAATTCAATTAATTTTCTAAAAGGACTTAAATCATCATTTTTTACATTTTCATTTTTGTCGTAGTTTCAGAAGTACATGGATAAATCCATCGTTTTTGCTTGAAATGATGCCAATGCCATTGTTCGTTGGCTTGTTAGAGACAAGTTAAAATCAAAATTTGTTTTAAATGGCCGGTAGTCATTCACATGCGTCATTTTAAAACTATTCGATTGGCAATGTGGTTAAGTAGGAACAACTGAACAGCTGTTTCTGAAGAAATAAGGGGAATCAATTTTGCAATCTGTAGCCTGTTCCACTTTGAGTATACGCATGATAGATTTGGATATATCAAAGGATCCAGTGATATAAATGATTAATGAGCCATACATTTTTCATAGCACTCTAGCGAGAATCTGTTTCTTCACCAACAAACCAGTCTACCCAGCAGGAAAAGTGCCAATAAAACAGAAAAAAAATGCAATAATTAGAAAAAATGAAGAATTGCATTCCAAGCGAGCATATGGCCTACAGCTGGCCTACAGACAACAATGCAATGTACGTTTACTGAAAAAACAGTACGTACCAAGTGAAAAGACTGATTTATCTTTATCATTTATGATATAGGCCTAATTTTTCTTATAATTCATGATATTTTCCTATTTATTATTCCATTTATCATTATTGTATATTTTGTTTGTTGATTGTCCATGATTTTCAGTGACGTAATTCAAGAACATCACTAAAATATCTATACTACATTTGATTTTACTTATTATTAAATTGTTTTTTTTAATAGGGCGGCTTTTTACATTTTAAATCTCAATAAAACCTTACGTATCCGCATAACGTGTATAATTACTTTAAAAACTAACAAACGTAACCTAAATTATCAGCCCACATTGCCGGAATTATATATTTCCAGGTAATTTTCCTCTAAAATAGTTTTTTCTTAAATTTTCCACAAATTTTCTTTTCCTGACTTACACCCTTTTAAAAAAAGTAGGTTCAATTATCGATCACTATCGATAATTAGGCGTGTTTGAACATCAGTAGAAAGACGCATCGTCGAATGTTTCATTCAGTTCTTGCTGTGTTCTATGTATTTTGTGATACAGTTCTATATCAGTATGTCACGGACGATGTCACAGATCACCTAAAAGAGACACTAGAAGGAAATAAAGGTATTAGGAGAATATTACCAATTTCGACGGTGCAAGGTTTTAAAATGTGGAAACTGTTTCTTTCGTTGTGTCCATCGTAAAAGAGCTTTATTTTTGGTAGATACTTGCAGTGTCACAATTTCCATACAACCACGAACACTACAGGACGCGAGGTATCACGGAATTCTGTGATGGAGCCCCTAAAACGAAAAGCATAAGATGAACCTCACATCAGACCTAACAATTTGATTAGAAAGAAGCTTTAATCCACTATTTCAATTGTGAAAGAAAATCTGTGCCATGAAGATATGCAAAGGCTGCGAGAAGCAATATGTGAAGGATTCAGAGCCATAGTGGACCAAGCGCCATTTATTAAAAACGGAGAAAGCAAGGGTTAAAGTTAAGTGAATACCATAGTTTAATGAAGATTGACATATCATTTAGTTTGAATGTGTATACTTTATATTACTTGCTACATGTTTTCATTGAATTAAGGTGATAACTTCATTTTAACCCTTGTTCTCTACGGTTTTAGTAAATGGCGCTTGGCCCACTATGGTTCTGACCCTTCATATAACGTTCCGTCATAAACATTATCCTGTTCTTCCAAAAATTGAAATGAGTGCATTGAGCAGTTAAAAAATTATGAACATAAATGTGATAATATTTTGACAATAAAGAAGACATTGTAATTATCACTAACCATGTTAACTTTAAACTTTTATGCGACAATTTTGTGTTTGATGATAGACGATAGCCTATTTTCATACGCTCCTAACCAGTTAGTACAGTTGTATATCACTTTAATGCGCTATTTTCCTCTAAATGTTTTCTTCTTCAAAAATAAAACTGAGGAAACGTATTGCAATATGCGAGTGACTGTTATGAATCTGTTGAAAAAGGGTCTTCTGCTAACGGTTTCCACGTTCTTTTGTGATTTTGAGAAAGTAGTTCATAATGCTACTTTAACAGTATCCCTAATATCCATGTGTGAAATATGTTGTGTGTTTCACTTGGTTCAGAATTGGTTCAAACATATTCAAAGAAACAAGACACTCTTAAGTGAATATTCTAAGTAGAATTAAGAAATTTGGGCCTGGCTAGAAAAATTTAGGACCTAGGTACCTAGAGAATTTCTGGCTGTTTAATTAGAACTAATATCTGATTTATCGCTTCTGAATGAATCTATATTCTTCTCAGAATATGTTTATATTTCTCTCCAATATGAAACTTGATACTTAGATGTGTATTTTACAAGGGAAAAATAATGTAAACGAATATGTAGTTAGTATATGTAAGACTTGTGCAAAATAAATACATGCATATAGTGAGTATTTTAAATTGCGTGTGCGTTTCAAGTGCCATCTGCCGCTTAAGTTTATGCGCTTCAAGGTTCTACGCGTAATTTAGTGCGCCTAAAGCCTTGGTTTTTCTGTACCGACGCATGCGACGTGCGAGATACGAGGCCCGCCTCGCACAAATCTGGACAACACGAGAGACAGTGAGTGGTTTCTATAGTTGCGAGGAGCGCAGACCTCGCATCTCGCAGTTATAGAAACCACTCACTATCTCTCATGTAGTTAGGATTTGTGCGAGGCGGGCCTCGCATCTCGCACGTCGCATGCTTAAAGTTTAAGATATGTCGCATCATCATGCAATTATCTCTCTACATTCTGTATAACAGAAGGAAATATCTTTAAATATACCAGCAGGGCAAGATTTCCATGAATTTTAAAATTATGTGTAAGACTTTGCAAGTTGAGTGATACTAGTGCAGTGAACTAAACCTCTTTTATTTCTACTCTTTGCGAAAATTGACAGAGGACTGTACAGTTCGTGTGCTGATGTGTGCATTGAAGTTGTACTCAAATGAAATACATTCTAATATCTATGCAGTTCTAGAATGAAATCTCGCAATAGAAAAGAGAAGCGATGTTGCAGAAATATTTTACAAAATTACTATGCTGAGTTCTTGACCACGGGCTTGTAAATATAAGATCTTCATTATATGACAATATTGAGGAAAGTGTATATTAAATCTCACAGTTTATCACAGTGTAACTACAAAAAATACAGACGCTCAAATTTATTTAGGAATCATGATCGACTGTCATTTTGAATGGGATGAACATATTGATATTATTTCAAATAAACTCAGAACGGTACTATATAAATTATATTATATAAGAGGAACTATGCCATAAAACACAATGCACACAATACTTTTCACTATAAGATATCTAATTCAGGCTTAAGGAAATACTTATAAAATTTATCTTAATTGTCTATTTATAATAGAGAGAAAGATTGTAAAAATTATTACTCAAAATTTAATCAAGACAAATATAAACGCCAACCATAACCTATATAACTACTGCAACACATTATCATCAAAAGGACTATATTATTATTGAATAATATTCAATTATTTTTTTCAGAAGAATATAAAATTAGATCTAGTCATAAACGTAGCATCGCAATCAGATCTGATACATTTTACCCGCAGCAATAGTAAAATTATTTATGAGAAAATATGTCTAAATTAAGAAGTGCCTTGGGAAAACTGATACCTTGGTTAAACGGAATATTAAACTAAGAGGATTCGATCCGACATCGGGATGGGAATCCGGTTTGGCTTAGTGGATAGAACATCAGTACATAGAGCTGAAAACCCGGGTTCAAATCCCGGTGCCGGAGAGAATTTTTCTGTGTTCCACTCTTCCATCATCATATGATGACGCAGAATTTCTGCACTGAAATATCATATGTACTTCGGTACATCGTAATATGGAATATTTTTACCTTAAGAAATTATTACATCATTTACTCATAAATAAAATTGAAAAGCTCATTATTTGTATTACCTTCTTCGGATTCAGTGTTTATTTCGCCCAACATGTTATAATTTATTTTGTAATCCAATAAGGGGACACTCCACTAAAAATGACAACTTTTTTCCTAATCACTTTCAACCAAATTTTGAGAGCATCTTTACTATGTAAAGAACTAACAAAATCCTAAATTTTAAACTCCCAAATGTTTTAGGCTTTTGATTTATATTTAAATTTGTTAGAAATATTTTCAGACCCAAGTGTTTAGTAGAAGATCTCAATTTTTAAGCTTCCTTTTTTCTGGTTACATTCACAAGAAGAGAAATATTTATATGCACGTATTTTATGAAATATCTAATTTATTCACTTCCAATTTTTTTTTCTTTTTGAAATTTTGAAAATGTTATTTTTTCTATAATTCATGAAAATAACATTAATAAAATAAATTAGAAGCATTTCTTACCAAATAAATGCATAGAAACATACAACTACTTAAAACTTCATCCAGATAGATTAATATTTGTCATAAAAAAGTTGGTGTTGAATAAAGAAAAATAAATTTACGGTAAAATGGATCTGATAGTAAAATGAATATTTATAGTATGTAACATATAGCCTATCTATTAAATTCTCCTCCGCTTCACTCATCTAGTAATTTCAGTAAGCCAACATTAGAACAAAAAGTTACTAGATTTGTAATAAAATATTTGTAAAAAAAGAATTCTGTCCCGCGCCGTGGCGTCGTGATTTAAGGAATCCTGCCTCGGAGTCGCGTTACGGAATGCGCGCTGGTTCGAGTCCTCATGGGGGAAGAAATTTTCTCATCGTGCTAACCACACGATACTTCCATTCTGGTTGGATAATCGTCCACCTCTGCTTCGGCATGTGGTCGTGCGGCCAGCAGCCGGCTGGTAGGTCTTGGCCCTTCATGGGCTATAGCGCCACGGAAAAAAAAAAAGAATTCTTTGATGAAAAAATAATTTTGACATTTCTTTAAATGTCACGTCCCCTTACAGCCTTAATTAAAAAATGTTATATATATATATATATATATATATATATATATATATATATATATATATGTAATCAGAATTGAACTAAATCCATTTGAGGTATAAAAATATGCATTCTAAAGAAGTGAAATGTTAATTATTTTCATTGTAGTCTCCCTTTAATATTTATTCTGTCGTTATTATTGGAAGAAATATTATTTCTGCAAAATGGTAATCGGTTTTGGAGAGCTTGGGTCTCACTTCCATATGATTTGGCTTGAAGAAAAATTAATATTTTATTGTGTTTAAAATTCGATACGTCTTTTTTGAAAACATTTTAGTATAGCCCAAGCAAATTACCACCTTAATTTTTTTTTTTTTTTGCGTCTTGTAAATAAATGACGCGAATGAAATGATACGAGGTAATTTGATTATTCATTGTCATAACTAATCGGTAAGAAAATGCCTAAGTCGGAATGAGGGCCTCGTAGCGTTGTTTTGAGACCCCTGCCTCCTGAACGGGAGCCGATGCAGCGTGGCCTGACCTGCGGAGCTGGAGCTCGGCGGGGGGCAACGGATCGTGGGAACCGACAAGCCGTTTTCGTGAGTTTGTGTATTTGGCGAGCCAGTGCATGCAAATACGAGCTACTGCCACAACACCTGTTGCAGGGGATGCATGTTTACTTCCGTTTCAGCAGAGCATTGTCTACGACGTGATTGTTACTCAGATTTCAGGGGGTTCTTACACTACCAGAGATTTTGACTTTTTACGAAAGTCGAATCACAGTGGCTAACATGAAATTTGGTGCTATTTTACTTCATTACTTAAAATGTTTCGTATATAGCCTGTCACAAGTATCTGTAAACTAAAGATTAGAAGAACAATTTACTTTAAAATAAGTAAGATTTATGAATAATCGTTAAATTTATTGCAATATTATATGTATCGTATTTGAATTCTTATTTCTACCTGCAAAAAACATAAATATTATACATATCATTAGAAATAAATTCCTAAAATAACAATTGGAAATGATAAAGATTTTAACAACAAACAAGTAGTAAATTTAGTTATATAGTATAGTCCAGATCAGCTTACTTAATCCCTAACGGTGAAACGTAACCATTTTTCCCCCATTACTACATGTATGTATGTACAGTATGTATGTATGTGCAGTATGTATGTATGTACAGTATGTATGTATGTATGTATGTATGTATGTATGTATGTATGTATGTATGTATGTATGTATGTATGTATGTATGTATTGTTGTATGTACGTATGTATGTATGCGTGTATGTATGTATGCGTGTATGCATGTATGTATGTATTTATTCACACTGCAAATGGGTATATACCCGGTGGCAGTGATAATTAATTACACTCAATAATGACAATAATAAACACAATAAAAATACAATTAATAATAAATTAATAATAATACTAATAATAATAATAAATAATAATAATAATAATAATAATAATAATAATAATAATAATAATACTAGGGAGCATCCTAAATTAAATGAAGCACGATCACTTAAAATGACCTTTAAAGTAAATCTAATTTCTATGTTAACCCTAAGTTCGAACTAAAATACACGAGTATGATATGTTCATACCTGCACAAGTACCTTTTAGCACTGCACTCATTTCGCTGACAACTCACTCACTGCACTGGAACTACGACACATTTCACTGATTATGGTGATTTTCTAGTTTGAAGGTTGAATTTTCTTTTGCAAACTTCGCTTCGAATTTCGATACTGAGAAATACTACAACTGGTTGTGATTTTCTAATTGTTATATTGACAGCAGAAACAGTTGTTGCCGGCAGTGCAAATTTTGAAAATTCAAATTGTTCTAGATTTCTGAGCCGAATATTGGAAGCTAGTGAAATTCGAACATACTAATAATTAATTAATATCAGTATTATATTGATACATAATAGTTATTTTATGTGTTGCATTGTGGTTACAATTCAAGATTACAGTCACATAAGTGTAAATAAATATAACATATGGTGTGATACATGCACTTGGGTGATCGATAGAAAATGCGTTCGGAGACAGCAATTATAACTAGAATAGTAAAATTGTTAGGCGTAAGTAAGTGTTATTAAGCATACATTTTAAAGTGGCACTCGGTTTTCGGAGTTTGTAATAATCATTTTAGGTTGGGTCTCGTGAATCATAAACTGCTTAGCCAAAGCAATGAATTTCATGTTGTCAGATAAAATAGCCTACATTTTAATATTAGATCACATTAGTGTACTAATTTCCAACATAATTTGCAAGGAGAAAAATAAATTATTGAACCATTTAGAAAACACCTCCCAACATAAAGGTGAGATGTAGTAATTAAATAAGCAAGACATTGTTATTGTTAATAGTATATTATTAATATTATTATAATAATAATAATTATTATTACTATTATTGCACATGGCATTGTGATTTTACCCTTTTTGATGATATCTGGTATTAGTTGGCAACACTGAAGAGACGGCCAAATTAGCCTTTTAGGAACTGCTCTTACGTGATCCTCATTATACTCGATGGCTAAGAAGTGATACCTCTTATCTACAAAAATGATAATTTAGTTACACTATTATTTGGATTAACTATATTATTAACATGTTCACAAAATTGGACAGTTACCGGTAACTAATATTTTGTCTTCGAGTAGAAGATCTTGCAAAGCAGAAACCTATAGTATATAATACAAATTTTGTCTATTTTGAGAGAAATTCATTTTTAAAACAGTCGTTTGATTCACCTGCACATATACAGACACGAAGTATCTGTTTTTGGCAATCGATATGTATTGTCGGACAATAGAAACAAATTAAGTTAAATAAGAAATGAATCGCAACTGAAATGTTATAATGTGCTAGCGCCCTTACTCATATAAAATTCTCAATTTTGAAGAATCGATGCTGTGGAAATGAAATTCCTAAGACGTGTTTCGGGATTCACCAAAATTATACGAAAAATGAAACAAAGACATAAGACAGGAACTGAAAATATATACATTACAGGACAAAATAGTCCAACACAGAACCAATTGGCTGGAACATATCAATAGAATGGATGTTCCTGTATTCCATAAAAATATTGTAACTTATAGGTCAAGCCGTAGGTTTATGGGTAGATCTAGAAAACGTTGGATTGAAGAGTTTAATCCTTAATGAGAACGGAATCCATGGCTTAATCCATGTTTGGAAATGATGAATGATGATGATGATTATGATGATTAGACTTCGGATTTTAGGTAAAAACACATTTTAATCCTTGAAAGATAAGTTCTTAAAAACTTGCAAGTACACGTTTCATATAAATCTGTGCCTAAAATTTGTATTTTAATAGCACCGAAAAATGTCTATTTTGACGATAAATCCTATTTTGACCTCTTAAGTATGTTTTATCTCTAATAGATCAAAACACCTATTCTTATTTCGAAAATTTGTATTTTAAATTCCAAATGTATTCCTGGTTCTGTTGGAAATAAAGTACGGGATAAATTGGAGCAAGTTCTGCAGAGAAATGTAGACTGAAGGACCTGCGTACTGCTTCAGATATCCTAGCAGGGAAGAACACGGATTTACAATGTAACATTCCTGTCCAACTAGTGTTAAAATTGAAATACGCTCCTGTTACTTCAGTGAATGTGGAACGTTCATTTTCAGCATACAAATTTGTGTTGAGTGACAGACGGCATTGCATTTTAGTTAAAAATTTAGAAAAAAGTATTAGTAATTTAATGTGAAGCTAATTATGGACATTAACGGACAAGGCTTGGTAAAAATTGATTATAAATGACTTGTTTGTATTACTGAATTTATGACTAAAACTTATTTTCCACATTTAATTGTTTAGTTTATGTATAACTAGTTAGATATTTGTTGTTCTTGTACTTTTAGTTGTAGTGGTAAAATTATTAAGTTCTAGAAGTGAATTCTGATGATTTGGAACATGTTTTTAAAGCAAACATTATTTTTTGTTAGAACCTATTTTCAATTCTTTAGAGACTATTTCCTACACTTTTAATCCTAGTTTAGGCACCTAAAATTACATTTTAACGACCTAAAAGTACGTACTCTAATGATGATGATGATGATGATGATGATGATGATGAATAATTACAATCCTGTAGTTAGCTACAGAATATGTAATACAACTTTAAGGCTCCGGTACCTCAGTATTAAGTGACTGACAAAGCTCAGTGTCCACAAAATATGTAGCCTACAGATAAGTAATATTTGATGCTTAATAAAATCTATGTATTAACTGCAACAAACAAAAAAATTATAGCACACTAAAGAAGAAATACTAGAAAACCAGTAGAAAAATAACTAAAAAGATTACTATAAAGAAAATATCCAGAGTGACTTTCGTCTGCTTCTAAGACTTTTAAGCATTCTTGATATAGTCGAGACATAGAAGTGGAAATATCTACTAACAGATTTGGATAGATAGCAGTAAGTCTCTTTGAATTTATTACTGCATTGGAGCAACATTTACTAACTTTGTGGCGTACCCCTTTCCTTTTGATAACACCAAAGAAAAAATTCAGTCAAGTTAGAAGATCGAAGTGTAAACTCAACACTGCTCCTTGTTCCAGTCCTTTTCAGTAGAAGTTAAATTATTCTATCAGGGTCAGCATCATTTAGAGCTTGCAGAAATTGCGTTTGCTGATTTAAAATGTTATGCGCATTTCTTTTCCTGATAGATGTTCACGGACAGTTTTTCAGATTTCTGTAGTTTATGCTGTAAGATTTCAACGACCTGTTGTGTTTTCTCTGGACTCGTAGCTGAATACGATCTTCCTGCACTAAATTTGCCTACACTTTGTACTGTGCCGTCTGACTCAAGGATATCACGTATACAGTGACTGTAATCACGTATGTATTATTGCGAGCTCTGTAGGGGGAAACAGAAAACATCGACGAGAAAACATTTCTGAGCTTCATTAATGTTTTCTGTCTTCCATTTCGTTTTAAATACAAATTTTCTTTGTTAATTTGAGGACTTAACATCCTAAAGGTGCTAAGTATCAAAAACAACTTTCTGAGATATTGATGAAAAACACACTGCAAAATGCATGTTCAGATACCCACAACACCGTCTTTTGGCGCACGAATAAGTCACAGTTGAGCTTCGACAAAGAAAATTTAGTATGATATTCTCATATGGATGTAAAAAATTGGCACTTAGCACATTTAGAATGTTAGGTCTTCAATTGTTTGACTTGTTTCATGTTACTATTCCTCTTTAACAAAACATTTATTAGTTATTTAGAATCAAAGAGTGTGCACATATTTTTTCTATGCTCTTTATTGCTTACCCATCTCAAGTGAAATCCAGAAAATCTTGAGACCACGTACAAATTGATGCAGATATATCTTACTTTTAGGCAGTGATGGAAGTGAGACGGTATGCGCCGGTATGGAATACCGCCACTGGTTTCTATGGCCAGAAAACATACCATTAGTGAAAAATGTGACATATGGTACCGTTACTAAAAATGTGATCGTAAAAAAATTGTTTATACATTTCTTCACACCAAAGAGTACAACCTGTTTGTGTCCACACCTGTGGAGTAACGGTTAGCGCGTATGGCTGCGAAACCAGATGGCCCGGGTTCGAATTCCAATAGAGGAAAGTTACCTGGTTGAAGTTTTTTCCGGAGTTTTCCCTCAACCCAATATGAGCAAATGCTGGGTAACTATCGGTGCTGGACTCCGGACTCATTTCACCGGCATTATCACTTTCAGTCCATTCACACGCTAAATAACCTGAGATGTTTATAGGCCTACAGCGTTGTATAATAACGTATTAAAAAAAACAATTTGTTTGCTTATTAAATCTAAATCACAGTCTTCTGGAACTGTATTCAGCGTGTATTTAGACACGCTTATTTGATAATTCAGTATATTCAGCGTGTATTTAGACACGCTTATTTGATAATTCAGTATCTACGAGTCAATTTATCAGGAATGATGTACATGAAATATAATAATTTGATACTAGTCTGTCTGTGTACAGCGATTTCTACTAAACTATTGGACGGATTTTGTTCATATTCAGTATCTACGAGTCAATTTATCAGGGAATGATGTACATGAAATATAATAATTTTATTACTAGCCTGTCTGTGTACAGCGATTTCTACTAAACTATTGGATGGATTTTGTTCATATTCAGTATCTACGAGTCAATTTATCAGGGAATGATGTACATGAAATATAATAATTTTAGTACTAGTCTGTCTGTGTACAGCGATTTCTACTAAACTATTGGACGGATTTTGTTCATATTCAGTATCTAGGAGTCAATTTATCAGGAAGGATGTACATGACATACAATAATTTTACTACTAACTTGTCTTTCTACAGCGATTTTTACTACATTATTGGTGGACAATTCGAATTTAAAATAATCAAATAGGCTACTTCGAACGACTTGAAAATTTTAAGAAGTGAAGAGAATTTGAAATGTGTGAAGCAAGCGAGAAATTTTCTTCAATTGGTGAGTTCCCAAGACTGCAGAAGATATGTGTGAAATACGGGAAAACCCGGGAAGTAGAGGAGACAAAATAGATACCTAGTGTATGTAGCTATTCATAGTAGAGAGGGAAGTCGGAACTGTTGCGGCTATAATGCTCAGTTTTGTTCATAGAGATGGTCATTTTTCACTCATAATTTAGTTATTGGCGTTATTGAAAGCAGTAATGAAATAATTCATGGATTAAAGAATGAATGGGTGGATTGATGGATGGATGAGTGGGTGGGTGGGTGGATGGGTGGGTGGATAGATGGATGGATGGATAAAAGAATCGACGAGAAAGAAAGATAGGGGTGTATTTCTCTGAAAATGCGTACAGTAATACCTTTATTACTCATAAAATTAGAGATCGCCCTAGTGTAGCAAAGATTTACCTCTAAATCGCATTTGAATATTAATTCTCTCACAATGCTCGGTAGCAGGAACGTGCAAGTGTCGCTAGAGTTGACCTTGTCTCGCGATTTTAAGGGTGGCGGACTCGCGGATAAGGGCTGCCCGTGTGCGATCGATAGCCAATGGCAACAATGACACGAATCCGCATTGCGGGCGAGACAGACAGCTCGCGTGTGTCGGACCAGAACCCAGCCCTCCTGACTCGTTACCTCTCAGCTTCTCTCTACTTAAGTTTCTTAATTTTTTATTTCCTCTTAATTTTTGTTTCCTTTCTTTTCTTAGTTTTTCTTCTCTTTCCTTAACCATTTTATTTTCGTTGTAATATTTTCTTTTATTTTCTAACATTTTCTTCTGTTTGCCCGCTTCAGTTACTTTCATTTCTTGTTTTATATTGTCTTTTAATTTTAATATTTTTTTCGTTATCTCTGGACATTTTTCTTCTTTTCCTATAAGTTATTTTCCTTCTTTTTATTTTAATATGTTCTTTTGATTTTAATGTTCCCTTACGTTATCTCTAAACTTTTCTTTTTTGCTCAACTTGGTTATTTTTCATTTTCTTCATTTTATATTTTCTTTGGATTTCAATGTTTTTTTTTCGTGACCTCCGAACTTTTCTCTTCTTTCCTGTTAAATTATTTTCCTTTCCTTTTCTTTTAATATTCTATTTAGTTTTATTTTTTTTAACTTTTCTTCTTCGTCTTCCTCTTAATTATTTTCCTTTTTCCTGATTTTCTATTTTCTTTAGGTTTTAGTGTTTCGCTTTCGTCATCTCCGAACATTCTTCTTTTTCCTCCTCTTAATATTTTTCTGTTTTCTTTTCTGAATACTTTCCCCTGGTTTTAATACTTTATCAACATTATTTTCAACTTCTTTCTTATTTCTCCATCCTTCATTATTTTTCTTTCACTTTTAAAAATATTTTCTTGTGATTTTAATGTTTCCTTTTGATTATTTAAAACTTTTTCCTCCGTTATATTCGTTTCTTTCTTAATTTTTAATGCTTTATTTTAATTTAATATTTTTCTTCCGTTTTATCTTATTTTTCTTATTTTTCTGCCTCTTAACTATTTTCCATCTTTTTATTGTATTATTAATTTTTTAACTTTTCTTTTCATTTTTCTCTTATTTTTTTCCACTTTCTAATTTCTTTGTTCCTTTTTTAAATATTTTCTTTTAAGTATTTTCATCATATTTTTTTTTCTTCCTGTTTCATGGTTTCTTTTTGTTATTTCCTATTTTTTTTTATTTTTCCCCTCCCCCCAAACTATTTCCATTCCTTTTTTCCAATATGTTCTTTTAATTTCAATATTTAATTTTTATACGCCGCTCTTGTAATTACTACCGGCTAGTAAATATGGAGTCGTGGATAAAATGCGGCATTAAAACTACTTCGCGTCCAGATCGCCGTTCATATCCGGCCGAGAACCATGGACGCTTGAGAGACCGTGAAAGATTCTAGTACCTACACCTACAACTACCTTGGGATGAGAAGTGACGGCAGTGATCGGAAGTAGTGTGTAGATATAACGGCCGTGCGCTGCCTACAGATAATGACGCCAGACCAGAGCAGTTCTAATTCTCACATCCCTGATCGATTCGCAGGGGTTGCACGTCTGGTGTGACACCCGCTCCTGTTAAATTTAGACGTAATAAGAGCCCTTTTCATCGGGAAAAACGCGTCTATGGCTTAATGTCCTCCCCTGAACTGGTTGAGAGGGAAAAACATTGTCTGCCACCGGCGTGGGCTGGTACTTGGCTGCACTGGGGCGCGGGTTCGAATACTGTTTGGGCCGATTACCTAGTTGTGTCTTCCCCGACGTTTTCTCGGCTGTAAACCTCTTGTCAGATATTACCATGGCGAGTTATTGTACTGATCGTCAAAATTGATCTGGTTATCACCATACTCATCGAAGCTACATAATCGAATGGTTCATATAACGGCATTAAATAATATGTTAACCGAGACAGGGGATTTGAAGAAATTTCTATGATTGTGTGTACCGTACGGTTACCAGATTTTTTCACAATTTCCGGGAACAGATAATAATAATAATAATAATAATAATAATAAATTATTTATTTATTTATTTATATTTATGTGCTGGACAACAGCCAATGGCCAATAAACGTCCTTCACAGTGATACAATTAATATATTAAAATGAACAACTATGATACAAATTAAATACTTGAGTTAACAACAAAATAAAGAACATAGATTACAAGAATTAAGACTAAAAAGTATTAGGGAAAGGAGTTCATTCTTACTACCAATTTGTGTATAAGGATTATGCATATAATATTAGCAAAGACATTGCCATATTCTAATACTTCTATACATTGAATGGATCGAATCGCCTACATGTAAGTTAGCATGTTTAATACATCTGGAGACCGGCGAGGGAGATTTAGAATTTCTAATATAGAAGAGTTTGTGACGTCTCATGTCCTTCGTAGGAATACGAAGGCTGACACTGTTTAAGAAAGATAGACAATTAATATCACCTTTAAGGACCTTACATAAGAATAAGTAATCGAGGTCATGACGTCTGGCTTACAGGCTTCGACATTTAAAGTGCTCGCATTTTTTATCATAGTTATACCCAGAGTTATTAGGCAGGAATCTGTACGAACATAATGAAATAAATTTCCTTTGAATATTTTCCAGTTTTGCCGAATCAGAACTAGTAATAGAGTTCCAAACTACAGATGCATATATAGTATAATATATAGTATATTATTAAAAGAGAGCCAGGTGTTGAAAAAGAATAAGTAATTGACCGAATTATTCGTAACATTCTTATTGGATGGTTGTAAATATAATCAATGTGGTTGTGAAAATATAATTTATAGTCAATTAATACACCAAGGTCTCTAATACAATCCTTTCTGTTAATTAATACATTTCTTTAGATGATAGTTATATTTTAGTGTAGAGGTTTCCCTTGAAATTGATATTACGTAATAATAATATTATTATTGTTATAATAATAATAATAATAATAATAATAATAATAATTATTATTATTATTATTATTATTTATACTGGCAGAGTTAAGGCCATAGTACCTTCTCTTGCACACTACCAGGTGACAAAGTATTCAAGGAGTGAAAATTTAACTTATTACAAAAAATAATAGCATAAAGAAATCGACACTAAACAATATGAAAATGATACTATAATAGAAAAAAAGAACTAAACATTGGAATATAATAAAAGCAACTCAGTTAGTACAAATAGTTAATAGGGAAAACGTAAGGAAGAATATGAGAAATGGAATGTAATAAAATAAGAAAAATACGAAATTTAAATAGTCAACAATAATAAGGGTACGATAATAAATTCATCTGGCGATCAGAACAAAAAAAAAGGAAAAAGGAAGAAAAAGAAACATATATTTTTAGAAAACGATCGCAGAGAAAAGGTCTTATAAGTGAAAGGAATATTAATTGAAAAACTGCAACTTTAGTTTAGGTTTGAACCTAGATAATTTCAGACATGAGCTCCAGAGGCGATGAAAGATGAAGAGTAGAAGGATGTCGACATACAAAAAATACTTCTAACATTTATTTTAGATTACCGTTCACTTATATTGTTTTTACACAATTTAAAGAATTAAAATACTACTCAATCTACTTACAGATTGAACTACTGTTTTTTTCAGTAGAGTGAATTTTTAAGCAGATCTTCTCTAGACCCCAATTGTTCAGCAAATTTTTGACATGTCATGTTGAAGTTAATATAGCAGGCATGGCTCAAACAATTTCTTATTCTAGATTTTTTGTGATGTCCGCATCATGTTCACCGATGAAAAACTCTCCACTGAAACGTTACCTCCAGACCACAGATAATTCAATCAACTTTCGGAGTTGTGTACAGGGAATCATTCTCAGAAAAAAAAAAATTAAAATTGCATTACCATTTCAGCAAACGGCAACATTTTCTTCATTTCTCTTTATCATTTTCTCTGAAGTCACATATTTCTTCGAACAAGAAACTTCATGGAGTAAATTATCTTCCTTGAGACGAAATTTTGTCCGGGGACAGAGAGCAAAAATCGGCGACTGTCCCCGGGAAACGGGGATTTCTTAGACTGTAACGGCCATAGCTTGTAGGAATTAGTATAAATAAATACAATTTACTGTAAGATTTAAGTGTGTCTTTTTTTAATCGACTGTCCGAACATAGGTTGAAATATCATAAATTATACTAATAAGGCATAATAACTTTTCATTTCCCTAAAAAAGGATTTATGAGAGAAATAATAATACATCCACTTAGAATTATTAAAAGACATAAGCTATTTCAAAAACCACTCTTTCAGAGGTAGCCAATGTATTTTGAGTTTAAAGTGTGAACGTTACAATAGTAACTGTATACATATTTCCTCTTCTATTTTGTAAGTAATTGTAATTTATTTTATTCTTGTATTTGTTTACATGTCAGATTTCATCTATGCATTACGCTTATTTCCTTTTTTGTTACGGGTGTCCATTAGTTGATTTATATATTAGTTATGAAGATGAATGTAGGCCCACCAAAGTGTCCAGTCAATTATAACCCTATTTCAAGCTAACTTCCTCACTTACCTATGGCTTTTAAGAAACCCGCAGGTTCATTGCCGCCCCCACATAAGCCCGCCATTTATCCTTATCCTGTACAAGATTAATCCAGTCTCTATCAACGTATCCCACCTCCCTCAAATCCATTTTAATATTATCCTCCCATCTACGTCTCGGCCTCCTCAAAGGTATTTTTCCCTCCGGCCTCCCAACTAACACTATATATGCATTTCTGGATTCGCCCATACGTGCTACATGGCCTGCCCATCTCAAACATCTGGATTTAATGTTCCTAATTATGTCAGGTGAAGAATACAATGCGTGCAGTTCTGTGTTGTGTAACTTTCTCCATTCTCCTGTAAATTCATCCCTCTTAGCCCCAAATATTTTCCTAAGCACGTTATTCTCAAACACCCTTAACCTATGTTCCTCTCTCAAAGTGAGAGTCCAAGTTTCAGAACCATAAAGAACAACCGGTAATACAACTGTTTTATAATTTCTAACTTTCAGATTTTTGACAGGAAACTCGATGATAAAAGCTTCTCAACCGAATAATAACAGGCATTTTCCATGTTTATTCTGTGTTTAACTTCCTCCCGAATATCATTTATATTTTGTTTACTGTTGCTCCCAGGTATTTGAATTTTTCCACGTCTTCAAAGGATAAATTTCCAATTTTTATATTTCCATTTCATACAATATTCTTGTCACGAGACATAATCATATACTTTGTGTTTTCGGGGTTTACTTCCAAACCTATCTCTTTACTTGCTTCAAGTAAAATTCCCGTGTTTTTCCTAATCGTTTGTGGATTTTCTCCTGACATATTCACGTCATCCGCATAGACAGGCAGCTGATGTAACCCGTTCAATTGCAAACCCTCTCTGTTATCCTGGACTTTCCTAATGGCATAGTCTAGAGCAAGTTAAAAAGTAAAGGTGATAGTGCATCTCCTTGCTTTAGCCCGCAGTGAATTGGAAACGCATCTGACAGAAACTGACCTATACGGACTCTGCTGCACGTTTCACTGAGATACTTCGTTAATGTTATGAGAAACTTCCACTTTATTGCCGAGAATTGAACTCGGTATTCTCGCTTTGTAGCCCAGAAGCGTACCGACATTTTAGCGAGCTTGTATATTGCAATGACATAACCTTGACTTTACTTTATGCGCTAGTCATTACCGTCCTTTTTTTTCTCCCCCTCTCGAAGATGCGGGGGATATTTAGTTGGCACCCGGGTATATTTGGTTATGATTCCGTAGGAGGCCCGCAGTGCACGAACTGAAAGGAATACTGGATGTTCAGTTCAAAGTGTGTCATGGCTTGCAGTATGCCGTCATGTGGCTAGCCGATGAGCCTAGAGAATTCAATCTTCCTACACTTCCGCAGAGGCGTATTACCTAAATGCGAGAGAAGTTGCCTAGCAAGTACGGCGTCCATTCTGAAGAGTACGTACCGATACGTACGCTAACGCCGGTAGTGGCAGGAATGTGAACTGTTTGGAAATACGTACTGTTGGGATATGGGGAGAGGGTTAAGACGATTACTTACGTATTTGTTGACATTAACTTCGACGGTCAACATGGACACGGAGCATTTGATTTGTGTTGTGGAATGTTACCGTACGCAACCGATGATAACAAATACCCTGCGTACGACTTGCCCGCGCAAAACACAGTTCGAAAGAGGTTATGGTAGCACACAGACCTTACAGACCGCCATCTGTTGCTACGACGTTCAAGTTATACCGTACACGTTCTCAAGTTCAGATTGAAGAACGCCTTGAATAATAGGCAACTTCTCTGACATATAAGCTGAAACTCGCTTCAAATCGGTGACTCAACAACAGTGACGTCATGACACACTTTGAAGTGAACACCCAGTAGAGTAGAGGAGAGTTGTTGAAAGAGCGGTCCGTGCCGGTCATGTGTGGAGCTTAGTGGGCCGTGCGTCTTTTGTTATTCTTCTATGCGACCCATAGACTTACTAAAATGCGACCATGGCAACAAGACGTTCTTTTGTACCCTTAATGCTAGGCTCCACTCACTCGCTGGCGCTAGCATCCAAGGAAAAGGGGAAAGTTGTGTAGCCAACCTTCTGAAACTGAACCCGGTTCGTACTCCATCATCGTGCGAAGTATAGGGACGCTACGATAAAGCGATTTTATGAGTTTGACGGATATATACGTACGGATTCATAAAGTCTCGTAGCTAGAAATTTGATTACTTACTCACTTTGCTCTCATTTTCTCGTTGTGAGAAATTTCTTTGATGCTATCATGAAACCAAGTCACTTTGATGGCAACGTACGTTTCATAATGTGTGATTTGTGGCAAGGTTTCTCCCGCCTTCATTTATTCTTGTGTAATTATTTCCTCGACGTAGCTGCATGCTATAAGGCTGTGTTTCTCAACCTTTTGTTGATGAGGATCCTCTTTTTCTCACATTATCTTAGTACTGCCTTCTGGCAGTCTGCCCTTCAGTGTATAGAATGTACAGGGTGATCCATTTGAGTATGGATAATATAAAAACATCGTAAAACATTTACTACTGAACTTTATTTGTTAAAACTTTGTGCATACAACACTGAAAGATGGGAGATTCCTCAGAGCTCAACGTGACCCCCATTGCGCACCCTGTACAACTCATAACGGTGGTGCAATTCAGCCTATGTCCGTTGTAACATTAGAGGGGTGATTTGTTGAAAAGCTTGAGTAATTTTTACTCTTAGATCATCAATGTTTCTGGGTTTCTGTGAATAGAATGTCTTTAACAAAACCCCACACGAAGAAGTCAGGAGGGGTTAGATCTGGGGAGTTTGGGGACCAACCCAAGAGATAGCTGCTTCTCGTACTAGATTTGGCCTGCGATCTCCTACATGTTTTTTTAACACAGAACCTGTTTCTACAAATGTTCGATATCACAACATTATGGAATCGTATTTAGGTACATTATGCACACCATACTCACGTCGAAATTCCCTTTGAACTCTTTTAACACACTCAAACTTAGCATACCAAAGAACACATTTTGCCCGCTGTTGATTTGTAATAGCCATTTTAATCATCTACGATTTTCATTTGTCCTTTCAGATTATGCATTGTTGATTGTCATATATGGAAACGCCCATCTTTTAATCATAATATAACCAGCAAGAAATTTTTCCTACGATCATAATAGCTTTATAATAATAAATTAATATTATCCATACCCAAACGGATCAGACTGTAGAATCTATTCTATATCTTCTACTTTGGAGTTAGGTAACAAACGAATATTCGGAGAGAGATCAGTCGTGTATTTATAGTCGCCGCGGTGAATTAGTTCCCTAGCGGAAAGATTTTTTTTGTACGCGTTGATATTTCTTATGCAAAGTAGTGTTGCCAAGTAATCGTTCTAGAGATTATCCCTAGTTATAAAAATTATACAATCACTGATACAATACAGTACTTATATTTCTACCACTGCCATCAACAGTATACAAGTTTTAAGCTATAAGATGAATTTCAATTAAAATTCTGATTAATATTACTAATCTTCTCAGTTGTCATTAACCAACTCCAATTATGGCAACGTTGTTTCGTACTCCACAAAAAAAGGGGAGAGTTGATAATAGGAGAAAGAAGAATAAAGTGTATAAGATTTGCTGCTGATATCGAGTTATTAGCAGAAGAGAAGACGATACTAAGGGATATGCTACTGGAGCTAAACGACAGCTGTGAGCAGTATGGGATGAAGATAAATGCAAACAAGACGAAGACCATGGTCATAGGAAGAAAAGTAAAGAAGGTAAACTTGCGAATTCTAAATGAGGCAGTAGAGCAAGTGGACAGCTTCAAATACTTGGGGTGTACTATAAGCAGTAACATGAGCTGCTGCCAGGAAGTGAAAAGGAGGATAGCAATGGGATAGGAAGCTTTTAATAGAAAAAGGAGCGTCTTCTGCGGACATCCGGAGAAAGAACTAAGGAAGAGACTTAGTTAAGTAATTTTTGTTTGGAGTGTGGCATTGCGTTGTGCAGGAACATGGACATTACGACGAAGTGAAGAGAAGCGAATAGAAACATTTGAAATGTGAATTTCGAGAAGAATGGAGCGTGTGAAGTGGACAGACAGAATAAGAAATGAAGCTGTGTTGGAAAGAGTGGGTGAAGAAAGAATGATGCTGAAACTGATCAGGGAGAGGAAAAAGAAATTGGCTGGGTCACTGGCTGAGAAGAAACTGTCTGCTGAAGGATGCACTGGAAGAAATGGTGATCGGGAGAAGAGTTCAGGGCAAAAGAAGATACCAGATGATAGATGATATTAAGATATGTGGATAAAACTCTATATACATGTGAGATGAGATTAATGTATGAAAAATATTCTGCCTCTTTCAGTTTGTTAAAAAAAACATACAAAAACAACGTTTTTCTTTTCAACATTACATGCATTCTTAATGTAACACAAAGTTAAGTTATTACTATTTGAATGCAATTTTAAATAATGGATTTATTTTAATTATATACAGAGTGTCTCAGGAGGAATGTACAATACTTCAGGATAATGTAGGTTAATCTACATCGTTTTAACCTGATGTACTTATGTGCAAAGTCTAAAGGTTTGGCAGAAATACTGGAAAGTTTTTCGGTTACGTGAGATTTTTTGCACACGGCAGCATCTGAGCACTGCAACGCCATCACAACACACACAACTGAATACACGTTCACTTGCCATTTAATTCGTGCATTCGCATTGTGAAATGGGAAAGTGAACCGGTACCTGACATGAATTTACAATTCATGGAATCCATAAGAAGGACACAAACTTAGTAATTTGTTTTGTGTAATTATTTTATTTTCTTATTAAGTTTTGTACTTAATTATGAAATAAACTTATTGGAAGAACACACGATACAGCATTTTCAATAATAATCTTATCACAATGTTCTACAACGTAGAAATACGTCTATAGTAATGAAAAATACTATTTATGGGAACCCCTGTTTAAAAATAGATATTGGCTAATGATTTGCGTTTTATGTTGTATATGAATATTTATTTGATGGAAAATAATACGATTTATATTTGTATGTATATGTAATTATTATTAATATATCCACGAAATCATTATTGATGCATTTATTAAGAGTTCTCACGGCAGAAGATGCACGGTTTCATAATAAGAAGCAGGTTGGTTTAAGTGTGAAGGACTAAAGGTGCGTACACACTTAGCGAACGAACAACGAACGAACGAACGAACGACAAACGATTGCATTCGTTGATTGAAATCGGTACGTGTGTACGTCGCAGCAAAGGCAAACCGATCGTTTGGTTTGCCTTCGGAAGTGATCCGTCGCTTGTCGGTACATCAAAGGAAGTTGGTATTCGTTGTGGACGGGATTTGCCACTAGCTTGTAGTTCGTAGCAGAACGCAGCGCTTAGTTCAATTTCACTAACAGGATGTCGAAACTGGAGTGGACGGAAGACGCTGTTATAAATCTTATTAATGCATATAGGGAGCAGGAAACTTCATGGAATCCCAAGTATCCTACTTACCACAATAAAATAAGAAAACATGATGTTTAGCTGCAAGATAGGCGAGTCAAACACGTGCAAAATTTGAAAATTATTTTTGTTTATTTATTTTCAGTGGATATGTTTTTTGTTTATTGTAGGGAGCAGAAGTCAAAAAGAAAATTGAAAATTGAATCCCTACTGACATCATTCTGGAGTGAAAGACAGAATTCCATAAAAAGTTCTGGAATGGGGAGTGATGAAGTGTACGAGTCACCTTGGTTCGCGTATAAACATATGTCGTTCCTTTTGGACAAATTCACGCCCAGGAAAAACAAAGTTCCAACCTTGTGCACACAAAATAAATTATTGGCATTGAAAAGTGTCTTTTCGTAAGCATGATGCGCATACGACAAACACAGACAAATCTCTCTTTTTAATATTTTAAGATAATTATTGTCAGTGAGGTATCCGTGTACTGAAACTTTCCCCTGGGGCCTATTTCATAAAAGTAATAATTTAATACCATTACTAAAAAGGTAATAACCAGACATCGGATTCTAGGGCAAATGCCTATTTTGTTTCTTTAGGAGAAAAGTAAAAATAATTATTAATATTTGTGTTTCATGGAAATTGAAAGGTATTCAAAGAGTTTTATAGTGCCCTAAAATTCCCTAAAACGGTTATTAGAGCCTAATTTGTTAATATTCGCCTAAAAATGCCTAACTCACTGTAAAGTTTCGCATTTTACTCTTACTTTTTATAATTTATACATGCATTCACTGCGAAATTTAAGGCATTTAAAAAGTGGAAAGTTTGCTTCACACCGACCATGAAACCATTGATAAAGGAAACAAAATGTTTTGAATCTCACGACACTCGCAATAGATTTCACCGAATTTAACATGTTTGGAGGCATAAATGCCGACAAAGAACCAACCTTAGTTTTGAAGCAGGCAACAATCACAACATGTGCTGCTACCGATTCAGAGATATACTATACTATAAAAATGACTGTTTTCGGTCTGAAACCGATTAGCTGTACTGCCCTTCAGAGTGTCATAAAATCACAATTTTTGGAGAAAGAGTGTTTTTGAAATATTTATGAAAAGTCGTAAAACTGCGAATTAGTAGGGTAAACCGTTACAAAATATTTAAAAGAATGGCCCTCCTAGTGTTAACACTACCAGGAAATGCAACAATAAGTGGAACTTTGTATTTTTGTCCAATTGAATCTCAATAACAACGGTTCATTTGAATGCTCGTTAACAGTTGCTCTTTCCCTCACCTTATTTGTGTTGAGAAGTTTTGAGCGGTAGGACGTTTTCCTGTGAAGTTTAACGCGATAATGCCGAAAAATATAAGTGCAAAATCTACATTGATCCGGCAATGGCTAACAGAATATTCAGAATTCACTTATGATGGAAAAATAATATTCTGCAAGATTTGTAGCAAACAGGTATGTAACAATAGTTGAAATATATAAATTCTATTAATTTTAATGAGTAGGCCTATAATATTTATACATTGACTGAGCTATCCTGAGGTATAATTCTTTTTAAGACCACTACACTTTAACCTTTTAAATTCCGATAGTTAAAGTATTTGCAGGTCATTAAAATTTTGATTGTTCGAACCCACTAACTTTGTGATAGAAATACGGCAATACAACAATTAGGATTTTATTTTAATTCAGTTTACTTTCCATTTTTAGATTTCGCAAGAAAAGAAGTGCCACCTAAAGCAGCATGTGCAAGGAGCGGCTCATAAGGCTAAAGCTCAGCAGAAAAATCAACTGCAACAAACTTTACTAACACAGCCTACTTCATCCAATCTCAGCAGCAATTTCTATGCTGATTTAACCAGAGCGTTTGTTGCTGCTAACATTCCCTGGAATGCAATTGAAAATCCGGTTTTAAGACAGTTTTTACAAAAATACTGCAAACAAAATATCCCATCTGAGTCGACCCTAAGAAAAAATTACTTAGACAGAATATACAATGAAACTTTAGCTTCCATTCGGGAGGATATAGGTGATTCTTACATATGGGTCTCTGTGGATGAAACCTCAGATCCTATGAATAGGTATATAGCAAATATGGTAGTAGGAAAACTTAATCCTGATGGACCTTCGATTCCACACCTCGTATGTGGTAAGGAACTTTCGAAAGTGAATAGTCAAGCCATTGCTTATTTTGTAAATAAAGGCCTACAGTCTTTATATTCAGGTAATATAGACGATTCTAAAGTTCTGTTGTTTTGTACTGATGCTGCCTCATACATGGTTGCTGCAGCTCCACTTCTTAAAACATTTTATCCTAACCTCACGCATGTAACCTGTCTAGCACATGGCCTTCACAGGGTTTCTGAAACAATCCGGAATGAATTTCCTCTTGTCAATTCGTTTATTTCTAACACAAAAAAATGTTTTTGTAAAGCCCCATCCAGGATTTCAATATTCAGAGAGAACTTTCCAGATATCCCACTCCCACCTCAGCCGGTTGTTACACGATGGGGAACCTGGATTCAGTCAGTGGTGTATTATTCTAAGTATTTTAAAGAAGTGGTCACAGTTATTGATAAATTACCTGAAACTGATAGTGCAGCGTGTGTGAAAGCAGTGAAAGATTGTCTGAATGACTCACGAGTGAAAAACGATATTGCCTACATAACATCAAACTTTTCTTTCATACCTGCAAGCATTGAACAATTAGAACGTGAAAAACAATCTCTTTGTAGCCAAATAGCAATAGTAAAGGAAGCTCAAGTGAACATACATTCTGCTTTGGGCGAAACTGGGAAAAAAGTTAAAAATAAGTGGGACAACGTATTAAATAAGAATGTAGGATTTTCATTGTTGGAAAAAGTATCAAGAGTGATATCAGGGGAAAGTGTAAATGTTCCAGTAAGTATTGATGTTTCTATTGTACCTAATTTAAAATTTGCGCCTCTCACATCAGTTTCGGTTGAAAGAAGTTTTTCTGCTTTCAAAATGATTCTCAGTGACAAAAGGCAAAGGTTAACTGTGGAGAATTTAGAAAAAATTCTGGTGGTGTACTGTGCAGATAGTTATAATAAAGTCTGAGCATGGAACTGAATTTCAATAACTTAACATGAGTAATCTTGATATCAATAATCATTATTTCATTAGTTTCAATATATTAAATTTGTGCAGCTCTGTTTATAAATATAATATAGTATTCTTTTTTAATGTTTAAACATACTTTTTTGTGCGTATTTTAGTGTATAACTAAAAATTTCAGCGAAAGAAATAAGTATGATACCTTGTTGTGCCTAAAATGCCTATTTTCATTAAAATAGAGCCTAATTTTACAAATTTTGTGCTTATTTTAGGCGCCTAAAACTGCAATTTTTAGTGCCTAAAAATCCGATGTCTAGTAATAACATTAAGTAATATTATTACTGTTCTGTTTCATAAAAGTAATATTTAATAATATTATTTATTACTGTAAACGCTCATATTATTACTAAAATAAATAATAATATTACTAAAGTGTTTCATAAAGCAGCAAAGATAATTAAATTTATTAATAATATTAACGTTAGTTCCATGACTGTATTTTAAGTAATAGTTTAATAATTTGTAAAAAGTAAATGCCAATGTAGGGTTAGATTTTGAAGATGAAACCATGAAACCATTTGAAATGGATAATTCTGACTCAAATAGTGATGAAGAGGGAGTGTTTGTCCGACGTCCAAGAAATTTTAGATAACGAATATCCTACAACCATATGCAAGAAAGTTACGAATATAATGAAATAGTTGACCTTTCAATTCGAGAACTTTTCGCAAAAAAACTCTGTTCCTTCAAGTTATTTTCACGTCTTTTCCCCATTTTAAAAAGCATAAGAGACAAAATGAATGACTAACAAAGTCCCTCTCCATACTTACAAACTGTCATAGGCGCCAATGTAGGTGGACCAGGCTGAAATTGAAAACTATCTTATCTAATTGTAAAAAAGGAACAATTGGGAAGGATGAAACCTAAATTAAATTCAATTACAGTATAGAACTGTTAGAAAGTAATTACTGTATATTTTACATTATTTTATGTTATTTGAATGATTGAACTTAACGTTTTTCCCTCCTTTCTCGTCATTTTTTAAATTATAATAATTGTTCAGAAATATATGCCTATGGGACATCTACATTACAAAATACAGTAATATTAATATTTTCTGTACCTATTGAAATGTTTTTTCAGTGTATACTTGTGACAACCTGAATCTATATACTCTTCACTAATTAACATTGTGAAGATCTTGGTGAGCCAAAATCGTTTGCAGACATATATCAACAAGTAGATCTATTACAAAATGTGTGGACTACTTTAAACCACCCCTATTGAGGGCATAAACTAAAATTAACTTACGAGATTTATAGGTACCGTATCCACAATTCCACATCACAATCTCTAATTAGAACATATGTATTTGCACTTTGTATAGTCAGGTAACTTCTTGAAAATACTGCTTACAACATAATCAGCAATAAAAACCCATTAAGACAATTTCAGTATTTTTATTAATTTCGTCATAACATTAATCTTCTACAACATCCACACCTTCAAACTCAAACACTATATTTTCTAGGAACGACTTCACCGCGTAAGTACTTATGTCGTTATTGCATTACTTATTTATTTTTGGTAAAAGAGTAATTTTTATGTGTATTTATTTACGCTTGCACCAATAATTTTTAAGTCTTTTTATATAAGTACTTGCGCAGTATTCCGAATTATAACGGAACTTGAAATATCTTACATAAGACGCTTTGCAGGGTCCACTAACCCTGTCGTTAACACTGTCCTTAAGGCTGGTACAATATTGTCATCAAAAGTTTTCACTGCTTAACATTTTCATATGGTACTTCTTTAGATAACGAGGTCCAAGTTTTACACACGCGCGCGCACACACACGCTTCTGTCACTGATACACTGTTTTTGGAATTGCAAACTTTACAACAGCAGAGACGTGAATAATTAGGAATGATAAATATCTGTTCACAATATTTTAGATTTATCATATTGTTTCTTTTACTCGTAAATCAACTGAATCAAATAACAGAAACAATAACTTCGAGTTGCAGTGATTTACAATCTTATCTGAAATAAATTGTCTCCCAAACCTTCACACATATTACGATTTACTCTGTTGTTGCTATTAAAGATAGTACTTCAAAACTTATTTCATTCAACAACTGTTAACAGAGAGAATAATATAAATAGCTGTAGAGTGCAGACCAACTTGGTTATGTTTGTCAGCCTTAACCTCAAATCATCTGGCTACTGTACGTATTTTATGACTCGTGCAAAACGTTTATGAAACAGAATTTAGTCGGTTAATAAAATTGTTTTCATGACTGCAATACTATTAATTAATATTATTACTGTGTTTATGAAACAGGCCTGCACTTGCTATAATTATATTTTCGTCTGCCTTTATAGCGGATAATCAGCGAATGTGAATGTTTTCTGACAATTTGCTGATGATTTGTACGTCGCTTCAAACAACGAACAAACAACGAAGTTTTGCTTCATCATTCGTTCGTTGTTCGTTCGCTAAGTGTGTACGCACCTTAAAACAAAATGTTGTTCCAACTACTACTATTGTTCCATTAGTTGAGTAAGTTGACCAAACATCTATCTCTATAAACTCAAAACACCCCGGCCTGAAGAGGGCAGTATCCCTGCATCAGGGATACTATGAAAGCACGATAGTGAAGGGAAATTCAGTTCAATTTACAGATTCGTTCGCGGCGAACTAGTACGATAGTGAGATTAGTTCAATAATATAGTTAATTTAGTTCGTCTCAGAAAAACTGACGCATATAATCATTTAGCTCGCTTAGTTCGTTTGAGAAAAGCTGATGCAATTAATCATTTAGTTCGATTGGTTCATTTAGTTCGCTTGAGATAGAGAGGAAAGCTGACACAAATATATAACCAGAAAATCAGTATTATTTTAACTTTGAGAAATATATATATATATATATATATATATATATATATATATATATACTTATGCGGTAATTGTTTGCTCTTAAAGAATAACTGATTTTAGGGAAATATGATGTTACATTACTTACTGTAGGCCAGTGTTTATTTATCACAACATTTCTTTTTTTGAGAGAAAGTAACAGCAATGCAGTATCAAAATATTTCAGCGTTGCAAACGTTGATTATATGATTAAAACTACGGTAAAGTGAAAGCTTGACAGAAAAAAAACTATTGAACTGCAGACTGTATAATCTAAACTCAACTCTCAAATTTAATAATAATAATAATAATAATAATAATAATAATAATAATAATAATATAAAAGCAGGAAATGAAATAATAATCTCTCTTCAGGGATACTACACATTTGGGAGACCGCACAAAAAATAACATGTAATTGAACAAAATTGTATTGTCAGTAGAGGAACAGATGGAGCCTCTCATTAAAAGTATCTTTAAAAAAATATGCTCCTTTATCACATCTATCATGCGGAGGGAGCAGGGGCGCCGTTAGCAATAGGGGCACAAAGAGGGCGTGTCCCCCAATATTTCGTCTAATTGATTATTATTATAATCATTACTATTATTTTTAATTTTTATTATTAATCTGTTTTCATGTGTTCAATAACATATGTTATATTATGCAATCAGCAGATTTAAATAAATAGCGCCCTTAAACTTTTATGTAGTCTTAAAGATTTCAATTTTCTTTAATTTCTAAGTTTCTATTATCCCCCCCCCCTCCACAAAATAATATAGCTAACGGCGCCGATGAAGCGAGAATACTCTATATGACAGATATTACATTCGAAAAATAGAACGAATAAAATTTAGGACATGAAAATCCATTCATTGACTGTTATCTTCAACATGAAGTTTCGAGTTGCGAATTCGGGACCCCAGTGCAGTGGTAGAGTTCGAATATGCTAATTATTCGTACACAGTATCGATCTAAAAAACCGGAAACTACTACAATTACTTTACTTTTAAAGATAATTTCAAGTAGACTAACATTTAAAGGATGTCACTAACGTAGCAATTCTGAGAGTAGAAATTAAGAATGTGTGTTGCCATGCTTAGATCCTGAAGCCTACTAATTTACTGCAATAAATTAAAGGCAAGTAAATAATGTATTTGCGGATGTAATATGGGAGAGCATTATGGTCAACGTGGTGAAATTGTGATTTTGTAATGCATTTTCAAGAAACGATAACGGATACGATATTGTAATAAAATTTTATAAAGGACCAGTGTCGTTTAATGCTTGTCAGACTTAACCTCAAATCATTCCTTAAATTGGCTACGAACGATACAAACACAACGTAACCAGACTCAACCACTTACGTTCATGTGCTCTTAACCTCAAATAGAAACGGCTAGATAATGAACTATAATACAATATTAGTGTCCGCATTTTATAAGTTGTGCAGAATGTTTATGAAACACCGAATTTAGTGGGTCTAAAGAAGTAACATTATTAACGTGTTGTGAAACGCGGCCCAACACTCCTCTCGTTATGGGAACTACTTCCCACAATGCATTGCTTCTTCTCTATCTAGTTCGCGAACGACTTCCACGGATACGACTCATCTAGTTCGCGAACGACTTGCACAAAAATTTCGAACTAGTTCATCTAGTTCACTTGAACTATTAGTTCAATTCGAACTAATCGTTCGCGATCTACCCATCGCTACAGCTCCACCGCCACATGTGTTGACATATTTGTTTTATTTATGAGTTTTTGTACCGATGGAGAGTATTGCAATATATTGCAAACCTAATTTCGATAAACGATAATTCGCAGAAAATGTATTGATAGCCTATGTCGAACGATTATCGATATATCGCTATTCTATAAGCAAATTGCATTTTCAGGCGTACATTTACTGTAGGGTAAGGTGGTACAATTCCGATAGTTCTGTGTAAAACTGGTTTTAAATTCCAAAATATTGAATGAAACGCGTGTATCTTTAGTCACAAGAACAGTGTGACATTTATTGAACTTACAAAATAATAACCCAAAGTTGCCACTTTATTTAACTAGGGAGCATTTTGAAATTTTTCGTGAAAATTATCGAAAATGTACCTCTGTAGGTACAATTCTGATAGAAGGCGGTACAATTTTGATACAAGTTGATAATAAGTCCATCATAGGCATTTTCCACAAATAAAGTGTTTCTTTCCACTTGCATTCAGACACACTTCATGGAACCACACATTGCACATTTGACAGCAAATCCAGCTACCTTTTGCAATAGATTTAGGACTGTAATAGTTTAAAGAGCAAAACCCACAGTTATCTTCTCTAACTGGTGACTTATCCCTAATATTCTTGATAAACACCTTCTTTCCTTTCTTTATCTTCTTCGCCGAATCGGTTTCCTGATTCTTCTCTTCGATCAAAATCTTTTTGCATTTGAACTGCTTCATGTTTTCTTCACTGGTAAGAAGTCTTGCAGTCTGAGTTTTTCTTTTCCTCCCGATGGAAATAGTTTTCTCAGGTGATGGCATAACTTGATGCGCTAATTCTTGGGGTGACGATGTGGGTGACTGCATATCTTTCGCAAAACTTGGAGTGCTTGGTCAATTTTTGATGGGAGTAGTGATTGTGGAATAGCGTGGAACCAGAAGTACTTTGTGAAGCTTGGATAGAAGTTGTTGGCCTATCTGTTGATGATGACGGTTTGAACAACAGTGAGGGAGAGAATTTTTCTTCAGGAACAATGCTGTCAGAGAACGGCAAAAACGGCACTATTCCTGTGCAAGAGAATCATTTTAAAGCAGATCCCACAGATGCTGTTAAATTCCACGCAGCCGTGAATATTTTACAAAACCTTTGTTTGTTTATAGTTTCGTTTGGGTTCTGATGCATCCATGCAGTAGCCTTCTTATGGTATGCACTCTTCAGTGATTTGAACAATGTCCTATCCAAGGGCTGGAGGACATACGTAGTATGTGGAGGCAGTCCAAGGAGTTCTATGTTGTTTTTTTTTTTTTTACAAAAGTCCAAAGCCCTTACACTCGTGTGACTGCCATGGTTGTCAAGGATTATGAGAATTTTGTCATCAGGCTTGAATTAGTAAAGTGATTAAGCCAGCTGATGAAGAGGTCTTCATTTATGTAAGCCGAGTCGCTCATTTCAACGACTGATCCAGGAGGTAAATCATCTTTGTACATGATGCTATTCCTAACACCTTTAAAAGTCACCATAGGAGGAATATATGCTCCAGCTGCATTGCAACATGCCACTACTGTTACATTTTGGCCACGTTCAACATTTGTAAGTGAAATGACCTCACGCTTTCCTTTCTGACTTACTATCTTCAATGGTCTGTTGATCAGGGGGAAGCCGGACTCGTCCATGTTGTAAATGCAGTGGGGTTTATTAAAAAGCTAGTAGTCATTCAGTACTTGTTTTAGAATACTGAAATAGTGATCTACTTCCTCTTTGCAGGGACCCTGAGCCCTTGCAAAGAACTTTACCTGTTTGTTTATTGCAGTGAAAAAAACTCATTCACCTTCAAAATTTAAAAATGTACCTTTTTATCCTTTGGTACACCACGGCCATGAGATGAATCAGACATGCTAGATAGCTTATAACATTTTCGCCACCAAGCTTTGAAGTTAACCATATCATTAGCTGTGACTCGTTTTACCTCAAACTTAAACGAGTTCTCAATAATCCTCATTAGCAACATTTTCATCACTTGAACTAACCATCTTGTAACAAAATACTCAAAACAGATAATAATAGTAAGGGCAACACTTAATCAGCAATAGACAGAACAAAACACTGATCCGGCTGTGACTGAAATCAGCTGTTGGGTGCGACAGTGCTGCTGTCAGCTAGTGTGGCAGACTAGTTTATTTGGAAAACGCCATATGTGATGTTAGTTGTTCTTTTACAATAGGGATATCCTGAACAAGCACCAACAGATAGCGCACGTGTACTATGAGGGATGCGCTTTGCGTGTGCATTTGTTTTTCGGTATATAAACATTGAGGATATACGTAGTGTATTAGTATATTAAATACTCTTAAAACAACTAAAAATGGCACATTTTTGTTATGTTCCTATATGTAAAAACCAGGGAAAGCTTTTTGTCTTCAATCAGGTCCCGAAATATTCTGAATGTATGCTTTAAACCTTAAAAAATATAAGTAATAAAATTGGGCCTCGAAATTAAAAGTAACTACTTCAAGTAAGGAATTGTTGACTATAGTGTCATTTTGGAAGAGGAAAAAGAAAAATTAATAAAAACATATGCAACCTCGACAGCGAGCTATGTTAGCTTAGATTATATGCAGTAGTTGTAGGAGTCTCCGAATTTTACGCCTGCAGTAAACTCTCGATAAACTGAGATGTTTATTATCCAGGACGATCCCTAGTGAAATCCATTTCGTGAATAATATTTTCAATGTACTGTACCCTAATTATTAAAGCCATGTTTTAAGTTCAAATTTTCAAAATCTTCCCACACAGTATTCAAAACTGCATGTCCTTAACCTACAAAACACACTACTAATCGTGATACATATTGCGATCATATTATATCAGCCTATTAAAAATTGCATTTGATCTTTCTGCAACTGCAGAAAAAATACAAGGAATTCAATCTCGATAGTCTCTTCCCTATAAAAAAAAACACATTGGTGGCTGCATAATCCTGTTTTTAGCGTACGGTTCTTAAAGACTAATTATTAAAGAGGGCAATATTCACTTTCGACACATTTCCTGTTTTTTATTCGTGCGTATTGTTCTCAAAGTTCTCGTTTAGGTTCATGAACATTCAATTTACTCGTATTTATATTCTGCATACTGCAGATTTCCCCACCCATCTCGATGAATCGCCCAATATTATACAGGTTTACGTTATTATTTATTGTAAAGTAAATTAAATTATGAGGTAAGAAAATATTGAATTATATTAAATTATACTAGGTTATACAAAATAACTGTAAATATAATTTTGACACGCACAGAAAACCAACAAGCGGGAAAACGTAATTAAATGTTATCAAAAGATGCGTATTCATGCTGGTAATCAAAATGCACAAAAAAACGCATTTTGTAAAAAAATGTCGGTTGTGGTGTTTTTACAATAAACGATTCATATACGTTCAATGAGCCTTCTTTTCTTTTATAGAATTAAAAGAGTGAATGTTCAATATGATTTGATATTGTTGTAAGAAATTACATTTTTAAATCATTTGATACATAAAGCTTAAGCTAGAATGCTATTGGATGTATAATCTTACAGAAGCGAGTGAATGCTGTTAAAATATGTTCTTATATGGATGCAGATGGAAGTGTTAATGTTGTATATCTCACTAATGGATACCTGCTTTCGTGACCTGAGCTATAAAACCTGTATCAGTGATGCTGATGGTTATCTCATAATGAGCATTGCCACTTTTTGAATGTGTAACAGACAATACAGAATCTACGTGCAACATCAATAACCCCTTTTTGCTCTGCTGATGTACTCTCTTTGTGTGGCCTAGTGGGTCAAGACAAATAGACTAGAAGTTTAATGGCCTCTGTACTGCGTCCGCGATATTCACAAAACAAACTTGAGACGTTTAAAATGCTGCGCGTATAATGACGAAAATTATATGAAAAAGAGGTGGGTGCTGTGGTGGGGAAAAAAAAAAGTTTATAGAAATTTACTTCAATCCTATACAAAATCCTGTATCGAAAGCCCCGAATAGATAAATCCCCGAATCGAATAAACCCGAATCCTGTTTCCCCGAACGCTATATCCCCGAATGTTAAGCCATTTAATCTCAATGAGCAAGAAAACACTTTCTTGTTATTCGGGGAAATGGTCGGGAACGAAAGTACACAAATAAAACAAATATTGCATATTATATTACACTCTTATGTGTTTAATGCTGTAATTCATTATTAATAAATTTTAATACTACAGTGAAAAAATTTGCTTCCTAATGTTCTTGGCATGGAACTTCATGTAGGTCTTTTTGACAACTTGTCCTGGAGTAAATTTTGGACATTCCCGAATAAATCACTTAAGATAGTCTCTCATAATTTCTGCTGAGGCGGCTTCTCTGTTTGGAGCATGTGAATATGGGGATTTAATATCAATCAATCAATCAATCAATCAATCAATCAATCAATCAATTGAGGACATTTGAAAACCTAAGAGGTTTTTAGCCTCATTCACGATATATCGCCAATCATCTCTGTTCTCTGCATCTTCTTGTCGTCCTCCCAATGTAGAAAGATTATCATATACTTGGTCCTGCCAACGGAGACGAGGTCTACCAAGAGGTCTCGTACATCTTGGAGAATAGTCGAAAGCATTACGTAGAAGAGAGTCTTCATCACGCCGTAGAACGTGTCCAAGCCAACGTAGTCTTCGATTTTTTATTAAGGCTATTATGTCCGGAGCTTTATAAATATCCATTAGTTCCCTGTTGTTCAAAATTCTCCATGTGTTATTTTTTGAATGGGACCAAAAATCTTCCTCAAGATTTTGTTCTCAAAAGTAAAAAGGGATTTTGTTGTTGTTTTTTTTTTGTTAATATCCAAGTTTCACATATTGCATAGGAGAGTTGGTAGGATTATTGTTTTATAGCATCTTAATTTTGATAATCTAGAAAGGAGTTTGGAACTAAGCAATTTATGAAGGGAGTAGTAACACTTATTTGCCGTAACGAGTCTATGTTCAATTTCTTTCCCAAATAAGCCTGTTTCATTAATTATACTTCCTAAGTATTTAAATTCGGTAACTTTTTGAAACTCCCAATAATCTATTATAAGTGACCCTCTATTATTTGAGGTACGTGATATATTCATATATTTAGTTTTATCAGAATTAATTTTTAACCCTGTTATTCTTGTTTCTTGTACTAAGAGTCTAAAAAGTTTCTTGATATCATCTTCTGTTTGTCCTAGAAGGACATCATCTCTCAAAACTGCTACATTTTCTTATTACTATGATGTACCGACGTACATATGATATTTTCGTGCAGGAATGAGTGCACCTCTGTACACTGTGTGTTGGACATTGTGCCACTGTCACACAGTATATGAGGGTAGGGCACCAAAGGGAAAACTAAGAGGTAGAACTTAAACTGAGAGGGATTCAATCCGGCATCGGAACTACAATCCGGTGTGGCTTAGTGGATAAAGCGTTATCACGTAGAGCTGAAAACTCAAGTTGAAGTCCCGGTGCGGAGAGAATTTGTCTCCGTTATATCCATCCTTCATAATATGCTACATTTTCACCATGTCCTGTTGTAATGGCTCTTGCACAGCACTCTTTCTGCCGAACTCGTCGACAATCCCAGTAAATATTTCATTCTTCACCCGCCTTTGCTTTTTCACATAAATGAAACCGTTCATAATAAGGTTCATTCCCTTACCACACGTTATAATTTTAGGTAGGCACACTTGTTAAATTTTATTAATCTGAAACTTGTTTATTTAAGCTCAAACCACAGTCTAGTATATACAGTCACGAAGCTTGCGTTGTTGAAGGTACTAGGAACAATAGACTGTGCCGGTACTATTTCGCATTGTCTGTAATGAGGCGATAGTAGCGATCCTAGTGGTTAGCAACTATCTATGGATGCATATTCCCTACGTATTGAGCTTCGTGACTGTATATACTAGACTATGCTCAAACTATAATTTAATCTGAAACCGAAGTATTGCTTCCTAGCAACGGACACTTCATTCTTTACGATGTGTACAGCAGTCCTGTTATTTGGCATTCGGGGAATTGAATTCGGATAAAGTTTACATTCGGAGAGATGAGCATTCCGGGTTATCAGTTTCGGGGAAGTGACTTCGAGGGAATAGATTCGGGCAAATGTCCGTTCGAGGATATGAGAATTCGGGTTATTGGATTCGGGCAAATAGTCGGAAAGGACGTTTTTTCATTGCGATACTTCAGAAGCGAATGAATATACTGCGTTATAAACACAAGGAAGTCGCATTGAAGACAACGTGAATAAAGGATGTAAGATTATGGTGTATGTTACTGTTTACAATTACAGTCTTTTCCAAATCTTTCTTATTGTTGTCTGAATGTTGAGTTCAGTTTTGTATTACAATTGAATGAGCAACAATGATTTCGATGAGTCATCTCGTTGTGTAACGTATTAAAAATTTCAAACTTTAGGGTTACGTACACATACATGCAACATTTTCACGTTCATCGCATATCTTTTCCTCTATTTTTCAGAGATTTTAATTTATTTTTATAGTCATTACTTAATATGTGTTAGAGAACTAAAATATTCAAACCCATAATAGTACATTTAAGTCATGCGCCATTCTATTATCTCTGATATATACCGATAAAATTATGTGAATAAAATACTAACATTTCAATTGAAGGGTTCAGAACCATAGTGGGCTAAGCGCCATTTACTAAAACCGTAGAAAACATGGGTTAAAATGAAGTTATTACCATAATTCAATGGAAACATATAGCAAGTTATATAAAGTATATACATTAAAACTAAATGATATGTCAATCTTTATTAAACTGTGGTATTCACTTAACTTTAACCCTTGCTTTCTCCGTTTTTAATAAATGGCACTTGGCCCACTATGGCTCTGAACCCTTAAATTTAAGATCCAAATAATGGTAGACATTTATCCACTAATATAATATAAATAACAAAGATATTTAAAACGTTTTCATATACTGTAATCTTAATATCACGGCCCAATTGTGACTAATATCTCATATGCTGCTAGTAATTTCTGTTATCTCAGAAAAGTATGTGAAAAGAAAATGCACATCCTTGATTTTAAAAATTCAAAGACATTCTTAGGAATGTGTATCCAACACAATATGACAAGTGTTTATATGCCTCATAGCACAACTTGAGGCTTTCGTTAAGATTTTCTTTTTTCGTTTAATGAATTTAATGGTATCCGAAGTTCTAAAGCAATTTCTGTAGCTATTCCTTTTTTGGTGGATATCACTGCGTAACAAATTTTAACTTTTTTTTTTTTGCGCTGGGCATGTGATACATGTTTTATAAATAATTTGAACCTTGTAAATACAAATATGACAATATAAAAACAGTTGTTTGTTACGATTTTTGAGAAATTTTTGAATTTATATCTATTCAAAATACTGCTTTATATAAGATTAAATACTCATTGTTCAGAAGATTACTGCTTTCTTTTTCTGCATTTTCTTTTATACTGGGCATTTTCTTTTATACTGTACATCAAGAGTTGAAGTCCAACAATAGTCTGCTAGCATATTGGTACTCCACTGTCCTTGGTATCTTTTTTTTTCTCCATAGTTGAAATTTCTTAATGAAAGCGCTCACAATGTTCATCACTGAAATAACCACAATTCTCGGGGAAATAGTCAATATGAGAGTGAAGGAAGTGATTTTTCAGGGCCATGTTATAACCCATAGTTTCATACGCCAACAGTAAATTTTACACTAGTTCTTCGTAGTTCTCACTTCTACGGTTACCCAGAAAATTTAATACAACCTCTTTGAATGCAATCCAGGCAGCTCTCTTTTCCTTCCAACGAAGATTCGAAATGATTGTTCTTCATCGGTTCTCTAATTTGTGGTCTATTGAAAACTCCCTCTTTTATTTTTAAGTCACTAATAGCAGGAAATTTTTCCTGGATATGTTTAAATGCTTCAGTTTTATGATTCATTTCTTTAACAAAATTCTGCATTAACCTTAACTTAATGTGTAAAGAGGGTAAAATTGCTTTACTTTGAGGTACAAGGGGTTGACGTATAATAATTTTCTTCCCTGGCTCTAGTGATTGTCATTTTATTTTACAGTTCTTATCTCGAGTGCGACTGTCCCATTTTGTGTAGCCTAATTGCATTCCAGAAAGCAATGCTACAGCCTTCAAATCCGCACATATAAACCATTCATACTTTGAATATTATCATTATAGCACACTTTAAAGAAACACAAGTTTTACACAGGATACTAACACCACGAAAAACTCGTGGTAAACTGAAGAGATTTCATGCGGCGAACCCGCCTCCAAATGGAACCGAAAAGGGCAATAAAACAACTTCCACTTCTAGAAGTGATTTTGACAGAGTAATCTGTTGCAAAATATAAACTACACTAATGTAGGTAAAGCTCACAATGAAATAAATGCACATCTCAATTAAAATCAGATAAACTCAAGCGAATTCATACCGTGAACCTGTTTCACCCCTCGAAATAGACTTGTAAAAGCGCAATAAAATAATTCCCGTTTCTACAAGTGTTTCTAACATGGTGGCCCACTTATACTAATATTGCTTTCATATAATGGGTCGTTACATTTGTAAAAGAAAATAGTTACACACGAAATACGGTGATTTTTTAAAAATAAAATGCATAGAAAATTAATTACATTGTGCATCTCGAAAACCAGAAATGATAGAGCATTTTGCTTGTTATTTTTGAATTCAGGAGGTCGAAATTAGTAAGAATTTGTTAATTTTATGTTTGGCGCAAAATGGCTGTTGACCAGTGTAGTCTCTAAATTTTTGTTCTGATGACTGGACAGTTTGTTAGTTAAGTGGGTAACGTTTATACATTAATATATATATATATATATATATATATATATATATATAGTATATATAACTTGAACTGGTAATGGAAATTACGGGAAAACGGCTGAACGGATTTTAATAAATGACCCCTCATTTTGAAGCTTGGAAACCAAATTTTTGCAGAAAAATAGTAGTTTTCAGTGAAATGTCAATTTTCCTACATAATTTTTCTATTTTCCAAAATCCATCTTTCGTCAGTTTTGAGAACTAATTAATTGAATTTCAGAATAAAACAAAACACACACTACAATAAAGAAAGACTATTACACGAAGGCCATGACCTACAAGATTACTGACATAGATAGAGTTCAGATGGCTCAAATTCTTTCACATCATAATGCCAATATGTCGATCTTCATTTGTGTAATTTTTTGATAACTGTGTATTGGATATTAAGAACTACAAAACATACTTCCTATTTTAACTGAGTCTTTAAACTAGGTTACATTAAGATTAATTTCATATTTTTTTTTCTTCAATCGATTAGATTTGTGGTTGGGAAAATAGCAGGCCATGTCAGTCTTGCTACCGTGATGAGTAAGTTTATTTCCCGCAACCAGCAACGAATGAAACATTGAAATTGCTAACGATTTACGACGAACAATTTTATTTAGGGCGCATATAAGTTTCTACAACTCTGATATATCATTCGCCTCATTTTCCTTATCTCAGTAATATATTCCTCACAACAGTCTACACTACTGATAATATACTGGATAATAAATTACTGATAAAATAAGAGGTCGATAAGATTTTGTAGTCTCTTGATCACCTCAGCAAGATCTCTTAGTGGGTAAAAAGTTATTCTGCCCTCTACATTTCAGGGTAATTCACGAAACATGCAGCAGCTGTAACAAGATGCTAAGTCTTTTGTTCAAAGCATGGCAAACCTGACATTTTCTTAACTCTCACCTGCAATCCGCAATGACCTGAAATAGCTACTGCATTACTCCCACATGAAAAACGCGCTGACCGTCCTGACATTGTTACTTACGTTTTCGCATTGAGAGTCAAGAACTGAAGATGGATAGGTTCAAGGAAAAGTATTTGGCATAAAAAAACCATTCAGAGGGCGTATGTTTCACTATTATTAAAGCAAATGACTTTCAAAATGTCAGGTATTCTTCATTGAAAATAAATCTGAACAATTTTATTTGAACTTCTTATAACTTAGGTTGCAGTATTTGCTGCACAAGCCACTAGTCTCTCTATAATTATGATTAATTATTGCAGAGTGAAATTTATATTTAAACCTAAAGTACAGAGTGAATAAAAAATAAGATTACATTGGAAGATGAATTAATGTCTCCTTTTCTCGTTTCAGATAACTGTGTACAGATGACTGCGTGAGGGAAGATGTGACTAAAAACGAGAGGATGGAGGTGATTTTCCTGGCTGGCAGTTGCAGTTGCAGAGGTGCAGACACCAAGGCAGGGTGCCGAGGGGCAAAACGAAGGGGCAAAATTGGTACAAGGGTTTAAGGAAACTGGTAGCGTGGAGGATAAACTGTATATTGAGAGACCAAGACCACCACAGATGAAGGGACATCAACTTGTGTGTTAGCAGCTGTATACAAGAGACCCCGAAGAGCAGCCTAGATCTGTCGATGAAACACGGCGTAAGCCAGCGAGTGTGTGTCGCGTTCTGCACAGTGTGAAGTAGCATCCATACAACATTCATACAAAATGTTGTAGCAACTTGGAGAGGATGACCATCACCGTGCTACGTCAATGGGGGGGGGGGAAATGGAGGTACTGGAGTGATACGAATCCTAATTGGACAGATTCTTCGAAAATGCAGGGTAGGGACAAGACCATGGTATGGTGCGAGTTTTGGAGATTAAAAGTTTTTCGTCGAAAGAACTCTTACAGCGGAAGATTATAAACACTTACTTGAAGAAGATATGTTCCCAACCATTTTAAATAAGACTGACGGTTTTACCGCAATGTTTCAACAAGACGGTGTCCTCCTCATAATGAATGGTTGAATGAGTAGTTTCATGGCACAAGGATCTGTCACGTGGGCCTGCTGAGTGGCCACCGCAGTCTCCAGACATTACACCAATGGATTTCTACTCTTGAGGCCATTTAAAGGCGATCGTCTACTCAGTGAAGATTCAGAACATCCATCACCTAAGAATCGCATTGCGCAATGTGCAGACTTGATTTTGCCGAACATTCTGCAAAAGATTCTGGAGAATTGGAGATGTCGCGTGCACAAAATAATGCACTGACGTTCATGGTGTACTGAAGATATACTATACTGTAAGTTACTTACATTGATGTTGATTGATACCTTTAAGTGCGTCCTATGTAAGCTGACTTTTGAATCATTGTGTATAGTATGCTAGAAGTCCAAATATATTAAACTTATGATTCACTAGACTAGCCGGCAATTCGGAAGGCGGACGGCTACTAGATGCGCCGTAGCCTCTATGGCATGTGACGTCGCAAGCTTGAACAGGAGAACCAATCAGAATCAGTCAGTAACAAGTGCTTCTCGATTTACTTTGTTCACGTGTGAGTGTTTTAAAACATCGAATAAGTAAAACTAACATATACTGTGTGTAAGATAAATAAATAGAAGGAGATACTATAAAAAGACAAGTACTGCATAGGCAGACACGGGAAATAGTGTTTAGGTTTATAATTATTTTAAGAACATTAACGAGCAGAACTCTGCCGGGCATCATGGTGCTGGCCGCAACGTTACCAACGCGCAGGAGACGACTGCAGAAGCATGTGGTGTGGGTTTGCGAACCGTGCAAAGAGTTGTTAGTGAAGGAAACAAATTTTTTAATGTGAGCGGAACTGCCACGTTTCGTTCTCCTGGAAAACATCCTCGTGAAAAAACAGCCTCTGAATTAGATGATTTTAATAAAAGTGTGCTGCGACGTACAGTATTAGATATGTACCTTCGAGAATCCGACTCTGAAGAATCTGACGGGACTGATGAGAGAATCAGCGACTTCGATTAAAACCAGGTACTGAATATTTATTAAATCCTAATTTATATTAAATGTGACCGAAATGTGACAATATAACATGGTACTCGTAGTTATTGTTTTATGGTATTTAACTAGCTAAAATAATTTGCGCCTAGAAATAGACCTAAATACATTTTCTAATTAAATAGTGTATCATTTTTTCTAGTAATACACCGTATACATTTCGTATTAAAACTGTGTGTTAACATAATAATAATAACAATAACAATAATAATAATAATAATAATAATAATAATAATACCGCAAATAAAAATCTTAAAACTTGGTATAAGCATTATTAATAGAACGTAAGATTTGATAATGTTCTGATAAAAGGTTTGTCATGCTTGCAGTAGTCAACGGTTAAGGTCATTATTGTCTTTTTTAAAATTGAAATTTACTCCTCAGCTACTGTTATTGCGCTCGCGCGTGAAGAACGATGTGGCAATGCTGTACATTACCTTTCTCTCACTATCTGTCTCTCTCGACTCAAACGCTAGCAGCCGACCGCCTTCCGAACTGGCGTGTAGTCTAAGATCATGTACTATTAACGAATAAAATTACATTTGTAATATCTGGCACTAATTAATCAAATCTCTTTAAAATAACCGACTGTTGTCGTTTCTTGGTAACTGATCAAGTCAACAGAATTATTGTACCTCTGATGTGTAATGTCTTCCAGACAAAGTCACTAATTTAGCCGCCGGCGAGGTCTATCGGCTCTGACTGAACTTTCTGATCCGAGGTTGGGTTCGAAACCAGAACAATTTATTGTATGGTTGGAAATTTTTTCAGGTCTTCGCCAAATATAAGACGAATGTCAGTTTTTCCATGGCGAACAGATCGGCTTATAAAATCAAAATACAATTTTGTTATCAGTAAAGATGAACGCTCAGTGATCATAGTGCCTATAAATACCAGAATAAAAAAAATACAAATTTAGCCTACATTAGTGGACTAGGAGAACGTTCAGTTTGGTATAGGCTAAAACGATTTTCGCAATTAGATATTACTTACAGATATTCTCAGTTTATTTCTTTCCGCTATCAATCATCATCATCATCATCATCATCATCATTATCATGTTCGTCATTATCATCATCGTGGTCATTATCTTCATCATAAGAGAGATTTTGTTCACGGTAGCAAAGACGTCATAAATGATGCTCACCTTTTCATCAAGTAGTCGTCCTAGGTGGTACAGGCGGTATAGCGCTGGCCTTCTGTGCCGGAGGTTGTGGCTTCGATCCCGACCCAGGTTGATGGCATTTAAGTGTACTTAAATGCGACAGGCTCATGTCACTAGATTTAGTGGCATGTAAAAGAACTCCTGCGGGACAAAATTCCGGCAGACCGGCGACGCTGATATAACCTCGGCAGTTGCGAGCGTCGTTAAATAAAACAAAATTTAAATTTGATCAAGTACGTATTACACTTGTTACACTCTGTAACAGCACAACGCGTTGCGTCTCCTTGGTCAGTGTATTCCATTGTTGTGAGGCATAACTTATTGTTCTTTTTAAATGGAGTGTTATTGTCAAAGCAGAAGTTGATGTTTAAATTAATAAAATCAAGAAAAAGGAAGAGATAATCAGATGGTTACTGCAGAGAAGGAATTCTTCACACACAACTTTAATCAGACAATTGGATCCCGATGATTTAAGAAATTATTTCCGAGAGCAGGTCAAAATATCACAGATGTCATTTGTATATCTCTTCTTCAGCCGCTTCTGACTTGACCGAGGCCTTTACTTTTTTAATTTCTCTCCTCCAGCTTTTCGAAGTGATTTCATTTTCTTTCGTAGTCGTAATCGCAATATGCCCATCACGATCATAGTTGTCATTATCATCATCATACCTACAGTTACTTTTATTGTAACGTTATCTTATTTACAGTCATTGTCATAGTTAGCAATCATAGCCATAGCATCCATTATGATCACCATAGTCGCAATTGCCGTTAAATGACAACTAAGATTAATAATGGTAATAATGGCAGTTTGACTGATGACAAAAATGACCTCTATGACGATAGGAGTATCGCGCACGCAATAAGCTGATCTTGGCGTATAGCAGTAATGTCAAAGCAAGCACATTTTTCTGACCTTGACGTCGTGCGCGGGCATCAAGCGCTGGGTATGGAAGGAGGAAGTATTATGTATAAGATTAAGCAGCCTGTTGGATTAAGAAGGCAGTGATGTACAAACTTCAAACGGAACGTGAAATTTTATGTCTTTATTTTTATATGGCTTCTTTCTGTTTAATATTATCTATATAGTTTGTAAAACAAAAGTATTTACACCAATTTCTTAATATTGTAGTTGTGTTTTGAACGTTAATAACATAATAAAGATTTAAGAAGGAATATTCACGTAAATTCCATAGCAGTTTAACTATGCTGTACTAAGTGAATGAATGAATGAATGAATGAATGAATGAATGAATGAAATACATCATTAATAAAGAAAGTGAGATCCTAAGAAAAGAGATTAAGTAGCCTATGACATGGTAAGTTGGAATTGAGATTGATGGTATCTTTAGCCTTATAAAAGTAATCAATAAACTAATCAAAACAATATTACAGTACAAAGCAAAGTTTCCTAGGTATATGTTATAACTGTAACTAATAGCCCATTACATAACAAATCCCTTATCACATTATGCTTTTAAGGTGCGCAACTTCCTATTATTAGAATAGTAAATTAGTTTCTTGAAATCCGCTGAAGCTATAGAGCTGACTTTTTTTACAACACATCGGCACATATCTTTTGTTCATGATGTAACAATAGTTGGTTTCTTAATTCATTTCCTTACAAACATTTTCCATGCGAATATTTTCAAAATTTGTAATGCACTATCTTCAGTTATACGTATTTACGATATATTAGATTTACGAAAACATTGTTTCAGTACTTGTAAGGCTACTAAAAATACTCTGATAATTTCACTTTTTTGTAAAAGACGTAGAGGAAATATTTATTTTGAATAAAAAAGCAAACTTGTGAAAAATAGACATTAAAATTAAAACTTACATTCTTATAATTCAATTATTATACTTTTCAGACAAATCTAAAATTTAACACGGATGCAGTTTTAATAAGTTATCTTCCCTTTATCCACTGAATCAGTACTGCCCATCCCAGTAGATAGCTCGACCAAGCGCCATATACTACCGGTACCTCTTTTGTCTGTCTCTTTCCTTTCCGTTGTAAAGCGCTCAGGCTCTCCTGAGCTCTAAAGCGCGAGCTTACGCCTATGGGGTTCAGTTGACATGACTGGCGTATAGTCTACATACAATATCACGAACATGTTCCCATGTGTAATAGCTCAAAATACCAGTAGCAAGATGAGCTGGTGAAATAACAGACATGTGAATACTGTACACCAAACATGCTACCAGTTGTGTGTAATACCACCGGCGGCAAGACGCGTCTAGACAGCATAAGCATAGGACGCATTCACGAACTGAGCTGTCCATGCGGACGTATTCATCATGCAGTGTACATTATACTGTCTATAGCACATTAGCGTACACTATAGAGAATGAAGTTAAATTGAAAAATAATGAAATATGGATATTTAAACATATTTTATGCTCGACCATGCCGAAATGTAGTAATTATACTCCTGGTAGCAGTCCTTTAATGCATGTTATTAAAGTACACCTATTCATTAAAGTTCAGGTTTTCGATTATTCTCGGATATGCAATCGAAAGAAAACTATCGAAAGGTCACGGAGGCTGGAAATCCAATACTGTCGCAGAAGGTTATGTTCTGTTACTATAATAATTAGCGTTAATTGTAAATAATATTCAAATAAATTCAATTTGTCATCTCGTTTTTCAATGTCGAATTCAATTTCAAGGTTATATCAAGACTAATGTTTATCTTACTACTTGCTGAAAGCACCCGGCGTTGCTCGGGTTTTCCTTTCTGCTTCTATTTTTAATTAAACTGGTTATTAAATTTTCGGAAATCTCGGAAACCTAACTATACACAACAAAATCGAATTGTCTTTACTAAGCTTTCCTCGTCCATAAAGATGAATCTTTACTTAACGTCACTTACATGAATTAATGAACTCCTTAGCCAAATGCCTGCCAGGGTTAACTCAATTTAAAATAGTTGTAAATCAGGCACCGAAAAGAAAACATTTCATCATGTGCCTGAAGTTAAACTGTTGTTTTAAATTTATTTATTTATTTGTTTTTATTTATTTATCTATTTATTTTATTTATTTATTTATTCTGGTGTAGTTAAGGCCATTAGGCCTTCTCTTCCGCACCGCCAGAAATACAAATAAAGTAATAGAAAAATCAAGCTATAAACAAAGTAAAACCCAACGAAAATATAATTTCTTCTCCTCTTTCTGATCAGTTTCAGCATTGAATCAATATATACATATATAATTTAATTTATATTGGAAGATTTTTTACCTCTTGAACACTGTACACCCACTTATATCATATCCAGTTTTTTTTTTAAATATAACTTGAAACTGTATCTCATAAATTCAGAACATATTATATACAATACACAGAATACAGATACAATATAAACTCGCAATAAGTCATTTTTTTAACATAAAGGCTAATATTCTGAGAAACGTATAGGCCTACCGGTATTTTAGAAATTAAGAGATTTTTATTTCCACAACGCTTAACATACTAAATTTGCAACGTGAACAACAATATTTTGAAAATTAATACAATGTTATTTTCAGTAGGCTTATGTACATTTACATACCACATTAGCAACATGACAAAAGTATCATTGAATTGCTTATTGATATGTGTAAAATCTTTTTTTTTTTCACTTCTTTGTATAAAATATAGTTGAGGACGTGAAAAACACTCAGTTTTTAAGTTTATGTCTGCAACTTTGAGCGACTGTCCTTGAGCTTCATTTTAATATGGCCATTACAAATGCTAGTGGCATTGAAATTGCAGTTGAATGAGTATCCTAGCAATACGTGGAATAAAAACATTTCCTTTTATTTTTGCAGTTAATATTGCCAATTCTATTACGTTTCGTATGAGTTTTTCACACCAATTCTTATTCGTGCATAATTTTGGTGGGTCAATATTTCACAATAGTACTATTGGTTATTCAATATTAAGTAAATTATGTGGTAGCAAACCTTGTAGTTTCAAAGAATTCTATAATTCAGTTGTATAAAACAGTTTGCTCACTATCTACAAAACTGCATCGAGGAATTCATAATACAGCCCTGGACTGCGTAAAGATACGTATTGTATGAATTATCTAGTTTTAGCCTTCGCGATCTGTAACAACAATGTAATTTAATTTCGTGTTAAAATTTCCATGGCCTCGTGAAAGTCGATGTTGAATATAAAAGACAATAATAAAAAACAATTGACAGTAGAAGATTTTGCGTTTTAATATTATACATGAAGATTTGATCTATTTATTTTTATTTTTTATAATTTTAATGAATTTAACTTCCATTTGCACAATTTTAATGTAGCCTATGTTCTTCTCCTGGTTATGAAGATTAAATGTGCAAACTTTGGCACATATCGGTCAAAGCGTATAGATTTGTAAAGAGAACATACATACATACATACATACATACATACATACATACATACATACATACAATTTTATATATTAAGATTATCAAGGTCGTCCATATTCGTTTCCCGGAAAAAATCAATACTTTCGCGTCTGCGCACATCTCACAATTCATGAGGTAGGCTATTGCACTCACTCACATAACAATAACATGAATACTTACGAATAATTTCAAGTTTGAAATATGGTCGAGCATAAAAAGTCGTATGAAACTTGCCTATAATGGTAATTAAGACGCTCGTATGAAAATTATGAAACTCGCTTGCGCCCGTTTCATAAACATCCTCGCGTCTTAATTACTATCATTATAGGCTCGTTGCATAATGTACTATTTTAGAAAGGTGGCCGTTCACTTCGATACAGACTTCAGTTCTAATATGCATATTATCGCACTATAGACTATTGCACCTAATTCCAATTATCACTTTCGTTCTTCGTACCAGTAACTCATGTTGAAATAATTCTGTACCTATTCTATAAAAGATTACCTTAAGTATTGTAAATTCAATCTAGTGAGGTGATCTATATGCGTGACCGCACACAACCTGAAATCAATGTTTTGGTATGAACTTTTTACCTCTAATTATTATGAGGCTGCAGCATACTGCATCGGACATTCGTCCCGGTACATCGAACGGTCCGAAATATAGGTATTTCAAAAGTCAGTTCAAACATTAAACCGCTATAAATATTATAATATTTGAGATAGGGAAAAAACAAAACATCACAGTGTTGGGCAAATAACGGGGTTTACAAAACATTCGGAAGATGTCCGCCGTTCTCTTGTCTAACGTTCAGCATTCTGTCTGCGACACCATTAACAGCAGTTTGCAGATAATATCTTGGAATATTGGCAATTTCTTGCGAGATGGCATCTTTCAGTTGCAGTAGGGATTTGTCAGGAAAACTCGTTCTTTAAGGTAACCCCACAACCAAAAGTCGGCCGGATTGAAATCTGGAGATCGCGGAGGCCACGTTGTTGGAAAGTGCCTACTGATGGTTTGATCAGAAAACGAACCTCAATTACGCGTGTTAACTCCACCATTCATTCTTTTTAGTAGGTTATTTTACGACACTTTATCAACTTCTTAGGTTATTTAGTAGCTGAATGAGATGAAAGTGATAATGCCGGTGAAATGAGTCCGGGGTCTAGTACCGACAGTTACCCAGTATATGCTCATATTAGGTTGAGGGAAAACCCCGGAAAAACCTCAACCAGGTAACTTGCCCCGACCGGGAATCGAACCCGGGCCACCTGATTTCCCGGCCAGACGCACTAACCGTTACTCCACAGGTGTGGGCAATAATGGAATAAGACAGACTGTTACAGTAAACGGGGAGCGCTACTACAGCATGTTACAGAACTTCGTCATCCCTGGACTGAGGAATCACGATATGGAAAACATAATCTTCATGCAAGATGGCGTTCCACATCTTTATCCCTATAAAACAATTAATTACGCAGATTTTTGGCGATCGTTTCATCAGTAGCCACTTTCCAACAATGTGGCCTCCGCGATCTCCAGATTTCAATCCGGCTGACTTTTGGTTGTGGGGTTACCTTACGGAACGAGTTTTCCCACACATTTAACAAACTTACTGCGACTGAAAGATGCCATCTCGCAAGAAATTGCCAATATTCCAAGACATTATCTGCAAAATGCTGTGCATGGTGTCGCAGACAAAATACTGTACGTTGAACAAGAGAACGGCGGACATCTTCCCAATGTTTGTAAACCCCGTTGTTTGGCCAACACTGTGATGTTTTTTGTTTTTTCCCTATCTCAAATATTATAATATTTATAGCGGCTTAATGTTTGAATTGACTTTTGAAATACCCTATAAAACCGTCCTGTACGAGACAGAATGTCCGATATATATATATATATATATATATATATATATATATATATATATATATATATATATAGCGAGGATCACGTAAGTGTAGTTCCTAAAATTTCCTTTTGGCCGTCTCTTCAGTGTTGCCAACTAATACCAGTTATCATCAAAGAGGGAAAAATCACAATGATACGTACTGAAATAATAATAATAACAATAATAATAATAATAATAATAATAATAATAAAAAAGTAATTAACAATAACAATGTCATATTTACTTACCACATCTAATTTTTATATTGCGGGGTGTTTTCTAAATGATTCAATAAATATATTTTCGTTCTGGACTTTTCGCATATTATGTTGGTAATTCGGATTAGTATGATCTAATATTAAAATTTATTTTGTCTGACAACATGAAATTCATTGCTCTAACTAAACAGTTTACGATTCACGAAACCTAACCTAAAAATTTAGTTTGATCACGTGAAATGATTAGTACGCATTCCGAAAACAGAACATCACTTTAAAATGTATAGCTTACTTAAAATACTTAAAAGTACTTCCTTTCTTGAAAAAGCCGCTACCATATTTCCTCTCTTGGACATTTTAATAAAAATCTAAACACGAAAGAATTAATTAAAATGCCAAATATATTTACGTGCATGTTTCATACGAAGTAGGTCTATAAGCTATTTCTTATTTAATTACACTTACTAATAGAGAGTTGAATTGGAATCACAAAGTAACAGAACTGAATTGTGTATTGATATTAATATTAATATCAGTATTACTAATTAATTATTAATTCGCAAGCCTAAGTACTTACATTTTCATCAGTTTACTTTACTGCAAAGCGAAGTTATTGCTACCAACATAACAGAAAATAACTGCCAGTTGTAATATTTGTCAGTACCCGAAATTCGAAACGAAGTTGGTGAAAGAAAATTCAACCTGAGAGCTAGGAAATCATTATAATCCACTAGCATATGTAGTAATGGGGGGAAAATGGTTAGGTTTCACCCTTAGGGTATTAAGTAAGCTGATCCGGACTATAGTATGCTGCCGGTCTAATAGTCCCAAAACCAATAAATAGACCAATGTTTCCACTGGAGGACTACTGCCTAGACATAAGTCTATTTCATAATTCAACGATGATGATGCTGTTTATGATAGCGATGATGATATTAAACTTAATTGTGCAACAAAAGGACCACAAAACGATTTTCTTTAGATTCTATGAGGCTTGCAAATTTATAGCGTGAAAGGCACTGAGGGACAGGTTTCCTCCTGGTAGGCGCCGTACATGGATATTCCTCTACCAATCTGATTCAACTATCACATCGCCGTTTTCCATTACATTGTATCTATTTTAAATGAAATGTTAAATAAAATAAAATTATATTCAATTACGTGCAGTATATATTAATATGTGTAAGTTTCCATACAGGCAAATTTGCCTGTATTTGATACACTGGAACAGTGCTGCTTCATATGGAGACTAGTGAGGACAGTGTCAAAGTTCATGCGAGGATGCGGGCGGTTTCAGAAGAAATAACGTGAACTGCCACACTGACATTGACCTCAATTCGCTATGTGGGAAGCTGGAGTGAAGTATAAACACCTGCATCAGCTCACGTAAAGTGTTTCAAATTATTCTATTTTACTCGTTATTTTATATAGTATCTAGTTTGGTTCAAATATTTTGATATTCTGATATGCGATTGGCGAGGAATTGATCCTTGAAAATTCTAAATAGATACTTCTGCTTTCCAAGACTAAACTAATGTAAGGTAGGTGTCCCTGATATGGACATGCTAAGGTTTGAGAATTTTTCTAGCCGCCATTTTGAAAAAGATGTAAAGCACTTTTTTCTTACTCGTTCTCAGTGTAATGGACTTTCTTAAAACAATTTCCTTTCCCCATAAAAATAGCTTTAATTGTCCAAAAAGTCCCAAATTCCAAAAGTCTACCTGCTGGCCATATCAGGAACACATGCACATGATATGACCACCCTTGTTCCATGTTCTATAAATCGTGATTGTTTTCAGTTTGATAGCGCAGTTGTGTTAAAATTAAATACTTTTGGTGTAAAATGAATAAACATGACACTTAATAATCTTTTTTATAATTCAAAAGTGTAGTCAAAACAGATTTTTCCATAAAAAATTAAGTTGTTTTTCTTAAAATGCAAAATTTTTGCGTAATCCCAGCTATAAGGCATGTAAATTTGTCAGGTGAAAAAATAAAAGTGAAATGAACTTGATATGGCCATGGTGCATTTAATATGGCCATATCAGGAGCAGGTAAGCTTTCACGAAAATCGTTTGATTATGAACAACTCGTAAAAGATACGCCATCAACGACAACATCAATCAACAGAACATTAAAAACTGAATGGAGTACGATGGTTTTCATGAACAAATCATTGAAAAACATGCATAAAACAAAGGAGACTTACCAGAGAAAAATAAGAAGAGGTCACATGAAAACCGCAAAACAGGCAACTGACGACATATTGCTCAACCTGACTGGATGGAAAACGATCAAGTGACATACCAGGATGCCCTTTCACTGGATGCTGCTGCAATTTAGCAGATTTTATGGTTAACTAACTTACAATAGCGGGGTGGCTATATCAGGAACATGGCCTTAACAGGAGCACCCACCTTACTTTCAAGTTTACGTTCTTAGGCTCTAATTGGCATGAAACTCCAACATATCACAAATCTCGTACCTTAATGTTAATATAAAGAACATTAATTACATAATAATTAATCAGGCCCTGGTGATAAGTACATTACAAGGAGTCAGGGTCAAGAGTAACACGAGTTGATGGTAACATTTCAAATTTACTGGAAGATTTAGTTCCCACAACGGCCGAGATGTGGCAGTAAGCTACAGTACTTTTCAACATGCTATAGCATACAGTACTCGGCTTCAGGGCAGGAAGCTACAGCTGTTTATCTCAATTTGTGGATCTTTGTTTGTAAATTTGTCATAAAACCCGTAGAGTTTCGTCCTTTATGACTGGAGTAATAGAAAACTGGCTACCTACCTCTGTCTATGTTCATGGCGAGGACTATATTTAACATTATTATTGTCCCGGACCATTAAAAATAATATTGTTTAGTCAACTGTCCAAATACAGGTCTGAAACTCATAAGTGATACCAAGAAGGCACCACTTATAAGGCAACTAGGCCAGGAGATAATGGGTTAGGATAGACAATTCCTTTCTCCTCCATTGCATACATCTCCGATTAGCTACATATTACACTACCCAGACTTCAGATGCATACAAACAATAATGTTCTTCCTCTGACACATATTGTAAAGTGAGATATACTACCTGATAATATATATATAAGCCAGAACGTCAATTAGAGGATATACAAAGGTATAATGTCCCTAGAACATGAATCTCGCAATACACTCAAAGTGTAGACACCGTTTTAGTGTTGCTCAATTCGCAAACGGAGAGTTTCCACATCGTTCAAAGGAGTCGAATCCTACACAAGCGACTTCAAGTGCCTCCACTAGTAAAAGTTCAGTGGGTTGAGATCTGGTGAGATTGGAGGCCAAGCATTTGGTCCACCTCGCCTTATCCATCGGCCAGGAAATGTTGCATAAGATGTTAACGTACATTCAGACTGAAATATGTGCGAATTGAGCAACACTGTTGGACAACACGTGCTACGCCAGGAATTTGGGAGCAGGTCCGGACATCAGTCCGACGACGAACTGCGGCCTATATTCAGGCAGGAGGTAGACATTTTGAACAGTTCCTGTAAGCAAATATACACAGACTGAAACATTAATCAACTAATACCTAACTTCTGTAGTGCACAATGATCTTCCTTGTGACCCCTACAACGCAGCAACCAGGCATTTCCGGACCTATGTTCATATAAACTTTCTTCCTTCTCTGCATATGAGGAATCCATACCTCAAGTTTGGCCCACTATTTTCGTTACACCCTGTATGGGCCTATACCTATAGGTCCTACATATTTATTTATTAATAACATTTTGCCACAGTTTATTCTGGTCACTGACAATATTCAATGTCATAGTAAGTGCGGATGAGTCTGTTCGTTTGTAAGAATACCAAATCCCAATGAATGTAGATAAGTGCGAACCGTCCATAAAATTGAATGACTGAAGGAATTAGTTAATTAATTAATAATAGGCTAAATTGAATCCTTTTACACAGATTTGCACATAACGTAATTTGAGGTGATCATTGGTAAATAATGGAGAGGTTACAACTGGTGGTAGTGATAAAAATCTTAACAACTCTTAATTTCACTCGAGCACGAATTTAACACACTTGTGAATAAAATGAAAACAGTTTTACTCCTTGATCTCAGGATAAATAGTATTGAATTGTTAGCAGACAACTTTTTTTTTCATTGTATCCTTCTTTCTCTCTTTAATCAGTAATCTTTAATCGTCAGCAGTGTGTTTTCATTGGAAGTCGAACTTCCTCATGGCGTATAGTTGATTCTGGAATCCCACGGGGATCTGTTCTATCACCACTACTATTCACTATTTACGTAAATGACATTCCTTCGACTCTGCAGCACTGTAAGCATCACCTCTATGCAGATGATTTACAAATCTATATCCATACAACCCCTGACTCACTCAATGACGCAATACAAAATCCTAACGAGGACCTTGAATCTATATCTGCATGGGCCAGAAAGTTTGGTTTGACTCTCAATGCAAGAAAATCATAAGCAATCCTAGTGGGACATCAACGTCTATTAGGCTATGCAATATTATTCCTGCTCTTCCAGTCAAGATAAACGACACAATAATCCCTTTTGCTTCCTGTGTTAAAAACCTTGGAGTTTACTTTGATACGCATTTAAACTGGAATAACCAAGTAACCCATATTACCAAAAAAGTGCTTTCCATACTACATTCCTTAAACACCATTCGAAAATTCCTTCCGCTATCACTCAACATAATACTAGTGGAAACACTAGTAATGCCCCATTTCGATTATTGTGATTTTCTACTGACTGACCTCAATGTCAACAAGTCGCAAAAATTACGTGTTCATAAATCTTGTGTTCGCTTCGTCTGCGATGTCCGTCGCGCTGACCACATTACCCCATCCTTCCAAACTCTAAACTGGCTACGGCTTAACGAACGTAGAAATTTTCATTCTCTTGTTCTCCTTTTCCAAGTCCTTCACACTTCTACACCTACCTACATTGCCTCCCGTTTCAGTTACCTGTCATCATATCATAATCTCTTCACACGTACGCAAAATAGCCGCATACTAGCTATACCAACACATAAGACATCATCGTATTCATCATCATACACAATCTCGCTCTCGCGCTTGTGGAATACCCTTCCCAGTGACATCAGAGACTGTCGGAATTTAGTAGCGTTCAAAAGCAAACTTATTAAGCATTTTCTTAGCCCCAGTTCACACGAACGGAATTTCTGCAGAACGGCAGCCGCGCGGCGGCCGCACCATTTTCTGGCACACTAATTTAAATGTAGCAGTTCACACGGGACGGACAGTCTGCGGCAGCGGAACGTCCCCGCATGCCAGCAGCATCGCCCATAGCGGAACGGACGCCGCACGGTGGCCGCAAGTTCTCTATGGGCTATTGAATTATATTGTATCAATCACACGAGCGGACGCGGCAGTTTGGCGGCGAGTGTCCAGACGACATATCTTGCCTTTCACGAGAGCAGGACTCGGTACCTTAGGCATGCTTTGGCCTTTTGCATGTCTATAAGCCTATATGCGACAATTGTCAAAATCTGACAGGTGACCTGAGTGACATTCATGAGTCTGATGCTGACAGGTGGGCCATCCTGCATCAGTCCCTAATAGAGCTAGATCCCATTTCACGGACAAGTAGCCTGATAAGTCTCAGGAACCGGAGTCCCAAGCCCTTCCTGTCATCGTCGGCTGACAGATAGGCATCCTATCTGAGCCCCAAACCCTTCCTATATCAGCATCGGAAATCCGTAAGCCCTTTTACTATTGCAGATGATAGATGAGGGGAAAGTGGAGAGTGTTGGTGGAATGATAGAAGGAAACGGGAGTACCCCGAGAAAAAACTCTCTGTAACGTCTGCTTGTGTCACAGTCGACATATCACACGTGTATTGTAGTACTGGCTGTTCCAATTTTTTTTAACTTGTAGTGGTGCATTGCACATTGTGATTGTATTCGATGAGTGATATAGATGTAGAGAAAGTTGACGTTGAGGCGATCGAGAATGAGAAAAGGCTATATATTTAGTACATTCAAAATGAAGAGTACAAGGACAGAAACAAAAAATGTTCAGCATAGTATGAAATTTTTTGTGTACCGTTTCTCACGTTCATGGAACATTCTGACACAGAAAGGAAATATGTTAGTAAATAGTCCTTGTCAAATATTTCTCGCATAAGCCTATACAATAATACATAAATTATTTTAATTTATGACATTTACATTTTACTTCATTAATTTCTCTATGTACTTTTTAATAAAAAGTAATAACACTGATAAGATTTCAGTTTCTGAAAATAAAACAAACGGTATATTTCATTCCATTGAACTCTATTTATTATTGATAATTCCTCCTAATCCTCTTCTACTAAAGTACCGGTAACATACGTACAGTAATATATTTTCTCCAAAGTGAATACGAAATTAAATACACTTATTACTTATCCATTTCAACAATTAAATGCATGCAACTATTGGCATTAATTTGCCATAAATGTTATAGAAAGCATTCTATTGGAGGTATAGCCAGTGTTACTATAATATATTCTTTCTGAAGGCATTTTTCAGAGTATGATACAATAAAATTCATCGAAGCTGGGAAATGTCATTTTGAAGTTAATTAAAATAAACTGATTCCTCCTTGCACAACTAGTTAAACAACACATGAAAAGTTCTTTGTAATAAAGGACTGTTGACTATTGGATGTACTCAATGTCTTCAAAAACGGTATTCCACATAAAGCAAAATTAGAAATACATAAACATGTTGAAGTCAAAGGTATTTGAAAGGACAAATTACCTATAAAACGAATAGGTATTGTTATTGGTGGATTAATAACTTTAAATTATTGGGGGTTTTGTGGAGCATATATTTTGATAACTGCTCACGGTTATGTTCTTTATCTTTACTTTTCTTATCAATAATTACATTTCGAAGTACACTAGCACTGCACGGCGATTAGCATCTATGACGACTGTCCACCTCAAATCCTTCCGTCCGTCTTTTATCCGCTCGTGTGGCCTCAGAATGGTGCGGCCGCAGCGCGACTGCCGTTCCGCAGACATTCCGCTCGTGTGACCCGGGCTGCTGTAGAGCAGGTTTAATTTTTACTTAATCAATACAAGAAATGCTTCTCTCTTCTTAACTTTACAATAAACTGTCTAGCTTTTATTAATCAGTTAATCTTTTAGTACTTTGATTTTTATTATATTTGTAAATTTAATATTAATTTTAATTATAATTGTAATTGTATTCTTAATATTGTAGTTGTAATCCCCTGATAGAGGGGAAGAGAAGGCCTGATAGCCTTATCTCTACCAGGTTAAATAAATAAATAAATAAAAATAAAAATAAACGAATGACAACGTTGAAATATTTTAATTCGCTTTCTCGTAGGACCAATAATATTTTTGTGTTGTGAGAGTGTGAATAATGTAGTAATAATGGTTTATTTAACCTGGCAGATTTAAGACCATACGGCCTTATCTAACACTGAACCACAAGTAAAACTGCGATACAAAAAACACTACAAATGTACAAAATACAGCACACAAAACAATTTAAATAGATAATCATAATACACTGTAAATAAGAAGTCAATAGAAATGAGATTTATAACATATAGAAAGAAAGGAAAAGGCATAATAAAATGTGACACTAAGTAAAAATAATTGAAACATACAAAGTATAAAAATATGAGACAATAATAATAATAATAATAATAATAATAATAATAATAATAATAATAATAATAATAATAATAATACTTACGTACTTACTTACTTACTGGCGTTTAAGGAACCCAGAGGTTCATTGCCGCCCTCACATAAGCCCGCCATCGGTCCCTATCCTGAGCAAGATTAATCCATTCTATATCATCATATCCCACCTCCCTTAAATCTATTTTAATATTATCTTCCCATCTACGTCTCGGCCTCCCCAAAGGTCGTTTTCCCTCCGGCCACCCAACTAACACTCTATATGCATTTCTGGATTCGCCCATACGTGCTACATGCCCTGCCCATCTCAAACGTCTGCATTTAATGTTCCTAATTATGTCAGGTGAAGAATACAATGCGTGCAGTTCTGTGTTGTGTAACTTTCTCCATTCTCCTGTAACTTCATCCCTCTTAGCCCCAAATATTTTCCTGAGAACCTTATTCTCAAACACCCTTAACCTATGTTCCTCTCTCAAAGTGAGAGTCCAAGTTTCACAACCATAAAGAACAACCGGTAATATAACTGTTTTATAAATTCTAACTTTCAGAATTTTTGACAGCAGACTGGATGATAAAAGCTTCTCAACAGAATAATAACAGGCATTTCCCATATTTATTCTGTGTTTAATTTCCTCCCGAGTATCATTTATATTTTGCAGTGTAGGCTTTCACGGCCGGAGTCTATAGATGTAGATTCATTTTCCGGGCTGAGAGGCCGTGGTCTATTGGTTGGTTTTATACCAGACGTTTCGTCTGCAACTGCGGCAGACATCTTCAGTGGAGTGGTATCCGAGGTCGCAAGACTCTTCTCGGCGTACCTGAGTCGTCGTTGTCCTCCAGTGGATACCTTCGCATGTTGGTCGCATGTTGGTATTTTAGGGAATGAGATTGCGGACTCCCTAGCAAAAAAAAAAAAAAAAAAAAAACTGAAATATTGTTCCTCTCCGATCTTCAAATAAAGAGTGATGGCAAGAAATGGGCTGATATTGTTGGCAAGTCAGAGATACTTCCTGATCATCCCCATAAAGAGCCTAATTATTTCAAAGACAGTAGTCTAGAAGATTGTTTCATGAACAATCCTATGAACTGTTAAAACTGATGAAATACTCTATATCATTGAAATACATTTATAGGCTTGCACAAATAAGAGGTCATCAAAACAGTTTAGTGTTTAAAAACACTATTGTGAATTTATATAAATATACAATAGATCTAATATGGAATAACTATGTATTACTTTCATTCACGAAATTGCCTTACCACTGTCACGAAATTAGATACCCCTATCACGAAATTGCCTACCAAACACGTACATTTTCAATCCTACTTTTTATTAATAATTAAAATAAAAAAAAAATAGAAAATACACCTCTCTGTTATATATTTTGTTACAATAATGCCATAGAAATAGTAAAATATAGCATCATTCTCAAAATGGGGAAAAACTAGCCATAATATAAAAAATATCACAAAAATACCTTTCCTTACCTTACACTACGCATGCTACGGTAGTGACTGACGAATGGAGTATTTAGCAGGTACACTGTTGACGCATGCTGGAGTACTGACTGGTGAACGGATAGTCAACTTGAAACCACCGTAACGTACCTTATCAGTCCCCAACATTACAACCCTACACATCATGCATAGCGTGGCTCGGCGAAATGAGTCACAGACCAGCCAACTATCCGAAATATGCGGAATCCGAATCACGCAAGTGAAGTGTGTAGGCATTAGATACAACACACATTAACATGTATTTCCTCTTCTTCTGAAACTGCTGAAATTTTCTTTTTTAAATTCTCTTTAAATTCTTCGAATGTAGCCTATGCGGGTTATTCCGACACACTTTAGTTTTTAAGTTCCCTCATAAATAGAAATCACATGCGGTATTACAATAATATCCACTGTAAGATCTCGAAATTAATGTGTCTAATAAAAATAGCCATGTACTACTTAATTAGTTCAGAAATTGTAGCTACGTGATAATATGAGTAGACTAGAATAAATTTCTGCAGTCGGGTGCTGGAAAATGTTAATAATGTTGATCCACATTTAATTTTCTTCACGGATGAAGCATGGTTTCATTTACATGATCTTGTAACGACACAGAATAACAGATACTGGAGTGCAGAAAAACACGATCTTGTACACGAAATTCCATTGAATAATCGGCATATGGTGTGTAGTGAATGCTTACTGAATTATAGGGCCTAGGCCTATATCTTTTGAAAATACCACGAAAGCGCAGAGGTACAGAGATAACCATTCTGAGACGAATTATAAGATTTATCTGACTTTGAATGTACAAGGCATTTTTTCAACAAGACTCCGCTAAAGTGCATATAGCTGATCTCTCGTAAGGATTAATTGCGGACATTTTTAAAGATAGGATAATCATATAATATGGCCAGCGCGATCTCTCGATCTTACTATACAGGGTGTTAAAATAACGTTTACAATGTTTCAGGGATAATAGAGGAAGTGAAAACAAATATCTTTTGTAAGTGACAAAACTTTGGCAGATGCGCTCTTTATTATGTACGTAAGTGTTAGTATAATCCATAAAGAACAAGATCAATTGTCGTTTTAGAGGTGATGTTCAAACTGCCGTCCATTGAAGGCATTGCACAACTGGTACCTTCGTACTATGGAGTGTCTGCAACGTTAAAAAAGGCCAGCATTGTCTCTAATAACATGTGCAGCTTCAACAACGCGAGCAACTAAATCTTCTGCCGTATCGATCGGTGTCTCATACACAAAACATTTCACGTCTCCCCACAAAAAGAAATCCAGTGGGGTTAGGTCCGGTGATCGAGGTGGCCACGATACCGGCCCACCCCTGCCAATCCAACGATCGGGGAATGTAGCATTTAAGAGGTTCCTGACACGACGATCAAAGTGTGGAGGGGCACAGTCATGCTGAAACCATATTCGTTCTCTGATGTTCAATGGGATATTTTCTAAAAGTTCTGGTAGGACGTCGCGTAGAAAAACAAAATAATTGCCACCGCGGAGACTGTTCGGCAACAGATAAGGCCCTACAAGATGGTCGTGCACAAATAGAACTAACCAGTGTGTGTTGTGACGGAAGTAAAGTCATTTATCCTTCAGGCCATCTAGCGGCAAAACGGCTCATCTGCTAAACTTTTGTCAATTAAAACAGACGTTCATTTTTACCTCCTCTATCATCCCTGAATCGTTGTAAACGTTTTCTAACACCGTGTATATGCGATTTCTATTTATGGGGAATTTAGAAAATAAAGTTTATAGAAATAATTCGCATACGTTGGAAGTACTAAAAGACATAGGCTATAAGAAAGGAAATTGCAGCAATTAAAAAAAAAAAAAAAACAAAAAAAAAAAAACAAAAACAAAGGCGAATTAATGTAATTTTTCTTAAAACTTGTGAGAGATGTGTGGCGGCACAGGGACATCTTTTCCAATATCTTCTATGACAAAGGTAGGTGGTTATTGTAATTGTAATTTGCACGAACAATTATGCGCTTGGCTCAAGGGGCTGTGAATATCCAACTTGACAGGCAAACAGCGTGCTTCCAGCCGCCACGCGCGGTCGCACACTCACGGATTAAAGTCTGTTTGAAGCCTCTGTATTTTCGGATTCGATTGGTCAATGTCTTCAAAGAATTGAATGGCTGCCTAGAATAATGCTGTAAGTCAGTTTTTACAGTTTGTCAGGAAATAAAAAATACGTTTAATCCTTACTAACATTGTTAAATATTATAAAATATGACTGTATTAGGTCTGTATTAATACTTCAGTAAATATTTACACCATTTATATACAGGTACTGTCTTCATCTTTCAATTAACGCAACTTTGTGAACATTTACAGTAGAAAAACGTTGTATGTCAATCCAGAAGAACAACGTTGTAAAGCAAAGAAACTAAAATACTGTCCATATTTCCTGGTAGATTATTTATGGTTGTTACATTTGACTACATTAAATGATAATGATAATAATAATAATAATAATAATACTAATAATAATAAGACAAATTTATATCATAATAACTTGAAACAAATTACACAACTTAGGGCATAAAATATCAATATTACACAGACAAGAATCTTTTTTTTTCTTTATTCTGTTCTTAGGCCATGGTAGAATTCAGAGTAACCATAACCTTATTGCCTTTAACTATTCTCCTTTAGCACTCTATAGGCCTACATTGACTTACAACCTCATTCAACTCACCGGTTCAGGTTGTTTCACATTTGGTTTAATGTCACCTTTCTTCGAAGTATATTTTTTCCCCTGATCCTTTAGTGGCTTACGTACATTGTCCTTCCATTGCACGATATTAATGTTACGTTTTCTTGTTCTATTTACTTTTTTTATGAGACATGTGACACGCTACAAGTATGAATGTCCGCCATTTTATTTGCATTACAACATTATTCAGCTCAGCAACACAATCAAAATACTAGTTCTTGAAGTAGTGTAAGTATAAGCAAGACGATGACAGCACATGATGCAACATGTGCGATACAACATTTTTCAGCCTAAAACTCAGTTTGGCCAAAAACGGACTTACAGTACAACGTTATTCTAGGCAGGCATTCAATTATCAAGCCTTTCATGAATTAGAACATATTGTTATTTACTTTTAAGTTAATCAAATATTTTAGTATTGTAAACTACTTGACAATAAAGCTTGTAAAGTATTGGCAAATCGGGAAAAATCTTGTGAAGTGCTGAATTAGACGAAAATTTGTTTGTGTAGGCCTACAAGCAGCTTTAGAATCTTAGTTCAAGAAACTACTGTCCAATTGTTATCAATTGCTTTCCTTGTCCCCCACCAAAACAGAATGTTACATGCATCCGTTCTGAATTTGTTATATTTTAACTCAACAATGCAATTTACAAATTACAGAAATATGAAACTTCTACATCTTCGCCTACATGACTTCTGTCATATTTTTATTCATCATAAATTCTCTGTGATTTCCCAAGTATTAAGTTGATTTTGTATATAGGCCTATTAATATTCTTTCAGAATTTACGACTATTTATGCCTTTGTTCTTATTTCATTCCAGTTTTCTTAACGATTTTACATTTATGAATGTAATTTTATGCATGAATTAAAATGAATCCCAGAATTTATACCCCTAAAGCTTATGATTTTCGCAACTCTAGTTATAATCAAGAACAATCTAGGATTAGTTTGTATAGTCTGCATTTACCACCCTCAGTTATCAGTCCTCCCTGATCTCATGTAATCTTGTACGGTAACGAAATACTAATTTTGGTAATCTGTGTGCTTCAAATGATATTCACAATTTTGTTGGTATTCTGAAAAGTCATTCACTATATAAATAACCTACAGTTAAGCTCTTCTTCCCTAATGGTGAGATAGTCACCAGGGTAGCTCAGTTTATAGGGCGTTTGTCTGACGATCTCCGCTCGTATGTGGGTTCGATATCCGCTTCAACTGATTACCTGGTTAGTTATTTCCGAGATTTTACTCAACTCAAGGAAAATGTCAGAAAATCTCATGCCGAATTCCGGGACTCACCTCGCTAAATACCGTCTCGGTATATCCAATTCCATCGATGCTAAATGTTGATAAAGAGAAATACCGTCTCGGTATATCCAATTCCATCGATGCTAAATGTTGATAAAGAGGTCTTGAATAACTACTAAAAATAATGATTCTATCTAGTGATTTAGTAATATTCTCTGGAACGAGTCGTAAATGCGCAAAAACCTCGCTAAATACCGTTTTGGTATCTGAAATTTCATTGACACTAAATAATCTAGTAATTGATTCAGAGGTGTTCAATAACTACTAAAAATAATGATTCTATTTGGTGATCTAGTAATGTCCTCTGGAACGAATAATACATCCACAACACCTCGCTAATTACCGTCTTGGTATCTGCAATTTCATCGACACTAAATAATCTAATAGTTGATTCAGGAGTATAGAATAACTACTAAAAATATTAATTCTATCTGGTGATCTACTAATGTTCTCTGAAACGAATCTTACATCCACAACACCTCGCTAAATACCGCCTCGGTATCTGCTATTCTGTCGACGCTAAATAATCTAGTAATTGATTCAGAGGTGTTGAATAACTACTATAAATAATGATTCTATCTGGTGATCTACTAATAGTCTCTGTAACGAATCATCACAACACCTCGCTAAATACCGTCTTGGCATCTGCAATTTCATCGACACTAAATAATCTAATAGTTGATTCAGAGGTATTGAATAACTACTAAAAATAATGATTCTATCTGGTGATCTGCTAATGTTCTCTGAAACGAATCTTATAGCCACAACACCTCGCTAAATACTGCATCGGTATCTGCTATTCTGTCGACGCTAAATAATCTAGTAGTTGATTCAGAGGTGTTCAATAACTACTAAAATTAATGATTCTATCTGGTGATCTACTAATGTTCTCTGAAACGAATCTTACATCCACATTTCACAATACTTCGCTAAATACCGCTTCGGTATCTGCTATTCCGTCGACGGTAAATAATCTAGTAGTTGATTCAGAGTTGTTGAATAACTGCTAAAAATAATGATTCCATCTGTTGATCTACTAATGTTCTCTGGAACGAATCTTACATCCTCAACACCTCGCTAAATACCGTCTCGGTATCTGCTATTCCTTCGACGGTAAATAATCTAGTAGTTGATTCAGAGTGTTGAATAACTACTAAAAATAATGATTCTATCTGGTTATCTACTAATGTTCTCTGAAACGAGTCATACATCCACAACACCTCATTAAATACCGTATTGGTATCTTCAATTTCATCGATACTAAATATATACATCTAGATTACACAACTTTTAACACTGTATCACTTCGGAATATTTATGATGAGACTTTCTTGTGTTAAATTTTAACGTACCTTGTTAACATGTTTCGACCTATTTTGGGTCATCTTCAGAACTTTAAAATTACGTTAAAATTTAACACAAGAAAGTCTCATCATACATATTCCGAAGTGATACTAAATAATCTAGTAGTTGATACGTAGAGATTAATTATTTTGGTCCTAAAGAATATATCTGTAAAGATAACAATTAATATTAGAAGAGAAAAATTCTCCTCTAACATTAATTAACAATTGATAGATGTTGACTACTACTAAAATTAATGATTCTATTTGGTGATCTAGTAATGTTCTCTGGAACGAATCGTACATCCACAACACCTCACTAAATACCATCTTGGTATCTGCTACTCCGTCGACGCTAAATAATCTAGTAGTTGATAGAGAGGTGTTGAATAACTAATAAATTAATAATCCTATTTGATGATGTACGAGTAGTAATGTTCTCTGGAACGACAACATGAAATCACCTCCATCCTTTACGTTATTCCATGAATGGTAATTGATTTCAAAAATGTATCGTGAACTTTGGATTAAATGGTAGTCACCGAATAAGAAAATATCTTTGCTTTACATTTCGTTATATATAAACGCTTTATGTATTACAGAGAAGTAGAAGCGCGAGTAGTTTGTTTTAATTTTATTTGTTAGTTTTTTATTCTTGTAAAAATGTTTTAAGGGAAACGCCATTACTTTTATGCTTTGGATATTATTTGCACTACACGATTTTAACCTGACACAGCAAAATTGACTTCATGTCTCTTCCGAAGTAAGCGTTGCTAATGGTATTTTATTACCTTTAAATATCCATGTTCTTGCTCTGCATTTGCACTCACAATGGTAAGCATGTTGCCATAGCAGGTCACAGACAATTGAAGAGTTCACGGGAAAAACGATGAATGTCACAGTTTTGTTAAGGTTGATGTCATTATCTAATTCAGTGGATCACTACGAAATTTAATGTTGTTCTTATGAAAAATGGTGAAAAGGAAAATTATCACCACAAATACAGTAATCCTTTCCTGTATTTTCTATAGAAACAGCACTACATCTTGCAGTTATAGACTCAATTAGATCATTATCTGAGCCGTTCAGAACAAAAGTGGTGTAAGTCAAAATTGGGTAATGAGGTTTAAAGTAAAAATTGTTTAAAATACAGCTCAAAGTAGCAATTAATATGTCCTTCTTGCTATTCAATGGCAACTAATAATTAAAATAAATTGAATATTAATTGTTATTTTGCGTTGTATTTTACAGAAAGTTTACTTTAACTCTCATTACCCATTTTTGACTTACACCACTTCTGCTCTGAACGGCTCAACTAATCCTTAACAGAAATGTGACATTCATCGTTTTTCCCGCGACCTCTCCAATTGCATTTTTTAAATATATGCAGTTTTACATTCCTAATAGCTGCAGCTGTTTGAGTGAAGAACGAATTTTCTGGTGCCTAATTTACTTTCACGTACAACGAACAATATAATTCTTACATTATTTAATGAATTACATGATTTAAATTTTTGAAAATATTTACTCGATAGTTTGATGAACGAAGTTTCATATTTCTTTGAAGAGATGCTATTTGATGTATCAATAAATCTGGAAATCCCAACACGTAATTTTCGCACATATTTGCTAAATGTTCCGAAGGATGATTTCGAAGAATTCAGTTCATATTTGCAAACTGTAAAGCTTGTAGGATGGAGAGTGTGATGTCAGTGCCCACTACGCAGTGAGGCGGCAGTAACCAAACCAGCTTCGGAGATGAAGAGGCGGATACTGTGAAGATGATCCGACACGTGTCTCTCTCTGGCGGATGATGGTCGAAGTTAGACGTTATACCTGGCCGGCGGTATACTGGACCATGCTGATGGCAAGTGGAAGGGGTTGGAGGGAGATTGCTTTGCTATGAAGAACGAAGAGGAATCCACACAACGGCATCGCACCGGCGGCCAGGTGGAAGGCCCCTTCAACGACGGCCAGTCAGTGGGCGACTTCGACGCACAGTCATCCAATCTTATTGCGTTCCAAGTTCACGCACTTGAGTAGTACATTACGTGCCATGTGACAAACGCAGTTTTCGTCTTATCTACAGAATATCTCGTTGATATATTTAGTGTTAGTTGTCGCACGAAAAATCTTTACGCGACAACACTTTAAAATTTTTATGAGTAATGTTTGAAATATAAATATTGTAACTGCTCTCTTTCGAAAGTGAAACAATTATCTAGTCGCTTTAATGGTGCCGTTTAAACTAATTCATACGCATGACAGTCAGTTGTACCTTTATATTTTAGTGATTAAGTTTATTACATATAATAATATCATATTTTTAAATTAGGAACTAAAAGCAAGTATGCGAGATTGTGTAGGAAGAAAAGACTTACAGCTGGAGCACTTATATTACATCAAGAAATAACATCAAGAAGATTCTGCGCGCGTGTGAAGCGACATCCTGAAAGTGCCTCTGGAGTGATCATTGTGTGTGCAAAAAACGACAGTTGCGATATGAGATCTAACTCTGGCGACCGATAAATTAGATTTTAAGCCGAGACAAAACAGCAGTCTGTTCAAAGGAGTCAGGTCCTGGACTGTGTGAGTGTGGGAACATGTGAATGACAGGGATGCTGGAGGCAGATGGACGCCGCCGACGCTTGCTCAGCGCCCAGCAGTGCAGGATCGACTACGCCTTCCGCGACCGGCGCCAGGTGGTGGGGACCAGCGACGGCCGTCGCGTCCGCGTCCACTGACGTGGTATGTAAAACCTCTCGATATACAGTATGTATTCAATAAGCGAGCGGAAAGGTACGAATGACATTTAGTATTGTGTAGTAGCCTATTAGTTGGTAACGCATGGTTGATTTTGTGATTGGACTGTCTTGCTAATACAAATTAACGATGTCCCTTATCATTACGTGTATCAAAAGAGTTAAATGAATCGTATTCCAAGTATATAGCTTAGAAATTAGAAATATGTTACATTCCAGTGCCATTTTTTTTTCACATTTCTGTCACAGATATCTGTAGGGGAGAGTCGGGTAGTATCGGACAGTGCGTTTCTTTCATCTACCGCCATATGGTAGTACCTGAATGACATGGTTACGTTTCGCTATGCGACATCACAGAAACGTAATCATGTCAATCAGGTACTATCATTGTGTAGTAGATGAAAGAAACTCACTGTCCGATATTACCCGATGTCCGATACTACCCGACTCTCCCCTATAAGATTTCTTGAATACATTACAAATGATAAGTGGCAACTTCTAGTGCTAGAGCGACAAGTTCAGCGTACCAGAATAGAATTCCCGATAGAAAGATGTAAATTTATGTCCCTACCATCGGAGGTGCGTGTTTTTTTTTCACGTTCTGTATAATACGTCCTCTTTCGTCTTAATGATGATCAATAATTACCGTCAAAAGAGTAAAATAGAACGGGCAAAGAACACAAACTTTGAATGTAGACGATGAATACTGTAAAAGGCTGTTATCTTTCGGTATGAGAAATTTATTTCAAATCTATTAATGTTACTAAAATGTATTTTGAGATTATATCTGACAGCGAGCGTAGTGACAAATAAGCAGCTAAAATGTTGCACAAGTTAGTATACTGAATGTTTAATTTATTTCCAAACATTTAATATATTCCGAATAAGAAATTGATCAACAATTGATTAAGGGGAGACAGAGGTGAATATTTCAAAATCCACAAAATTTATCCGATTTGTTTGAAATTGATCATGGATACTAAGTATGTTATTAGTAATGGACATACCAAGTTTCAACTTTCTAAGTATAATAGTTCTGTAAATATTAATAATTTTATAAAACTTTATATCGTTTGATATAAAATGCTCCATGCATCATATTGTAAGACATTTTCAATATTTCTTTTTATTTATATGTTCAGAGAAGGTATATAAATAATGATAAGTATTAGTTTATTATGGGAATAATATAGTAATACAGTTATCGTGGTTTTAATTTCATACTTTTAAGGGCACAAAATCAAAAACTAACATCGGAATATCAAAATAAAGATAATAAAAATGGAAAAAACCAAATTTTCATTTTTTCTTCAGTTTTTTTCGAAAATTTCACCTCTGCCTCCCCTTAATGGTATTGAATATTCCTAGTGACGTGTACGTACTAGTCCTATATATACGATTCTCCCCAAAAGAACGCTCTTCTTTGAATATGATATCGATTTTATTTGTGATTATTATTGTCTACCATGTATTATTAAGCATTTGTCCTTAGATGTAATTTCGAACACCCATTGTAAATGTTGTGCTTGCATAAATGCGGATGATGGAAATATTCTTATCTTTTACATATTCATGCCTCATCAGTCGGACCTGTAACGCACGACTTTACGGCAAATAAATAAGCAAAATTGTAAACCTGAACTTTATCTACTGTCACGGCGAAAGTAATAACATGGCCAGTTAATTTACATTTGTAATTGCGCTATGAATATTTTACCAAAAATCCCAGCATCAGTAACAGACAACTATTTCGGCGATCACACTTCGTTGCGTGTCTTTTGCGCTGTTACAATGCGGAATGTATAGTCTGGTGAAACCCGAATAGGCTTATATTAGTTCTGCTGATTGAGATTTCATAAGATAATTAAATAACACAAATATCGTGTTATATTTTCTGCTCATCAAAGATAACCTCAACCGTGAATTAAAGTAATCCACAGGTTCATAATATTATGGACCTGAGTTTGACGGGTGTATCATATGTAAATTTTTATAAACACATTATTCAGTTTGGTTTCTCTACAATTTTAATTATACTACAGAATCTTTAACATTGTATCTTCACGTCTTTTTGATTAGTGTCTATAGATTAAAAAACTGATTAGGCCTAAATTATCATAATTACTTGCTAGGTGTAAGGAATAATGTTTTAATCGTGAGGCATTTCGTGATTTCTTTCTATTCATTTACTACGATAATTATTATAAGTAATTATGGTGCTAGTGAGGGTAAAATAGTCCTTCTGTAACATAAACTATAATAATAATAATAATAATAATAATAATAATAATAATAATAATATGTGTCACGATTATCAGTCATCGTCTCTGTCGCCGTTAAAAATTGAAAACTTAATCATTTGCTATATAAAATGTAACTTATAAGTTAAGTTTTACGCCTACACTAGCATTGAAATCTCCATGCCTCTATCTCTTCTATCTCCTCCATTTTCAGTTTGATGTATTCTTAATGTGAAAAACTTTATTATAATACAGTTTTTTTTTATATTTTCACGATGTAACAAAGTAATGCGACTGATATCCAAAATTTACAGCGTACATCTTTGCATATCGTTGTTGTTCCTGCAATAACTCGTATGTGCAAAATATGAAATTTTTCAGTAGGAAGAGAAAACACATTTATTGTTCTATGGCAGTAGTGCATAGGAGATTGTGAATTCTTACATTTCGAAAGAAAAAAATAGAATTACATATAGGAGATTTTATTATTTGCTGTACCTATAACTATTTAAGTTATTTAATAGAGCAAAAATCTGAAAATCGATAAATATGTCACATGGGAGTTATTGCCGGAACAACGACGATATTTTATGAAACAGATCATTGCACATGAACATTCTGTCGTTATTTTGTGGTTCGAGAAGTGTAACATAGACACAGTTGACCCCCAACGTCGCTCTTCAGTTAAAGAAGAATTTGAGATGAAGGTATAGCGTTGCTCGTTTTGAAGGATTTTAAGACGCACAAAAGAGACTGTCGAAACATGAGAACATCAGGAACTATTTCATTCACTGGAATGTGTTATAACATAAGCTACGTCACTCTGTAGACGGCATGAGGGGTTTGGACCGCGCGAGGTAGGGAAGTATAAACAAATACATAAAGATGGGAACATTGGGAAGTAGTAAGACGATCTGTTGAAAATGTTCTTGTATGAAGTTACGCTGATATTTTGAAAAAATACAATGACTAAGTAGACAGAACATAACAATTTAAATAATGTTTTATTGTTATTTTATATATTCCATTACTAATTCCATTTCCTAGAATTATTTACATTTTGGAGGTAACGATTATATTTCTATTTTATTAAAACATAAAGTCGTTGATGGGTTAATAGGTGCACTTAATTATAAAATTCTAACCGGAAGTTGGTAAATATTTTTTACTTATTCCGGCCAACAGAAATTAGAATTTCAGGATCCTTTCTGAAACTGAGATTTGATCTCATTATTGCTTTATAAGCTTTATCTTTTTCTTCAATTCTTAGCTTTATAGCTAAGTTAAGTTTGTAAATAACTTACTGTTGCTTTGTAATTGAAAGCTGATTTACGTAACTTGCCACTCTATGTATTGTTATTGTCTCTCATTATTTTTAGTAAAATTTTACCCATTTACTTCATCTTCCGTAACTAAATTGAAGGGTTCAGAACCATAGTGGGCCAAGCGCCATTTACTAAAACCGTAGAAAACAAGGGTTAAAATGAAGTTATTGCCATAATTCAATGGAAACATATAGCAAGTAATATAAAGTATACACATTAAAACTAAATGATATGTTAATCTTCATTAAATTATGGTGTTCACTTAACTTCAACCCTTGCTTTCTCCGTTTTTAACAAATGGCGCTTGCCCACTATGGCTCTGAACCCTTCAATTCTGGTCTCTATTTGTGGCGAAATGAGTTTATTCGAGTTTCAAGGACTGTTGATATAGGGCTATCATTCCGTGCAGAAACCACATATGTCAATGTAGCCGTCTCACATTTGGAGACCTGTGAAATCCTGGAAGCGCGCAGAAACAACTAATGTCAAAGACATGTGCCGACACATTGGTTCCGATCCCAGACGGCAGACATCTACGACACAAGGATACAAAAATTGATCCCACTGAATGACAAATGTCTCAATTCTGGTGGTGAATACGATGAAAAACAACTCAACAATTGCTATATCTGTTCCAATGAAACTTTCCATGAAATTCTGTTCCTTTCTGTAAACGGTCCCAAGGAAACTTACTTTTTACGGCCTTCGTAATTCCACTCGAGTGGCCAAAATTTGTGTAAGCACTTCTTTTGACATTATTAGAATGATGGAAGAAAGAAGATTAATTTTTTTATCTGCCCCCAGTGAGAATGTTTCCTTGTAAGTACAAAGGAGAATACCATATTTACCTTCTTCATTGGCATATCCAGACAAAATCGTGCCAATTCAAAGAGAGAAGCTTGACGATATACGCAAACTAATGCGTTATATACCACATGAGTATCAAGAATTTTACAATAATATTCTTGTGGAAAAATAAGTTCATTTATATGCTGAACTTATGTATTAAGTACACAGTAGGCCTATGCATATATTATATCCATAATTTGGCAAATACACTTTAGTTGAACTAAAATTATTATACTACAATTTTGATTCCTTGCAGAAACAGCACATGTCAAGCTAATATATATTGATTTCATTAACAATTCATTAGATTCCAATAAATTTTCTATAAAACGACACATCTATTAGGCTTCTGTGTGAAGAAGCCAGTACTATAACCAATGATGTGGTCTACCACCAGTAATACTGTTTTTGTGACTACTGAAAAATTTATTTTTTCATGACATGTGTTGTTTCTGCAATCCTCGATTCAATTATTTCGACGTCAGAAGAGGGAAAATTTTACGATCGGAAAATGTACGGTATTCATTTTAAAGGATGCTCAGTGGACTCCGGAACCATTCTTTCATATTCGCCTAGACATAGACTTTTCAAGTCCATAATCTGTCGCTTTATCGGTGGAAGTAATATAATTCCTTTGCAGACATAACATTTACAAGATGTCTTCCTTATAGGATCATGTTAAAATATTTGTATATCCATTTTCATTCATGTGATAGGTTTATAATATGGTTAATAATGCTCATCATTGTATATATTCTTCAATATGTCTGTTAAACGTGTGAAGATTTAAATTTTGACTTATGTAATCAATACATTTATGTAGTGTATAGGCAGTATTTTCTGTACCGCAAAGGATGAGATTTTGAGCTAACGTATTATTTAAAATGAAAATTATAATATACTTATTGGGACTGCTAATTATGCATATGTACGTGCGCCTTCGTATAGACTCTACCTGCTGACATATAATTTGTTCATGAAAATTAAGTCATTGTAAAGTTTTAACATTATTCGTGGTAAGAAAGAATTTATGTAACAATAGTAAAGTTACTTATTTTGATATTCTGAGAAGACGTAGAATATCGAATTGATTATCATGTAGTATAGCTTAAGAAATATTTTATAAATTACATAGCCTATTTTATATTTACGGTTTTCGGAGGATAACTTTACTCGACAACGTCAAAAATATTTGTTTTTTTTTTTCTTAATTTTTCAATCGTAAAGCTCAGTATTATCAAAAATTAAATATAACCTCTTTTGGTCTATGTGTTTTTTCAAATCATACTTTAGTTTTAAATTAGAAGTTCCAGATATGTTAATTAAATGGTAAGTAGTGAGGCAAATTGTATTCATTGTGTTCCAGTATTTTTTTATCAATTGGTAAAATATCAATAAGTCTATTATTTTAATTTGAGATATTTAAATGATAGCACATCATCAATTTTCAGATAAAGTTGATACAAATATTTTTACAAATTAATTGATTATAACAATACTTTTAACTTAATTGTTATGCTGAGGCAATATTATATTTATTTCGAATATACTTATACTTATAAAATTTTCTTATACTTATAAAATGTACTACCTCAAAGAGTTGTAAAATAAATGTCGATAGAAATTTAATCACTGACATGTTTCGGCTTTACAAGTTACAAAGCTGCCGGAAGTCTCGGCTACGGCAGGGACGCGCGCATACACTACAGCTCGCCGAGTGCCGCCGACACAATACCGTTGAAGAATATGTACCGCACCTAATGTTTTCATGACTTTATTTATAAGTTTAATGGCATTCACAATTAAGAATTTGAAAGCTTATGCTACTGTTATTCCTCAAGTGATTAAATATTTATTTATTGTTATTTCGTAAAACACATCTAGCGACAATTGCGTCGCAAGTTTATTTCAGTTTGTCTAAAATGTGTGCAAAAAATGCAATAAAAATATAAAATGAATTGATATGATATGATATGATATGATATGATATGATATGATATGATATGATATGATATGATATGATATGATATGATATGATATGATATGATATGATATGATATGATATGATATGATATATTTGATGTCAACATTTACATCCATGTAACGTGGACCTTACAATTTTGTATCCGGTGCCACAATTACATTCATTACAAATATACCTTTTGTAGACGCTCTTATAATTTAACTTTCGACTCCATTTAAATTGATCAGTATTCCCACCTTTAAAACCTAACAACTTAATTTAGATAATTCAAAATTAACACTTTCACAACTCTGTTCTTGATTTTCAGTTCACTTATATCGAACACACACTGTTTCTAATAATACTTGTTACTAAAACATATTACACCATTGTCCTATATGTTCGTTATTATATCTGTTTTTTGTTACATTCCATTTTCAAATCTCAATAATTTTATTCATATTATACTTGCTATCCTAGCTAGCCTACTTCACCATAATACTTGTTACTAAAACATACTACACCATTGTCCAATATGTTCGTAATTATGTCTGTTTCGTGTGTATATTCCATTTTCAGATCTCACTAATTTTCTATATTTTATACTTCGCTATCCTAGCTAGCCTACTTCACCATAATACTTGTTACTAAAACATACTACACCATTGTCCAATATGTTCGTCATTATGTCTGTTTCTTGTGTATATTCCATTTTCAGATCTCACTAATTTTCTACATATTGTACTTCGCTATCCTAGCTAGCCTACCCCACCATAATACTTGTTACTAAAACATACTACACCATTGTCCAATATGTTCGTCATTATGTCTGTTTCTTGTGTATATTCCATTTTCAGATCTCACTAATTTTCTACATTTTATACTTCGCTATCCTAGCTAGCCTACCCCACCATAATACTTGTTACTAAAACATACTACACCATTGTCCAATATGTTCGTCATTATGTCTGTTTCTTGTGTATATTCCATTTTCAGATCTCACTAATTTTCTACATACGCTATCCTAGCTAGCCTCCCCCACCATAATATTTATAAATTGAATTAACATAAGTTGATTGAAAATAGTTGAATTCGCGTACCGTACTTTGCTAAACTAATATTGAAAAGCTAAAATTTAATATAAATTAACAATAATATTCCATAGTCAAGAAAATGACATTTACGTTTTCATATCGCAATAGTCCACTTTATCATGTTTTACGCATATCGCAAAACTTCAGTTCATCTTGTCTTGCTCGTGTCGTAGCAGTTCAGTTCCTACAACATGTTTCACGCGTGTTGTAACAGTTCAGTTCCTTCATTATGTTTTACACGTGTCACAGCAGCTCAGTTCATCATGTTTTACGAATATGGCAGCAGTTCACTTCCTCCATCATGTTTTAATCGTTTGCAGTAGTTCAGTTCCTTCATCATATTTCACGCGTGTCGTAACAGTTCAGTTCCTCCATCATGCTTCACGCATGTCTTAGCAATTCAGATCCTTCATAATGTTTCACGCTTGCCGTAGCATTTCAGTTCCTTGATCATGCTTCACGCGTTTCGTGGAAGTTCAACTCCATCATCATGTTTTGCGCGTGTCGTAGAAGTTCAGTCCTTGATCATGTTTCACGCGTTTCGTAGAAATTCAGTTCCTTTATCGTGATGTGAGTGACTGTTGTTTAGAGTTCATTTTCTTGAACTGATATTGGAGTGTATCATTTACTGCGCGCTCAATTAACGAGCTGAACTTTCGCTATCTAGACTGCATGAAAAGGGCGTTTTTGTAATCCAAAAAATAGGATATTAGATTTAATTTATAATTTTTCTAGTTGCATTATATTATTATGTTACCGTTAAAACCTGAAATCCGCCAAAACTAGTTTAACTAGTAAAGACTACTTTAAACAAATGTAGATAGGATGGAAGAGTAATGGAACGGAGAAAAATTCTCTCCGGCGCCGGGATTTGAACCCGGGTTTTCAGCTCTACGTGCTGATGCTTTATCCACTAAGCCACACCGGATACAACCCCGACGCCGAACAGAATCGTCTCTGATTGAGTTCCAACTCTTGGGTTTCCTCTAGTGGCCGCCCTTTGCACTACGTCATAGGTGTCTATGAACATAGGACCGAAGTCGACACATGTGCTCAGGTGCACTCGTTATGAGTGACTAGTTGGCCGGGATCCGACGGAATTAGCGCCGTCTTAAATCACTTCGTGATTTACGCATATCATATATATTATTTCAATGTACCGAAGTACATATGATATTTCCATGCAGATATTCTGCGTCATCATACGATGGAAGAGTAATGGAACGGAGAAAAATTCTCTCCGGCGCCGGGATTTGAACCCGGGTTTTCAGCTCTACGTGCTGATGCTTTATCCACTAAGCCACACCGGATACAACCCCGACGCCGAACAGAATCGTCTCTGATTGAGTTCCAACTCTTGGGTTCCCTCTAGTGGCCGCCCTTTGCACTACGTCATAGGTGTGGCTTAGTGGATAAAGCATCAGCACGTAGAGCTGAAAACCCGGGTTCAAATCCCGGCACCGGAGAGAATTTTTCTCCGTTCCATTACTCTTCCATCGTATGATGACGCAGAATATCTGCATGGAAATATCATATGTACTTCGGTACATTGAAATAATATAAATGTAGATAGGCCTACATAGAAAACGAGTTTTTGTAAGATCTAGAATCAATGACAAGTTAGGTTTGGTACATTTAGACTTTCGTTTGGTAAATCTAAATAAACCAAACCTAACCTGTCATTGATTCTAGATCTTACGAAAGCGCGCTTTCTACCTATCTACGTTTTTAAAACTAGTTTTTACTAAGATATAGGGTAAAGGTTGGTAATATTGTGGTATGAGTAATATTGTGATATTTCTATTTGAGAATTTATTACAATTTTACTGAACGAGAGGAAGATCGTTTTTTTGCGTCAAAGTATTAAGGGAATGTTCGTGGACAAGTTGCTCCACAAAACTGGTCCTTCTCTCGCTCAGTAAAATTGTAATAGATTCTCAAAAAGAATTATCACAGTATTATTCGTATCACAGTATTACCAGCCTTTACCCTACTTGAAGATAATGCGGCCATCTTAATTTGAATTAATTTTTTCATGACTGTGTTATATTCTAAATAAAAAGTTCGTGTGTTTGTATGAACTATGATTCTTTATGCATACACAGAAAAATAATCCAATAATTTTCTATAAACCAGAGTGCTTAGTTTTTTACATTTTGAAAAGTCTTGCATTGAGTAGGTAATATGCTCATATGAAGGTAATATGGCCAGAAGAAAGAAAATTCATTATTTTGGAAATAAAAACATTTATTGTTGATTAATTAAGTTTGAATTGAAAATAATGGTTCTTGGCTTCAAAAAATATTCCCAGAAATAATTTGTGGCTAGGTTTATAAAACATTACAATTTGAAAAAAAGAAAAGACAAAGTTAACAAACACAAAAATTAAAAAATATATATATATATATATATATATATATATATCAATGGGTATATATGTGACAAATAAATAAGTCTTTTGTGAGTCCAACACATTCTTGATGCATGTACAGTACGTACACAACACAAATTACACACAATCGCATAGCCATGTGGCCATATTACCTGCATCCAGCACAATTCGAAGAATCAGCTATTTTTCAGTTTAATACGAATTCATTTTAAATAAGCAATGGATGTCTGTAACGAGCATTGAACAAGTTATAAAATGATTAGTGAAAATGAAATGAAATGAAATGATTAGCCTAAAAATGCCCCGTTAAGGGCAAAGGCCTCCTCCTATAGAGGGAAAGCTCTATTTGTCTCACGCGGTGAGCTACTCCGCGTAAGAGATGTTTATAACCTTGGAATTGTTCACTTGGTTGATATTCTGCACTGTTTGGTAATGTTCACTTGTTTCTGTCGCATTGATTTTAGTCGCTGTTCACTTGTCTTCCTAGGTTTTTCCAGTCTTCCCTATGTCTTGCTCTGCTTCACCAAGGGCTTCCTACTCGTTCACTGAAGAGGTCGGCCCATCTTCTTCTTGGTCTTCCAGGTGATCTCTTGCCAATGCGGGGATCCCATAGTGTGTTTTTTGAGTCCATCTTCCGTCTCTAAGGCGTGCAACATGGCCTCCCCACTTCCATTTGGTGTTGGTGGCTTGCAGTGCTGGATCTTTATTTGCTGACATCTTTTGTAGCACTTCGTTTGGAACTCTGTCCCTCAGTGATAAGCCTAGTATCCTTCTCGGCATCTTTCTTTGACATATTTGGAGACTGTTACGAAGTTTGGCAGTGAGAGAAAATGATAAGTAGAAACTATAATTACCAATTGCTTGAAAGGAAATAAAGACAAACTTGCTAACAACAATATAATAACACCGTCTTAATTCTTTGCCACAAATCAAATAATGAAGGCCTGTGGATGCAGTTCTGCTATTATCCACTAATGTCGCTGATTATGTACACTCCCTAACACGTGGTTCGACATACTGACACTGACTATTGGATATCATATCAATTAGTTCTAGGACAGTAATGTGGCCATATTATTATCTGCATTGGCCATATTTACATCAAATACCTTAGTCGAAACTGGTTTTGATGGATTTCGGGTTTTAACGGTAAAATTATTAATTTTTAACGAAGTTCCATAAAATAATTAAACTTATAAGTATATCAAAGTATTTCTAATGTTCCTCTATTTACAAAATCAGAATCTAATAATATATGAATGCTGAAATACGAATGTAATAAGCTTTCCTTCAATAGTTCACTCACAGGAAATTACTTTGTGATAGGAATACATCTCGATACAAGACCAGGTGTGGTGTGAAATGTTTTGAAACTTGAAAAATTCACAAGAAATAATTCTGTTTATAATAATAATTAGTTTCTCTCAGGATACCGAAACGGTGTTCGAAAACTAAGATGCAAATCTTAATGGTTCTAACAGTAATTCAATTCCGAAGATGGTTGCAATAGTTTTGAACTGTATATATATTCTATGTTTTTAGAGGACCCTTACGTCATCACATGTGAAAAGACTAGGGACATTAGAGTTTCAATCTTGAGATCATTGGAGGAATATCCACTCCTCAATCAGTAACGAAATGAAGATATCCGTAACAAGCTACATAAACTACGCAGAATATCGTTTTCATTATTGACATTTACCGGGAAAAATTGGTATGATCACATGACTAGAATGCAACCAGAGAGCACCATATAAGCTTTTAGGTTTCTTGCTAAAAGAAAGGCTAAATGCAGACAAACTAATAATCTTTGGAAAGATCAGTTTAATGCTGGAGATGAGAAAGGTCAAATGGCCTAATTTCAACAGAAGTGAAAGACTTTATTTGGAAAAAAATAATTTATAATCGTATAATTTAAGTTCCATTTCGAATACTGGCTATTATTATGAATTGTATCGAGTGGTTTGCGTTATTTGGCACTTTGACACTGTCTTGAAAAGGCAAAAATCTTTACTTTTCAAATATATTTTCTTATTTGGTATCATAATCCTGTCATTTTATAATTCTGTCGTCGATTTGCAAAAGAGGACATGTCCAAAATTACAAAGTGTTGGAAAATCGTACAAACTATAACTAAGTTAACAAATTAAAATGCTCATATATTTTTTTTTCTAATTAGATCACTATGGGTACGTACACATCATTTTAATTTTTTAAGTCTATTATGTTTTTTTTTTTGCTATTTCCCAACTGGTTGTCATTTTGGACGTGTCCCATTTTGCAAATCGACGACAGAATTACAGATGAAGATAATTAGCAAAAATAAATGTATAACAGTGCAACTTGTTAGATGTACTGCGAAACAGCTAACTTTCAAGTTAGACATTATTTGGTCATCTCTTGGCAGTAATACCAACCTTCCTCGATTTGAATAAATGTCTGCATGAAAGTTTTATATTAAGTAATGTCTTCTTTTTTAGGCTATATTAATTGTTGATTGGGATTTATTTCCTCTGGAAAGTTTGAAAGTATTGATGCAGGCTTTAGACAATATTGCAGGCTATCGCCCATTCTTTATATGGGCCTGCATCAAATGTTGTCTATACATATATATATATATATATATATATATATATATATATATATATATATATATAGACAACATTTTAAAGGAATGGAATATTTTAGTAGATCCGAATATTAAATTATCAGCGGATATTTATATAAATGCTCTTCTGTTTGTGGATGATCAAATCTGTAGTGCTCGGGAAAAGTGGCACAAGTCAAAAATGTTAATTTTACAGGAGAAGGAAAAAAAAACTGTCTTCACACTGGTTTATGTCGATTTGATTTTCTTCTGTATGAATTATTGTAATGGGAGAAATACTTATTTCTCTTTTTCCAAGCGAGCAGATGTTTCGTAAGTTATCAATAAATTAATAAATAATGTTTGTGGAAAGTGACTTATGCCACTTTTCCCAAGCACTGCAGAAATAATAATCCAAGAAAGTGAAAATGATTGACAAAAGCTCATGTACCTTTTAAATAATTAATGTAAATCCTATATTTTTAAAATTTCAATTAAGAAAATGAAAATAATGGCCTTCAAGGGAAAAGACCCAGTTAGATCCAGAATTGTAATAGAAAATGGAATTTTGAAACAACTGTCTAATTTTAGATGCCTTAGCTTTGAAATGAGTTCTAAATATCGGTAAATTTCAAGCAATATGTGAGACCACACACAGAAATTTTAGAAATAAAATTAGGAAGGAGACTAAAATGAAATTTTATAAGGTGATGGCATTACCCACATTGCTTCTTGGCAGCGAGACCTGAGTATCAGCTCAAAGACAAATAAGTAAATTTCAATCTGCAGAAATGAGATTTCCCAGGAGTATTAAAGCCTGTATAAGATTGGATAGAATAAGTAATTATGAAATAAGAGTAGAATTGAACATTGAATCAGTAGGTAATACAATAATAGACATAGACGAAATTGGACTGAGCATTTGTTAAGAATGGAAGACAATAGACTTCCCAAAGTAGTTTTAAACTATATGCGGAGGAGAAAAAAAGATTGAGGACGAGCTAGGAAACGCTGGAAACAACAATTGTGAAACCAAAACGGGCAAATTGCCTAATCCTTGTAGGGAAGAAGGAGAAGAAGTTTTGATATTCTTAATAAGTTCATATTAACTTATTTGTTTATTCTGACATTGTTATCAACTTACATATTGTAAATAAGTACAAGGTTGATGAATTTAAAATATATGCATCTTGATTACACAACTTTAGCACTATATCACTTAGGAATAGGCCTACAATATAATATATGAAAGGTTAAGAGCCATAGTGGGCCAAGCGTCATTTATTAAAAACGGAGAAAACAAGAGTTAAAATTAAGTGAGTACCATAATTTAACAAAACATATAGCAAATAAGATAAAGTATGCACATTAAAATTAAATTATATGTTAATCTCCATTAAATTATGGTATTTACTTAACTTTAACCCTTGCTATCTCCGTTTTTAATAAATGGCGCTTGGCCCGCTAAGGCTCTAAACCCTTCATACGTGTTAATATTGTATTCTTAAAATACATGGATATGTGGAGGTAGAACATTTCAAAGAAGTAAAATAGTAATAGGTTAAAACTTAAATGCTGTGAAATGAATAAAAAAAATAAAGTTACAACAACGTTATGAGTTAAAATATACGTGTAATGATATAAATTTAAAAACTTCCCAGTCTAAATAAATATTTATTTCAATTAAATTTTAACTTAAAGAAAATTATGCCAATTCAGATATTGAGGGAGATGTTTGAAACCGGCGCTTATACAGTAGAGCATCGATTATCTGAAACAATTGGGGACAGGGAGTGTTCGGATAACCGATCATTTACGAAAACAAATTGTACCGGTGTCATAGGAGCAGTATGAAACATAGAAACACTGTTATTAAACGCAAAATTGTACATACAGTATATATTTTGTATCACACGTTTTACAAATAAAACCGAGAACTGATTAGCCTAGATTGACAAGTTCAAAATGGCCATTAAAGTAGACCTACAGTTTAGGAAAAGAAGTCCAATTTTTTTTTTTTGCGTCAGAGCTAGACTCGTTTTTCTGCAGCCAAACCTCGCAAATAGCGCTAGCGGAACTTCTACATGGCGCGCGCTCTAATTTGAATTTGCCGATTGGAACGCTTTCGGTTAAGCGATGTTTCGGTTAATCGTTATTCGGATAATCGATACTCTACTGTATATACATTTGTGTGTGTGCCTATGAGAGATTTCTGTTGGAAATATGTTGCTTATTTCATTAAACAATGATTAAAATAATCTATACATTAAGTGTTGTTGGAAGATTATGAATAATGTTAATAAAATACATGTCACTTTAAAACAAATCTGAAATGAAGAGTGTTACCATAATATGACATGTCGTTCTAGTATCATTATTTTTAATTTAATATTAACCATTGCGACGTTGATTATACAATTGTGAGTGAAGCGCGCATATTTGTGAACTGTGATATATTTAGAAATTATTCAGATTTATATTAGTCGCATAGCATTGTTTAAGGTATGGTTAACATTCCTTGTGTTAATCCATTATTATTATTATTATCGTCTCCATACATGAAGGGTTGACACTTCAACTTGTTCCTTTGCCATTCTTGTTACAATGTGAACTCATTCAAATGAAGTGCGATCCCTTGATTTTGTATTCAATACGATACAAATACTACTTATTAGCGGAAAAAAAAAATTGTTCCGGCACTGGAAATCGAACGCAGGACCCTCAGCGTGGTGCGCTAAATGCTCTATTCATCTGAGCTATGCTGGAGGAGAGTTCGGCCGGCGCTGTGGATCGGGTTCCGGCACAGCTCAGATGGAAAGAGCATTCAGCGCGCCTACTTGAGAGTCCTGGGTTCGATGCCCGGTGCCGGAACGAATTTTTCTCCACTAATAAGTATCTATCAATAAGATTTTTTTTTTTAAATTTTAGTAGGTTATTTTACGACGCTTTATCAACACCTTTGGTTATTTAGCGTCTGAATGAGATGAAGGTGATAATGCCGGTGAAATGAGTCCGGGGTCCAGCACCGAAAGTTACCCAGCATTTGCTCATATTGGGTTGAGGGAAAACCCCGGAAAAAATCTCAACCAGGTAACTTGCCCCGACCGGGAACCGAACCCGGGCCACCTGGTTTCGCGGCCAGACGCGCTGACCGTTACTCCACAGGTGTGGACCTCTAATAAGAATACATACATATATATATATATATATATATATATATATATATACACACACAAAATAATAGGCTAACTTGATTGATTGATTTCACGAAGGCTGGATGCGGGATTGATCACTACACTTAGGCTGTTTTATGCTCATTATACGTCTTTTATGGGATGATTGTCAAAGTCCGACGATGGTCCGGGTGGCATTCGTGAATCTGACGCTGACAGACGAGCCATCCTTACTTCTGGCTATAGGTAAGGTTTCATCGGCTATTGACAAGCCCGAATCCAGAGCCCCAAGCCTTTAGAAGCTAGAACAACATCTGAAACCCGTACTACACCCAGACATAACTCCAACCTATTTTTATTATTACAGATGATAGATGAAACGAGAAGTGAAGAGTGTTGTTGGAAATTAACCCCTTCAGGCCTGATGTACATTATAGAATACATTGTTTCTTTTTTTCTTTTTTGGAATGTCTTCGATACTTTTAAATATTTTGAAAAATTCAGTGTGATAGAAATGGAGAATATTATTTTTTGAAACATTTCTATACCTGAATTAAAAATAAAATTTAAAGTTTTGGAGCCCTAGGGGTCAAAATTGTCCCCAAATTTTTATTTTCTGTGAAGACTTGATTTGGGAATTTTGGATTCTCAGAATGATTATGTGACCAGTTTTCTTTTTTTCAATTTTGTTTAATATAAATTCAAGTCTGAAGGGGTTAAAAAGAAAAACAGGATTTCCCCGAGGAAAACGCTCTACAACGTCTGTTTTGTCTATATCACAAATTCCACCCAGACCTACCAGCGATCGAACTCGGGCCTTCTAGATGGAAGGCCAGCGCGCTAGGATTTTAGCCACAGACGACAAAACAATAGCCACACAAAACAAATACAGACACGCAGTAGCTATACAATGGAGAACTCGTACGTGTAAGGATGTATATCCACTGATCTGCGAGTAATCGAATAGGGGTAGCAAGATTTATGGTCACAAATGCTGTAGTTTGAGTCATCTCTGAAAACTTTTAAAATTGAGTAGTACTTAATAAATAAATATACGGTAGGTTATTTTTGTGACAATAACACTGAGAAATAAAAAAGACTTTTTTTTATCTCAGAAAGAAAAGTATGTGATTCTGATAGTATTTTTTCTCCTGAATTCAAATATGATATCGGGTTTTCCCCATCACGCAAGGTTTCCGAGAGACAGGCATTTATAATTTCAAACACTTTAATATTTTCTACATTCTTAACTACAAAATATTCAAACATGACTCACCTAGAAAGTAAGAAATGACGATTTTCTGCTACATTTCGACTGTAGAACATCCCTCTTGATGATCAAACAATAATAATCGCTTTCAATGAGGAATTAATGAGAGATGTAACATCTCTGCTGGGTTCCCTCTTTCAGTAATTTTGATTTTGCTTGAGCAGCTGGTGGTATCCACGCGATATGGGTCAAAATGACGCAGCATTTTCATTTAAGGCAATATAGGACAGCACAATGACAACGAAAATTTGCTCATATCACCTTAGTTAAATATTTTGCTCACCACGGACGGTCATTCTGCACCAAATACATTTATATTATGGCTATAACTATTTTATCTAATCAAAGATAAGTGATATAAACATTCTTTAATATTGACTATATACGATAGGAACCACTTGAAATTAAATTTTAAAACTATCAATTGTTAGTATTGCTGATTCAGAATTACCTAAAGGCTAGAATCTAATTGTCGTAAAAGTAAGAACTAATTTACAAATAAAACCACATGAGAGGTGAGGTACAGCTCCATGGATTGCTCCATTCATAGATGTGTGACTCCCGGTGAATTCTTTCAACCTATTTCGAATTGTCTAATATATCTTCATTTGACCACACCGCTCAGGATGCCCACTGTTCACTGTAAGCTATCTTGTTTTTTCAACGGAATTAAATTACTGTAATATTACATTTATTTCTTATACATAAAAACCCGAATCTCATCTTAACGTAAACTACACGAAATTTTATTAATATGTTTTGTTTTTCACGTTGCTAAATAAGGAGAAAATATTATGCTGAATATACAACTTTCTGGTGAACAGGTCGTTATTACTAATTAAACATATTCTACAAATAGCTTACAGAATCTGTGACGAAACCTAAATAGTGACTGTTAACTTGCTTACATTATAAAAGATCCAAATTAATGTTGCAAAATTAAGTAGGCCTAAATGTGCATAGAGATAATTTCAATTATCTCGGTTTTAATAATAAAAATTAAAACAGTTGTATTACCGGTTGTTCTGTATGGTTGTGAAAGTTGAACTCTCACTTTGAGAGAGGAACAGAGGTTAAGGGTGTTTGAGAATAGGTACTTAGGAAAATATTTGGTGCCAAGGGGGATGAAATTACAGAAAAATAGAGAAAGTTACACAACGCAGAACTGCACCCATTGCATTATTCACCTGACATAATTAGGAACATTAAATCCATACGTTTGAGATGGGCAGGGCATGTAGCACGTATGGGCGAATCCAGAAATGCATACAGAGTGTTAGTTGGGAGGCCGGAGAGAAAAAGATCTTTGGGGAAGCAAAAACGTAGATGGGATGATAATATTAAAATGGATTTGAAGGAAGTGGGATATGATTGTAGGGAATGAATTAATCTTGCTCAGGATAGAGATCGATGGCGGGTTTATGTGAGGGCGACAAAGAAACCTGCGAGTTCCTTGAAAGCCAGTAAGTAAATATAAGTAAATAAGTAAGTAATAGTAAAAATAAAGTCAACCTCATGGCTAGTCCGAGCCCAGAGGGTGGCGAGAAGTTAAGGCTTCCAGCTATACAGACAACCGGCATTTAATGGTAGTAGGGATGTCAGTCCTACGTGCCCGCCGCTTTTACCACAAGAAAATGTTCCTGGTGCTCATTTCCATTAGAGGCTGAGTAAACCCCAGGACCATAGTGCGCCTGGAAGGATTAGGTCAATGGAAAAATCCATGACCCCAGCAAGAATCGAACCCGCGATCTTTATACTGTCAACGTTGCAAATCTAGTCTTTCTGGTACGTTTAACCAGAGGTCCCGGGATCGATACCCGGCCCAGGAACAATTTTTCCCTTTAAATTATTCACTTTCAACGTTACTCCTTAACCGCGACGCTACCGCACGTCCGCGTATGTAATAGTAGTGAATTTTACTTCACAAACAGATACAAAGAACAAACTCATCAAGTACCGATACCAGTTCATGTTAGAAGAAATTGAAATAAATTTAAGTAATAAAGTAAGAACTCTAACTCAGGTACCTATGTTTTAAAAGAATGGTTGTTCCATTTTAATGTAAGGTCGGAAATGTAAACTCTTGCACAGAAGTACAGGATAACAATATAATAATACACGCAGTTTTTTTAGATATGTAACACAAATAACACTCTGTGATGAAAAGAAAAGCGAATAAATTATTAGAAATAAGCCAAGAAATGCGGAGTCTAATAACAAACTTCACACCACAGATGACAATTGGAGTGGACATATAAATCATATGATGTGATACTGCATTAAGAATATGGGAAAAAAGTCAAAAGACTGAATGAAAAATGGAAGAACATATATAAATAATGAAGAAGAGCGAACTAGAAAGTCGAAGAAGAGAAGTTGATGAAGGTGATAGAAATAACGTCCGAAACTTTAAAAGTATGAATACAAGTAGATAATAATAATAATAATAATAATAATAATAATAATACTTTATTACCAGAACAAAGGTACATATGGATTTTTTTTCTATAAGAACTCTCTAGCATCCCCAGAAAGAGTAAGTTACAGACTCATGCTCAGGGGGCATTCCACATAAGTTAATGTTAAGATATTTTATTGAATAACAGAGTAAAAAATAATAAAAGGAAAAAAGAAGAAGAAAAAGCATATATCACAATAATTAAACTTTAAATTTTCTCTGTTAACAGCAATTTTTAATAGATTTTTTGAAATAAGGAGCATTAGCAAATTCTATGTTTGGGAATTTATCTATTACCATGTTATGAAGCCTTGGACCGAAGTTGCTACTGTGATTATATGCTACAGTTGTAGTACATTGAGGAACTGTCAAGCATATGTTGTCTGATCTTTTGGTTTTATATTTATGTGAATATAAATTAAATATGTTTCGGTTTTTATGTACGAAATTCAGTAATACATTGTTATAAATTTGATGGAAGTCAAATAGGCCTACTTTAAACTCTGAATACAGCAGCTACTTTGATATTTTGGGTGTACATCATCTAATATGTTGTATTGATTTCATTCGTGTTAATTTTAATACTAAATTAGCCTATATTACATTTTTATTTTATTATATAATTTGTCCACAAGTTGAAAGCGAGGATGACGTCCCCGAAATTATTTACATATGTGGTAGGATTATATTTTCACACCAAAGAATTAAAGACCGCCCCGCCGCGGTCAGAAATCGAAATTACATCGATGATACGCAATACAAGCGTTATTACTGGCGACCAGTGTTCTAGTACGGAATTTTTAGCAGAACAAAATATAACACAATTTCACAATTTTCACAATAACTCTTGTGAAACCGGCCGCAGTTTACGAAACTGCTAAGGAACACAGCTTAAACATTACGTACAGGTCACGATAATGGGTTGAAATTCCATGTAAGACATGAATATTAGTCCCGTGTCAGTACGATGTACTGTGTTGCATTATGTGTAGTCTTTGAGCCGTGCTGAATCCACGATATAAGAGTCCCGTGTACAAGTACATTGAGTTATGTAAAAATTCATTATAACATGGAAGGAGACAAAAAAATTCAATTATAGATATTACGTGCAAAATAAACACGATGGGTCTATAATGAGCTCCAAATTGCGTCTTTTGCATAATGGAATTCCAGAAAAATAGGCCAGTAGCATGTGAGATTGTTATAAAAACGTCTTGCTTTGTTCCCTGAAATGTATCCAAAACAGAAATACAGGCAATGAAAAGATTAGGCATATACAAGCAAATTTTAACTCTTTGCTATAGGCCTATCCAGCATTAAAACAAATGGCAATGATCAATTTACATGCACTGAATCAAGAACAATTGCAGAAATGTATAACTTTGTAGTTTTTACTTATCATTAAGTACCTATTTTTAATTATTTCGTTATGATTTTTGTTAGAAATGACACTATTTATGCATTTCGTGTAAGTCATTTAACATTATTTAGCCAATAATGGTATAATTATGAACTAAATACAGTAGGTTTATTTAGCTGAAAAAATATAGTCGTTTTACTACCGTCGAAACTATTAAACTAAAATAATAGCTAATGAAATAAACTATTTTACTTTGGTTTAATAACGGATTTATATAGATTTTTCGTTTTAAGAATTAATTAGGCGTTCCTCTGTACACGAAGCAACAGTGGTTCCTCATCACAGCAGCATCCAAACTTTCTTGGCAACATTTCTCCATCGTAGTAATATCTTACTGAAAACTATTCCCTTGTTCATCGCTGATAGACCCCAAACTTTCGGAGAGAATTTATAGTTGCGAGCACATGAAGAGGTTTAAGGACATGCGACAATTTAATATTTTTTTAGCTTCCTAGGAGATCTTTTCAGTTATTAAGAAATTCAACAGCCACAACTTTAAGCGATAATTAAGTAGAAAAGGATCCCTGCGGTGACTGTCTTCAGACCTCCACTTGTCACGCAGGTTTCGAGTCCCGGTCAGGCCTTCAATTTTTCATTAAAAATTCATAGTAACACTTGTGGCGAACTAGATCACAGTTACATTTTTCTCGGGGTACTCCTGTTTCCTCATATTAAGTATCTACATCATTCCGTCATCATGTTTTTTCCATTTCGTCATCATTCCGCAGCATTCCCCGAACGTTGGCTGGCGACGCACAGAGGGAACTGGCTTAGGGATGAATGAGATTACCAGTTCGAAACCTGGGTGCGTAGAGAACCTTAGTGCACTAAGGCGTGGATTTGAGAAAGCGCTTAACTTGAGGGTTAGCGCAATTGATCTTGAAAGGTCGCAGTGCTGGGTCGTAGTGCGCCCCTCCCGAAATTCCATTCTATTCCATACCAAACAGAAAAGAAATATTAGATGGATTTGTCAGAAAGGGTGCATTAAACGTCCGATTCGAATCCTACGTTTGAGTACTAGTACAGTCTCGATATTTATCCGTTGTCAATACGATGCAATAATATGTTGTCTTGGGTAGAGACTTGTATTCACTGAGGGAGATACATCATGCACGGTATAAGATGTGTCACGATTGTAAAAGATGAGGTTTTAACTTACAAGCAAACATTCTGATGAGGGCAGATAAAAAAGTTATTTTTTGCACCATATTAATAATGTCAAAAGAAGTGCTTATACAAATTTTGGCCACTCGACCGCAATTACAGGGCCGTGCAGAAAGTGATTTTCCCTGCGGCCGTTTGCAGAATAAAAGCACAATTGAATCGCTTATTTCAGAAGCCAGTCAAGCGCCAAGTTAGCCAATTGTGGGAGGGAAAAAATACTGTTTAGCATCAGACTAAATGGTTTGGTAGTGGTTTTTAATAATATTTCCTTAAAGTAGTACATATTTCAATACTTTTTATCAAAGGAAAATTATTTTGTGCATTTTAACTTAGCTGTAAAAAATACGAAGCTATTTTTCACTTAACTGGTTTCTGCAATAAAAGAGTGGCGCAAACTATGTATTTTATGGCATAATTCTCGAATTGTTTAGGATTTTGTTCTGAAACTCATACTCATATTTTTAAAGGAAATGTGTAATGTTTTTAGGGGTAGTTTTTTCAAGCAATAACTGACAAATTATTCCTAATCTGTTATGTGAAATACCATGGATTTTCATAATCACATTCTTGCAAACGTGTTTCGGTACATCACCAGTTCTTAAATTATAATTGTAAGAATGAGATCCTTTAAAAGTGCCTTCATGAAAGTTATCGTTGCCAACTCTTGCTCTGGAGCTTGTTTTTTACGTATAAGCTTAAGGGGAATTGGACGTTATCGCATGTAAAGTAATGGTAAGAATAGCCTATCTTCAAGCAGTCATAAATGTAATACTATATATCACAGCTCTCTCATTTTTTTAGTGATACATGTATATACATTAAGCTTTAAAATGAAAGAAGAATGGTTAATCTAGTGTAAATCTTACACTTAAATTAATTTTTAAATTTAAATATATTTTTTATATAAATTCACTACATACCTGTGATTAGGTACACTCTATTCACTTATCATATCACACATTGAATTAAAATTTTGGCCGCTTACTGCTAACAGATACTAAAACATACCCTACTAAAATTATTAAAATATCTGTAATATTAGGCCTATGGGCATAGGGCTTATATTAATCTTCGTCAATTTTTTTTTAATTTATTGACGGTGATGATTGCTATAAGCCCTATGCTCATAATATTACAGAGACACGAATAATTTTAGTAGGGTATGTTTTAGTATCTATTAGCAATAAGTGGTCAAATTTTCAATTCAATATGTGCTATAATAAGTGAATAGAGTGTACCTAATCACAGACATGTAGTGAACTTATAATAAAAATTGTGCTTAATTTAAAAAATTAATTTAAGGATAAAGATTTACTCTAGAGTAAGCATTCTTTTTCACTTTAAAGCTTAATATGTATACACACATAGCTAACAAAAATGAAAGACCTCTGATAAATAGTATTATATTTATGACTGTTTGAAGATAGGCTATTTTTACCATTATTTTGCATGCGATAATGACCAACTCCCCTTAACTTCAGTAACCTCAACCAAAGTCTGAATATAGGTATCTTGAGAGTTTTTATTTTCAAGAGAATGAAAATTCATTTATCACTTCCTCATTAATGTTTAAATCAGATTTCGCGTTGCACTTGCAAGTGAGAATGTCGGGCTTGGTTTTCTGAGGTACGTCCCTGCCAGAATAAGAAACATAGCCATCTCCTTTTACCCTTGCATTGCGAATAGTATTACATTTATAAGCGTTTTCGTTTACCACTCCTCTTTTCCTTTTAGGTACAGGTTCGTCTTCTGAACTTTTGAGACATTTCACTATGTTATAGGTCTACTGTTATTATTAAAAAACCACTAAGCTAACCACAAAACACTTTTTCAATCAGTTGGTCACAAAACTATGAACACAAAATGTACCCGCAGTTTACTGCAGAAACCAGCTAAGCGCTGTCGCTTGACTGGTTTCTGACCTAAACGCGAAATTCAACGTAACGCCTGGACATTACAGGACGACGGCATTTGACTGTTTTCAGCACTAAAATGTACGTATACCCTCATAGAACAGTATGCCACCTTTAATTCATTTTTTCTTGTTTTGATATTTGACTGGTTTTTGAAATAAGCAGTTCAATTGCATGGAAAGATTTATTGAAACAGATACAGCAATTATTATTACGTTATTTTTCAACATCCATCCCCCACTGGAATTGAGACATTTGTCATACTATGGGATCAATTTTTGTATCCTTATGTTGTAGAAGGCAGCCGCCTGGGATCGGAACCAGCGTTTGACAGCCGTTTGCACCTTCTGTCGATCCCTTGATATGACAGCTGTCTCAATTCCGATGGGAAATATGTTGAAAAATAGCTCAATAATTGCTGTGTTTGTTCCAATGAATTTTTCCAATGAAATTGTGTTTTCTTTCTGTTAACGGCCCCTAGCGAATATTTATTTTTACGGCCCTCGTAATTGCATAAGCACTTCTTTTAACATTATTAACATGGCGGAAGAAAAAAATTTAACTGTTTTATCTGCCCCCATCAAAATGTTTGCTTGTTAGACGAAGACACTATTTCGGACCGTAGTGGCACAAAAGAAGGAAACGGAATTTATTCTTTATTGTTATGTACTGAATTATTAATTAATTAATTAAGATATAGAATATTAATCGCTCAAAATTATAAAATTTAATTGCAGTTTTTACAATTTATTAGAGTCTAAGAACGGATGTTTTTTAATTATTTATTTATTGCTCTTTAGGATTCAGCTCTCCATAAGTGTCTCATACGAATGAACCTCGCACAGGAGTCCATGATGTGCGACGTCCGCAAAGCGAGCTCATTTTGTCTGGTAGCCTATTTCTTTAAGAGGGTACAGCTCATGCATTATGTCCAGACACTCCCCCACTCTTCCTACGGAGCTGCGCACGAGATCGGATGAGTCTACTTACGAATTATAGGGGAATGGGTTAGCCTTTGCCTTGAACTCGGTAAACACACGCCCGACCTTCCCTTCTACTCCTACCCTTTCACATAAACGTTGTTCCCCTACTGCGTATCGCGAGTGTCTTGACAAAATGCATGAGCTGTAAAAGAGGAACTCCGGAAAAACCTCAGCCTAACAAATTGTTCCGTACCGGAAATTAAACTTCAGTTCTGTAGTCAGACTCGTTGACTACTACTAATTAAAGCGAGGAAGTAGTAGCTTCGTAGCAAATAGACCTAAGTACGTCTCACCCATTTCTTTCAAAACATCCATTCGTAGATTCTAATGCAGCATAAAAACTGCAATATTGAATTGCATACTTTTTGAATAACGAATATATCGTGCCTTTATGATCTTTCAGATCACATTATTAAGAAAACAACACAGAGGAAGATACTTTTTTTTATCCAATTTATTGACAATTTTAATCCTTGCGTTCACTTTCTAGGAACAACTTCCGTATATATGTCATTTTCATGTCTCAGAATATATGGGTTTAGATTGTAATATGTCTATGGAGACAACAATTATTATAGGAAATGGGAAAATGGTAACGAAGAAACGGAGTATAGTGAGGGTCACATAATAACAGTTCCTAAACAGAAAATATTGCCGTCTTGTCAGTGTTGCCAACTGTTAGCAGATATCACACGATCCTTCGTACTAAATGACTTATTTACTTACCGTACTTTATGTTGGAAGATTATTCTAAATAATTCAATAATTTGTAACATATTTTCATAGGCAAACTATACGATGAAGGGATCAACATGTCAAGTATTTCTTCTGGTAATACGAAATTCATTGGCTTGACTAAACAATTGACCTAACATAAAAATTTATTTTGTTTGACCACATGAAATTATTAGTACTGGCTCCGAAAACTTACCTGACTATAGTCTTGAATTATAACCAAAACACAACACATAAAATAACTACTATGTATTAATATTAATACTGATATTAATTAATTAATTATTAGTATGTTCAAATTTCACTAGCTTCCAGTAACAGGCTCAGAAATCTAGTACAATTTCAATTTCATGAAACTCCAGTACCGACAAAATAATATTGTCGATATTTGTCTCAGCTGCCAATATACCAGTTACAAAATCACTACCATTTGTAGTATTTGTTAGTATCGAAATTCGAAACGATGTTGGCAAAAGAAAATTCAACCTGCATACTAGGAAATCACCACAATTCACTAGCATATGTAGTAATGGGGGAAAAATGAGGTTAGGTTTCACCCTTAGGGTATGAAGTAAGCTGACTCGGACGATACTTAGGGAAAACTCCTTCAAAACGTAGTCTCTGTTCACCACAGATTCGAAAATTACTTGCTCGAATCTGTGATGAAGAGAGAGCTGTGCACCATAGAAAATGTAGACTGTATGCAATTTCTTTACAAGTGCTACTGATAATGAAATATTTCTTAAACCTAAAGGAAGTAGATGGGCTATGAAATTTTGATAATTTCGGTTATACATTTAGTCCTAAGTAGTAACACTAGTCAATAACATTTTTCAGAGTTCATATCTGTCGGACCTTTCCACATAAATAGCACATCTGAGATGAAAAATTTTTTGAAATTGGGTTACAAACCTAACCGCCAATAAATTATGACGTGTAACAAATATGTCTTCTATCCCGATATTGGTTTTAGTTGGCTGCAGAAGAGATTTTCGCAATTATCAATATTAAGGGACGATAAAATTTTGCCATGAAGTCCTAGGGTTCTGCCACACAATTACTTTTCTGTTAGAACATTCGGCATACAAATGTAAGGGTACGAAAATATAAATATTCGTCTCAGAAACATTCCTTCTTAAAAGATTGCTTGTATTCACTGTTTTCGAGACTCCCGTCACATCCTCACTTGCTAATCAAAGTTAATTTATTTTCATTTGCTGTCTTGATAGTACTTTGTACCTTCTCTTGTACACCTGCTAATCGATGAAAATTGTGGTCCAGTATTGGCTGTAATTAAATTTCTGCAGTTATTTCTGTGGCTGAAATACTTTTCTCTGCAGGGCCACATGCTTTTTTTCCTGCCGTAATATACGATATGGTGGATATATATTTGTTCTAATAATTTTATATTGCTTGCATGTTGGATTGGCACTAAAATAGAAGGCTAATGGCTATTAAGAACTTACTGTATTTGATACGGTTTTCATTTGATCAAATCCTACGCAGTGGCTTCATGGTCTAAGGCATCCTGCCTAGGACTCGCGTTACGGAATGCGCGCTGGTTCGAGTCCTCATGGGAGAAGAAATTTTCTAATGAAATATCGGCCAGTGTATGGGACCGGTGCCTAACCAGTATCGTGATGCCCTTGGAAAGCTACGATAGGTAGCGAAATCCTGTTGCGAAAGCCAGCTATAACGGCTGGGGGAATCATCGTGCTAACCACATGATACCTCCTTTCTGGTTGGATGATCTGCTTCGGCATGTGAACGTGAGGCCAGCAGCCGGCTGGTCGGTCTAGGCCCTTCATGGGCTGTAGTGCAATGGATTATTATTAGACTATTATTTGATTTGATTAACTCCATTCTCTTTTTTTTCGTTGCTTTTTAAGAGAAGCTAGGGATAGTTCTGTAACAATATTAGAAGGATTTTTTTTTTTTGCCTGAATGCTGCTAATATTAATAGATTCCCAACCTTACTTCTGAGAAAGATATCTTGCTTTCCGCCTCTATAGCTGTTCTCACAAAGACATTTTTGGTATATACTTACTTGAACCTGTTTTTTTACAGAGTCCGATTTCTTGTCTCTATATAGCCTGTTTCTGCTGATAATATAAATCACACTCTAATCACTTATAATTTAACTTAAAAAATTGGTCCATCCATCTTTCACACTTAAGCCAATTGTTACTAAACTGTATAGAAGGTGTTAATACATCACTTTTGCAATTTATTAAGGATTATTTTATTACATTCTCCTATGTCCAAAGCCAGAAGTTACGGTTCGAGCATTTTTATATTGTTTGTTTCTATGGCGTTGCTAGACCACACTTCAAACAGTAAATTTCTTGAAATTGACGTTCGTTGGTCTGAAAATGACAAAAGCGGACATTTACACACCCTAATATTTTGCATGTATATTTATAACTGTAAACAATTTATTATTATTAATGTACAAATGTTTCATCACTCACATTAAGAGGAATGATCTCGAGTTCAGGACTGGATTCAATACATAATAAAATTACATGTTATTTATTTAACTAGCTAGCTAGCAAGTGAGTACAAAATAAATTTATAAAACAAAAATATTTCAAGCCACTACCTTAAGAGCCAGGCTCGTGTACGGTGTCCTCTTAGCCAATAATATAACATAAAATTTACAAAGACAGTTTACTAAATACAGTAAGTAACTTAATTCAAACCAATAAATAACACACAAGAGCAAAAAAAAAAAAGGAGGAAAAGAGAGAAAAAACACATTTAATATAAATTGACAACCAGACAGAAGCCAGTGATATTCAATAAAAACATGAATATAGTCGACAGAAATAAAAGGTAAAAAAAATACACACATTTGTTAATATTATATATCATGAATAATTTCATAAATTTCTTTTTTACAAGCTTCAATTTTAAAATATTTCAAATTTGGAAAATGGTTTGTAATTTTATTATAAAGTCTTGGGCCGAAACTAGCATATTGTTTAAGAGCTGCACTTGTATGACATTTAGGCTCAATTAATGGGAAAGTAACATAGTTAATTTACAAAAAATAACATCTTAAAAACAAATCGAACTTTATAATTGTGTAAATTTAAGTGTTTGGAACTTATATATTCTTTGGAACTTTTTGGAAATTAAAAAAATATATATAAAAAAGAAAATAATGAGTAAGGATGCTATATTTTTCTAATTTTAAACGTAATATTGTTGGTAATGAGTGAAAAAAAAACAATATAAATAGACGTAAGGTTAAAGTATTTTCATGTTTCACTTTTAAAATGTTTGACTTTTGATAATATTTACATTACTTCTTCTTATTGTGCGCTGAAATCAACTGAGAACGCCAGCCGAAATCTTATCTCGAGGCGGATGTTTAGGCCTATACATACGCTGAATGTAAACTGTGTCTCTTATGAAGCAAAATGTGGAACAAGATGCTGGAGATATTTCAACAATATACTGTAGATCTCAATTTTCCAAGTAAAGAAATAGCAAATTTTGCGAAATTTCACAGTGTGCGATGTAGATGGCTGCGGTGACACATCTCGCCGTTGTACAGCTTCATAGTCCACGGAGCTCGCGTGTGCCGCGTTGCCGCTCTCTTTCGATCTGTATGCCGCCTCTTCTACTGCGTAGTTGTGGTCTTGGACTTGTTTGATTCGTCTTGGGGTGCCCTTTTCTCCAGCAGTGCTCGTCTCCACTTTTGCATTTTCTCAACATTTGAATTTCGAGGTATTTTTGAAGTTCACAAATATTCACGATTACTTTTTGAAAGTTGAAGGTCCAATTTACCCGGATAATTTTTATCGCGTTTATTTTATTGATCTCCACACATTCAATGGATGAACACTTCAGATCTCACGGAGGAAAGAGCATAAAATTGCCGCCGGAGCTCCGTTTTCGAGGCATGTTTTTCCCCACCATTCTGCGGACTTTGAGGGTCGGACCGGTTTCGTGTGGATGTTTACGGTTGCGGGACTTCTTTTCCTAGACGATGGTATACTTTTCATTTCACTTTGTTTTTGTTTTTTTTTTTTTTTTTTTTGGAAAGTTATAAGTCATTCTAATGTAAGATTTTTTTTTAATTTTTGGACATTACCGAGCAGTATGCGACCTACTGTTCCGAACACAAATAGGCCTACATACAGTAGAGCATCGATTATTCCAATACCGATCAACCGAAACATCGGTTAACCGAAAGCGTTCCAGTCGACAAATTCAAATTTGCGCGCGCGCCATGTAGAAGTTTCGTTAGCGCTGTTTGCGAGATTTAACGGCAAAAAAAAAAAAAGTCTCAGCTCTGAAGCAAAAGAAGAGAAGAAGAAGAATAAAATTGGCTCCTAGCTTCACATCATAATCGTAATACACGTTCACAGCACAATCTGTTGCTATCAATACCACGTCATCAGACATCTCTGCACACAAGTTCCTTCTCATTAGCCATGGCCCGCTCATGGAATTCGCTGCCGCTGGAAATTAGGGCTAGTCTTAGTCCTCAGTTGTTTAAAATAGATTGTTTAGAAATATTTTAAATGCACAGAATTTGTTTTTTTGGGTATAATTTTTTATTTATTATTATTATTATTATTATTATTATTATTATTATTTTACACAGTCATTACTTTATTTTTCCATTAACACTAATATCTAGGTAATTGTCATTGTCTCAATGTAACCCGTGCTGTGCTGATCATACTAATTGTACTATTCCTTTAGTTGTGAGATTATATTCATATGTATTCATTTTTTTTAAGTTAATACTTGTATACTAGAATGTATTTTCCTGTTTGTGATTATGTATTCAGTCTCTTTTTTATTATATATATATATATATATATATTTTATTATTATTATTTTAAGTTAATACTGATTGTGTACATGTATTCAATCTCTCTTTTTTACTTTATTATGTCTATTATTTTTTTAAGTTAATATTTGTATACCGGTATGTATTTTTCTGTATGTGATTTGATCCTGGTTGAGTGGAAGAGAAGGCCTGATGGCCTTAACTCTGCGAGGGAAAATAAAACTATTATTATTATTATTGTTATTGTTATTATTATTATTATTATTATTATTATTGTTATTATTATTACTTTAATGATCATTTTGAACTTGTCAAACTAGGCTAGTCAGTTCTCTGTGTTATTTGTAAGACATGTGATATAAAATATATACTTCCGTTTAATATCAGTGTTCCTTTGTTTCATACTGCTCCTATGACACCGGTACAATTTGTTTTCGTAAATGATCGGTTATCCGAAAAATCAGTTATCCGAACACCCCCCGTCCCCAATTGTTTCGGATAATGGATGCTCTACTGCACATAGTTTTACGTCAAACTCCCTCTACTACTTGGGATTGAACCCAGAACTTTCAAATCAGTAGCCAGCTACTCTACTATTATGAAATAATAATAAACGTAGAATTTATGTGTTATATTATAGAAATAAATGCGCCATTGTTAGATGGAGAAATGTCTTGATCTCCCTCGAAAAGTGTTTTCCGTACTTTCAAATGACACCTTTGATTTCAATAATCTCCCACTTTTACAGTCACTCCGAAAGATAAATGATTTTTTTTGCGTGAAAGAGTTATCTGATTGCGTATCTTTCTATCCTTTGCCAATCTGTCAATAACGGTTCAAATGACGTGTTGTAAATTTGCATGTCTGGTTATAGTCGTGTGATTGTGCTAAGGTATTTTTCTTTATCCACATTTCATTTATGGTAAAAAAAAGTCATTGAACTAGAAACGAAAATAGACAGAATTAATAAAATATCGAGTTTTCTTCAAATTCTGGCTCACATAACATTTTTCGCCCTAAAAATTTATGTGATCATAAGGCGTTACACATGAGATTAATGTTACGAATGAGAGCTGATTCGAGTCTTCATGAGGGAACAAATTTTCTTAAAAAAATTTCGACCAGTGTATGAGAAAGGTGCCCATCTAGGATATCGATGAATTTGGGGAGCTAAATGACATTTCATAAAAGTTGAGAGGATGCGAAAGCATTTCTTTCCCCTTCTACTTGCCCTGAGTTCGTCAGTAACAGGGCGGTAGCTGTTACCTCTTATACCTTCACCCCTCAAGTTGTACACGCAAGAAAATGAAATATTAAATAAAGTACATAAGTGAATATAAAATACAGTGACACAGATGTTTGAAAATTACATGGTTGAGTATATTTTAATGTCGTTCTTACAATATTTTCAACTAATAATTATAGTAAGGAATGTTAGTTTGTATTATAAAGTGAGGGGGGAGTGACACAGTGTAGATTGCCCCATTGTGTGTGTTGTAGAATAGCAACTAGCGGTGGAGAAAACATTTATCTTCTGCTCTCAGTAGCTTTTTAATGTGCCAGTTGATATAAATAGCAATAAAATGAAATATAAACGCTTAATATAGACTTTCGAAATATAGATTATCAGTAAACAGTTTCAATAATATAATTTTTCACTATGTTGAAAGTCAATTAGTTAAACGTTAGTAAGATGGATAGTAGCATCTTCCCCTTCACTAATGGTTGAGAGTGTGAGTAGAGGGGAAGGCCTATCAACCAAACTGAAATGGGAATTAGAGTAAGTAGCGAAATCCGTCTTCGCAAACCAGCTGTAACGGCATGGTCAATAATCGTGATAACCACACGTTACTGCCATACTGATTGAAGGATTGTTTATTTCTGCTGAAACATTTGAGCTTGAAGCCCGCAGTTGGATGATAGGTTTTGGCCATTTATGGGGTGTCGCCAGGGATAGGAGTAAGTTATAGATTATGAAATGCATGTTGAAACGGCACGAACATCTACTGCGAATGAAGTCACATTCAGTATTACCAATTCAGCGGTTTTCCCGCTAAATCTAGCTGTTTTGGATAACAGTCTCGCGGGTAAAATTATATTATCCCGCTTAGCGGGAATAGTAGCGGTTTTTGATCTTTGAAGTTTCTGAAAAGAAAATATTCATATTAGCGTTATTGTTGTTTTTGCAAGTTTAATACCGGTCGATTCTAAAACAATCGGACAGTAAAAAAATGTAGGTGCGGTGGCATTCTAATTAAGCGTTAAACATCGAACATCTGCTGTCGCCGTGCACTACTACTTCACATGATCAACATAGACTTTAATAATATAATATATTAGAAATTACATACAGACTAAATTCAATTGTGTTAAGACGTATACCATGACAGTGTTAACTATTGCTCGTTTTATAACTATACCGGTACAATATCGTTAAACCTTTCTCTGTGCTATTTATCCGTAAATAATTGAGATGTGGGGCCTCAAGATCAGCAACGGTTTCGTAAAGAGTGGGTACGTGAAGTGTAATATAAAGACAAACAAAATTGAATTCTGGAGCGAAGTAACCATTTACAGGTACGCATCTAATATAAATCCTTTTCGAGAATTGCTTGATCTTATTGTTTTCTTGGTCTAATGCTCAAGTGAAGAGAATATTTTTTTAGTATGATGAATGTCATGAAGTCTACGAAAACGGATGGGGACAGAATTAATGGATGCAATTCTGATAATACGGATAGGTCTGGATCATGTGAACAAGTGTTGCAAGAATTATCAGGTACCACCAGAAGTTTTGGAGAAAATAGGTACCTTGACTACGTACAAAAATGAAAGTGGACAGGCTAGGAATAACTTACTTCCCCGGGGATCTCACAGTCACAGTATTATATTCCTGCGTTAGAAGGTTCAGATGGAGATGATCCAGAGGAGCTGCTAATTTGAGTGAGTGATTTTTAAAATTACATGTTTCTTATCAATACTAATTGCAAGCGTATAAAATTGAATGTCTTACATTGTGCCAAAACGAAAGCTTCATTGACCAGCATCTGCGAAAGTCAAACTTGTGCGCTATACCACTTATTTTATTATTATTATAAAATTGAATAATAAATGTGTATTAAATCTAGAGATTTTTGTTAGAAAATCGCGGGTTTTCGAAAACCATCTAGCGGGATTATATGAACAACTGTTGGCAACACTGGTCACATTGTAAGAAGATTCGTTATATTGTCTGTATTCTGATATAAAGAGCGTGGGTTGGATCGTTCTCTACACCAGGGATTTTCGTGTGTTCTTTAACGGGCCCCACACACGTACACTTTTGAATGCACTCCTGGGGTGTACATTCTTGAGTGTTAGGAATGTGCACTCCACTCACTCCCTGATTTGACCACAGACGACTCAATTGAAGGGTTCAGAGCCGTAGTGGGCCAAGCGCCATATAGTAAAAACGTAGAAAACAAGGATTAAAATTAAGTAAATACCACAATTTCATGAAACACATAGCAAATAATATAAAGTATGCACATTTAAACTAAATGATATGTCAATCTTCATTAAATTATGGTAATCACTTTACTTTGACTCTTGCTTTCTCCGCTTTTAATAAATGGCGCTTGGCCCACTGTGGCTCTGAACCCTTCAATTATGAGTGCACTCCCAAGCAAGGAAAGTGCCATTTTTTAAAGAAAATTTGCGGCGGCTGTAATAGTTATAGAAAGTGAAGAAGCTATTAAAAAAAACAGGTACGATATTGAACTGGGTTTGCAAAGAAATACTCTAGCCACATTCCAGAGTATTGTTCTTCTGGCAGTATTTAATACAAACTACGAATTTATTAATGCTGATATTGAGACAAACCGATGGACAAACTCCTCCACCTCTCCTCTAAATGGCATACAAAGAAATCACTTCATTAGAAACAACACTAAGGAAGCAAAACAATGTAGAAGCAGCAATATTTTACCAACAATGGTGCTGTTCTATGGGAAGAAAAAACGATCACTATATAGATCAATATATATATATATATATATATATATATATATATATATATATATATATATACATACTTAGAAATGACTTTTAAGGAACCGACAGGTTCATTGCCGCCCTCACATAAGCCTGCCATCTGTCCCTATCCTGTGCAGGATTAATCGAGTCTCTATCATCATATCCCACCTCCCTCAAATCCATTTTAATATTCTCCTCCCATCTACGTCTCGGCCTCCCCAAAGGTCTTTTTCCCTCCGGTCTCCCAACTAAAACACACACACAGTTTGTATCTTGCGGTGGCGTATTAGATTAACAAGGACAATAATTACATATTCAATATCTGAATATAATTAAATACGTGCTAATTGTATTTCTGGTGATTTTACATTTACAGCCACGGCATCCAAAATTAATACACTACTGTACACTGGATTTTGGAGTTTCCTGGTGAATAAAAGTAAATTGAAGTACCACAATAATGGCATTTACATGCTGTCAGCTCTACAACTAGTTTGTTCAGACCCGTTCACTTTCTCTAACTACTTCCGAAACACCACCTTATTCTGTTTATTTTCTTAATCACAAGTTCCTCCTTATCTTCAGTTGCGAATGTTTGTTGAATGAGCTTAACAAGTTTCTGGTGTTGCTTCATTTCGTAATTACTTATTAAAATTAGCTACAGATTTCACTTTCCATAAAAATTAATGTTGTTGATAGAGTTGTATAAAATCACGCATCAATTCATTGGGCATTTGCCGATTTTCTGCCATGTTCACTCTTGGAATGCGCACTGAAGAATTCCAAAAAGTTGAAACTCCACACTTCACTCCACACTGCTTGATATCGTCCATACACGCGCACTTTTGATTGAGACGACTGGAGTGTGCATTCAAAAGTTAATTCAAGAGTGAGTGTATGTGGGCCGCTTAGCTTCGAGAACGAATTTGGAGCTCACATATTGTTAGTAGCAATTTGAATGTCGAGTATTTTTAGTAGCTATAAAATAATAAGGCAGCAGTATTAAAATTCCTGAGGCAATTGCATGGCTGCACAAGACATGACAGTCGGCCTGGGTGGCGTAGCCGATGTAGTGCTGTCCTTCTGTGCCCGAGATTGCGGGTTAGATTCCGGCCCAGATCGATGACATTTAAGTGTGCGTAAATGTGACAGGTTCTTGTCAGTAGATTTACTGGATTGTAAAAGAACTCCTGCGAAACAAAATTCCGGCACACAGACGACGCTGATATAACCTCGGCAGTTGCGAGCGTCGTTAAAAAAGCATATTTCAATTTAACAAGACATGACATGGATTAGAGGGAATGGTGGACGAGCAGTTCTCATGTGGGTCCTTTATCATCATCATCATCATCATCATCATCATCATCCTTCACGAATTAGGTCTCTGTAGACTTGTTTCGGCCCCATCTAGCAGTCTTCTTAAAGGTCTTCCTGGTCGACGATGTCCTCTAGGTTTATATTGCATCATAATTTTTGGGATTCTTGAATTTTCCATTCTTCTCACATGATCTAGCCAATTGAATTTGTATCTGCTGATTTTTTCTTCTACTGACTCTACTTCTAATTGTTCTAAAATTTCTTCATTTCTTTTTCGGTCTAAAAGAGTATATCCTGCTGTCCTCCTCAAAAATTTCATTTCCGTTGCTTTGATTCTGTTCATGTCTTTTTTCTTTAATGACCAAATCTCGCTTCCGTATAAAAGGGTGGGTAATGCTAGTGTATTATATATTTTTATTCTTGTAGATTTTTGTACTAATTTAGCTTTTAATGCATTGTTTATTATTCCTAGAATTTGTGTAAATTTGGTAATTTTCTTGTTCACATCTTTTTAATTTTGATAAGATATTTCACAACCCAGATAATTGAAATTTTGCACTTGTTCGAGGCATTGGTTATTGTGTATTATCTTACTTCTGACTGGGTCTTGTCCTAAAAATGCCATTACTTTTGATTTTTGTGCTGAAATTTCCATCCCAAAATCTTTTAATATTTTATTTAATGTATACAATCCTCTTTGTAAATTATCCTCTGAATTGGAAATTATGACTCGATCATCGGCATAGAGTAAGGTATTTAATGTTAGAGCACTGATTATTTTGATTCCTGATGTGTAGATTTGGTTCCATTTTAAAATAATTTCATTTATATAAATATTAAATAAAGTCGGTGATAGTGGACAACCTTGTCGAACTCCATTATTAACTAATTTTCTTTCGGATATACAGTTATTTATTTTGACACTTATTTTGCTGTCTGTGTAGATTTCTATTATATTTTGCAATAGCAAATTTGAAATATTTTTTTCTTGTAATATGTCGAATAAAAGGTCTCTTCGGACTTTATCAAAAGCTTTCACAAAATCAATAAAAGCTATATGGGTTTCTAAATTAAATTCTCTTCTTTTTTCTAACAATAGTTTCATACTAAATAATGGATCTACACATGATCTTCCTTTTCTAAAGCCATTTTGACACTCCAGAAGGAAAGTTTCAGCATGTTTTTTAATTTTTCATTTAAAATCCTACTAAATATCTTATAACATGTGTTGAGGATACTAATCCCTCTATAGTTTTCAACATTCTGCTTATCTCCTGTTTTATATATGGGAATAATTACACTATTTTTCCATTCTTCCGGTAAAGTGGCAGTCAGATATATTCTGTTTAGAAATCTTAGTAATCTTTCTTGAAATAGATCTCCTGCATATTTATACAATTCTGAATTTAGGTTATCTTCTCCAGGTGATTTACTATTTTTCGTCTTCTTTAATGCTTCCTGTAGTTCTTCTTTGGTAATGCATTGTTCATCTGGGTTTTTTGTGTCCCAGAATTTTGAATCAAAAATAGGATTGTTCCATAAGTTTTTGTAAAAGTCTAGGAATGTTTCTATTTTGGGGCAAGGGTTTATCTTGGCGGATTCCTTTATGTCTCTGTTCATGTATTTTAAAAGTTTATATGTATTGGGTTTCATTTTATAAATGTCAGTTTCTAAAAAAGATATAAACTCTTTCCATGATTCCTACGTCAAAATTTTGAATTGGGCGAGAAATGATCGACAAATTTTATCTGGTATCCTCAATCTGCGTCACGGGCAATTTCCTCTCGGAGGAAGCCAAGCTAAGAATATAGCCGCTCTCTGTCGATTTCAAGCTGCGAACCTCTGATTGAACGGGCGACTTGTTGACAACTGTACCACCGAGGATGACAATATGACGTCTAAATAATTTCAAGGGAAAAATTGTTCCGTAGCTGGGTACAGCTTAGCGCAAGATTGCTCTGCTGACTGAGCTACCCCAGAAACCATACACGACCGCAACATAATTCTTCCCTTTACATCCACACAACTCAAATGGGCTGACAAGACGCCAGAAATCCAACTTTGAGTGCACAAAATTCTGTGTCACTTAAATTGTGGCTTTCTGTTAACGTACGTACAGTACAGATTTTTATAATATAATGTCTGTTGCGAAGTAAAGGTGAAATAACCGAAGTTGATGAGAGAATATAAGGAAATAAACATGTTCTCTACGGAAAGTATACGATGTTCGAATAGTTAATCATATTAATGATTACAAACGAATTAGTGAACGAGACATATGAAGGTGTAGGAAAGGCTTTTAAAAAAATACGTGTCTACTCTATGATTTGAAGAAGACAATTGAAGAAATAAACGAATTCAAAACCAATTGGTCTCTAGATTTAAATTATGTTATTACTAAATAATTACTAAAAAGTAACGCTTTTAGAGCTACGAATAAAAAGGAAGTGACACTAAATTTTCTCATAATTTTTCTTTGTATGTAAATGTTACATGTTTAGAAACAATTCAGTTCCTTTATCTCATTGGGATTTATATTGCTGTTTGCAGTTTCATTAAGTAAGCTTACATTATTGTTTACTGAATTATATTTCTATCATTACAAATAATTTATCAGCATATCAATAACAACCTCATAAAATTACTTACAAAAACACTCCCAAAAATAATATACACTTATGAAAAAAAAAATAAATAAAAAATTATTGGATTAACAATATTTTCACTGTTACAATTACACATATATAAACACTAAATATAAACATTTACATAGAGATAAAAAAATTCATAGGAGAAAAAGTTCGTCCAAAGGGCTGGACTCTGGAAGAGTACCCAAAACGCTCATTGCATTTCCGAGTTGAATAGCAATACTTAAGCGTTGACGCAAATAAGTAGTGCAACGGCGATCACCAGTAATGGAGATCAAAATTTGGCCGATTTGAGATACCAAAACTTTAGCGTCATGACTCCAAGGACCGAAGGTCTCCACAGCAAATGGGACAAAGATATAATTGTCTAAAAGATGAGCATATTTATTGACTTTCTTCTTCACGGCTAATTCAGCAGCAGATGCTGCGTGTCTGGAGGTATTCGGCAAGTGAGATGGAGCTAGAGTGTCAACGCAAGTGGAGTCCAAAATTAAAGATTTTCCTCTAGACCATGGAATTAAGGTAAGACCATCGGGTCGTTTACCATCTGCGCGACTAATACCTGGTGGTTCCAAAAGAGACGGGATGCCACACGAAGTCAGAGATCTTTTAATGATATCATTTAGTGATGTATGTCTGGGAATGCGACCCTTGCTCCTCGCACAGCTGAGTGTATGATAACCGTAAATATCAGCAATTCCCCCGCAAATACATTGGTGTGGCTGACTAGATACCCAAAAAAAAATCGTCCTCTGGATTGCAAACAGAATCTTTATAATTTAATAGTTACACCGAATAGTTATCTAGCCCACGAAAATCATATATTTTTTTAGGAAATGAGAAAAAAAACGTTTTATTAATTAAAAAATTATTTTGAACACATGAGAAATATTTTATACATTTTCAGTACTTCCATAGAAGATATTGCAAAAGTGTGTTTAATTTTTTGTTTCTTATTAAGAGATATAATTAACATAAGAATTTATTTTTCATGGAACAAAGATCTAATCCACAATGATACTGATCTAACCTACAAATCACACATATAGGGTAAACTAGGGTCTGTTGGACAGTCGGGCATGTTGGGCACTCTGTACTTTAACGTGTTACCACGCCACTTGTGGGCACCACATTCTGCTAGAAGTCAATGACGGAAGTAGCCCCACTCGTGGCTACTTCCTTCCTTGACTTCTAGCTGAATGTGGTGCCCACAAGTGCCGTGGTAAAACGTTAAAGTGCGGAGTGTCCAACATGCCCGACTGTGCAACAGACCCTAGTTTACCCTATTACACCTTATGGGAACTGTACTAGCACATATATTTATCACACATAAAGAAACTCTCAATAACGCAATGAATGCATTCAATTTATGAACTCAGTAAACAACAGATAATTTCCAATGTGTTTATATTTCACAGTAGAAATAGTTTTCATAAAATCCCCTTTATTCTGAAGGAAGATTCTTGCACATATTTGAAACGTTTTTTTTTTCTTTTCCAGTTTAATGTTTTGTGGTTCTCATAAAGCAAAGGGAGAGCTTGAGGAAGATATGAAAGAACACTGCGTTCTCTAGGAATGTTTCTGATCACATGAGAATGTTATGGCTTACTCGAGATCGCATCAAGATCGGTTCATCAGCCAAAAACTGGAGCCAATGAAAAGTCGGCATCTTGAATCCAGGGTTCCTGTAGAGCAGTTTTTCAATGCGTGAAAGGTCGACAAAGTCATCTACACCCATGTAGTATGACATGAAAATAATTGAAAAGCAAATAAACAGGCAAGAATAAAACCTATCAAATAAATTATAAAACAAAAACTGGACCAAAATAAAAAACTAAAGATAATATATAATAAAAAAGTAAAAGCCGAATTTCTCTGTACATTTCAACCAACTGAAGAAGTAGTACGAACAATAATCTCCAGAATAATGTCACAGTCTAGTATATACAGTCGCGAAGCTCAATACGTAGTAAATATGCAAACATTAGATAGTTGCTCACCACTAGGATCGCTAATATCGCCTCATTACAGGCAATGCAAAATAGTACCGTCGCAGTCTATTGTTTCTAGCACCCTCAAAACTCAAGCTTCGTGACTGTATGTAGTAGACTGTGATAATATGCTGTGTTTGTTTATATCTCTTTTCAATGGAGGCAAAATCTCGATCAAGGGCAGAAAACTATATAATGTAACAAAACATTTTTGTTCTATTGTAGTGAACTACTGCTTCACGATCAGATAGTGATATAGCACAATGCAACGCCAATTATTATTTTGAGTGATGCAATGGTTTGATCAAACCACTAACTTACATAGTTCACCTTGTTCCAATGGCTTTAAAATGAAGTTTAATATTTTCAGATACGAGGTGTAACTTCTAAGGAACACCGTTTAGCTTCACATACATGCTATGTGAACACACATTGATAATAATATTGTATGTGATAAGATATGATATGTAAAATATCTAGTTAAATTGCTGTGCTATGTAATCTAAGCAACTTTATTAAAGAACACTGTAGGATGGTTAGAAAAACTTAGGAGTTATATTATAATGCCTGTACTGTCACGATTAGCAGAATGTTAGTCCATTACGTTTTCGTCCATTCGTAATTTGGTCCTAATTTTACGTTTGTCCAGTTATATGTTTGTGCTGCATCAAATTTTGTCCACAAATCTTTCGTCCATGTCATTTTAGTATTATGTGAAATTTCGTCCTATTGTATATTTTGTCCTTACCTGATTTAGTCCAAATTTATTTATTTGAACTTTTCGTAGCTGTGTTTGTTACAAAAAAAGACGAATCACTGAAATAGAACATGAGATTTATTTTCAGTTATTTCAAAGAACAAATACCATGCATTCATTGTAGCTATTTCTTAGAAAGTGTTAATTCCTTCTTTAATTTTCATCTTCGGAATTCTGCGGGTTGCTGTGTAATTTCATTACAGGTTGACCGATTCTCACATCGCTAATATATCGTGGTTCGATTATTATTATAAGAGTGGTGTAGCTAACAGTAACCGTCTTTTATGAGCAATGGTTTGTTCCTTTTTGAAGTAATTTCTTTGGGATCCATACCTGATAATTTTAAGTAAAACTAATGTGCGTATTTCCCTAGCAACACCTGTCCATTTTGAGTTCTCCATTATTTGGCATTATATTGTTGTCATCTGCTTAAAATGTGCTTCTAGTATCTGAATATCCAAAATAAATCAAAATTGGATAATATGTATATTGGACTAAATTTTTGTGGACTAAAAAATTTCTGGAAGAAATTTACTCTTGGATGAAAATGCTATGGGCTTGTTCCACTGGACTTAAATGTGTTGGTCATAGAAATTTGGACGAAATGTTGTATTCGACAAAAATGTTTGGACAAACATTTCTGAAAGCACTGTCACGGAACTATATTTAAAATAGTAAGTGTACTTGAAATTATTTAATGCAGAAAATGTAACTGTCAATTCTTAAAGCCAGTAAAAGTTCGTCATTTGAATTTAAAAAAATTGAATGCGATGAAATTGGATGCAGTAGGTTTGATCATTATTCCACTCACCTAGTCTGACATTCTTCTTCATGGAATGAATATTACCTTTCCACTTTCATAAGATTTTTCAGCATTCCTTAGCATTTTGACTTTATTATCTTTCTACTCGGATATATTTATTTTCCTTCTGCGAACTTTATTTAATTGTTTCTCGGCACTATTGATCAGCTATATTCCTCTACCATCCGACATGTTTCTGCAGGTAGAGCGGTATATTCGTCCAAGTGCTTGGTAGCTCAATTATTCTTTCAAAATGTAAAATTTCACATTTTTTGGGGGTTAAATCACTATTCAGGGAACTATTCAATTTCAGATGTAGTATATTTCACTTAATTTGTAGTGTGTACAGTTAAAGTACACGGAAAACATATATTTAACTCTATTTAAATACACGTAAAATAAGCTTAGGTACAATGTTTTCATTTCTAATATTATTCTTCCGTTTACGGAAGTAAGCATTTGAAACAGATATAAATACTAAAATATATAAGAGCATGCTTTAGAGATTAGGTCTAACTTACGTATTAACTAGTTATATGCTTAGGAGGTATGATAATGAATGAACAATGAGACTCTTTCCGTTTGCCGCGATAATGAATGAACAATGAGACTCTTTCCGTTTGCCGCGATAATGAATGAAAAATGAGACTACCTCCGTTTGCTTTAGAATAGATCATTAGTTAATCTTGTGAAACCAACTTGAGCACGAGGGGTAGAAAGTACACCAGGAACCTTTTCCTCTCACTACTTTTCCACTTGCAGCTAGCTAGCAAATTAACCGCCACCATAATGATGCTGCTATGAGGGACTGTGCACGCATACATTTGGAATCAGGAGGTTTAAAAAAGCCTGCAAATGGTCTAGTAAGCCCTGTGTGTGACAACGAACAGTAGAACTCTTTCCGTTCATCTAAGGATAAGGAATAAATAGTGAGACTCTCTCCGTTTGCCTTAACTTTGGTATAGTGTGACGTGCGGCTGAAAATGAATTAACAATGAGACTCTCTACGTTTCCTTTAGCACATGATCTAGTGTGATTTGCGGTATACTGTATAATAAATGAACAATGAGAGTCTTTCCGTTTGCCTTAGCATAATTATGGGCTAGTGTGATTTACTACATACTGTATAAAAATGAACAATGAGACTCTTTCCGTTTGCCTTAGCATATAGTCTAGTGTGATTTGCGATATACTGTATAATGAATGAACAGTGAGATTCTTTGCGTTTGCCTTAGCATATGGTCTAGTGTGATTTGCGATACACTGTATAATGAATGAAAAGTGAGATTCTTTTCGTTTGCCTTAGCATTTGGTCTAGTGTGATTTGCGATATACTGTATAATGAATGAACAGTGAGATACTTTCCGTTTGCCTTAGTAGGGTAATTCCGGGTTAGATGGCCATAGTTTTTTAAATCACTTAGAACAGGGTAACCGATTGGAAAAGAAATACGAAACAAATCAAATACGTTCCTTCTAGGTTATATTTCTCCACTACAGTGCCTCAGGGCGCATAGAATTCACTGATGTAATAAAAAAAATACGTTTGAAATATAATAGGCCACTGGCCATCTCACCCAACATATATGGGTGAGACAGCCATAGGATATAGGGATAGATGGCCACCATTATTTTTAAGTAAATTCATAACAATTTTTTGTAAAACAATTAGGTTATATGCATTGGACACATAAATATAGTGTCTAAGTGCATAATTATGATTGTTTGAAATTTTTCAACAACTTTATTTTTCGTTTTTTTTCCTCTTTTAGTGAATTTTCCTTAAAACAACACAGAAATAAATTGAAACGCTTATGAACACATAATAATAATAATCCGAGGCACGACAGCCCATGAAGGACCATGATCGACCAGCCGGCTGCTGACCTCACGTCCACATGTCGAAGCAGAGGTGGACGCTCATCCAACCAAATGGCGGTATCGTGTGATTAGCCCTATGATTCCCCCCAGCCGTTACAGCAGGTTTTCTTAACCGGATTTCGCTACCTATCGTAGTTACCCAAGTGCATCACGATGCTGGGTGGGCACCGGTCCCATACACTGGCTCAAATTTCATGAGATAATTTCTTCCGCCATGAGGACTCGAACCAGCGCGAATTCCGTAACTCGAGTCCTAGGCAGGATGTCTTAGGCCACGACGCGGGACCTTATGAACATGTTAATGAAACAAAATCCTGAAAGGTCAAAGTAACAATATCTTTTCCAGTTGGTTTCCGGGATAGGAAGTGTTGTCTCACAAGCAAACATTCTGATGGGAGCAGATAAAAAAGCTATTTTTTTTCTTCCGCCATATTAATAATGTCAAAAGAAGTGCTTATACAAATTTTGGCCACTCGACCGTAATTACCAGACTATCCAGAAAGTGACTTTCCCTGGAGCCGTTTACAGAAAAAAACGCAATTACATGGAAATATTTATTGAAACAGATACAGCAATTGTTGCGCTAATTGTTAACGTATCTCCCACTGGAAATGAGACATTTTTCATACCATGGGATCAATTTTTGTACAATTGTGTCGTAGAAGTCAGCTTCCTGGGATCGAAACCAGCGTTGGACAGCCGCCTGCACCTCTCTACCGATCCCATGATATGACAGATGTCTCATTCCGGTGTTGAATGTGTTGAAAAAAATAGCTCAACAATTGCTGTGTCTGCGCCAATAAATTTTTTGAATTAAATTGTGTTTTCTTTCTGTTAACGACCCCTGGCGAACTTTTTTTTACGGCCCTCGTAATTGCGGTCAAGTGGCCAAAATTTGTATAAGCACTTGTTTTGACGTTATTAACATGGTGAAAAAATGTAACTTTTTTATCTGCTCACATCAGAATGCTTGCTTGTCAGCCAGTCAGAGAATATTGACAAGTTCTTCAGGAAAAATGTAAGCGAGACTATAGACATCGGTCCCTGTAAGGGAAAATCCATGTTCCTGCATATTTAATATGGCGAACAAACCTACATCCATTGTCATTGCCTATGTGTCACTTGGTCCCATTGCACACTTTGTAGAATTGTCTGTTTTAACTCTACTTTCCAGGGCTTTTATTGGAATATGAAATGTAATGAAGACTTGACGTACAGAATTGCCATATTTAATGACTTCAAAAGCACGGTGTAAGTCATCTTCATTCCAAAGACGCGGTTGCTGCCGGGCTTTGCTTTATATTTTATAGGCATCTAGAAATAACGATACTTTTAACATAATAATATTCCTCAATTGTAGGCCATCTATCCCGGAAAAATGCTGGCCATCTCTCCTTTTTTAAGGGAGAGATGGCCATACCGCGTAATAAAAACTGGCAGCAGTGAAGAGAACAAATACAGTTAAGATAGAATGTTTATATATGCCTTACCTCTTTAATAATGTTTCTAGCAAATTTCCTCACAAAATGCAGTATTTCTCTATTGTTTTTTCAGAAGGTGAAAAATTATTGCTTGCTCACAGACTCACGAACGGCTACAAAACGCGGAAATAATAACCTTCCGTTTTCGCAGGTGCAACAATCACTTCGTTTAATTAACATCTGGCGGCAAACCGATTTTCATTCGAAACAAATGATTAGAATAAAAATAAGAGCGGTTGGTCGTCTCACCCGCATGGCTATCTCCACCGGAATTACCCTATTTGATCTAGTGTGATTTGCGATATACTGTATAATGAATGAACAGTGAGATTCTTTCCGTTTGCCTTAGCATTTGATCTAGTATGATTTGCGGTATACTGTATTATGAATGAACAGTGAGATTCTTTCCGTTTGCCTTAGCATTTGATCTAGTGTGATTTGCGATGTACTGTATAATGAATGAACAGTGAGATACTTTCCGTTTGCCTTAGCATTTGGTCTAGTGTGATTTGCGATATACTGTATAATGAATGAACAGTGAGATTCTTTCCGTTTGCCTTAGTATTTGATCTAGTGTGATTTGCGATATACTGTATAACGAATGAACAGTGAGATTCTTTCCGTTTGCCTTAGCATTTGATCTAGTGTGATTTGCGATATACTGTATAATGAATTAACAGTGAGATTCTTTCCGTTTGCCTTAGCATTTGATCTAGTGTGATTTGCGATGTACTGTATAATGAATGAACAGTGAGATACTTTCCGTTTGCCTTAGCATTTGGTCTAGTGTGATTTGCGATATACTGCATAATGAATGAACAGTGAGAGTCTTTCCGTTTGCCTTAGTATTTGATCTAGTGTGATTTGCGATATACTGTATAACGAATGAACAGTGAGATTCTTTCCGTTTGCCTTAGCATTTGATCTAGTGTGATTTGCGATATACTGTATAATGAATGAACAGTGAGATTCTTTCCGTTTGTCTTAGCATTTGATCTAATGTGATTTGCGATATACTGTATAATGAATGAACAGTGAGATTCTTTCCGTTTGTCTTAGCATAATATATGGTCTAGCGTGATTTGCGATATACTGTATAATGAATGAACAGTGAGATACTTTCCGTTTGACTTGGCATTTGGTCTAGTGTGATTTGCGGTATATAATGAATGAACACTGAGACTCATTCCGTTTACCTTAGCATATAGCCTAATATGATTTGCAGTATATAATGAATGAAAAGTGAGACTCTTTCCGTTTACCTTAGCATATAGTCTAATATGATTTGCAGTATGTAATGAATGAACAGTGAGACTCTTTCCGTTTACCTTAGCATATAGTCTAATATGATTTGCAGTATGTAATGAATGAACAGTGAGACTCTTACCGTTTACCTTAGCATAACTTATAGTCTAATATGATTTGCAGTATATAATGAATGAACAGTGAGACCCTTACCGTTTACCTTAGCATAACGTATAGTCTAATATGATTTGCAGTATATAATGAATGAACAGTGAGACTCTTACCGTTTACCTTAGCATGTAGTCTAATATGATTTGCAGTATATAATGAATGAACAGTTAGACTCTTTCCGTTTACCTTAGCATATAGTCTAATAAGATTTGCAGTATATAATGAATGACCAGTGAGAGTCTTTCCGTTTACCTTAGCATATAGTCTTATATGATTTGCAGTATATAATGAATGACCAGTGAGACTCTTACCGTTTACCTTAGCATGTAGTCTAATATGATTTGCAGTATATAATGAATGAACAGTTAGACTCTTTCCGTTTACCTTAGCATATAGTCTAATATGATTTGCAGTATATAATGAATGACCAGTGAGACTCTTTCCGTTTACCTTAGCATATAGTCTAATATGATTTGCAGTATGTAATGAATGAACGGTGAGACTCTTTCCGTTTACCCTAGCACATAGTCTAATATGATTTGCAGTATGTAATGAATGAACAGTGAGGCTCTTTCCGTTTACCTTAGTACATAGTCTAATATGATTTGCAGTATGTAATGAATGAACAGTGAGGCTCTTTCCGTATACCTTAGCACATAGTCTAATATGATTTGCAGTATGTAATGAATGAACAGTGAGGCTCTTTCCGTATACCTTAGCACATAGTCTAATATGATTTGCAGTATGTACTGAATGAACAGTGAGGCTCTTTCCGTTTACCTTAGCATATAGTCTAGTATGATTTGCGGTATATAATGAATAAACAGTGAGATTCTTTCCGTTTGCATTAATATTCGGTCTGTTGTGATTTGCGATATACTGTATAATGAATGAACAATGTTACATTCTTTCCGTTTGCCTTAGCATATGGTCTAGTGTGATTTTCGATATACTGTATAAAGAATGAGCAGTGAGATTCTTTCCGTTTGCCTTAGCATATGGTCTAGTATGATTTGCGATATACTGTATAATGAATGAGCAGTGAGATTCTTTCCGTTTGCCTTAGCATATGGTCTAGTGTGATTTGCGATATGCTGTATAATGAATAAACAGTGAGATTCTTTCCGTTTGCCTTAGCATATGGTCTAGTGTGATTTGCGATATACTGTATAATGAATGAGCAGTGAGATTCTTTTCGTTTGCCTTAGCATATAGTCTAATATGATTTGCAGTATGTAATGAATGAACAGTGAGACTCTTTCCGTTTACCTTAGCATATAGTCTAATATGATTTGCAGTATGTAATGAATGAACAGTGAGACTCTTACCGTTTACCTTAGCATAACTTATAGTCTAATATGATTTGCAGTATATAATGAATGAACAGTGAGACCCTTACCGTTTACCTTAGCATAACGTATAGTCTAATATGATTTGCAGTATATAATGAATGAACAGTGAGACTCTTACCGTTTACCTTAGCATGTAGTCTAATATGATTTGCAGTATATAATGAATGAACAGTTAGACTCTTTCCGTTTACCTTAGCATATAGTCTAATATGATTTGCAGTATATAATGAATGACCAGTGAGACTCTTTCCGTTTACCTTAGCATATAGTCTAATATGATTTGCAGTATGTAATGAATGAACGGTGAGACTCTTTCCGTTTACCCTAGCACATAGTCTAATATGATTTGCAGTATGTAATGAATGAACAGTGAGACTCTTTCCGTTTACCTTAGCATATAGTCTTATATGATTTGCAGTATATAATGAATGACCAGTGAGACTCTTACCGTTTACCTTAGCATGTAGTCTAATATGATTTGCAGTATATAATGAATGAACAGTTAGACTCTTTCCGTTTACCTTAGCATATAGTCTAATATGATTTGCAGTATATAATGAATGACCAGTGAGACTCTTTCCGTTTACCTTAGCATATAGTCTAATATGATTTGCAGTATGTAATGAATGAACGGTGAGACTCTTTCCGTTTACCCTAGCACATAGTCTAATATGATTTGCAGTATGTAATGAATGAACAGTGAGGCTCTTTCCGTTTACCTTAGTACATAGTCTAATATGATTTGCAGTATGTAATGAATGAACAGTGAGGCTCTTTCCGTATACCTTAGCACATAGTCTAATATGATTTGCAGTATGTAATGAATGAACAGTGAGGCTCTTTCCGTTTACCTTAGCATATAGTCTAGTATGATTTGCGGTATATAATGAATAAACAGTGAGATTCTTTCCGTTTGCATTAATATTCTGTCTGTTGTGATTTGCGATATACTGTATAATGAATGAACAATGTTACATTCTTTCCGTTTGCCTTAGCATATGGTCTAGTGTGATTTTCGATATACTGTATAAAGAATGAGCAGTGAGATTCTTTCCGTTTGCCTTAGCATATGGTCTAGTATGATTTGCGATATACTGTATAATGAATGAGCAGTGAGATTCTTTCCGTTTGCCTTAGCATATGGTCTAGTGTGATTTGCGATATGCTGTATAATGAATAAACAGTGAGATTCTTTCCGTTTGCCTTAGCATATGGTCTAGTGTGATTTGCGATATACTGTATAATGAATGAGCAGTGAGATTCTTTTCGTTTGCCTTAGCATTTGGTCTAGTGTGATTTGCGATATACTGTATAATGAATGAACAGTGAGATTCTTTCCGTCTGCCTTAGCATATGGTCTAGTGTGATTTGTGATATATAATGTATTAACAGTTAGACATTTGGTCTAGACTCTAATGTGAACTGCGCTATATAAAGATTGAACAGTGAGACTCTTTCCGTTTGGTTTACCATTTGGTCTAGTGTGATCTGCGGTATATATTGAATACCGTAGACCGTTTGCCTGAACATTTGTTCTAGTATGCTTTGCGGTATATAATGAATTAACAGTGAAACTCTTTATGTTTGCCCTAGCATTTGTTGTGGTGTGATCTGCAGTATATAATGAATGAACTGTGAGACTCTCTACGTTTGCCTTAACATTTGTTATAGTGTGATCTGCGGTATATAATGTTTCAACAGTGGGACTCTCTGTGTTTGTCTTAGGATTTGGACTGGTGTGGCCTGCGGTTTATAATGAATGGACAATGAGACTCTCCCCTTTTGCTTTAGCATTTGGTCTAGTGTGATCTGCAGTATGTAATGATTCATCAGTGAGACTTTCAAGGTTGTCTTAGCATTTGGACTAGTGTGACCTGCTGTTTATAATGAATGGAAATGAGACTCTCTCCTTTTGCTTTAGAATTTGTTCTAGTGTGATCTGCGGTATGTATTGATTCATCAGTGAGACTTCCAAGGTTGTCTTAGCATTTGGACTAGTGTGACCTGCTGTTTATAATGAATGGAAATGGGACTCTATCCATTTGCTTTGGCATTTGGTCTAGTGGACCTGCGGTTTATAATGAATGGGCAATGAGACTGCCTCCATTTGCCTTAGAATTTGATCTAATGTGAAATGCGGCTGATAATGAATGGACAATTAGACTCTTCGTTTATCATAGCATTTGGTCTAGCGGCAGAAAATTAATGAACAATGGGGCTCTCTGGGTATGCCTTAGCAATTGGTTTAGTGTGACCTGCAGCTAATAATGAATGAACATTACTACTCTCTCCGTCTGCCTTACAAATTGATCTGGTTTGACCTGCAGCTGATGAGGAGTGAACAGTGATACAGTCTTCTTTTGGGTTAGCAAATTGGTTTGCTGTGGCCTGCGGCGTTTTGGGAACTTAAATATTCACAAATTGAATTCAGTTACAATTAATTGCTAGGGAACGCAGGCGTCCGGTGTTATACTGCCGCTAACCATATTCCTTTTTTGTTTTGGTCGTATAAAGCATAAGAAATATCTATCTTTGGAGGCAATTTCCAATTTTGTGTCCACAAATTTAAATGAATGACTCTTTATTTGTTTTTACTCAAAGTTATTGCATTTTGTGTATATCATTTCTATATATACATTTAGTTACTGAATACGAATGAAATACTTTCAATAGTAGAGAAAAAATGCTGTACACAGAGTAACAGGCGGATGGCGTGCCCAAAATCACTTTTCTTTTTTAGAAATACTGAACTCTTCTATTTATTAAACATTTTCGAAACGGTATTCTGCAGTATTACAATACTTTGTTCTTACAATTCCTTAAAAAAGATGCGAAGTTTTTTGTGTGAGAGTAGGCTAGAGAGCTTTCGTCATGAAGTGGAGGAAAATAAGTTTTCTTGTAGAAGCAATTTATTTTACGTGTGTATTGAATAACATACCGTACTTTTTAACATATTTTATTTGTGTTTCATTGAAGCTGTTAAAATTATAAATCTGTATGATGGTGCTGAAGTAGCTTTCCTTTGCAATAAAATTAAGAAAGTAAAATTAATTTAAACGCATTTTATTTATATATATATATATACATGGGGTATATAATAGTTATTATAATATATATATATATATATATATATATATATATATATATATATATATATAAACGTAGTATTTTCGAAGTCATAGTCGTTGACAATGAATTTTAATCTCATGGTCATCTCCTACGCGGCGAGCCTCAGCCGAAGTGTGATATATGCCGTGTTCCACTTACGGTGGAACATTTTTTTATTGTATTGTTGAAAATGTGACCATGTCCGTCGGCAATATACAATTGGGCCGACTCTATGTGACGCTCTTGGAAATGATTTTAATTGTACAAATACAGTTCTGAGATTTTTTATCGAATACAGGACTTGACAGGGTGATTTAGATTTTTATTGACCCGTTTCAATTATCCTCCGGACTCTTTACATCCGGAAGTTATATTTATTGTTTAGTATATGTTTTTAACAAACTTGACATTTCGGGCCTTTTACATCCGAATATTTTATATAATTTTATTTTTTTTTAAATGCGCCAGATAATTTATCTCTGGTGGTATTTGTTTTATTATTTTATTGCATCTTTTGAAATACTATGTAGGTTATGAGAACTGCTCACTTTTATAATTTCTTAAGAATCACCTTGTGGAGACTGCATTTATGTAACTTACCTCATTTTTACTGTGACAGCGTGGTTTATTTTCGTATTAGCTTTCAGTTTATTATATTGCTTATTTTTAGTTTTGAAGAATTTTAGATAAGGGCGCAAATAGCCAGAGTAGCTGACGCGCCCTTTTTAAACCCCACTAACTAACTCTTTTCACCCTAAGAAGAAATCTCATACGAAGAAACTAAAATGCGAAGTATGCTACTGTTCGTTACTCAAGCCGAATAAATAAATTTTTCATACCTATTACTTCGGGCACATATCTAGGGTAAAGTGTCCTAAATGTCATACAAAATCACAAAATTTGAAGTTATTTTGATGCAAAATGTACTAGGGTAAAGTAGGTAGTTATTGACCAGTATACGGTGATTGACCGCTTCCTTCCTTTTTTCAAGTATATTGTGAATAAACCACGATCATGATTTCACTTTTTGCTGCATATACCTCTAGTAACAACCCTTATTTGTGGTTAGATGTCGCTATTCATCCTACTGAGTTAGTGTCTGTTGTCTGAGAGGACTGAAATCGAATGGAAATGCAACTGAACGTAAACAAGTGGAAGTAACTAGAGTAATTGCTAAGAATCATGCACGCAATAATTTCGTTATTCTGCAAGATACATAAATTTTTGTGCTCGTTTTTACACTCATAGTGTGAGAAAAGGTATAAGGTTTCCGTCCACAGAATATTATTTTGTAAAAGTTTTTATATGACATAAAAATGCCCCGTGATCAATCACTTTAAAGTTTATGTCCGCAAACTACAGTGATTGGTCGTTTATAAATTATTTGTTAGAATGAGACCAATTTGCTCCAATTCTATAACATATTCAGTTAAATTATGGGGATTTTTACAGGACTGATACTATATTATAATGCCTAAGCCAGGTAAGGTGCATTATACACAGAAAGCTTTACGAAACGCTATAGAACCTGTCCGCAGTGGAATTGATTTAAATGAAGCTGCCAAGAAGTTTGGTGTCCTAAAAGCAACTGTAGCGTTCTGAAACAAATATCCCGTTGAAGGGAAAGTATCCTTTGGTCCTCGCCCAGTGCTGGGTGAAGCCATTTGTAATAACATCAGAGAAATGGCACACACTTTCTTCTGGTAAGGCACAAATGAGAAAAATGGAAGAAGAGGCAAGAGAAGAAAGGAAGCGAATAAGAGATGAAAGAAAAAAACAGCGAGAAGAGTTCTTAATGAGAAAGATCAAAACAAGAGAAACGAAACAGACAAGAAAAAAGTGAAAACTGTGAAAATGTGTTGTTCAATCACTAATAAGTGTGTGGTCAATAACAGTGCAGTAGACGGTCAATCACTAATAAGCGTGTGGTCAATAACTGTGCAATAGAAGGTCAATCACTGTAAAAGTGGACTTGTTGTGTTTATTTAATTTACGTTTGCATTAAAATTTTATTTTTCTTTTGTTTATTGATTTTGATTTGTTTCTGAATCTTCACTTGACCCAATGCCTTTAAAATTCTCTGAATAAATTATCACTATTTTCCGCTATTTCATTGTTTTATTATTCATTAGCCTAAGTGGTCAATCACTATACAGTTTACACTATGTTGTGCAAAAAAAAATTAGTTAGACAAGATGATGTTCTAATAATGAGGCTGTAGTTAGTTAGCCACAGTTACATAGCAAGCCTATAAAAAATAAAAATGTTGTATCATATTTGGACTGAAAATCCTAAAATGATACAGTTGTTCCGAAAAAGATAATGTAGGATATGCATGTAAGAAGAAAGGCGTTTATAAAACAGAGGAAAAACACAGCTTCAGTTTGATCTAACCAACGGGGACCAAGATGAAGAGAGTGACTTCGATGGTGATGAGGACGATGCACCTTGTCTCTACTGCAATGACTTTTACAGCCAATATAATTCAGAAGAAACATGGCTACAGTGCAAGAAATATTTCTCATGGGCACACAATGAATGTGCAGGTGTATCTAAGAGAACCAAAAGAATTTTTTGTGAACTACGTAAAAATTAACTTAAGTGTGTCATTTTATCCTAGTAACTTGGGTAAAATGACATAGTTTGTCTGTTTTCAAACACACCTTTCAATTAAACATTGTCAGTATTTTCCACTTTCTATTGATTTTAATATATGTGTTAATGTTGTAGTAGCTATCAGTTATACACAATTGACCAACACAAATTTCGTAAGAATACATATATATATTTTTTTAAGATTTCCTTTAGGTATGTCATTTTAGGCCTAATTCCCTATGAGATACAGAAATAAATGTGCGTTGCTGTATTCTAGTGTGGATTTACACTTCTTAGTTACCTTAATTTAGAATTTTGAAGGTATCTATACTCAGCTATTTATGTGTATATACTGTATGTCCGATCAGATTGTATTTTTTTTTAATAAAAGCACCACTGTGGTTACATGCCAGTTAGTTTGATTAGGCTGTAACACATCTGCTGCGTATGATGTAGTTCATACGCAGCACAGGTGAACGTCAGATCCATATTTTGGCAATATTGTGTAATTGGTTATTCATTGTGACGGCACGATTGAAAGCCGCGGTACCTGATTCTCCAGTTTAGGGATAATAATAACATTAATAATAAACGACGATGATATAGTATTAATTATAATTGTGAAAATTACTATTTAAGCGATAAAAATAATGATAATAATAATAATACTTACAAATGGCTTTTAAGGAACCAGGAGGTTCATTGCCGCCCTCACGTAAGCCCGCTGTCAGTTCCGATCCTGCACAAGATTAATCCAGTCTCTATCATTTTAGTGAGTTATTTTACGACGCTTTATCAACATCTTAGGTAATTTAGCGCCTGAATGAGATGAAGGTGATACTGCCAGTGAAATAAGTCCTGAGTCCAGAACCGAAAGTTACCCAGCATTTACTCATATTGCGTTTAGGGGAAAACCCCGGAAAAAACCTCAACTAGGTAACTTGCCCCGATCGGGAATCGAACTCGGGTCACCTATTTTCACGGCTAGATTCGCTAACCGTTACTCCACAGGTGTGGACTAGTAATAATAATAATAATAATAATAATGTTAATAATAATAATAATAATAACAATAACAATATGCTATGCATTCAGTACTATCTCGAGAACTAAACGAAATGAAATATTCCGCTGGAGGAGTTATACTCGTACATTTTATTTTTTTGCTATTTACGTCAACAACAGTAGCGCGTCATGAGATTAGAGTTATCCCGTGTGGTGATGAGAGTGACGGAGCACAGGTGACCATTGTACAGTATATAAGACAAGAATCAGTTAGGGCTGACAACAAAATATTGTGGCTGGGAATACTTCATGGCCAGAGTTGATATCAATATTTTTCTGCCAGAGATTCCTGTTTAATCCGATGAAGCTTATTGGTAGACAAAATTATTGGTGCATATATTGTAGGGTAGCTTCTTCTCGAGGTACTGCAAATCTGTCAGTACTTAAATGACATGTTACATTGCACCAGAATGGAACGGACAGCCATTATAACATATAATGGGAAAATTACCTTAGGATGTCTGAGGTAAAATACGTAGCCTACATTCCCTGGAAAAAATAATAGCATCTGAATTGATTCCAAATGAATTGAAAGAATACGGAAGAAAAGAAATAAGGAAGAAAGAAAAACTATAAGAAAGAAGGAAGTGTGAAATGAAAGAAAAGAAGGGAGAGAAAATGAATTTAATGGAAACAACGAAACGATCATGAAGAAGAAAGTAATAATAAAGTTAAAACTTGATGACAGAAACGAAAATAGGAAGAACGAGAATGAAGAAAGAATTTAAAGATCTTTATTTTATTGGGTTATTTTACGACGCTGTATCAACATCTAGGTTATTTAGCGTCTGAATGAAATGAAGGTGATAATGCCGGTGAAATGAGTCCGGGCTCCAGCACCGAAAGTTACCCAGCATTTGCTCGTACTGGGTTGAGGGAAAACCCCGGATAAAACTTCAACCAGGTAACTTACCCCGACCGGGATTCGAACCCGGGCCACCTGGTTTCGCGGCCAGACGCGCTGACCGTTACTCCACAAGTGTGAACAAGAATTTAAGGAAGAAGAAGTGAAGAGAGAATGAAAAATAAAAGAGAGATAAATAAGAGAAAGAACAAAAGTAAAGGAATGTAAGAATATAAACCGAGAAAGAAATACGCGAAAGGAGAAATGGAGGGTTCAGAACTATACTTGGCCAAGCGCCATTTACTAAAACCGTAGAAAACAAGGGTTAAAATGAAGTTATTACCATAACTCAATGGAAACATACTCGTATAGCAAGTAATATAAAGTATTAGGGCGTATCGAAAAAAAGAAATTTTTGAAAAATGAAGGTGGCTAGTGCGGCAAAGTTGCGACTTGTGGCAGAAAGACTGCAGGAGAAAGAAAATTAAATTTAATCAATATCTTGTGTCTCCGCATCAATACTGAATATTCGAATTTATAGGGCATTTTGTAAAAATTATTATAACGACAGTCTGCATACCTAAACAACTACTCCCCGTCAACCAGATCGTTTAAACGTTAGCAAAGATAGTACAAGAAGAGAAGCATCTGGCATCAGTATCTTCTTGTGGAGTGAGAGAAGAGAGACATGCTGGCAGTCAGGGTAGCGTCTGCCCAGCAGTCGTATTTGGTAAGCTGTTGTTCCTGTGATATAGTGTATCATGTCAGTGGTTTAGTGGTACATGCAATAGTTCTTATGCATCGTGTTGTCATGAGTGGAAAAAATAATTCCGTACTCGCCGTACCTACTGCTGAGAGTCCTTTGTTCGGTACACCAGGACCGATAAGAGAGTCGCAACTTCCAACCTATAAGGATGTGATAACACACTTTCTTTGGATCAGACAGTTAAAGACAAACGAACTAGATGGAAAACACCTTTCAGTAAAAGACATCGCTCATGTACTGCCGACAAACTTATCTAGGTTTGGAAAACAACAACAGCAAGCGTAGAGTAGTGGAAATGATACAATTTTATCATAGTAAATATCAGAATATTCTGAAATCGCACAAAAGAAGTGGGCCAACCTCAAGGGCGCATGAGTAGGCTTTTATTAATAAAGGTCGAAAATTGTCTGATATATGCACTTGTAAGTGCCCGGACCTCGACAGACTCTGTGAATGTGAGTTAAGTAGGAAAGATCCATCGTTAGAACTGTCCTTTCTGAAGACTAGAGAAATGAACGAAATATGATGATTGGCAATATCGACATTGTGACGACCAAGACACTATTTAAGAGTGAATATTAATTTGTCTTCTCTATGCAAATGAACTTCCACTTCCCCATCTAATGAAACATTTCGCTGGTATCATTACAGGTCCAGGAACACGTTCTGGACCTATCGGAGAAGAGTTACTCCATTGTGAGACAAAATCAGTGGCGAATTTCAAAGCTCTTGAAGTACCCTGGATCAAAAAAATTAACGTGGAACGGATCTCTGATTTTAGTACAGACCAGGAGTATCTCCTGGGGCTCTGTCAAGCCGTTCATTCTGGACATTGTCCGATAGAGCTTGAAAGGAAGAAACCAGGGCCAGTTGTTCAATCTCGATAGCTTGCAACTGCTTGTAGGATTCTCCGCTTGTATGTGAGCCGTAGGAATCCTTCACATAATTTAGTGTGCATACTGAGAAATGCCATGCTTCGGAACGAAGTCTGTCAACATTTGACACCGGAGTATACTAATAAGGGTGGGTGGAGGGATGGGGCTGGAAGTGCAGCCACCTTCTCGTAGTGAGCCCTGGGTTATTTCTGAGAGTAAATTTAAAGAAACAGGCGAAGAGCTGCACTACAAAAAAAAAAAAAAAAAAAATGAAAACAGATACAGAGCATTAGGCTCGCGAAACTTTAGAGCTGATGCGGAGACACAGGGTATTGTCGAAATACTATTTTCTTTTTTTTCTACGCTCCTTCTGCCACAAGTCGCAACTTTTCCTTTCGATACACGCTAATACAGTGTTCCGCTACCTATTTTCATTCACGGCACACCCTAGAGAGGCCTAGACTCAACACGGCACACCGAAATGTTAATTAAATTAAAATATATATGATGTGACTCTCTTAATAAAATTACGTAATGTAATCAAATTTATTATTATTATTATTGTCAAGCTCTTGCATTTATTAACAATTAATGAACTTTAATTCATTGTAGAAAATAGCTTCACATTTCTATTATCAATATTAAAGTAAATAACTCTTCTCATATTTTCAATATGATACTTGAACCTGCTTAGCTGCACACAGGTGGCTGATCCGCGGCGGAATTGTTGACAGTGCAAGCTTAATTTCTTCATCGATGGATTTGAGACTCTCGCTCTTTAATGTTTTAATTTCAGTTAACGTCGAGAAGCCCAGTTCGGACATAAATGTAGTTGAAAATGATAATAACATTAACTTTTACTACTTCGTGCATCACAATTTTCAGAGGAGATGACAAAGACTTAGCAATAATGGCTTCGTGGTGAATGAAGCAATGGTCGTTCCGTATGTTATAATACTTCACGTGCTTTAGCCACGAAAACTTTCATAGAAACGGCTCTATCTGTAAAACTCAAACGCAGTCCTCCCATGTTAATTCATTACGGACCACATATTCATTGGCTGTACGAAGTATTTCTCTACCGGGTGCTCGCTCGGGCACTTCTCTGCACAAAAAAATGCAATTACATCCCCATGAATGTACCGAATGTAGAAAAGAAGTTGTGCATGACCACTGATATCGTCGATCTGAAGTGAGAACTTCTAACTGCTCTTTATTTTTCTCCTTCATATGTCGCTGGACACGTCACTAACTCGGCGGCTAATTGTGTCACCAGAGAGAGGAATTTAATTTTAATTAATTTTATTAATTTCTTACAATAATAAGTAAAAGTTCGCGTCACACCTTTTACCTTGTGGAGGCATACCGGTTGCGGAACACTGCCCTAGTATACACATTCAAATTAAATGATACGCCAATCCTCATTAAACTATGGTTCACTTTAACCCTTGCTTTCTCCGTTTTTAATAAATGGCGCTTTGCCCACTATGACTCTGAACCCTTCAAATATGAAAAAGGACGGAAAGGAAGAAAAGCGAGAAGAAAATAATTCCGCCGAGGTTAGAAAACGTATGTTTACCATTGAAAAGTGGACCATTGTTAAGCATCATTAGTCTTCGAGTCTGAATGTCATGATGATCGCTTGGACAATAAATTCATAAAATAATGCATACAGAAGTACTGTAGGTGGTGAACTTAAATGTCTAGAGTGACAACGAATCACTCATTTTAACAGCAACACAACTTTAAAGGAATTAACCAAACATGGAAGTAGTGCTTGCTCAGTAAATCAGCGGCTTGTACTTGCTATGTTTATATAGAGTCTAAAATAACTTGCTATGCAATGAATTACGCAGTCAAATACGATATATATACTGTAGACTTGAAATTATATATTTCTTTTTCAGATGAATTATGGGTATTTCATACAACGGTGCAACGTGATAAGTTTTAAGAGAACAATTTTGTGTAATTAATTTAACGTTACGTCTCTTCTTTTGCATATACGCTGTTGTAGCAACCAATAAATCCTCTCTACCGAACGACGTTGCTCAGTTGTAACGCACTAACTCGCATTCGAGAGGTCACGTGTTCAATGCTCGTGGCCGTCCAATTTGACTGGGGATTTTCATGTCTTATCTCAGTCACAAAGACAAATGTGGGATTGGAAATTTACATACCATGATTCATGACGGCCTTAGTCACCATTATCATAATCATTAAAGAAATTGAAATCAGCTAAAACTAATAGAAATCACATACCGAAATTTTCAAAAGTAACGCGTATTTGCAATTAAAACTGAATGAGGAGGTTTTGGTCAAAACCTCAGGCACGTCAAACCCTGTATTTAGAAAGGAATATTTTTATGCAAGCAATATACTTTTGCGATTATTATTGTGCAAATTATGATGTCATTGTGAACATTTTAAAATAACATACAAGTTATTGTTTTTTATTATCATATTAAAGAATATAATTTTAATGTAATACTTAATATCTTGGTGAGCATGATGACTGTAATGAAGAAAGAGTAAAAATAGAGCATAAAATTACTAGCATAATAAATTAATTTCATGATATACGAAGACACAAGCTCAGTCTGTTCGTTCAAACTAGGAGCAACTTTGAAGCCGGAACGGGCAATTGCCCATACCATGAAGTGAAGAAGAATACTTAATATCTTTTGTACAAAAGCACTATTGATGCCGCAGGGGCTCAGACGGGGATCGAACCCGGGTTGCTACAATAGAAGGCAGGGAGACTAACAACTCCGTCACGCGCGAGGACTAAGTCTGTTTTCTTCACTGAACGAATGTTCTCGCCTCGTTTTCGAACGATAGTGTTTCTTCCATTTTAAGAAGGAACAGCTACATAGACTGGTTCTAAAATAATAATTACTCTTTGCACAAATGTGAAATTTGTAAAGTAAAATAACATTTCTACATTTCTTCACCAATTAAAGAAACAAGATTGTGAAGAAGATAAATACAAAGATATAAGTCATTCGTTATTTAGTGAAATCAAATGCTTGAGTGCGCCGTAGCTTATAGTAAGAACCTTATGGTGGGGATAAGCGGGCTATCAACTGTCATCCTCTGAGGAGTTTAGTGCTGAGAGGAATGCGGTTCCGACTAGTCTAGCGCGGTACCACAGTCTAGTATATAGAGTCGCGAAGCTCAATACGTAGTAAATATGCAAACATTATACAGTTGCTCACCACTAGGATCGCTAATATCGCCTCATTACAGGCAATGCAAAATAGTACCGTCACAGTCTATTGTTCCTAGCACCCTCAAAACTCAAGCTTCGTGCCTGTATATAGTAGACTGTGGCGGTACTGGAGTGGGAGGGGACAGTGACAGCGGCAGTCTGGAAGGAAGTACAATCATACTAAAAACATTCGCCCAATTTACGAGAGCAGTATGCCTATTAGTTTGCTAACGTATTTTTGGCGAGATAGAGATACAGCCATTCGTACTTATGTGTTCAGAGAAGGAAAATATTATAGAAAATTTTATTTATTATTTATTTATTTATTTATTATTTATTTTTTATTTATTACTTATTTATTATACAATATAATAAATAAAAAGGAAAATCATAATACAACTACAATAAATAAATGAATAGAAGAATCATACTATAAAATTTAGTAATTAGTAGAATTGAATTAAATTTGCAAAGTAATCAATTTAAATGTACTGTACTGCTGAACTCACTTGAGAAGTATAACTACTTGATTTGTATTTTAAGATATCACCAACAAATGATTTTCGCATGACATTATAGGAATCTGTTTTTCACGATACCAATCACAAATATTCTAAAATTCCAATAGAATAAAACCAAAAATTTTCCACAGCATGTTTCCTTAAAAATGACCTGTAACGGTGAAATATTTAATGAGTAATTCATATAATATTAACATAGATAACATCAGGGAGAAGACTGCATATTTTTGGACGATTAATACTTCCCACTCCGCTCGGTTCAGCTTGTCTGTAGCAACAAAAGAATCTACCTGCAACCCCCGCACCGATGGCAAGAATACCTCGGGTCCCAGCGCTAAACTCGTCGGAGGAAGACAGTACCTGCAAGTGGAAGGTGTAGCGAAGGGCGGCTTGCTTTTACGCAAATAGATACTGCTAATCCACAAAATTCCGTACTTTCTTTCCCGCAAAACGACGGGTTGCAAATGAGCAAAATATTTCAATCCTCTAAATTAATAGGTCCTTAAATAAAATTAATACATGTACAAGAACTTATCTTTAAAGCACACTATCCAGTGATTGTCCCGGTATGACGTTTGTCTACAGTACGATGAGCTGGAACCGAAATGTAATCTTTTTAACGTACTCCAGTAATGATAATTAATCACTTTGATATTTCCTCCATATTGCAAAATGATGATTATCTTGGTCACGTCTGTATTTTTTTTTTTGTTACAACGCACTGTGTTGAAAGAAAGATACGTTACACTCTGCTTTAACATTTCCGTAAATTCATAGATAGAAGAATGAGGTTTGTAAAATTGTTATTTCAAATGACGATGGAACGATTCCGCCTCCTTTGTTGTTTTGATTTCATCTGTTGGTACACTGGCCCACAATTTAAGAGAGAATTTGGTATCTTCACTTACATAGTTTTCAAGTACATAGCATGGATGAATATTTAATAAGATGCGAAACTTAGGTACTGAGTTTCCCGAAACACATACTAGAGGCGCTGTTGTAGAAATTGATCTTGCTACCACCTATTGGGAGGAGGGGCGTTATTACATCTAGCAGCGCACCAAGTAGCGAAAAGAGTAACTAATTACTCCCTGCATTTAGCAGCGCACCAAGTAGCGAAAAGAGTAACTAATTACTCCCTGCATTTAGCAGCGCACCTGTTAAACTGTGCAGAAAGTATTCCCTCCCACCCTCATGGATATTCAACACTAACCCAATTTAAAATAAAACATTTGAATCGGTCAAAATATGAAGTTTTGGGTTATGCAACAATTTGAACAACTGATGTCATGCGCATCAAAGAGTGGAAGAGGAAACTAAGACTTTAAAATATTCTTTTGTCTTCTGTAACATAAAAATATAATATTTTTGTTATTAGTGGAATGTTTTTGCTTCTCCTGAAAAGTTTCTTCAAAAGGAAGATAAAAGAGACGATCTATTTTACACTACCCAATTAAAATATAACCAGACAGAGACAAAAAAAAAGCAAAAGGTTACATAATTGGGATTGTATTCTTTGGGTATTTATTGTACAGCGCAATGGAAAAGTCTGCAAGAACTACTTAGATAGTTCAATTTATTATATTAATATTACTTTACAATACATTCAACAACACTATTTTTACAACGCCGATAAACATCAGTGTTTAACACACACTGCTTATGCACACGTAGTGTCACTTTATGTTCACTTACTAGCAAGTTTCTGTCTGCCATCTTGTCTCTTAGAGCAATATCTCGAACGGATAAATAGAGAACTCTGGGTAATGTACCCAACACGTAGTTCTAATGTTCACCACCTACGACGTTGGGCGCTAATCATCTTATTTCAGCCCCCCGCCGCCAGATGGTGCTGACCGTAGTTTCGCATCATTTTTATCCATGTACATAGTCTAGAAATCTCAACTGATTTTGATTAGGAGCAATGATATGGAACTCAACAAACGTATCCCTACTGTGCATGAAGGTACATATTTTAAACCAAAATATATTTCAGAAACTTTCCTACTTCGGAATTAGGATTGCTATATTCAGAGCGAAGTCCCAGGTCGAGTATCTTCCTAAACCACGTCTGGCCTAAATGAAAACTGCAGCCTTTAATGGTTATGTTAGGAAACACTTTTTTGGCTGCATTATGAGCAGCAACTTCAAAATCTAAAATTATGGTTTCAGGATTAAAATCATCACTACACAAATTACGAATATGTTTCCACATGCATTTGTAAGCTGATATAGTTTTCGTTAACAGTAAACAAAAAGCGACTTGGACGTACCCCAATGTAGTATATGTACAGGGACATCATTTTACTTTTGCTAACATTTTTAATATTAACCTGGCTATACCTTTAGAGAACCGGAAACACCGTTTGCTACCCCCTCCCACGACTGGAGTTCGATGATACTGGCGTAATATACAAACAAATCACTTTACTAGGTATAGGAGGAAAGAAAAGTAGTTCATCCATTTACGTCAACTAGTAAATACCGCGATATTCAGTTCGATAATTTTCATTAGGTTTTCGTTTAATCAAAATGCAGTACTGTATTAACAATAAGTGTTTTTACTCACGAACTGACTTATCCATGCGAACGTATTCATTATGCATTGTATATTATACTGTCTACAGCACATTAGCGTACAATATAGAGAATGAAGTTAAATTGAAAAATAATCATAATATGGATATTTAAACACATATTTGAAAATGGTGGCCGTTCATTTCGATACAGGCTTCAGTTCTAATGTGCATATTATCGCACTATAGACTATTGTACCTAATTCCAATTGCCAGTTTCGTTCTTCGTACTAGTAACTCATGTTGAAATAATTCTGTACCTACTCTATAAAAGAGTACCTAACGTACTGTAAATTCAATCTTCACTTCTGCCCGACCTGCACAGATAAAATTACTCAGACATGCTATCTACTGTCCGTCCAAGTGGTTATGTCGTAGGGTCGTAGAAAGGGAGAAAATCACGTGACAGTTAATTACTTAACGAGATACTTTTATTTAAGTTATTTTAAACAGTTGTATAATATTACGTAAACGTCCAATTCCTAACAGAAATTAATGTTTTCAGAAAAAGCTAAGACAGCCCAGCTTTTACAGAGGGGCGAGCAGAAGCAGGTGGGGGAAATCGGGATGCGACGTAGGCAAACGGACAGTACCTGTGCGAAAATATGATTCAATATTGAAAGCTCTTTCGTCACTGGAAAACGCGAACATATTTCTGGAAAGTACTATACTCACTAACTCAGTGCTGTTTACTATATGCGGCCTTGGTTCTGTGTAGATGACAGTTGGAACTTCATTAGTAGACGGGGTGGGAGTGAAGTACATTCAAAAACTCAGGTACAATAAAAATTGAGGTAAAAATAAAATGATGTCCCTGTATAAACCTGATGAAAGTGTTCTGGTGAAACGTAAAATGTTCTATCCGCTAATAGGCCTATATTATGCGCATTACTACACAGAAACTGCAAATTTCGTCCACAAGTAAAAATTACTGCCTTATTTTGCATGTCTACAAAACAGAACATTCCGCCTCGATTTGTTAAAATATTTAAACTGTTTAACTGTTCTAATGCCTCGTTTACATTGCGAGAGTGAGTGGGCATCTGTTTCCTCGGGGCTCTGTACAATGCTAATCGAAGTTTGACTGTCTTCATTCTCTGAATATTAAAAGTATCCTGACCTCGATAATTCTGTTGGTACTATTTTACTGGTTGTAAAGTAATTCCTTCACACGCTCTCCTTTTACAATTTGTCCGCAAAATTGTGATTCAATAGCCCTAGCGTTTTTATTTTCATGCTCATGCATGTCTCTTATACAGGGACATCATTTTATTTTTACTTCAGTTGTTATTCTACCTGAGTTTTTTTAATGTACTTCACTCCCACCCGTTCTACTAATGAAGTTCAACCGTCCTCCACACAGATCCAAGACCGCATATACAGTCATAGTAGCCTTACGGTCATAGTAAACAGTACGTTTCAAAAATATGTTCGCGTTTTCCAGTGACGAAAGAGCTTTCAATATTGAATCATTTTCGCACAGGTACTGTCGTCCATTTGCTTACGTTGTATCCTGGTTTCCCCCACCTGCTTTTATTCGCCAACTAGTGGCTGGGTTGTCGTCTTAGCTCTTTTGTGAGAACATTAATTTCTGTTAGGAATTTGACGTCTACGTAATATTATACAACTGTTTAAAACAAATTAAATAAAAGGGCCTCGTTAAGTAATTAACTGTCACGTGATTTTCTCCCTTTCTACGACCCTACAACATAACCACTTAGACGGACAGCACATAGTATGTCTGAGTAATTTTATCTTTTCGGATCGGGCAGAAGTGAAGATTGAATTTACAGTACGTTAGGTACTCTTTTATAGAGTAGGTACAGAATTATTTCAACATGAGTTACTAGTTACGAAGGACGAAACTGGTAATTGGGATTAGGTACAGTAGTCTATAGTGCGATAATATGCACATTAGAACTGAAGCCTGTATCGAAATGAACGGCCACCATTTTGACAAATGTGTTTAAATATTCATATTATGATTATTTTTCAATTTAACTTTATTCTCTATATTGTACGCTAATGTGCTGCAGACAGTATAATATACATTGCATAATGAATACGTCCACATGGACAGCTCAGTTCATGAGTAAAAAACACTCATTGTTAATACTGTATTTTGATTAAACAAAAACCTAATGAAAATTATCAAACTCAAAAGCGCAACATTTTCTAGTTTACGTAAATGGATGAACTACTTTTCTTCCCTCCTATACCTAGTAAAGTGATTTGTTTGTATATTACGCCAGTATCATCGAACTCCAGTCGTGGAAGGGGGTTGCAAACGGCGTTGATACAAATGTATAGCCAGGTTAATATTAAAAATGTTAGTAAAAATAAAATGATGTCCATGTACTATTTCACTAACGTCTGCATTAGTCTATAAAATTGCGGTACATTTCTTTTCCGTGCATCTCCACGAAATATTTTCCGTACTCATTTTACGATGTTTTCTATATTTGAAATTGTCCTTAACAATGCATTCCACGCCACGATTTGTGACCGTCATTAAAATGACATTTCACTTTAAATTCACTTCCTATCACAGCCAGCACTTCCTTTCATTTTTGCTTATGAAGACATCGAACCCCCGCCCCTGTTCAGAGTCATCTACACCGAACATCAGCTCTATCTTCACCAGTACAGAATGGGTTAGAATAAATTTGCTATTACGCTATCAGATTAATTGCGCGGAATTGTAAATGTTGTTTGTGTGGTATCGAAACAAAATTGTTTACTATAATTTTCGGTTATTTTGCGCATTAGCTATCCAGCCGTAGCGTAGGAGGGAAGCTTCCCAGTTCACTAATTTTCCCTTACGCGCAGGTAGGTTTCACGAGATACCGAATGGCCTGTACCAAATACTTAATCCAGCATTATAACTCATGAATTAAGATACTCCTTAATATAGTGCATACAATTTATCTCTCCACGTTCGCATGTCGGAAACTGCGCTGTGCAGTGTTGTTTCACCTCTACTTTCGCGAACGTAGAAAGATGCACTATAGGCTATAATTTATGGTGTTTCTAGTCTGTTTGGAAATGGAACAAAATAAACCCAGACAAAAGTTACACAAGCCACTAAAAATAGTGACCTGGAATGCCAATGGAGTGACTAGGGATAAAAATGTACTTGACGACTTTTTACATCAGCATGATATAGATGTGTTTTTAATCACAGAAACTCAATTAACACATAATAAGAGACTCAGCGTTAAAAATTATACAGTGTATCGCTCTGATGGAAGTAATGGCCCTTTTGGTGGAACAGCTATCTTAATTAAAAATTGTATTAGACACTACAGAATACAATCACCCCAGCTTACACACATATCTATAACTTTAATTGAAATTCAGTACAATAACGAAACCATTTTAATTGGATCGATGTATTGCTGTCCAAATAAGCCTTTCTTAGTTTCAGAACTTGATGCAATATCCTGTATATCAAATAATTTTATAATTGGCGGTGACTTCAACGCTAAGAACATTGAGTGGAATTCACGCGTAACAACAACCAGAGGTCGCATACTCTCAAAACATGCTGACAAGCACGGCTATCAAATCTTAGCTCCTAACAAACCTACTTTCTACCCTCAAAATGCAAATCATAAACCAGATGTACTTGATGGATTTCTTTTCAGATGTAATACTGTACCCCTGTTTATAGACACTTTACAAGAACTGTCCTCTGATCATAACCCTGTTGTTTTAATCATTGAAAGAGCAACTACTGAGAGGCTATTTCCTCAAGCTTTCTTAAGCAGCATGGATTGGTCGTCCTATCGGGGATATATTTCACAATCAATTTCTGCTAATCCATTGATAACAACAAAAGAAGACATTGATGAAGGAATTAAAATCTTTGAAAATGCTTTGAAAGCAGCAAAATATGCTTCACTAGAGAAAGAACCAATACAAAGTTATCTCCATCAAAACTCGAATTTACGTCTACTAAGAATGGCTAAACAGAGAGCTCGTAAGCGCTGGCAAAAAACTAGATCACAAATTGACAAAAACGTATATAACATTATGAAAAATAGAGTGCACAAAATGGCACTAGAAATCAAAGTTTCGAAATTTGAAAAAGATGTTGCTGATGCAGGACAGTCAAATAAAATTTGGACAATCACCAAACGGTTAACCAAACATGATTCCTACTCTAAAAATCAACCTTTACATGGCAATGATGGCCCAGTTTATAAGTCTTGTGAAAAAGCTGAACTGATAGCCGATTGTTTTGAGAACCAATTTAAACCTGCTAATGAATGTGACAGCTTAGTTGAACATTATCGCCATGTCAAGGAAACTGTCAGCACATTCCTACTATGTCCCGTATCCCAGTACATTTGTTTAACGAGCCCGTCAGAAGTCAAAACCATTATTAAACGCCTTAAACCTAAAAAGGCACCAGGTCCTGATAAAATTAACAACATGGAACTTAAAAACTTACCTAGAAAGGCACTTATGTATATTACCAAGCATTTCAATCAGTGTATAGCTCATCGATATTTTCCAGATGCTTGGAAACTTGCATATATTACTGCCATTCCCAAACAAAAGAAAAATCCAAAGGTTCCAGCAAATCGCAGACCAATAAGTTTGATTAATGCTCTTGGCAAAGTATTTGAACGAATTCTTATGACCAGACTTCTACACAGTGCACCAAACCTTATTCCACCCTATCAGGCTGCATATCAACAAGGTCTCTCCACAACACACCAACTGCTGCGTCTTGTTGAACAAACAACTATCGGTTTCAACAACAGAGCTACTACCGTAGCAATATTTCTCGATGTCAAAAGTGCATTTGACTCTGTGTGGCATACTGGTATAATTTATAAATTAATCCAATCAGAGGTTCCTGATGCACTGATTCATATTATTGCTGATTTTCTTCGGAACAGACGTTTCTGTGTTAAGGAAGACGGCTGTTTATCAAGACAAAAGAAAATTCAAGGAGGAGTTCCGCAAGGCTCAGTATTGGGCCCTTACTTATATTGTGCATATACTTCAGATCTTCCAGAAACTGACGTCACCAGGTTAGCCTTATATGCAGATGATACACTAGCATACACTACACATCGTAATGCCGATCTAGCCATTGGTCGACTTCAACGGCATGTCCACCTTATAGAAGAATGGTTCCAACATTGGCGCTTAACTGTAAATACAATGAAGAGTCAAGTCATAGCCTTCAGTAGAACTCGAAGTGTACCACAAACTAAACTCACACTGTATGGTATTGCCCTTGAATTTCAGGATTCTGTTAAGTATCTTGGAATCCATTTGGATAGTCGTCTGTTATGGCATACCAACATTGCAAATACACGAGCAAAAACAATAGCAAGAATGGTACAACTGTATCCCCTTTTAAAAACACGTGCATTGTCAACATCTAAAAAAGTGACAATTTATAAATTGCTGATTAGATCAGTGCTTTTGTATGGTTCTACAGTATGGGGATACGCACCTAAGACAACATTAGATCCCATTCGAGTTGTACAAAATAAAGTATTACGTGTAATTCATAACAGCGGGTGGTACACAAGAAACGAAGAGATACATCAAGATCTAAAAGTGGAAAGTATCCCAGTTATCATTAGAAGATTCGCTGAAACATTTTATAAACAGGCACATTCCCACCAAAATGTTTATGTATCAAAACTAGGAACTTATAACCCTCAGTACTACACAAGACATCGTACACCTTTGTTCCTCCTCTCATAGTTATCTGTCAAATTTGTTTTCACGCTGTTCATCCTGGTTATGACGGGAGTGCAGCATCATAAATGAACTACCTCTCAGCAATAAGTAAAAGTAATTAGGAACAGTCGGGAGATCACCCAAGATTTCGATACTGTATCCAAAAGTTGACGAATTTAAAAATATATATATATATATATATATATATATATATATATATATATATATATATATAGGCTATTTACCACTCACAAATAGTTTGAAAACTTAGATAAGAGATGGAGGTGGCATTAGTCACACAGGGCGATTAATAAAGGTGCTGCCATGAATAGCAGACACGTAAAATATTTTCTTGATCATCTTGTCGAGCTGATTCCAAGGAAATTCCATGAATTCCTCACAAAGGTCTGCATCGGACGTTTTCGCTCGAGCGCCAAGTAGTTCATAGCATAATCCGAAAGGTAGCGCACATGCATGATGGGTAAGATTGTCACTAGCGATAAATACTCGAACGGTATAAGCAGAGCGTTAGACATTCGTTTTTGTTACAGTGATGAACTGTGTAGTAACATTATAGATGTTTATTATTTCAAAACTTTTCAGTGTTTAACTAACCTCTCCATAGTACAACTACAAAACTTGCTTTAAAAAGTGTAATATTAGTGTTGTAGGTAAATGGTTTTTTATTTTTATTATTTTTTTTTCCACACAGGAGTGATTTTGTTTTTGCCACATCTGATAGATGTTATTGGATGTAAATTATAAACGGAGAACACAATCACGATAATGCAAGAGCTGTATCAAGTTTTCTAGTAATATTGATAATAATATTAATAATAATAATAATAATAATTATCTCTAATAATTAGTGTATCAATCTTTGCGTCTGTAACAGTTGCGCAGCATGATTATTCGTTTTATTATATTTTCTGTGACGTTATCTCTGTACTAATATTGTTATTAATCTACTGCTATATCAATAATATTTTGTAAAACGTTTCTACATTGTCGCAGTATATAGACGGAACACTGTGTATAGACCTATCATATTATATATATGTGGTAAATCAAATATCGAATAATTATTAATTAGCAATAATAACTGTATATCGAAGTTTTTCATACTAATATATTTATAACTTCATGTTACTGTTTTGGTACGTTCCATAGACTGTTCCATTAAACGTTTGTCATAAACGGAGAAAATAAAGCCTTATTTTTATCGTGTGAGCAAAACATTTGTGTACGGTATCTTATCTGTCACCTTCCAAACAAGATAAGACATGCCGGTGAGATGACCTTGTACTGTGCTTCTATTTATTACGAGCGTATCACGACCGATCGTATCTCACTCGAGGGTGCGACACTCGATCGAGTTCAAGCGAGCGATTTAACTCCAACGCAGCACTCTGGTTCCTCGTATTGCCAATAGTTAACTGTATAGAAACTTTGAAATCCCTAACAGAAAGTGTGCTGTTGTGTAAAATTAATGCAGTTTATGATACCGCTGCATCTACTGCTACTATCGTTTATTATAATAAAAATTGATGTAACAACTGCGGTATCGATATGTATGCATAATTATGACAGAAATACGACATTACTACTACTATATTACTACTATTAACACAATCATCACTGACTTTGCCACTTTTCAAGTTAACTTTATTATTGGAATTCAGTGTTTCAGGTTTTAATAATACCACTATTGATGAGTATTAAATGCTATTATTGTTATTGATATTACTACTACTACTACTACTACTACTACTACTACTACTACTACTACTGCTACTACTACTACTTCTACTACTACTACTACTACTACTACTACTACTACTACTACTACTACTACTACTACTACTACTACTACATGGTTTTACGATCCTTTATACAAACATTGGTATCTTTTAGAAAATCAGCTCATCCTACTCTTTCCTTAGCTTACTAACCTCATATTTGGATCTTCAATTATTAAAGATCATCTTCTACGATCCAGAATTATTTACGTGATGTTTTGCATTCGTTCTGGTTATGGTTCTCTTCTAGTAACTTATTCTTCTCATTAATCTCATTTTTATTGAGGTGACGTTTCTAGATCGAAGCTCAGACACTCAACCATGAGGGTCAAATATACTTTTTTCAGGTTTACCTTATCTTAGTTGAGATGTTCTGATTTCAAAGCTATAATTATATCTCATCACGTTGGATTTATTGGTAACATTTGAGCCGTTCAGAGCAGAAGTAGTGTAAGTCAATTTTGACGTACACCACTTTTGCTCTGAACGGCTCAAATAAATAATATACAAAATACAATTCCTACTTTCTCTTTGTTTTTTTTTCTCTCTCTAAATTTCTCTGTTTTTCATATATACATTTACAGGCAAAATATATATTCATGTCATTTAAATTTGTATAATAACGACCGATTCATTAGCCTAGTTTATATGAGCCGTTCAGAGCAAAAGTGGTGTAAGTCAAAATTCACTTACACCACTTCTGCTCTGAACGGCTCATTTGAAGATAATTAAAAAACTAAGGATTTTTTTTTGGGGGGGGGGGGAGACGATTTTATAGCTTACGAAAACTTTAGGCTCTGTAATATTATTAAAGATTGAACAACTATTAAGGAGTTAGGTACAGTTTACAGCAGTAACATTTTGGAAATATTCAACAATTTGTTTCTCTATTACTGTATCTTGTACAATAATGAAAATTAGTATGTATAAAACACTGGCCTATGTAAAAAAAAATATTTTTACGATTAAAAAAATATTTACATTTTCTTTTTTTAAAATTCAGTTTTTCGCGAGTGTTTCGCGAGTTAAATGTGTAATTGTATGATATTTTTTTTATGTGAACCATGTTTTAAACTATGTTTATTTGGTTTTTAGGTTTTTCGCGATTTCGCGAGTCACGAATTTTGACTGTATCTATTTATGTGCGGGCCGATACTAGATTTTAGCATCAACTATGCACAAAACGTAAAATGTCATGGCAGTAATATACTTTATCAGTTGCCCAAGCGGTGATTTTAATTAAAATGTGGTGACAAAATTACTCCCTACATGTTTACATTCGCCATCTATGAGACCTATAGGGAATCTTATTGGTACATTAATTTGTCATGTATGAGATCTATAGGGAACCTTATCGATAAATTCATTCTCCAGCTATAGAGAACCTTAACGATGCATTCCTGTGGTGCAGACTCACAGAACACACCTGCTTAGTTCTCGTTTAGTGAGTGCCGTGGAGAGCGTGGATTTGACGATAAGTCAAAGGGAAATGATTTAATCGTGAAGGTTCGTTACTAGCTTCTGCATCATAAGGACCTTCATAATGGACTTTGAAGATGATTTTGTACCACAAATGTAAGTCTGTATTAAATTAAATATTTGGGTAATTCGGTAGGAAACGGTAGAAGATGTCGCGGACTTTGGTGACGTCAAAGTATAAGACGTAAATAATACATGTGACTGAGTCAGTATGATTACATTTTCGTAAAGGATAACAATATTATTGTTATGTTATGATACTAAGTTCATTGACAAGTATTTTTGCTTATCTTAAGTAAATTGTCATCCATTTCCAACCTTTCATGCATAATATTAGTACAGTGTAGTCGTGTAGTGCGTTAACTACTATTTCATAAGTAAGAATGGTAAGATTATGAAGACATGCATGAATGAAACCAATACTTTGTTTGATTGTTATGTGTCCAATATCAAACCATTAATAATAATAATAATAATAATAATAATAATAATAATAATGTTGATAATGATAATAATGATGATGATAATGATAATAATAATTAATAATAATAATATTACTGATAATGATAATAATGATGATGATGATAATGATAATAATAATAATAATTAATAATAATAATAATAATATTATTATTATTATTATTATTATTATTATTATTATTATTATTATAGATTATCCAACGCCCACTGAACGAATATTTCACTTTCATGACTGTCAATGTTGCACTATAATCGTAGAGTATATGCAAGGTAGGCTATAACAAACACCTAAACTAACCAAACCTAACCTGTCAAAGAAGCAACAAGTTATACTAAATATGTGTAAAATTGGCCTATGTCTCTATAGTGGGCGGGACATAAGTAATATTGACCAATAATAATAATAATAATAATAATAATAATAATAATAATAATAATAATAATTATAATTATAATTATAATTATAATTATAATTATAATTATAATTATAATTTATTTTAACTGGCACAGTTAAGACCATTCGGCCTTCTCTTCCACTCAACCAGTATGATAGAAAATTACTACATTGCTATGAATATAACATAATTAATACAATACAATACAATACAATATATAATTAATATAATACAATGACAATTCTTTTATCTTCATAACAATAAAATAATTATGTAATAATAATAACAATAATAATAATAATAATAATAATAGTAGTAATAATAATAATAATAATAATAATAATAATAATAATAATAATAATAGTCATACCTAATTTAAATTAAATTATTAAACTCGATCACAATTATAACTTCAATTTGACTGCGCCCGTAAGAAATCGTTTAGCCTTTTTTTGAAAGTGGTTATTGTCTGGCAGCTCCTATTCGTCGAAAGTAAAATTTTCTTACACCATGAACACACAAGGACATAAGGAATCATTTGTTTCAATCGTTTCTATGAGAGTTATGTTGAAAGTTTCCGTTTTGGACCACAGTTATTTTGTTTTTCTTGTTTTCATGGGGTGGAAGTGCTTATTGATGTACAAATTTAATTGTGTTGTCATTATTGTATAATAATTCTGTTCGTTGAACCTTAAAACCATGTAATTTTTGTTGCTTCAGTAATTCTTGATGCTGAATTCGTATTCGCTACACTACTACCACCACTAACTTTACAAACAACGTTTTTAAGCATATTGTAACGTCGCCAGAACTGGATGATTACTTAAAAATTCCGTAGCCGAACCTGAGCAATAAAACAGATTCTGTGCAAAATGTGCATCCTCGACATTAGGATACGTTTCAACCGTGTTTAATTTTTCGTTTACATTATTGAATTACTATTGCTCATCACCAGTGCAACTTAAGAAAAGTACAACTCTCGCACGTTACAATTATTTTCCTATTAAAATTATTGTTATGCATTTAAGAAGTTAATACAGGATTTTTTATTTTAAATTATATGCTTTGTTTAAAAGCATATAAATAAATATATGCATATATATACATATATATATGCATGCATGTATGCCCTATACCTACTTCCAGTTATTCACTTAAAAAGTATTAGCAGATTTAGAGTGGTTTAAGGATATTTGGAAGAGTAGGCTTGGTGTACCTTACGATTGAGACGCATTTTGTAGCCTTGTTTACTATCTTCTGTAACTGCTCACATCCCTTTGGGTAAGTTGCAGAGGAAAATGTTAAAATGTTATTCTTCGGATTCCATTTTTTTTTTGAGGACGTGACGCATTTCTTTTCTCGCTTTTCCCTACAATAATGACGGGATGTAAGGTAATATGATGTACTATACGTGACGCCTAATCTTGTCTCCCTTTTCCCTACAATAATTACAGCATGTCAGGTAATATGATGTGCTGTACGTGAAGCCTTAGTCTTGTCTCGCTTTTTCCTACAATAATTACGGCGTGTCGAGTAATATGATGTACTATACGTGACGCCTAATCTTGTCTCCCTTTTCCCGACAATAATTACGGCATGTCGGGTAATATGATGTACTGTGCGTGACACCTAAGTGTTGTCTATCTTTTCCTTACAATAATTACGGCATGTAAGGTAATAATGATGTACAGTACGTGACGCCTAAGTATTATCTCGCTTTTTCCTACAATAATTTCGGCACGTCAGGTACTGTAATATGATGTGCTGTACGTGACGCCTATGTCTTGTCTCGCTTTTCCCTACAATAATTACGGCACGTCAGGTACTGTAATATGATGTACTGTACGTGACCCCTAAGTATTATCTCCTTTTTCCTACAATAATATGATGTATTGTGCGTGACGGCAAAGTCTTGTCTCGTTCTTGTCACTAATACTGCGTGTGTTGTAATATGGTATACTGTACTTGATATCTAAGTATTGCTTGGCTCTTCCCTTCAATATTGCACGTGCTGTAATATAATATACTTAACCTGACGTCTAAGTCTTCCTTCACTCTTACACGTGCCGTAATACGATGTATTGTACGTGACGCTCAAGTTTTTCCTCGCTTTTCTCTCCAGTACAGCACGTGCGGTAATGTGATAAATGTAACGCTTAAGTTTTGCTTCGCTTTTCTATCCATCTTGCAGTAATGTGATAAACATGTTTTTCACTTTAACACAGCCTCAGAAAAGACGAATAGACAAGTGACGTATTTTCTTTCAGATATGGGTAGGTAGCTATGCATCGGAAGCCTAATAATAAAATTCACTAGCAAGGTGGCCGTGGTATTTACAGTGTTACTAAGTTTGCAGATGTAGAGAAAGAACAAGGCTTTGAAATCCGCTTTGAGAGAGAAACAGAACGAGCTGTATGGCGTTGACTGGTGTCATTAGATCAGATAATTGTAGTAAAAGAAAGGAGAGCCATCGCAAAGATGGTAGGTAGCCGATTTTCTGCTAACAAGATTAATGTAGACGACATGGACAGAAGTATCATGCGAAGAAAATTCGAGAAATATTACGAACTTCGTTAAGAATTTCAAACTTTGTGTAAACTGAATTTCGAGAACTTGTGAAGGCTATAGAATTTACATTTAAAAAAAGTAAAAATACCGGAAGTTTATATTATAATGAGCGCCCCCGCACAGTAGCCCACCGGACGTTGTACCTTGAAACACTGAAAAAAAAAAATGAACACGGGGACTTATTGTACGTTTACGTAGTTGAAACGTGGATTCATACCCTCTATACAGTATCTAAATGTTGACAAATCGATAACAATTCCATGAGTATACAGAAATAATAGTCCTAGACAGTGCCTAATAATGATTCATGCAGGAGCTGAAGTGGATTTATTCCAGGTGCGTGTAAAGTTATGTTACTGTGCTTATTCTCAATGTTATTTCATGAACTATTACGTAGGGTACGACTAGGATACCGTGAGAACTACTGATGCGCCTGTTACTTGCTCGGAGCCGAGCATTATTATTATTATTATTATTATTATTATTATTATTATTATTATTATTATCATTATTATTATTATTATTATTATTATTATTATTATTATTATTTACTCACTAGGAATGCCGCTGCTATTATACACATTATTGATCCATACTTATAAAATACGAAGTTGACTAAGAAGGAAGTAGGCTAACAAGCAAACGTTCTAATGGAGGCAGATAAAAAAGTTAATTTTTTTTCTTCCACCACGTTAATAATGTCAGAAGAAGTGCTTATACAAATTTTGGCCATTCGACCGCAATTACGAGGCCGTCCAGAAAGTGTTTTTCCCTGGGGCCGTGTATAGAAAAAAGCACAATTGCATAGAAATATTTATTGAAACAGATACAGCAATTGTTGCGCTATTTGTCAACATATCCCTCACTGGAATTGAGACATTTGCCATACCATAGGATTAACTTTTGTGTCGTAGAAGTCAGCCGCCTCAGATCGGAACCAGTGTTTGACTGCGTCTGCACATCTCTCTGTCGATCCCATGATATGAGAAATGTCTCAGTTCCGATGGAAAATATGTTGAAAAATAGCTCAACAATTGCTGTGTCCGTTCCAATAAATTTGTTCAATGAAATCGTGTTTTTTTTCCTGTTAGCGGCCCCTGACGAACTTGTTTTTTTATGGTCCTCGTAATTGCGGTCGAGTGGCCAAAATTTGTATAAGCACTTCTTTTGACATTATTAACATGGTGGAAGAAAAAAATTTAACTTTTTTACCTGCCCCCATCAGAACGTTTGCTTGTAAGACTTATTATTTTAAACAGTAATATACGTCTCGCAAAGCAAGACTACAGCCGTGCCCAACATGTTTGAAATATTTAATTCCAGGACACTGTGGAATACCTGAAAGTCTATTTGTAATATTAATTTATTAATTTAAATATGTATATGAAAAAGGAAATGAACTTATTTAAAAGTTTTTCCTTCCTTTCTTACATAAGGTAAATAGTTAAATGAAATGAACAACGTAGCGTGTGAAAATTATTTCGAATAAATTAATTATACATACAGTATTATTTCTACTTTTCGTTGCGATTATTTCAAGTCCGAACAGCCTCCATGCTAAACGAATTAGCCACTACCTCAGTGAAGACGACTCTAATTGCTTCAGATATTGTGATTAGGATCCTTTCTCATAAAAGCATTTGTTATACTTGAGTGAACCAAACCAATATCTGTATAGTTTAACATGCATGTTATTTTTAAATGTAGATTTCAGTAAATATGAAGGTCAATCCCCAATATTATTGTTGATTACTATACCTACATATTTTGTATTCTTTCTATATTTGTAAAAGGTCAGTTCTACTTATTTACTTAATATAGATTCTTAGTAATGCTAAACGTTTTCGCTTTTCTATATTCGTCATATCATTCCTTCTTTATTTCATTCTTTAATTGTTTGAGAACATTAAAGGATTATCTGATTAGTGTAATATGCTACTAGACAGCGATGTGTGCAATGGAGAGGGAAAAGAACTGGCCACCCTACTCCATTATTTCCTGACTTTGTTGCGTCATAAATGATGCCTTATTGGCGTCACGTTTGAGTTATAAGGTTCAAACCTGTGTTCGGACAGTTGACTAAACATTAATTGAAGGGATTACTCATTCGTGCCTAGAGTAGTGCAAGATTATGTTTTTCTTTAATAATTTGGAATGGTGTAGCGCTTATTGCAGCACGTTTTTGTAGTTTCGAGTTATGCAAAAAGTGAAAATAAGTATCCAACAAGTCATTTTGAACATTTCGCAAGAAGAGATTAATCTAGTAGGCCTACTTCAGAACAATCTTCGGAAATATAGGGTGCGGCAGTGGGATATAACGGTTTTTATAGCCCTGTTGTGGGACACTCAGGACGAATTAAAATAAAACGCATATACTGGAAGTAATCTAGTGCAATGCACTTTATTAATGTCTGATTACTTTTTAAAAACTATATTTCGTAAGTAGTCTCCACGGCAACGAAAATATTCCTGTAATCTGCTATGAAAGTTCTGCGTAACTCTCACCAACAGAACAGGTTCGATGGCACTAATTTCTTTCCTTTTGTTTTGTTTCAGCTGGATGATGGTGCGAGACTTGTTGCGATACACCCAACTTTTGAGATGACCCCATAGGAAGTAATCAACTGCAGCCAGGTCAGGAGATCTTGACGGACAGGCAGTGTCTACAAATCGTGAAATTTTTCGTCCTGGAAACATGTTTCGCATGCAGTTCATTCAACCATGAGCAGTGTGCGCTGATTACTTCCTATGGGGTTATCTCAAAAGTAGGGTGTATCGCAACAGGCCTCACACCATCATCCAGCTGAAACAAAACATAAGGAACGAAATTAATGCCATCGAACCTGTTTTGTTGGGGCGAGTTATGCAGAACTTTCATAACAAATTGCAGGAATATTTTCGTTGCCGTTGCCGTTGCAAATGTAGTTTTTAAAAAGTAATCAAACATTAATAAATTGCATTATGTATTTTCTTTTAATTCGTCCTGAGTGTCCCACAACAGGGCTATGAAAACCGTCATATCCCACTGCCGCACTCTATATAAAGAATGTATTGAAGCAGAACAAAAACACTTTGAACGTCTCTTATGACACAGGGAAGATTCACTTGTATTCACTTTCAAGTAATTTATAAATATTTTCCTTGATAAAGAGGTTTTAGGAGCTAGAGCTGCTGCCGTAGAAAGGGCAGCTAATTTCGCGGTAAATGTGTGAGGTGTATTTAACGGAAAATGTCTCTGAGCTTGTGGTATGAAGGAGGCGTCATACATGTAGGATCTTGTAGATATTTATAATCAAAATGTAAGACTTGATCTGTACCTATATTAATGTACGTTTAAGGGAAGGACCTACAGGAATGATCAAATACTATCAAAATTAACATTTTTTTTTTTATTTTTAACCTTAAAATACTTCATAGTATTGACTTCATTTGAGCGAAATTTCAAGTTTTTTTGAAAAAAAATAATTGCTTTTATGCTATTTTTAAATAGCCGCTACGCTCCAATCCCTTTACTCCGTGCTCAAACTTCTCTGTTGAATATCCGGGGTTTGTTTATTTTACATTTTTCAACATTTAATAAGTAATATCTCAGGCAATAACAGAGATAATTGAATAAAATTTTCAGGGCATGTTCTCACAATATACAAGAATGATTCTGTAAGAGGAAATTGTCAAGTGTAAATTAAATAATAAGTTAAAAATAGACGTGCAATATTTCTTTCTGTTCATAAAAATATAAAATAAAATTAAAAATATAAAAATTAAAATTTCTAAAAATCATCAAACAAAATTGATTAGGATTCTTTTAGCTTTCATTTAAGACAAGATTTGTGATTGTGTGCTACTCTTGATAGCAGATATCAGTTTGTTTATAATACTGCATTTGTTTTGCATTTTTTATGCCTGTGACTGTACTATAAAGGGAAAAAGTGAAAATGTATTTAAAAGACTTCATATATATATATATATATATATATATATATATATATATATATGAAACTATGTTAGGAAAATAGAGGCTCTACTTAAAATAATAAAAGAAAAGAGATTTCCTGTAGATCCTTCCCCCTAAGGAGATATGTGTAGGCCTAATTAATTTTGCACAAATTTTAATGAGATAGCTGCATGTATGTTGTAATTATTTCTAAATTATTTTTATATTTACTGAACACAAATAATTGAAAGAAGTATGAATGTTAAATGTATTAATCATTACGTTTGTAATTTTATCGAGCGTAATGAAAAGTTTAAAATCAGGGTAATAAAATCTCTGTCCTCAGATTCCATCCAGAATGTGACTTCTGGACTAGGAAGTCGGGAGAACGTGGTCCAAATGTCAACAAATTTCACAATAAGAGTTAAAAATAAATTTACATCTAATAATTTATCTTAGAAAAAAGATTTTTATGTTGATACTAACTCCACCGACTCATTTGTCAGTCTACAAATTAAAAGAAATCATGAAGAAATCGTTTAATAATTCTGGAATTGCACTTCCAGTGTGATATCTGATTTAAAATAATCATTAATTATTATTTAATATCGTTATATTTCTTGTGTATCATTCCCGTATAAATTGATCCCTAGACGCAGAATATGGACAAATTGTATCCAATAACTTAAGGCCAGTCGTTGTACAAATAGAGAGACAATAATTCGATATGTCCAAAAGAAATTATCATGTGGGATATTTCTACATGTATGAAATCTTTGCACCGTGCTGAATACCGAGAAAATCCTAATAACACTGGGTCACAATACTTGATACAAAGAGGAAGCGAAGAAAGTAGTAAGGACTGCTCAATCAGCCACTACTGTCATGCTACTACTTCCTCTGTGTAGCAGGAATGTCACTGTTTGCCGGAAGAAGGTAGGGAGGTTTTAATTTAGTAGTCTGTGAAAGAACGTTTCTCACATTATCTCTTTTTTATTTTTTGTTTTCCGTTTTTATTTATGCATATAGGGTAAACATTGGTAATTTCGTGGCAGTGCTTATTTCGTGATACTTTTTCTTTCCTCTTTCGTAAACTAACCAATGCCGTTTCGAGTTTCAAATTTCCGCCAAGGGATTGAATATGTTGTCCAGTTTCCAGAAACATACAACTACGCTTTCTGTGACTATTGTAGCTGCTTCATTGAGCTTTTATGTTTGGAGAGAGCAAGTTAGCGTCGACTTCTCAGGCGTACAAATTTTGTGGATGTTTGTAATTACATTACAGGCTTATTACTAAAGGTAAGCATATGATATTTGGTACAAAGATTTATTATATATTAATGAAATTTTAGGAAAGGTTTTTGGAATTTTAGATACAGCTGTAGTCGCCATATAGGCTTAGCTTTACTGATAGAAATCTTAGCTGTTTGAGGCGAAATTTTGTTGAGTATTAAGCGTTACATTTCATATTATTTTAAAAATTGTATTACAATACGATTTTCAGAAATCTGAAGATAAGATGTGATAACAAAAAAGAAAAGGGGGACGCAATGGGTTCAGTGTAGCTTCTGTTTGATTTGTTATCATGCTAAGTTCAATGATAAGTGCTAGATAACTTACTTGCAAGAATTGTGACAAAAGATGAAACATGGCTCCACCATTTTGGACCGGAGACAGAGGCAGACAATGGAGTGGCATCATGCAAATTCACCAAAGATATATAAATTCAAAAGTGCACTTTCAGCGGGAAAAATTATGGCTACTGTATTTTTCGATTCAGAAGGACTCTTGCTTGTGGACATCATGCCACACGGAACCACCATTAATTCTGACGCGTATGTGGCAACTCTCAAGAAACTTCAAGCTCGACTGAGTCGTGTTCGACGACATCGGGAGAAGCAGGATTTTCTGCACAGCCATATGTCAGTCACAATACCACAGACCACATCATAAAATTCGGATAGACAACACTGAAACAACCGCCTTACAGTCCTGAACTGGCACCGTGCGATTACCATCTCTTTGGTAAACTGAAGGATCCCTTCGCGGAAGGAGGTTAGAAGATGACTCCCTTGTGCACGGTGCTAAAGAATGGCTTAGACGTGTTGGTCCAGACTTTAACGTGCTGGTCTACAGGACTTCGTTCCTAGGTTACGTAAGGCAGTTGAAAGGGACGGGGATTATGTGGAAAAGTGACATTTTGTTCCTAAAGAATGTATCTATATTCTGTGAAAATAGCAAAGCTGTAGGATAAAAATATAATTTTTGAACAAATGTTATGCATTACTTTTGGAGTTACCCTAGTAATATATGCTATAGTAAAGTCCGTAATAAAATTGTTCACCCTTTCAGGGCAAAGAAGGTGCCTTTTCAATTTCAATTTTTACTTTGATTTCATTCTTATTATGTGTTGATATGTATTCTATGTTTTCTTGCTATGAATATTAGACGGAATTACTATATTTGAAGTCTTGTAACAATAAATGAGAATTTCATTTGACTTTAATGAATTTTTACACAATTCTTATACCCCTCACAAAATTATCAATGTAATATCACGAAATTACCAAGGTTATCACGAAATAACCAACCTTTTAGCTTAAGTTGTAAAAGTGGTTTTTGGCACTTGTTCAAGAACATGTCCAATCTTTTATGTCTCCAGATTTGCACAGCAAATTATCGTCTTTTAGATTAAAAAATCGGAATAAGGATATATTTACACATTTGCATTATAAATTAATTTTCATGAAATTATCACGAAATTACCAATGTTTACCCTACCTTGTATTTACTGTATATTTATCTCTTTTATCATGTTTTTTTTTCATTTTTTATTTTTATGGCAAAAGTAACTATAATATTATACTGTCTGTTGTAATTGGGGCTTTGCAGCGTCGTGCTTTACAAATATGACTTTGAAACTGAACTTCGAATGTTGTAAAATTCAATTAACAAAACTACAACATTCTTCTGTATGGTTGTGAAACTTACACTCTCACTTCGAGAGAGGAACAGAGGTGAAGGGTGTTTGAGAATAAGGTATTTAGGAACCTATTTGAGGCTAAGAGGGATGAAAATATAGGATAATGGAGAAAGTTACACAACGCAGAACTGTACGTATTTTATTTTTCACCTGACATAATATTAGGAACGTTAAATCCATACGTTTGAGATGGCAGGGCCCGTATGGTCGAATCCAGAAATGCATATAGAGTGTTAGTTGGGAGGCAGGAGGGAAAAAGAGCTTTGGGAAGGACAAGACGTAGATCGGAGGATAATATAAAAAAATTGAGGGAGGTGGGATATGGTGTTAGGGACTGGATTAATCTTGCTCAAGATAGGGACCGAAGGCGGGCTTATGTGAGGGTGGCTATGAACGTCCGAGTTCTCTAAAAGCCATTTGTAAGTAATTACAACATCTAACAATGTTGAAGAACTACAAAATAGAATTGCAAATGTTCCACTAGAGCAGCGTTTCTGAAACTTTTTTGAAATGGGGACCACTTTTTTGAAGTCAGAACAGTTCCGCGGACCACCTTACTCTTGTTCCCTTCGAAAGCAAATTTATCATTTTTGTAGAATATTTTAATGCCAGTATACTTATATTTTAAAATAGAATTAATTAATTATAATACTTTTGTAATTATATTTCTTGTAGTCAATAGCAAGTAACTTATAACAAATTCTGTGCATTGTTGATTCATCGCTTGCCTGTTAGCAGTTAGTTGTTTTAAATCCTTCTTATGTGGTACACGCTAGTAGTTGTCCATGTCTCAGTTAAATAGTACCCATTAGAAATAATGAAAAACTGGCTTCGATCCGGATCTTTGAAAAGAAAGGAACATGATGATACACTTCATTTAGGCAGTGCTAATAGTTCAGAAGCTGTGTGTGAAGAAATATATTAATTATAGTGCCATTAAAGAAATATATAGTCCTAATAGTAGCTTTTCAAAGAAAAAAATACTTCCGTAAATATGACAAGAGTTATTTGGAACTTGGATTTGCTTGGTGTGGCAATGAGAGTGAATGAAAACCTCGGTGCGTTGTTTGTTACGAAATGCTTTCAAACGAGTGTATGAAACCCGCGAAATTGAAACTGCACTTAGAGACGAAACACGCTAGTGTAAAAAGTAAACCTGTCGGATTTTAAAATAGGCGGAGTCTAAAACTTTTTATACAATCATCTGAAAAAAACAAATAAAAAAATAATGCAGAAATATGCCCGATTTTCAACTAGTAAAGATTCAATTTGACAATTTCTGTTTTTTGTGTACGACGTATAGTACGTGCCCATTTCAGTGTGTAGACTGGGTGTCGGCAAAACTATTAAGAAAGTCATCAATACATGAAGAGGTTCAGTACTTTGGTCCTCTGTTATGAATTCAGGTGGTCCCTGGCTGGGTTACAGGCTCAACAAAAGATGTCCAGGGAAAAGATGGCGAGAAACGCCATGTTCATAGTGATTTAAATCCCTCTTTTGTTGTTGAGAGTAGAGTGGGAACTGGGTAGACGGGTAGGGTAAGAAATTTAATAAAATATTAGTAGTGGAAGAAAAAGTGAAAGGCGATTGCCATGTGTAATTTCCAAAGTCTGAAGTTTTCAGCTATAGTGTGATACGCAAGTCGTTTGAATTTTATTTTTTCTTCTGAAGGACCACAAGGACAGAACTCGAGGACCACAGGTGGTCCGCGGACCATAGTTTGAGAAACGCTGCACTAGAGTGACAAAAACTAATATTTGAAGAGAATTACAATTAATACATATAATGTTGCTATCATCAATCTCCGACGAATTTATGGATGAATAAGGGTTATCAGTAGCAGAAATGTACGATTATAGCCTAACTATACTTTACCACTTTTTCTAGCAGGTTAGCCAACTCGACTGTTAAAAGTAGGATATATTACAGACGAATAGAGAAGAATGGAAACAATGCTGATGTAGTAGAGAATGACTGTAGCAGAACTGAATTATGACGTAGTGAACTATGATTTGCTGTGCATATGTGTCATAGCGATGTATTTGTGAAAATGCCATACTTGACAATTGGAATTCGTCTAGTCACTTCTACACGGAAAACACTTGTCACGCCTACAGTCTGCAAGGTTTAGCTGTGCTTACCGCAAATAAAATACACAACTATATTTTATTACTTGCTTTAACTCTTCACACTGTGGTATAATGCCAGTCATCGAGATCCGGCAGTTTGTCTGGATCTTTCTCTACAACACTGATAATCCACTTGCCACCTGTTCAATAATGTATTCTGAGGCCTACATGGTTGTCGCTCACCCTTTGAACTTCGCGTCAGTCCCTAGAATGTACAGAGAGCTTTGAATTCATGTTCAGACTAATATTATTTTCCACAAAGCTCCAGTTTAATCTTAACCAAGTATCATAATAATGCATGAAAAACATTGTCACTTCGTAAGAGATAAGGTAGTTGTCCAAGAAATGAATATATGAATAAATAAAATATTCGAATTATTATATTCAGCATGAATGGATTAATGAGCGATTGCGAGAATGAATGAATGAGGAATTGAATGAGAAATGAATGAAAATTGAATGGCTGAAGGAAAGAACGAATCATGGCATTGAAACATGAATTGATAAATGAATTACTAAATAAATAATAAATGAATGAATGAATGAATAAATAAATGTGTGTATGTGTCTTATGTTGTATTGCACGTACGTATTGTATTGTAGTCCACACCTGTGGAGTAACGGTCAGCGCGTCTGGCCGCGAAAGCAGGCGGCCCGGGTTCGAATTCCGGTCGGGGCAAGTTACCTGGTTGAGGTTTTTTCCTGGGTTTTTCCTCAACCCAATACGAGCAAATACTGAGTAACTTTCGGTGCTGGACCCCGGACTCATTTCACCGGAATTATCACCTTCATTTCATTCAGACGCTAAATAACCTAGATGTTGATACAGCGTCGTAAAATAACCCAATAAAATAAAAAAAATATTGTATTGTATAGTGTGTAAGTATTGTATTGTATAGTATGTAAGTATTGTAGTGTGTAGTATAGAGTCCTGCAAATCCGGTTCTGAAAAATTTAAATTATACGATACTGAGAGCTTAGCGGTGTAGGCAATTTTCAAAGCTGTTCCACCACGCGGACTGCCTTATTATTCGGTTTACCGAAGGCTAGATATGTTTTGCTCTCTTTGTGGGGGGACGGCTGAGGCTTTTGGATATAAAAGGCAGATCACGTCATTGAGCCATCCAGACATTACAATTACCTATCTTCAAGAGCAACAACTTACAGGTTAAAACTACATCCATCAGGAATTATATTCTTTTTTAAAACTGACATTCTATTTTTTTAGATATGACTTCTTAATGAAATAATAATGCACGTGTACTTACAGTAGTTAAAAAGCATTATATATGGATATCATCTTCATTTTAGGTATACATTTTCATTTTACTAATCAATTATGTACAGCGTAAAGGCTATACAGGACTTATACGCCGTTGGAACGTAAAACGTAACAATAAACAGTGTATACGCTATTCTATATGTAAGAGTTGTACAATTACACATGATAATCGTTACATAACCTATTACTTTAGTATAAGCCTTGCACAGAAGGACAAGATGGCCAAATCCGTAAACAGCTGATAGTTTGTTTCCTGACTTTTTTTTTTTAACTGAGCTAATATCTCCTATAAAGAAAGTTATACAACCGAAATGGAAGATTTAAACGATTATTTAATAAGCACAGAGGACATTGAAGACAATGATGGTATAAATAATATTGTGGTATGGTATGGTATTGTATTGTGTGGTATGTATGTATGTATGTATGTGTGTATGTATGTATGTATGTATGTATGTATGTATGTATGTATGTATGTATGTATGTATGTATGTATGTATGTATGTATATATGTATGTATGCATGTATGTATGTATGTACTGTATGTATGTATGTATGTACTGTATGTATGTATGTACTGTATGTATGTAATTGTATTGTATTGTATTGTATTGTATTGTATTGTATTGTATGTGTGTATGTATGTTAATGCGTGAATGAGTGATTGTATGCAAGAGTGAGTGAATGGATGTATGCGTGCATGAATTAGTGGATCTATTCATATATGGGTAACTGCATGAATGTTTGCTTGAATATTAGTGCGTACAGGAATGAATGAAAGATTGTAGATATATCTCAATTCCTTCAATGTGATCATATGTTTTAACCTGTTAATGATCTTACTAATTTTATTTCGGCTATCTCTCTTCTCTTACTATTCTGTTGACTAACGTAGGGTTTTCTGCTTCCCATGCTTTATTCAGTAATGCACATTTCATTGACAATTCAGAAGGAGGGGGATTTTGAATTTGTTGAATTATTTCACAGTGGATAAAAATGTGAATAATTATTTAATGTAAATTAACTGAATTTTAAAATAGTGCAGCATTATTTTTGTAACTTTCGAATTAAGTTAAATTTAAATTCAAGAGTATTGATTGAACGTAAATATTGTGTAGACGAATTATACATGTAAACCTTCATAGTTATATATTTTATTATTATTATTATTATTATTATTATTATTATTATTATATCATCATTATCTCTAAGATTTATTATTTATTTGATGTCGAGGCATTTGATGCAATGTAATTAGCCTTCTTCCTTCCCAATGCAATTATGTTAAATCCTGTGAACAGTCCTTTAACTTCGTACACTTAAAAAGATGATCTTTATTCATAAGCGAGTCACTTTCACAACACAAAACACACTCTGCAGAAGAGAAGATAGAGATCCGATGTAAGTAGATGAACTGCCAGATATAGTCATATACTGTTGATGTGCGCAATATTGCCACAGCATTTCTTCTTGGTCTTTCAGGTACTGATGATTTGTAGTCCATTAGCGTTCTTCAAAGTTTTCCCTCGCATGAGGTGAGGTTGATCTGCTTTATTTCATCTTTAAATTTTGTGTTAATCATATGCTTTATCGCAAAGTTAGACAATGTCTGTTTATTGTTCTGTTTAATTCTTGTGCTTCTTTTTGCAAAGAAGTCTGCATTTTCGTTTCCCTGAAGTCCACAGTGAGTCGGGACCCATTGTATTACGATTTCCTTGCCTTTCTTCTGTAATCAATAGTTTTCATGTTGGATTTTCTTCAAGCGGTTTATCATATCTAATATTACATATTTTTTATATTCATTTCCTATTACGTTTATTTGACGGAATAAATTAAAGTTATAACATTCTGATCCTGGATAAAAGTGTCACAGTTATACTCGTATGTGTTACAAAATATATCTCAAATTATAACACAACATATATTGCATTATTAACATTCCAAAAATTATTGACTGTCTTCATTTTACGATATTTTATGCTGCTTCTGATTTTTTGTTCGTTAAATTGAATTGAAGCCACTGAAAAGAACGCATTTTGTACAAATACCAACCATATTCCTGCGCTTACAAATCAATAGTAAAAGGTAAAAAGGTAAAGGTATCCCCGTAACATGCCATGAAGGCACTGGGGGGGCATGGAGGTAGAGCCCCATGCTTTCCATGACCTCAGCACTAGAATGAGGTGGTGTGGTCGGCACCACGCTCTGACTGCCTTTTACCCCCGGGAAAGACCCGGTACTCAATTTTATAGGAGGCTGAGTGAACCTCGGGGCCGTTCTGAAAGTTTGGCAACGAGAAAAAATCCTGTCACCACCTGGGATCGAACCCCGGACCTTCCAGTCCGTAGTCAGCTGCTCTACCAACTGAGCTACCCGGCAACTGAGCTCAATAGTATTGAGTTAAATCTATTATATTTTCAAATACAGCTCTGTTATTACTTATTAAATAATTAGCTTATTATAAGTTGTAAGTTGCTTTCTCTTGAATTATTTTCAAAGTTATATTTAAAATTGCGAATATTATTGTTATTATCATCCAGTACTTCTTGGAATTGGAATTTTCCAATTCTACTTCTAAGCTTGGCACTATAGTAGGCCTAACAGACAAGTCTGTGTCTGCATTGTATTTGCCAAGTGTTGAAAATCAGGAGGATAGTTTCTAATAGAAAAACCTAAAGAATCTTCCAGATGTTTATCAGTGAGACTTGAGCGGTCAGAATTTAAATCATATTTAAATATAAACATGTCGATTCGCAGAGATATGTTGAGCCAAAACAGGAGTGGATCATTTCACTGCATCTTCTTAAGTTGCAGTACTTGTTCCTAGGCACTAATATCCATAATGATGATACCAACGTGAGCTTTCAAAAGAATTACATTTTGCAGATTTATAATTTAATTTTCCAGACATAGCTTGCTAATTCCAAAAATTTCACTGAAAAGGCTGCAGTTTTCTTGACATCCAAATCTGATTTAAATGGACAGGCCATATACTGAACAATATCTCGAAAATTTTGGAATTCACTGAATCTTGCTTCAAGCTCATTTAAAACAGTATCAATTCCAGTTTCGTATTTGTCTTTTTTAAATGATGTTTTAGGATAACTCTTCAAAAAATCCTGAATATTAGGAAAATGAGAAAAATCATTGTCTTTGAGATCATTCATCATGGGAACAGACTTACTTTTGTACGAGAAAATTGGGCTTACCATCTCTCCGATATACTTATTTTTGCCCTGTAAGTCTACATTCATTTCCTCAAGGATCAATATTAGGTCCCCTACTTTTTCTAGTATTCATAAATGATCTTAGCCCCCCTAATAAAATATGTAGGTCATTTCATATTATTTGCAGATGATACAAGTATAGTAATTACAGCCAATATCTCCAACACATTCCAATCTTCAACAGAGGAAATTCTCTTCAAATATGTGACTCGTTCTCAGTCAATAAATTAGTATTAAATTGTAAAAAAAACTAACATAATTCAATTTAAATCCTGTCCAAATTCAACGTCGTAAATTTCAAGCGCAATAATTAACAGTAGATCTCTATTAGAAACAACAACAACAACAACAACTACTACTACTACTACTACTACTACTACTACTACTACTACCAAATTTCTAGGCTTAAACATTGATAATGTAAAATTGGAAAAATCGTATTAAAAAATTACTCCCAAATGAAATTTAGCACGTTTTGCTATTAAATCTATGCAAAATATAGTAAATATCAATATCTTAAAAGCAATATACTTTGCATACTTGTTGTCGGTAATGAGTTTTGAAATAATATTCTGGGGAAATTCCACAGATAGTAACAGTATATTTCTATTACAAAAAAGAGTATTTTGAATAATAGTAGGTGCGAAATCTAGGGAATCGTGTAGGACTATTTTCAAAAATCTACAAATAATGCCCATGACTTTTCAGTATATTTTTTCATTAATAATCTTCCTTGTATGTAATCGTGAAAACTTTGTTCTAATTCAACAGTTCACAGCATAAATACGCGTCAAAAATGGCATTCATAGTCCATAAGAAAGTCTATCGTGCTATCAAAAAGGAGTGCGTTATATGGCAGTAAAAATTTTAAATAGTCTTCCTATCGATATAAAAAATGAAACTCAAAACATAAGGTTATTTAGAGCCAAATTCAAGAAGCACCTAATTTCTCACGCCTTCTATTCATTACATTCAACAACGCTTCATGAAATTGATACTAAAATTTTGTGTTGCACTAGTAGACTATATTGTAAACCTTTTCTGTGTATATTTCAACTAGACTGTGACTATAAATTAATACTTTATAGTAGTATTAAGTTTTTTGATTTGTTCCATATTCTAGCTGTGAAGCAATGTGCGAATACCATGGAATGTTAATAAATAAAATACAATACTAAGAGTGTCAGTAAAGTCAGCTTAAAAGACAAGATCACACAGCCACCGTTCATTTTCCAACTGCTTATATTCATCTTTTCTCTCCTTCTAGAATAAAAATTTGTTTCTACTTATCATCGCACTTAAGTGGTATAAAACTAATTGTGGTGATCCCTCATCAAGAGTTGAAGAGACACACATGGAGAAATTTCCCATATGAAGAGTTGACTATTTTGAAGATTATTTTAATTATGCTACTTATATTTAACTTCATACTACCCAACATTTGTTGATGTACTGTAATATGCAGTGATAAGTAATGGAATCTGGAAAATCATCATGTTGTCTGGAAAGAGCAATGAATCTATTATTACAACTAGTCATGGCTTTTGCACCGTCACTGGTGATTGACACAAGCTTGAACAGTGAGAGTTTCGTCTTCTTAAAAAGATTGTAGACAGCATTAAATATATTCAGGCCAGTGGCTCTTGCTTTTAAAGAAACCACACCAAGAAACTCTTCCTTGATAAAATTCTGAAAAACCATGCGGATAAAGATCAAGATCTGGGCTCTATCGTTAACATCAACAGATTCGTTTAACTGGAGAGAAAATGCTTCACAGTCAACGACATCCTTTTGAAGTTGTTCCTCTAGATTGGCAAATATATCTCCTACTCGACGAGCTACTGTTCTTCTAGAAAGCTGAAGGTCTTGAATATCAGCTTTTATTTCATTCTTGTTTTAACCCATCGAAGAAGTTATTAGCACTTTCCAGAAAAATTTCTTTCCCTTCATTGAACGACTTAAATTTCCTGTCGATTAAGTTACTTGCTTTTAAAGAGGCCATCGTAACATTGCTAGAACGTGTTGTTGGCTTTGACAGCAACATTTGTTGAGCTGGCAGTTTGTATTTCAGTTCTTTCGACTTGAAGTTACGAAATTCACTTTTGAACGGAAAACTTCGATCATATTTGCTACGATGGAGAACATTATAAAGTCGTCATATGTTCCCTTTCTTTGGTAACGACACAGAAGCTTGGAAAATTAAATAGCAATACTTATCTCTAACATAGTAAAGAGGCATTAACTTTCCCAGTCATCATGGAAGTAATATGTTTAGTTTTCTTTGCTGTACTCATTATGAATGTATCACAACACAACTAAACAAAAACCTCTAAATTCACATTCAAGGGAAAAATTGTTCCAGGGCCGTTCAAATCTGCTTTATAGGGAGCTTTACTTGAAAGACTAGATTTGCATAATACGTCATTGTGTACGTTAACAGAAAACCACAATTCCAAGTCACACAGGGATTGTGTGTATTTGATGTGGGTCTCTGGCGTTTCGTCAGCCCACGCGAGTTGTGTGGATATAAAGGGAAAAGTTGAGATAGTGTCGGGTGGAGTTCCCGGGTAGCTCAGTTGGCGAGCGCTGGTGCGTTCAACCAGAGGTCCCGGGATCGATACCCGGCCCCGGAACAATTTTTCCCTTGAAATTATTCAAATATGCTTTACAGGGAGCTTTACCTGAAAGACTAGATTTGCATAATATATACGTCACTGTGTACGTTAACAGAAGACCACAATTCCAAGTCACACAGAGATTGTGTGTAGGCTATTCGATGTGGGTCTCTGGCGTTTCGTCAGCCCATGCGAGTTGTGTGGATATAAAGGAAAAAGTTGAGACGGTGTCGGGTGGAGTTCCCGAGTAGCTCAGTTGGCAGAGCGCTGGTACGTTCAACCAGAGGTCCCGGGATCGATACCCGGCCCTGGAACAATTTTCCCTTGAAATTATTCAAATCTGCTTTACGAGGAGCTTTACCTGGAAGACTAGATTTGTATAATATAGAAGAAACATGGAATGTATCGATAATAATCGATCATCTGTGATTGGTCGACAGTGGTGTCAACTTTTACCTTTAGTAATAAAATCCCCCGAAGCAGTATTGTCATTTTTATTATTTTTTTATTTTAGTAGATTATTTTACAACGCTTTATCAACATCTTAGGTTATTTAGCGTCTGAATGAGATGAAGGTGATAATGCCGGTGAAATGAGTCCGGGGTCCAGCACCGATAGTTACCCGGCATTTACTCGTCATGGGTTGAGGAGAAAATCCCCGAAAAAACCTTAACCAGGTAACTTGCCCGAACCAAGCCACCTGGTTTTCGCGGCCGAACGCGCTGATGATCAAGTCATCAGTTTCTTGTTTTATTGTCCTAATATTTTGATAGCAAATTGTTAAATTAGTGTGTGTAAAATTATGTTCTTTGAAACTTCTTAATATTCACCATTTAACTCAACTTGTTTTAAACACTTTTTCGAGACAATGAAGTAAGTTTTCATAGTTAAAACTTTGATTCCATTTTCTCAGTTTGTATTTTTTTGTACTTAGATACGCATAGCTCAGAAACTACTTGAGATAGAAAAACAATTTTTACATCACTTATCAATCTTAAAATCCACTATTTTTAAAACAAAATGTATTATTGTATCCTTAAAATTGTGGTCTCAAAAATAATATGTGATTAAAATTAAAAAAAGGTCACAATAAAATATTTATCAAATATAGGAATTGAATGTACTTAATGAAATTGTTCTAACACATAGATAAAGGTCATTAATACCCATATTACATGTAAAAATTTCAAATCTCTATGTTCAATGGTTTCAAAGCTATGCGTACCTGAATTTTGTGATTTTAACATTGTCGAGATAGGCAGTACCTGCTCACCTTAAACACTTTACAGAAAAAAAACAGCCCTAGTAGGCCTATTAGTCTAACAAATGATTACTACAACTCTTATTTATACATGATGCCTTCTGATGAAAAGAGAAAGGTGCTTCTTGCTATTAACATTTAGATGCACTCCATGTGATGTATAGTCGTACTTTACGTGACCATGCTTATTACTTTTAATATTATTGTCCATATGTGGGTCGTATGTAGTGCTATATCATGTACGTTACCCGAATTAAAATATTATAACCTTTAAATTGGAATTTGTTAATTATCTTAACTCGAATTGAATTTGAACTTCTGTACTTTTCGACGTTAAATATTTTAGTAATAATTTTCAGGTAAGTATTATTCAGTTAACAGTAAGCTAGCCCTAACTTCTTTCCTCCGTCGAATTCATCAGTGAGCGCTGACTAGAATCCGTGACGTCTCGTTGAGTAAATTCGTCTGCCTGTATTCTCTGAGTAATAGGTCGTGTGTACATAGAAGTACAGGGACATTTTATTTTTACTTCAATTTTTATTGTACCTGAGTTTTTGAATGTACTTCACTCCCACCCCTTCTACTAGTATACTTCCAACCGTTCACGACACAGTGCCGAGGGCGTGTAAGCAGTACTGAGTTACTGAGTATAGTATGTTCCAGAAATATGTTCGCGTTTTCCAGTGACGAAAGAGCTTTCAATATTGAATCATGTTTTCGTACAGATACTGTCGTCCGTTTGCTTACGTCGCATCCCGGTTTCCCCCACCTGCTTCTGTTCGCCCCTCTGTTAAGTCTAGTAGCTGGGCCTTCTTAGCTCTTTTCTGAAAACATTTTCTGTTAGGAATTGAACGCCTACGTAATATTATACAACTGCTTAAATTAACTTAAATAAAAGGGCCTCGTTATGTAAACTATCACGTGATTTTCCCTCCTTCTATGACCCTGCGTCAGAACCACTTGGACAGACAATAGATAGCATGTCTGAGTAATTTTATCTTTTCGGATCGGGCAGAAGTTAAGATTGAATTTAAAGTACGTAAGGTACTCTTTTATAGAGTAGGAACAGAATTATTTCAATATGAGTTACTCGTACGAAGGACGAAACTGGTAATTGGAATTAGGTACAATAGTCTATAATGCGATAATATTCACAAAAGAACTGAAGCCTGTATCGAAATGAACGGCCACCATTTTGACAAATGTGTTTAAATATCCATATTATGATTATTTTTCAATTTAACTTCATTCTCTATATTGAAGCTAATGTGCTGTAACAGTACAATATACACTGCATAATTAATACGTCCGAATGGATAACTCAATTCGTGAGTAAAAACACTAAGTGTTAATACAGTACTGTATTTTGATTAAACAAAAACCTAATGAAAATTATCAAACTCAAAATTGCGATATTTCCTAGTTTACATAAATGGATGAACTACTTTTCTTCCCTCCTATACCTAGTAAAGTGATTTGTTTTTATATTACGCCAGTATCATCGAACTCCAGTCGTGGAAGGGGTAGCAAACGGTGTTTCCTGTTTAAATCGTTAATAGAAAGATATAACCAGGTTGATATTAAAAATGTTAATAAAAATAAAATGATGTCCCTGTATAAATACTTCTCCATATATTTGCTGGCGTGGCACAATATGGCTGAAGTAATGAGAATTTCATATGAAATACAAACAGAAACGAAGTTATTTCATAAATTGTCACTTTGTATTCATAAGGAAAGTACTTGAAGCAACCATGCCTCACAAGGATACCATTTAGGAACTATTGGAAAAAGCGCGACAAAAGTGGAGTTTCTTTTCAATTGTAATGGAAGAACAAAACTAGTACCTATTAACAAAAGAAAGACAGTCCGGAGTAAATGGTAAAAGTTTATTTCCAATACTTTCTGCGATAGATTAAAACAGAAGCTCAAGTTCGGGAGATTGTTAGACTATTCTTCAACTAAATAATATATGAAGAAATACTCCATGAGTGTTTTCAACGGAAACGTGGAGCTGTATACATTGTCGATTATTCATGCATGTGTTGGAATCCTTTGATAGTCGGATAATAAACCGTAATTTGTGGGCATATGATACTCATTTCTTAAATCGTATTGCTTATGACAATGAGAAGATATTAATGATAATAAAACAAACCAGCTGTATACAGTAGAGTTTAAAAGTAATAATTTACCAACAACTGATTAGATTGAATTACACCTGACGTGCTACAATATCTCTCTCATATCATAATTTACTGAAGAAATGAGAGACACGTATGCCTATTCAACATGCTGACATACATTTCTAGCAGAATTTGTAATGGAAAGTGCAGGTTTTAATGAAATCAGAAAATTCTGGCGACAGAGGCGTTCTATGACTCGTTAGAATTTGGATATAAATATGGGTTACTCGGTATAGGCCTATGTAACTCGTATTTCGCTATACATACATTGTAATACTAAAGCCCGGTTTCTTCAAACTTTGTTAAAATACATCTAACATAACGTTAATTAACTGTAAGTTAAAGGTATAAATTGCTGTTAAAAATATTGCGTTTCTTTAACTTTACATTTCCCATTTTGACATTCTGTTTGTTAACTTTTTGTTAGGACTACAGATTCTAGAGTTTAACCATAATCATAACCAACTATAGGCTCAATTCTGTTTTCTGAACTCTGACATTTGTGATCCTCTCTTGTTTCCGTGTTTGATTAAGAGAGGATAAAAGTCTTTCAGTAGCGTGGAGCGGCGTATTGGTATTGCTGTTATGAAATGGAAAACACTGGAACAAAAAGAAATCGCAAGACTAATTTCTCTTTGTTTGAGAGAAGCCTTCTGCTGGAAATAATTTCGCAGTATAAATCAATTATTGAACATAAAGAAAGAATGGATCTACGTTGAAAGCGAAATGTGAGGCTTGGCAGAAAATAGCTTACATCTTTTTATGAACTTCTGTTCTGTCAAATCACAGAAATCATCCGCTCTGTTTATGTATTCATGGATGTCATTTTCTAAATAATCAAGATATAAAAGTTCAGCATCTAACGCACCAGTTATATTGAATACTTCTATGCTAACAGAGAGTTAAATGATTTAACTGCATGAAATTGGACAGTTAAATTAACATAGGTTTTAACAGCCTGTTAGTACTAACATTAGTTCAAGAAATGTTTCAACTGTTAAGTTTAGAGTTAAAATGGAATAACACACTGTTATAAATTAACAAAAGTTGAAGAAACGGGGCCTAATCGTCTAAATAAAATACCGGTACTCTTATTACATATTTCAGTACTTGCAGATTGATCGCGGTAGACACAGTGCTCAAGGAAGAGCTTCAATGTTATGTGGAAGTCAAGGTCATATTTTTGAAACTCACTTGAGGCATACATCGACGTCTTATTCACACCACTTCATATTCACTCATATGGGCACACGGTTGTACTCTTGTGACATGTAGTAAACACGACTCTATTTGTGATGACATAAAACATGGTGCTGAGAAATAAGAAACATTCATACCCTTGGCAGTGTTGGAACCAACGAGAGCGATTTCCATTCATAGTTAAAGCCGTTGCTTACACTGGGTCCAGCAGGTAAAATATTTATAAAATCTTAGTTTTGACGTAGTAAATTTCTGTACTGGTCAAGAACCAATCCTTTCATTACATTTCTTAGTGGTGGAATTGTGTTGGACGCATCTATCTTGTGACTGTAACAGCTTGCCTCTCTCTTTGTCGCAACTGTGACTTGCGAATTCAAAGTTCAGTCTTTACTTATATTAAATCTTCGTGCAGTAAATCTAAAGGCCAGGTTTCTTGAGCGCAGATGGCTTCTCGTTTATTTTATTTTCAATTTTAATTGATATTTAAGTGATTTCATTGTACTTAGTTTAATATATTTCCGAAATTAGGCTACATAGAAAATACTTTACGTTTATCTTATATTATATAAAATTGAAGCATAAGGAGAGAATGCATTGCATTTTCAGAAACTCGACTTACAGGCCTATAATTGTTTGAATACACACATTTATTCATGCTATGCCATAGATGTAGATGAAATTATTGGGGATAATCAGTGTGTCTTTAGGCGTAATAGAAAGACTATTGATCAGATTTTTTGTATTCGACAGATATTGGAGAAAAAATGAGAGTATAAGGGTACAGTACATCAGTTATTCATAGTTTTCAGAAAGGCATATGATTCGGTTCAGAGAGAAGTTTTATATAACATTCTTATTGACTTTGGTATTCCCAAGAAACTAGTTGGATTAATTAAAATGTGTCTCAATGAAACTTACAGTAGAGTACGTATAGGCCAGCTTCTATCTGATGTTTTTCCAATTCACTGCGGTCTAAAACAAGGAGATACACTATCATCTTTATTTTTTAACTTCGCTCTAGAATATGCTATAAGGAAAGTTCAGAATAACACAGAGGATATTGAATTGAACGGGTTACATCAGCTTCTTGTCTATGCAGATGACGTGAATATGTTAGGAGAAAATCAACAAACGATTAGGGAAACACGGGAATTTTACTTGAAGCAAGTAAAGCGAATAGGTTTGGAAGTAAACCCCGAAAAAACGAAGTATATGATTATGTCTCGTGACTAGAATATTCTACGAAATGGAAAAAAAAAAAAAATTGGAGATTTATCTTTCGAAGAGGTGGAAAAACTCAGATATCTTGGAGCAACAATAACAAATATAAATGACACTCGGAAAAAAATTAAACACAGAATGAATATGGAAAATGCCTGTTATTATTCGGTTGAGAAGCTTTTATCATCTACTCTGCTGTCAAAAAATCTGAAAGTTAGAATCTATAAAACAGTTATATTACCGGTTGATTTGTATGGTTGTAAAACTTGGACTTTCACTTTGGGAGAGGAACTGATATTAAGGATGTTTGAGAATAAGGTTCTTAGGAAAATATTTGGGACTAAGAGGGATGAAGTTACAGGAGAATGGAGAAAGTTACACAACGCAGAACTGCATGCATTGTATTCTTCACCTGACATAATTAGGAACAATAAATCCAGATGTTTGAGATGGGCAGGACATGTAGCACGTATGGGCGAATCCGGATATGCATATAGAGTGTTAGTTGGGAGACCGGAGGGAAAAGGACCTTTGGGGAGGCCGAGACGTAGATGGGAGGATAATATTAAATAGATTTGAGGGAGTTGGGTATGATGATAGAGAGTGGATTAATCTTGCACAGGATAGGGACCGATGGCGGGCTTTTGTGAGGGCGGCAATGAAGCTGCGGGTTCCTTAAAAGCCATTTGTAAGCAAGTAAGTAAATATGGCACAGACAGACTATGGTTTTCGGGATAACGGATGTCTCAGTGCAGCGATCTGTACTAAATTGGTTCATTTCGGTATCTACCAGTCTACTGATCGAAACACGTTAAACATGTGAGAGTAATAATTTTACTAAATTTGCCGGAATGTCCTATTTGAGAAGAAATGGTATCAAGAATTGAGACGAATTAAAAAAATGTTATAATATTTGTCTCCATTGTCTTTTTCACTTGAAACCTCTATCTCTTCTCGACTTACAAGGACATTAAAATATTTTCCACAACGTCATTCGTCGTATAATCGAAATAGAACTGTAAAAACGTGGTTTTCCTTCTCGCTCCATACAGTTGTTAATGTGGCCGACACATATCGGGATGAGTCTAAACGAAATGGACCACGTACCAGTACACATTTCGGACTTCCACACACTAGTGTTACATTATCTTCGACTGTCAAAGGCATTTGCGATGCTTCTTATACCTCCGGCTGGTATTGGGGACGTGGCTTTGGCGGTACTTCTTTTCTCTCTCGGCTCCACAACTAGACGTTGGCTGTTGAGAGATGAGGCTATAGTCGTAGTCTATTCTGTTGCGGATGACTGTGAACGAATGGCTTAATTTCCCAATGAATTAATGTTCTTTCTAGTTTACGGTTCTTTCTGCTTTCCTTCTTACAACATTTATGTAGGCCTAAGTTCTTTAAGAGGGTTCAGAATCACCTATCTCCACAATGTTAAATTTCACCAAGTTCTTGACCCATTTTCTCAGAAACCTTCATATGTAGAAAGATAAAACTTTTATCATATATTACAGGAAGCCTGTTGATGATGTAGATACAAGTACATTTAGTTATTATAAAAACTTTACAAATTAAAATTTTTAAATTATGAAACTGAAATTTGGAAAGGAAAAACGGAGAGAATTTTTTTTTTTTTTTAACTATCAAACATAGAAACATTTTCCTGTGTTAAAAGTAGGAAATACGTATGGAGAACATGTGGTAAAAATTTGAGCTTTTTATCTTAGGTAGAAACTGAGATAATAGGATATATGTTAAACGAAATATAATTTTTGGGAAACTTCATTCAAAGTTGACAAGAAACATCAATTGAGGTTGTTAGAAGCGAAGGGGTGTAAGTGACATTTCTAAAAAATGATTTAAATGCATTCAGGATAAACTAAAGCATTTAAAATTTGAGTGGTAAAGGATTATATCTTTTAACCACATCGCACATTAATATTTAAAGTTAAAACTTCACGGAATTTAAGAATGCTTAGTAACTTTTAATCACATTTTAGAAAATAACATAAGTGCACTTACACCCCTTTGCTTCTGACCGCCTCAATTGACAGGTGCAACACAAATAAAAAAGATAAAAATAAAGACTTTATAATTTTCAAAACAATAAGTGTCATATAACATTGTAATCCCTGAAGTCTATAGAATACAGTGAGGCAATGAAATCGTAAAATTTCAAAATTTCGTCATTTTTGAGGTTCCGAACCCCCTTAAGTGGGACAGTGTAAATGAAGTGAGGCAGATGGACTTTATGCTAGGGGCTCACATGAAAGTTAAGATGAGTCCCAAGAGCCATTGCAAGGACACGAACTCGTGTACCTTTAACTTATTCTTCCTTCTTTCTCCCTCAATGATTTATTGAGGTTTCCCACATTGTCCATCTCGCTTTGTTGTCTAATTATTGGATATGGTGTACTCATTGTGTCTGTGATATTACTTATTTAATCTTTATTCAATTAAAATTATGTACCAAGAATAAAGACGTTGAAGCAATCCAAGTAATTTAATGTTGAAAAATTAGTTATTATTAACCGAAATATACTTCAACGGGAGAATTCTTCGGACATATATTTTAGAGATTAATTAACCCTAGGATGCATGATGGGGGCCTCTGATACCCGACAGATAATTAAATTGCTTTCGGAAACCACTAAATATTTGATTATAACCTTATGTTTCCATGTAATCGTCGGAAATATGTCCAAGATCGTAGAGCACATGACATTTTACCGTCATTGTGAACAGGCAAGGTTTTTAGTGTTAAATCTATTTATTATAATCGTTTAATGCATAATAGGGGCCATTCAAGCCCCCATGTCTTGTAAAAATTTTAGTAGTAAATTTTATATTTTATTGTGACATATGGGCAGTTAACCGCTCATGCCATTCAAATTCGTTAATTTTGTTGATGATTACAGCGCTTTATAACTTCGAGCTAATGTATTGTTTATACGTTTAAATTTATTATTTTTCGAAATTCGTGATATTTTTTTCAAAATACGTCACTAGAAAGCCCAAAAAGAACTGAAGCCGACTTCTGGCCTCACGTTCACATATCTGAGCAGAGTTACCACCCGAAATGAAGGCATTAAAGTCAGTGAGGTTTTGTAGTCAACATTTGGACTAAAAACAACTTGTGAGCATTGTTTTCTATTTGCATAATTAAAAAATATGTTTCATTTAGGCCCGTATGTCGTTGTGATTCATATGTGCTGCATCCCCTTACATGAATAATCAGTTTTATTCGTATAGTAATACAGGTACAGGTCCCATATTATGTAATATATTTTGTGCGTGTAAAGAAATAAATGAAAAAGCTTCACCACAGCGAGCTAACATGATCGTTAAATAGACAACGTAGCAGCGATCTCACTAAATAGCTGATTGCAGAACACCGGCCGCGTCTAGCGCCGCCCCATCTTCATTGTTTTGTGTTCACGAGGGGCGTAGCGTCCATGGATGTGATGGAAGCATTGCTTCCCCTTTTATTTTTTAGAGGAAAGTTTTTTTTTTGTATACAGATAGGGTTTGGAATTGAAGGGGTTACATCAGCTGCTTGTCTATGCGGATGATATGAATGTGTTAGGAGAAAATCCACAAACTATTAAGGAAAATACGAGAATTTTACTTGAAGCAAGTAAAGAAATAGGTTTGGAGGTAAATCCCGAAAAGACAAAGTATATAATTATGTCTCATGACGAGAATGTTGTACGAAATGGAAATGCAAAAATTGGAAATTTATCCTTTGAAGAGGTGGAAAAATTCAAATACCTGGGAGCAACAATAACAAATATAATGATACTCGGAAGGAAATTAAACACAGAATAAATATGGGAAATGCATGTTATTATTCGGTCGAGAAGCATCCAGTCTGTTGTCAAAAAATCTGAAAGTTAGGATTTATAAAAGAGTTATATTACAGATTGTTCTTAATGGTTGTGAAACTTGGACTCTCACTTTGAGAGAGGGTTAAGGGTGTTTGAGAATAAGGTGCTTAGGAAAATATTTGGGGCTAAGAGGGATGAAGTTACAGGAGAATGGAGAAAGTTACACAACGGAGAACTGCACGCATTGTATTTTTCACCTAACATAATTAGGAACATTAAATCCATACGTTTGAGATGGGCAGGGCATGTAGCACGTATGGGCGAATCCAGAAATTCATATAGAGTGTTAGTTGGGAGGCCGTAAGGAAAAAGATCTTTGGGGAGGCCGAGACATAGATGGGAAGATAATATTAAAATGGATTTGAGGGAGGTGAGATATGATGATGATAGCGACTGGATTGGTCTTGCTCAGGATAGGGACCAATAGCGGGTTTATGTGAGGGCGACAATAAACCTCCGGGTTCCTTAAAAGCCAGCCAGCAAGTAAGTAAGTAAGAAGAGAACATAATAAATTTGATACCAACTTCATATTTAAATAAATAACATATTAAAATTAATAAAGGCATTAACTCCCATGATAGCGGGCCTCTAAAAACCTCCGTCACGCATCCTAAGTTTAAATCTACAAAAAAGTTATTCGAAAAATAAACATAGTTATAATAATTTAGGTGACACAACAAAGATAATGAAGGAAATGTATATTGATGTACTAGAAGCATCTTATGACGGTTGGGTGGCTGCATCAACAAGATTTAAGGATGGGATAGAATTGAATGCATGCTTCGTTATTTGTCTTGAATCCCTGAAGCAGGAGATAGAGCAGGTAAAGCAATTCAATGAAAATTGTGTGACTGCAAACGAAACAAATTTTTAATAATGTATTTCTCGATAATTTGCCAATTCCTTACTTACTGTAGTATTTTTTTTTGTTACTTTATATTTCTTTCTTTGTCATGTTTATCTCCTCAGTTGATACTAACTTATGATAGGACTAAAATCTGATGCAGGTGAGGGTATTTTTTTTGTACTAATACTATACTTCGTTCCATAATGTCTGACAGGAGAAGTAAACATTGCCGGCAGAGGAGGAGAGAAGTATAATTGCTATTCAACCAATGGCAGGGGTCTCATTTCACGCTTGTCTTGTAATTAGGCAGTCTGAAGCGTTCTACTCCCGCCCAACTTAAGACAAGCAACCTCTGCCATTGGTTGAATAGCAATTATATACTTCTTTCCTCCTGTGACGGCAATGTTCAATTCTCCTGACGTACATTATCGGACGAAGTATAGTTAGATACGGACTCTTCCATATGAAATCGGACAAAATTTCAGAAAATTTGACCTCTCATTCAAAAAAAAAAAAAAAAAGAAAAGAAAGATGCTTCTGTCATTCAAAGGCCTTCATTGGACAAGCCTAATGGTGAGTTAAAATATCCCCAACTATTAATACTTTTCATTTTATAGAGCGTCAAATTTATCGCACTTTCGTAAAATGCTTAGTTTCGGAAGAACATTGCTCAGAGACATTTAGTGGCAAGATCTTCAACGGCATCTTTTTTTAAAACAGACTCAGAGATTAATATAATGACTTTGGAGCGATTTTTAAAATTCTTATTCACTTGACTAGGCAGATTTATTTATATTACTTTTTTATTGAAGAAGTAGCTAAAAAATAAAAATACGACAATATGGGTGATTCAATATAGAGTAAAACACAGTTTACAGATCCAAAATTTTCTTTGGGTAAGAGTGAAAAATAAAATAAAGAAAAGAATTCTCACTGTGGATTTCTTCGCCACGCGGCTCCATCCCACAGCAAGTTGAGTGTGCGCGTAGTTGATGAACGCTAGCAGCTCGTAAGTTCCATAATGCGAGTAGTTCACGCATTCGAAAACAATTCGAAATGAAAGATGTATTTCCCTGAATACTAAAATAATTTTATGCAGATATTACATAATCACTACACTAACCTGTTACTGTTTACTGATTGTTACGGCTGGTATAATTCTTGCTTTTAAGAGAATACGCAATCACTATCTTACCTTAATATATCAAATTTTTCTCCTCAAATATTAATATAGCAATTTTTTAATTTGCTGCAACACAATAAAGAAAATTTTAGATCTATAAACTGCGTTTTATTCTATATTGAGTCACCCATAAAGGAACATTGGAATTGAATAACCCTGCCATCTTGTAATAATACACACAGAAGATTGACTGATGGGACACGTATTCGTCTTATTCCTTGTGTTGTGATAACACACCAGCTGTTACAAGACCACTCAACGCCAGCTGATAAGAATATTGTGAATTTTATTAGTAACAACAATGTAATTTATTCGTCACAACAATAATTTCTTTCTACAATTCACCTTAAACGCTCTCGTCTACAATTGGATCTTCACTCAACACAGTATTCGTTATAGCACTCCACCGACGACAATGACAACTTACTTGGACTATTACGCACAACAATGAACTGTTAATCTTAACTAATATTTACAAAGCACTATTTACAAATCAGAACTACCAGTTCTCAGTTCACAGTTCTTCTATCTCAGTCACTCGAGTTCACAGTATCTCGAATCACAGACCTTCAGAGACAGTTCACTGTACTCGAACTCGGGTCCCTCCAACTGCGGTCCACTGCACTCGAACTCAGGTCCCTCCAACTGCGGTCCACTGCACTCGAACTCAGGCCTTCGGATGCTGACGCAGATGCGGACGCACACTCGAGCCGAACTCCGGTACACAAGGCTGGCTTGCTTGCTCTGTTCACTGAACTAATCATGAATGACTGGCTGACTAATCAACTGAAAACTGCTGTCGTTCCTTCGCGTCCTTAATTTATAACCACAGCGACGTAGCCTCGAAAGTTCCACGCGTCTCTAGAGATGGCACTCCAGAAAAATCCAGAGCCCTCTCCTCTCTACCAGCACCAGATGCGCGCGCACTCTCTCTCCACTCTCTCGCCGCGTTGGCCCTTTCCCCTCTCCGCCGCGCGCCATCCCAAAGTGCTCCGCGCGATCTTCTAACTTGCGGGACGCTGGTCGTGAGTTCGAATCTCACGTCGCTGTCACAATATTCTGGCTTCTCTTACATCTCCGCATGACGCTGCAGGGAGCGCGTATTTTTATGGCGAGATTAGAAATATTTAATTTAAAGCTTTTCATTTAAAATAGTTAAAAAAAAATTGTATGGCTTTTATCTCAACATTAACTCATATTATAGTATTTTATATCCATACTTTTTTGGTGGTATCATGTTACGAATCACAAAAGAAAAAAAACAATATATATTCATAATTTCAGCAAACAATAAAATATATGTGTTATATCTCATTAATAAGCCTACACTTAGATATGCACTAGAAAATTAGAACAGCTTAAGTTTTAATTTCGAAGCCAGACGTAGTAGTACGCGTTGAGAGTAAGAATAACATACAAAATTCGCTACATTTTAAGGAATATTATCTGAAAAACTATTGAGCTAAAGAAAGTCAAAATTTGTACATTTACTAGTTCCCACATACTAAACCTCTGTACGAATTTTGAGACAATTCTGACATGTCATGGTGTTTCGTTGTCCGATTACATATGGAATAGCCCGTACACATTGCGTGTAGTGGCACAGCATACGGCCATCGCTGATGTAATACACCCAGTTCTTCAGTGAACAGAAGATAAATATTTTCCATTGTCCATGTCGGGAATCGAAAGACGGATCTTTGGTTGGGAAGCGAGAAGCGCGTGCGTACGTCATCCAAAGGGCCAAGGCAGCGTATCTAGGCCTAATGATAGACTAAAGGCTGTGTGATGTATCTTGTCTCACTGTGAAAAGAGAGAGAAAGGAGGTATGTCTTACTTCGTCTGTGTTGTTATGGGGATGGGGGAGTGGAGCGGTGCCGTCCATCCATCCAGTGGCGGAAGGGACTAGTTGACAGATTCTGTAGCACAAAATAAAATAACAAAATATCCCTCTTCGTACTTTGTAGTTCCGTCACTGAACTTGTCTTTCAAGAAACTGAGTTCCGGTAGCCTGTACTATAACAAGATTTTGAAAGGAATCCTGAAAATTTACAACCCTCCTATAAACTCCACCCTCATTTGAAGGGACTTGGTTTTATTGCTACTGAGATAAGATAAACCTCACCAGGTATAATAGCCGTACGTATTTAGGAACGTCACCTGAACTTCACTTTCACTTACATACGACTTAAGTAGGTAGAAAATGTAGAATTTTTATTCAAAGTCACAACTTAACTTACGCTTCACTCGTAACTTAGCCAAAAGCTAGGAAGATTCGAGATATGTGAAGGCCAATCTTACAGGGCCGTGGCCAGAATTATTTTTTGGAAAGGGATGACACACTGATGTTATGTCATACGGTATACAAAAAATAAGACACAACTCACTAAATTAGCGTAGTTCACATTATACAGGGACATCATTTTATTTTTACTTCAGTTTTTATTGTACCTGAGTTTTTGAATGTACAGTTTCCCTGAAAAAGGATGAGACGATTGAATATTCCTAAGTCTCAGATGTGAGACACTGCGCATGATCGGAGACCAGAGCACTGATACACAAGATAACGAATCATCATCATCATCATTGGCGCTACAGCCCTTGGTGGGCCTGGGCCTCCCTTAGTAATTGTCGCCATCCGTCTCTATCTTGTGTAGCAGCCTTCCAATTCTTGCACCCCAACTTTCTGGCATCCTCTTCCACTCCATCAATCCATCGCAAGTGCGGTCGACCTCGTCTTCTCTGACCTCCCGGATTTGTTATTACAATTTTTTTGCAAGGTTCACTTGGGTCCATGCGTATTACATGTCCTGCCCACCTCAATCTGCTAGTTTTAACTGTATTGATTATATTTGGCTCTCCTAGAAGTCTATATAATTCATAGTTGCATCTCCTCCTCCAGAGACCTTCCTCAAATGTTGGGCCATAGATCCTTCGCAGAATCTTTCTTTCGAAAATCTCCAGTCTTTTTTCATCATTTTTGGAGATTGACCACGTTTCTGCCGCATATGTCAAAACTGGTCTCACTAATGTTTTGTAAAGAATAACTTTTACTTTCCTGGATAGAGCATGCGAACTAAAGTGATATTTCAAGCCGAAATATGCTCTATTTGCTTTCATTAATCGATTAGAGATTTCTTTGGACATGTTATTATCGCTAGTGACCACTGATCCTAAATATGTAAAGTCAAGATAACGAATACTGAGTACTTAAATTCAGACTATTTGGTTTGTTACTAGCATCGTTCCGAAATTCACTTCAAAACTGCAAAAAATATGATAATATTACGTAAATGAAAGATAAATATATACATAAATCGTGTAGTTAAATCGACAATGGACCTTCATGACTAGATCGACACTCAACACAGAAAGGAAAGCTTTCATGTCGTTTCAATAGCTCAGACGGTAAGACTTCTGCGTGTTGTGTAGAAGAGTGCGAGTTCGATTCTTAGTCTATACAACTATTTTTTTTGTCTAAATAACGTTGAAATAGAGTTTTACAAAGTCCTGAGATTAAGTGTTAATGATCGCAAACAATACAAAATTACAAGTTATAATATTATAAACGTTAATCTAATGAATGCATTTATACACACACATATACAATGTAAATGCATATATATTAAAAACTAACAATTAAAATGAAATTATAAAAATATATATAATAATAGACAAACTTTTACAAAGGTTTAGAGTCCTTAGGCTATGCAATTTGTTAAGTAATTATTACAATATTTTATTAATAGCTTTCCCATATGTGTAAGAAATACACTCGCACAAAACAATTTTTGTTAAAAGTATGGCTTTAGAGTATTTCATTCTCACACCTTCCGTTAATTTTAACTATTTTATCTACGTGTTTGCAATAGTGTTTAATTTAGTATGCATTCAATTTTATTCATGTTATGATTGAATGGAAAAGCACTGTTGCAGTTATTGACTAATTACATATATTAATACTAATTATTAAATGCATCTGTTAAGTAACCAATTGCAGTATCTTTTGCAAAATCTTGAATGTTTAAGTTGTCAATAATATTTCTGTACTATATACTATAATACGTTAAAAGAATTTGCAATAGATTTGGGATCCTCTACTTTATAATCATTGGTTTTAGTGAAAAAATATTTTCTTTCTTAGGATATCTACAAGTTTAAATTTAATAATATTCCGAATAGATTTAATTGCATTATATGAATTTTGTAGTTTTCTATTCAAATATATTCCATTTCCCTCTTTCATAATTTTTGATAAATTACACTGTACTCCTTGCAGTATTTAAGAACATGAGGATCATTACATTGCAACTCATTACATATAGATTCTTCTTTTTAATACATGAGATTTTGAAGTCCCTGCGTTATCTGCATGTTTTTACTTTTGAATTGTTTCACAACATTGAGTGGAGAAAATCCACTGAAGTGATTATGAAATTAAGTGAAAAATACAATACATTAACTCTTAATATCAGTAGTACCAGTATCATATACGTTTTTCCAAGATTCATTTTGTAGACATAAACGTAAATAATCATTAGATACAACATTTGCGATCCTTTCTTAGTTTTTAAATTAATATTTTGAAATTGTTCAGTGACATTGGAAACACTTAGGATTTGTTTATCATGTTCAGGCAAGCCATTGATTATAGGTTCTGTCGAATAGGAATTCAGTCTAATTCTGTGTACAAAACATTTATCAATGGCTGTGCTACTTCAGCTTAGATTTAATTTGATTAGTTTCGCAACAGTTGGACTTCCTTTTATATCCTGTTATTTAGATATTTAATTTAGGGTTGATTTATTAACTCTTACTATGCAAGATGCCTCTTATTTCAATAATTCTATATCACGTTAAATAGTCATGTCTACACTAAAGTATTATCGTCATCCCTCATTTCTCATCGTAATGGCGAACCGACGTGACATGAGACAGAGAGTTATAGCTCTAGTTGAGGCTGGATATGGGGCTAGATCTGCTGGCCGTTTGGTCGGTGTTCCTGGAAGTACAGCCGCGAGGTGTGTTATCGTTACCAAAATTTAGGGGAGGTCGAAAATCGCCCTATTCCTGGGCGTCCGCGGATTTCTTCATTGGAAGAGGATGCTCTCTTATTCGAGACAGTTCGACAGGACCCCTTTCTGACTGCTAACGAAATAAGAGCAGTATCTAACTTTCCCGGCTCTTCACAGACTGTGATCAGCAGGTTGAGGAACCGCGGTATTAGGAGCCGGAGGGCTGCGCAAATGGAAATATTGGGGGAAGCACAAGCTGTCGACCGTCTTGCCTTCGCTACCAATCGAGTGGATTTCGATTGGAGAAATGTAATTTTCTCCGACGAAACAACCTTCTCGAGTGATTACGAAGGTCCTGTCCGTGTCTATCGTGAGGATGGTCTCCGACATGACCAGCGCTATGTGCACCGACGTGAAAGATTGGGGCGCTTTAGCATATCGTGTTGGGGGTCGATGTCTTACGATGGACCTGGCGTTATAGAAGCATCTATGGCCGGTTTAATGCGGGAACTTACGAGCACATTCTGGAAAATATATTCCTTCCCTCCGCCCGAGAACGTTTTCCCGAAGGAACATTGCTCTCCAGCAGGATAGCCATTCCGTGCACTATGCTGCAAGCATTCAAGATCGAAATCATTAATTGGCCTCCGAAGTCACCTGATTTGAATGTCATCGAAAATTTATGGGTGGAATTGAAAAAGAGAAGGATAGTCCCTATGCCCACCGACGCCCTCGAAATCGAGACGAATTGTGGGATCAAGTTGTTGACACCTGGGAAGATCTCGTCGGGGATCAGAACTTATTTCACAATCTCGTGACATCCATGCCGGATCGACTTAGATCTGTAATAGAAGCTGATGGCATGTGGACAAGATTTTAAGTTAACAGGTCCCTTTTTGTTTCTTATGATTTTTGTTTGGGGAAGAATACTTTTAACTTCCAAGTAAGTTTTATTTTTTTTTTTACGAGGTTTAGCCAACTTGTAAAACCCAGAAATTGGGCATAAATTATTCATATTTTTCGACAAATTAGACAGTCGAGGAACTCTGAACAAATTAATTACACCTCAATAAAAAAAAGTTTTACCCGGGATCGAACACGAGACGTTTCGGTTATACAGCGGAACCAATACGATACTATATGAGCTACCGAGACAAGACAGTGACAGCAGCAGTCCAGAATGTAGATCCCTTAGCAGGCATTTGCCATTCGGTACAGTGAATCAATGATATTTTGTGACTCGAGCTATGTTGTGAAATCCTGGCCTTAAATGGCAGTCTTCTTCGTCATCCTTATTCTGGTCCTTGTCCTTGTTGTGGTCCTTGTAACAATTCTTGTACTATTTCTCATGTTATGTATCGTTACGTCGATATCGAGTGAACCGCGCTGTAGAACTTTAACTTCCGACGACCAAGAATCGTCTCATTCTTTTTAAGGGTAACTGTACTTCACTCCCACACCTTCTACTAATGAAGTTCAACCGTCCTCCACACAGATCCAAGACCGCATATACAGTCATAGTAGCCTTTCGGTCATAGTAAACAGTACGTTCCAAAAATATGTTCGCGTTTTCCAGTGACGAAAGAGGTTTCAATATTGCATCATTTTCCATTTGTTTACGTCGCATCCTGGTTTCCCCCCCACCTGCTTCTATTCGCCTTTCTGTAAATGCTAGTGGCTGGGCTGTCTTAGCTCTTTTCTGAGAACATTAATTTCTGTTAGGAATTGGACGTCTACGTAATATTATACCCATACAATTGTTTAAAATAACTTCAATAATAGGGCCTCGTTAAGTAATTAACTGTCACGTGATTTCCTCCCTTTCTACGACGCTGCGACGTAACCACTTGGACGGACAGTAGATAGCATGTCTGAGTAATTTTACTGTATCTTTTCGGATCGGGCAGAAGTGAAGATTGAATTTACAGTACGCAAGGTCTCTTTTATAGAGTAGGTATAGAATTATTTCAACATGAGTTACTGATACGAAGTACGAACCTGGTAATTGGAACTACATGCAATAGTATATAGTGCGATAATATGCACGAAAGTACTGAAGTCTGTATCGAAATGAACGGCCACCATTTTCAAAAATGTATTTAAATATCCATATTCTAATTATTTTTCAATTTAACTTCATTCTCTATAGTGTACGCTAATGTGCTGTAGACAGTATAATATATACTGCATAATGAATACGTCCGAATGGAAAGCTCAGTTCGTGAGTAGAAACATTCATTGTTAATACTGTACTGTATTTTGATTAAATAAAAACCTAATGAAAATTATCAAACTCAAAATCGCGTTATTTCCTAGTTTACATAAATGTATGAACTACTTTTCTTCCCTCCTATACCTAGTAAAGTGATTTGTTTGTATATTACGCCAGTATCATCGAACTCCAGTCGTGGAAGGGGGTAGCAAACTATGTTTCCGGTTCTTAATCGTTGATCCAGAAGTAGGCTATAGCCGGGTTAATATTAGAAATGTTAGTAAAAATAAAATGATGTCCCTGTAGTATACGAACAGTAGCACTGATAAACTTTTCTATCACTTCTTCAGGTTTGATTTGAATGGCAGTACTCCTATGAACAGACATCAAAGCGAGACAACAGTCATTCGTGTCACATGCGATTGCGAAAATAATTCTTCAGCCTTCTTAGTGTAGAGAATGTTTTTAAGGTGTCGCTGTAGACACAGGAGTTATAGCTAAAATAAATAACGCACAGTTTATGTTTGAAAATAAGTCATTACACTTAGATAAAGCTGTAAGTGCACACTCTTGTCTATCAGTTAAGCTTATTGGCTTTTTATTTTCCATTTACATTTCCACAGACCTATTTGAAATTCTAATTTCAGTCCATCATTGTCGAGGAACACACCTATTTAAAACGATTCAGTAATAGCAGTTCCTGTACACTCTTCGAATTGCTCTCTGTTCAGTATATTGGTTTGACAATATAAGAGATAATGATAAAATCATTGATTTACGATTAATTAATATTTCATTTAATTGCTCTCTTAAATCATCCAGGAATAAAACAGATATATTTATTCTAAAATAGTCTTCTGCAGTGTCGCTTTCACATGTAATTCCTATACAGGGTGTATCGAAAGGTCAGGTCAATCCTTAAGGAGGTGATTCAGGATCTTATTTGCAACAAAAAATCCGAATACATTTTTTCAGTATTCATTCCCGTTTCCGAGTTACACGAATATCACGTACCGTATTTATCCCCAATTGATTCCACACCTAATGGACTTGTCTACTTGAGAGAAGGTAGGCTAATTGTTAGTTGTCTAGAGCAGATGCTCAAAATGTCCCCTCTCATACGAACACACGCTTCAGCACGCCGTCTGACCTCTCGCTGCACATTATCCAATCCATGCTGGTGTATCTTCATTGCAGCCGTGTAAATCTTTGCAACGATCTCTTCTTTGCTTGCTATCTCCGTTTGGTACACTTTGTCCTTCATGCAGCCCCAGAGAAAGAAGTCCAATTGTGTTAGATCTGGGGACTGGGCTGGCAAGGCAATAGGACCACCTCTTCCAATCCATCTACTTGGAAAATTGTGATCTAACCATTGGCGTATTGGAAGTCTGAAATGTGCTGGAGCACCGTCTAGTTGATACCATAGTTCTGGTATTTAAATTCCGATCTGCTAAGTACCACCAAGGTATTTAAATTCCGGTACCGTATGGTTAATTTGATCACAACTTCGTTTGATAAACGGGCTATTTCTGAAACGAAAGGCTTCTTGAATACTTCTGAATTTTCACGCAAGTCAGTTAAGACTTTAAAAATATTTTCAATATCCTCAGCAGATTGAGAGAAATCATAGTGCTTTACTTGATGTAGACAAATGTAATGAATATATTTCTTTACAAACAATCAACGAAATAAATGAATTCACTCTTTTCCATGGCATATAACAATTGACTAGATTTTGATGATTTATTTAGATCATAATTTTCTTTTAAAGCTTCCGACGTATGCAGAACTGAAAGACATATCAAGAAGCCGGCCGTGATCCCTTTGCAGTGTGTTCTTAATCTCAACACTAGAGGAAGGTTACCTAACGTCCGTCCCCGAAGTTTGCTTTTTGTTCCCAAACGAAGTACGTCCCTGGAATGTCCCCGAATTTATTAATTTGTCCTCAGATACCTCCGAATTTTTACTGTTGTTATAATTTTATGAGAATGCTGTTCAATATATCGAGGTATCTATAGAATATATATTGCTAAGATCTCGTCCAGAGAGAGAAATTTGAAGAGACAGTCCACAACTTTTCTTCAAATATACACGAACTTGACATAGATGAAATAAAAATTATTTGATGAAATTACTTACTTGAAGATATATGTGACTTCAAAGAAAATAGCAGAGTATAATAAATAAAATGCTGATCTTTTAATCTGAGAAAATTGTTTCCTGTTATGTCTCCAGAAATTGACTGAACCACCTCTGTGTCTTCTTGGAAATAATACTTCAGTGAACAGGATGTGGACATCGCAAAAATCCAAAACGTGTTTAGAAACTGTCTGAGCCTTGCTTGCTAACTTAACCAACTCTAACATGATCGTTCAGGAATTCACTGCGAAATTGTGTATCCAGAGAAGATCTACTTAAAAAACTTACTCTTCTGGGAATACCGTTGGTTCTCAAGAAGAATTTAGTACAGTCGCTCTTGATGCCTAATTTTGATTACTGTGACACTCTCTACACTGACCTTAACATGAGACTGATAGACAGACTACAGCGTGTTCATAACGCATGTGTTGGATTTATTTGCAACGTCCGTAGATCTGACCGTATTACACCTTAACTAAACATGCTGTCCTGGGTACGTCTCAAAGAGCGAAGAACTATTCACTCTCTCACTTTACTCTTCAATATTCTCAAGAACTCTAACCCTAGCTACTTAGCTTGTCGTTTTCAACATTTGTCCTCATATCACGAAGTAAATACTCGCTTACAACACCATATCACACTCTCCATTCCTAAACACAGAACATCCTCCTACTCTTTATCTTTCATCGTCTCTACAGCTCATCTCTGGAACTCTCTACCACAACATGTCAGAGACTGTCGGACATTGTCTAGTTTCAAAAATAAACTAAAATTGCACTTTTTAAATTCAGATTCCTTTCAGTTATAAGACGTTTTCTCCGCGATAGTTTTGTAAAATTATACATATTTCTTTTCCTTCCTTTCCCCTTTTTATTCTCTTGATCACCAGATGAATTTGTTTTCATACTCTTTTTATTGTGAATTATATTTAATGTTCTTATTTATTTTCTTTTTATTAGTATTTTATTACATTCCATTTTGTTATATTCTTCCTTTCGTTTTTCATATTAAGTATTTGTACTAAATGAGTTGCTTTTACTATAGGCTATTCCAATCTATTTTACTTCCTTTTTTTCTTTTGTATTATTTTCATGTTTAGTGTAGATTTTATTATGCTATTATTATTATTATTATTATTATTATTATTATTATTATTGTAATATGTTAGTGTCCTGTTCTTTAACTTTTCGTTAAATTTTCACTGCTGGTACACTTTGAGACCTGGTAGAGTGTAAGAGAAGGCCGTATGGCCTTAACTTTGCCAGTATAAATAAAGAATTATTATTACTATTATTATTAATATCAGTAGTTTAAGTAGTAGTTAAACAGAATTAATATTTCTATTGTGTAAATAGTATTAGCAAACCAGCAAGTGAATATCAAACTAACAGAAATATTAAAAGTAGTTTTTTCATATGTAGATATCTATCTGCGGGAATTTTGAAAAAAAAAACTGGTAACCTTACCCTAGTGACGATTCAAGAGTGCACATTCGAGATCACTCGTTAGAACTGAGCAGACTCCACTTATTACTATAAATGAAACATAAAGGAATTCTCCTCAGGATACAAATGAACGGTCAAAAGTAGATCGTTGCGAAGAACTAAATCCCATTTCTTTCATCTCCCTCATTTCGGAGGGGGGGGAGATTGATCCCTTTCGCCCCCCTGCCTATGGCCCTGCAGCCTTATACCTCACTTAACGCTATAATTTATCTGAAGAACAACTAATGAGATTTGTTTACTACAATAAAGTTAAGTTTAAGAGCTGAAATGAATTTAGAAGATGGCAATTTCAAAGAATTCATAGATTATGTGTTCTGTGTCATATTATTTATTTCTTTATTCTCAAGTTACGTATTTGTATAACCTCAATCTTACCTTCAATTTTATCAGTTTATTCCCAAGTTACGAAGGTTACCTATAAAGAGTATTTTAAATTTTCCATTACTGTTCTAACACACACAAAACTAAAGTAGATAATCATATTATAATATAAACAAGTCAGTAGAAATCAGACATAATACCTTATATAACATACAGAAAGAAAAGAAAATGCATAATAAAATGTGAACAGTAAGTCAAAATAAATTAGACATATTTACTTACTTACTTACTGGCTTTTAAGGAAACCGGAGGTTCATTGCCGCCCCTCACATAAGCCCGCCATTGGTCCCTATCCTGAGCAAGATTAATCCAGTCTCTATCATCATATCTCACCTCCCTCAAATCCATTTTAATATTATCTTCCCATCTACGTCTCGGCCTCTCTAAAGGTCTTTTTCCCTCCGGCCTCCCAACTAACTGAACCTCGGAACCTCGGATATAGTGAACGAAATATGCTGGTCCGCGGAGGTTCACTATATCCGAAGTTGATTGTATTTACCAATATTGCTTTCTCCGCATAAGCTATTCTTAGCATGTTATAGGTCTCTGTTGCACTTTTTCCGAGTTTGAAGCTGAATTTTATGCATGTTCGTTGTTCTTCGAAATTCCGCATTTTCGCTATACACAGAAATTTTCGCACGCATAAAACACGTGTTCACTTCACAGTTTGTAACTCTGCACTGGAAGGTCGGAGCAGGCCGGGCCACACCTCATTTTAAACAGAAGGGAGTGCTACATATAGGCCTATAGTTTTGGAAAGTATAAACGACAGCTCAATGAGAAATTCATTCTGAAGTCATTTTGAAAACTATTTGATAACGCCTCGTTGTCTATACTTTAGTATATAAATGCCAGCTTTTATTTCGTATGGTTGTGTGTAAAGTGCTGCTACGGGAGTGTAGTTTGTGAATTACTAGACCATAGTTAGCTATAGGCTATATGCCATGCTATACTGACATATCCTACAAATGACCGGAGGTCAATACTGTTATTCAACATTATAAAGCACTGTTTCCAAACAGATAGATTAGACGGACAGACAGACAGACGGACAGACAGACAGACAGATAGATAAATACATAAATAAATACGTAAATGAATACATAAATAAATACATAAATGAATAAATAAAGAAATGAATAAATAAAAAAATGAATAAATAAATAATTTTTATTTTTACTATCTGACCTTCCAAGGCTTGTCTATAAACACAGAATAACACACAATTTACAATAATGGCTGTACATGAATGGAGACATGAAAAAAATTGATAGATAAATGAATAATAAATAAATAATAAAAAATAAAAAATAAAAAATAAAAATAAAAATAAATAAATAATTAAATAAATACAAATAAATAAAATAAATAAAGAATAAAAATAAATAGATAAAATGAGTAAATAAAAAATAAGAGTATATAATTAAAAAGATAAAAAGAATTAAATAAATAACTAAATAAATAAATAGGTAAATAAATAAGTAAATAACTATCCTACAAGAGAAACGTGGTGAGCAAAGAGAAATAACGTAACTGGGATTTCATTATTTTCATCATTATTATTATTGTTATTGTTATTAATGTTATTAATAATGTATAATATTTTGAACTTATATACGGTATTTTTCAGTAGTGAGATGTTAGATTCATGATATGTATAATAAACCCTTAATTTTGTCTAATGATTTCAAGTTCTCTTCGGTTTTCGAACACCAAATTGTGAACACACGCAATATTTTATCACGAGCCGGCACTGACAACATAGCAAGTTATTCGTTATCTACTTATCGATATAGCAACTATCACGCAGACCGTGCTGTGCAATGTGATATGTTAATGATTTGATTAAGATTTCTCTCACTTTCGCTATAAGAACGAAATTTCAAATTTCATAGTTATTTAGACTGGGAAGTTTCGAAATGAACGCACTGTATACTCTAACAGAAAAACAAAATACTTGGCCACAGGGGACACATAGTGATATTTACAATTGGAAGACAATGTAATATAATAGATCTATCATCACAGTAACATTTCCAAGGAGCTTACGATAGGTGTAGATATTTGGCTTCATCTATTAATTTTAGACGCAAAGATTGAAGCGTTTATTGTTGCTCTGAATTGTGTTAAATTCATATACCACAGTTCATTACTTATCCATGAAGAGTATTCGTGAAAATTATCATGAAAATTGAGAACAAAAGAAGGGCTGAGGATCTCGAAATAACGATATACGGAAGAATATAACATAACAAAAAAAAATTCCTTTAACAGCTTTCAGATTTTAATTCTGAATATTCATGTTTGTGTAAAATACATCATTTTAACGTGGTACTACAAGGACTGCTGATATGATAAATTGAGAAACTGTGCACGGAAGCAATCACTAACTGATAAAGGCAGCATAAGCCTATAACGAGTCAAACTGTTCAATATAGCAAGAAAAGTGTCCAAGAAGCTTAAAGAATGCTGCTTTAACACTAAGGTAGTTCATGTAAGTTAATATAACACGAAAGTTTCCCATATATTTAATAACGGCAACAAGTATGCAGTACATCACTTGGAATTACTTTCATAATGGAGCCAGTCATGAAGTGGATACAAGTACCAACTCCTTAACGCTTATTAAAACGACTAGGCTATATGTAATTCATGTTTGCTATGACCATGAATTTATTTGTCGCCTTATACGTAGCAATCCGTACGTATCAGAAAAGTCTAGTAAATTACGCAGCCTCTAGTTAAATTAAATTAATAAGTGCGATTGACAACAACTCGTCTTTCGGCATATTAATTGATGGAAAAGTCTTTTATACAACGGTTGCCTCTAAAAGATGTTAACACTTTTAAACGGGTAGTGATTCGCATTAAATACACTAACTTCAGCAATCATCCTAATAAATTCTGCCGGTATTACTCGTTAATTTTTTTTCTGGCATAGCTAATGAATCCTCTCCACAGTATATTTTATTAGTTCTTGGAGAATTATTTAACATTTGTGATGGAGATAATATGAAGGGTTCAGAACCATAGTAGGCCAAGCGCCATTTACTAAAACCGTAGAAAACAATGTTTAAAATGAAGTTATTACCGTAATTCAATGGAAACATATAGCAAGTAATATAAAGTATACACATTAAAACTAAATGATATGTCAATCTTCATTAAACTATAGTATTCACTTAACTTTGACCCTTTTTTTCCTCCGTTTTTAATAAATGGCGCTTGGCCCACTATGTCAGAACCCTTCATATTACCTCCGAGTACTGTCATTTCTCTTAAATTTACAATTTCACTGTTGTTCCATTATCGCCATGTGAACATTTCATAGTCTTTAAATAGGCTGTGTATATTGAATGAAATGTTTATAATGAATTTAAATCTTAACTTCAAATCTCCTCCAGAGAGAAGTTGCATACAGCACGTGGTCTTATAATACTATACTCTTGCAATCACTCCGCTAATACTGAGTGAACAATAAGCATTGAATACGCACGCTCGACTTGTCCGTCCGCGGCGGTTCAGTTCGATGAGCGGATGCAAGTCCGCAGTACCGCATAAGTTAAACCTATCCATGAGAGTTTTTCAGTAACTTATCATTAATTAAACATTTAAAAGTAAAAGTGCTGTAATTTACTTAACCTTGCCATACAAGGAGGTTTTGTAACTTCTATTTTCTATGCATTTGTGGCATCTGTTTATGAAATTAACCATTACACTATGCAATTCCTCTGAGAAGTGGAAGAAATTTCTTCACGAATATATTGTAATATGTCCAATGCTATCTAGAGTTTCTTCTGTGAGCACAGTACGTCGCTTCCTAGGCTTCTTATCTTGACTCTTACCGTTTCACGAAATTTACTTACCAATCTATAAATCGCATTTCGACTTGAAACTTTGTCTGGGAATCTCTTGAATTAATCTCCTTACAGCCTCACCTGATTCTATACACACGTACAAATCATTATATAAACACTCTTTGTAGAATAGAATATATGAATTGAGATATATTTACTTACTTTCGACATGAATATCGTACTCGAAGACAAAAGTCTACTTTCCCATTAATTGAGCCTAAATGTCATACAAGTGCAGCTCTTAAACATTGTGCTAGTTTCGGTCCAAGACTATATAATAAAATTACACACCATTTTCCAAATTTGAAATATTTTAAAATTGAAGCTTTTAAAAATGAAATGTATAAAATTATTAATGATATATAATATTAACAAATGTATGTATTTTTCTTACCTTTTATTTCTGTCGACTATATTCATATTTTTATTATATATCACTGGCTTCTGTCTGATTGCCAATTTATATTAAATGTGTTTTCTCTTTCTTTTCCTCTTTTTCCTTTTTTTTTTTTTTGCTCTTCTGTGTTATTTATTGGTTTGAATTAAGTTACTTACTCTATTTACTAAACTGTCCTCGTAAATTTTATGTTATATTATTGGCTAAGACCACACCTTACACCAGCCTGGCTCTTACGGTAGTGGCTAAAGCAAGGAGATGCACTATCACCTTTACTTTTTAACTTTGCTCTAGAGTATGCCATTAGGAACGTCCAGGATAACAGAGAAAGTTTGGAATTGAACGGGTTACATCAGCTGCTTTCTATGCGGATGACGTGAATATGTTAGGAGAAAATCCACAAAAGATTAGGGAAAACACGGGAATTTTACTGGAAGCAAGTAAAGAGATAGGTTTGGAAGTGAATACCGAAAAGACAAAGTATATGATTATGTCTCGTGACGAGAATATTGTACGAAATGGAAATATAAAAATTGGAAATTTATCTTTTGAAGAGGTGGAGAATTTCAAATATCTTGGAGCAACAGTAACAAATATAAACGATACTCGGGAGGAAATTAAACGCAGAATAAATATGGGAAATGCTTGTTATTATTTGGTTGATAAGCTTCTATCATCCAGTCTGCTGTCAAAAAATCTGAAAGTTAGAATTTATAAAACAGTTATATTATCGGTTGTTCTTTATCGTTGTGAAACTTGGACTCTCACTTTGAGAGAGGAACATAGGTTAAGGGTGTATGAGAATAAGGTGCTTAGGAAAATATTTGGGGCTAAGAGGGATGAAGTTACAGGAGAATGGAGAAAGTTACACAACACAGAACTGCACGCATTGTATTCTTCACCTGACATAATTAGGAACATTAAATCCAGACGTTTGAGATGGGCAGGACATGTAGCACGTATGGGCGAATCCAGAAATGCATATAGAGTGTTAGTTGGGAGGCCGGAAGGAAAAAGATGTTTGAGATGGGCAGGGCATGTAGCACGTATAGGCAAATCCAGAAATGGATATAGAGTGTTAGTTGGGAGGCAGGAGGGAAAAAGACCTTTAGGGAGGCCTAGACGTAGATGGGAAGGTAATATTAAAATGGATTTGAGGGAGGTGGGATATGATGACAGAGAAAGGATTAATCTAGCTCAGGATAGGGACCAATGGCGGGCTTACGTGAGGGCGGCAATGAACCTCCGGGTTCCTTAAATGCCAGTAAGTAAGTAAGTAAGTAAGTAAGTAAGTAAGTAAGTAATTTTAATTTTTACTCAATAGCTAGCTAGTTAAATAAATAAAAAAATAAAATTACATTAATAATAATAATAATAATAATAATAATAATAATAATAATAATAATAAACTTCACTCTCTCTCTCTCTCTGAATAAGTCGCCAAACGAACACGTGCTTATCCTGCGAGATTATAACACAGACCAAGCGGACACCACCACCACCACCACCACTACCACTACCACTAACATAATCATAATCAACTTGTTCTTGCATTACATTATTTGGAGGGTTGCGGATTCTATGAATTATATAACCTATTGAATGCATCGTTTTCCTAATATTATCTGTACTTATTAACTTATTATTATCTTCAGTTAATAAAGTTATGTACTACTTTTAAGTGACATTCTTTGTACGTAGTAACATAACCTAGGGTGACCAGATTCGCATCGATAAAAAAAAAGAGAACACAAAGCTTCAGAAAGGAGGGTATTGTTCGAAAAAACAGGACAGAAAACATTATATACTTACATTTATTAATCTTTTTTACTTGTTTATTTAATAATACTCTATCAACTACTAGGTTATTTAGCGTCGATGAGATTTTGTGATAGCAAGATGATATTTGGCGAGATGAGGCCGAGGATTCGCCATAGATTACTTGACATTTGTCTTACGGTTGACAAAACCTCGGAAAAAATCCAAACAGGTAATGAATCCAAGCGGGGATTGAACCCGCGCCTGAGCGCAGATCGAAATCCGCAAGCAAGACCCTTAGCCGACTGAGCTTCGCCGGTGGTCACTTAGATTTAGGCTTACGCCTATATTATACTATAAATTACGTCAATGTCTATTTTGTTACAAAATACTTAAGAGAAAACTTAATAATAATGATTTTACACTTAGCTACATATGAAAGTCAAGGGAACTATAATTATTAAAGAGGGCAGAAGGAGTACCGGTATATTTCGTCGATGCTACTGCCATATACAGGCAAATTACTTGAAAAGGGCATCAAATAAGATAACTTCAAAATATCAGGCATACAAGTAACGAAAAGGAGGACATTTCTTGATTTTTTTTTTTTAATCCGCCATACCCGGGACAAAGGTCTAAAAAGGAGGACATGTCCGGACAAAAGAGGACTTCTGGTCACCCTATCACAACCGATGTTTGTACAAAATTTTGAATAATTCAGCAGATCTTGATTTATTGAACGGGATCTGGATATCTCGTCACCAGAACACTACTCACTATACCACCTCGTCACTGCTTTTTAGTCACTCGGTTTTCTGGTAACCATGAATTTTTGTCACAAGCGTTCTTTTGTTATTTCGACCTTTTTGTCACCGCTCCCTTTGGTCACCTATTTGGTAGAAATGTAAGGTAAATCATCGTATATACAATGAACATTTAATTTAGTAGAGTGTATACAGTATTTTGTGATTTGTTTCAAAATTTTCAGCTAGATTATGTCTGATGGCTTTTAGGTAAGCCATCTTGATGTACTTTTTCTTTAAGTGATGTAAAAAGTGCTTCATATGCGTGCCTAGTTTTTCTTTCATGAGTACCATTACTAGTGATAGTCACTGTCCTTGGTTTTGGACATGGATCGTGTATAGTCGAAGATAGGCTGTGGGAGTGGACTTAAACGTGGCGTCCATTGTCCAGAATGTTGATCTTTGCAGCATTCTCAGCCGCCTGTCTGTTGAAGAAATAGTTTTTTTCATCTTGTGTAGCGTTGAAATACAAAAGCCATATATTTCCGTCTAGAGTTCTCTTGTACAGATCATCTATATCTCTTCGTATCTCACGCAGTTCTCTTTAGAGTTTCTTCCCTTCGTAGATTTACATTTGTTCACTGGAAACACGTCTCGCACGACACTGGACAATGACCGAAGGTGGTGCATCTAATATTCGCGCACTTTCCTTCATCAACATCACGCATTCTGTGCCGTGGACCCTTCCTTATTGTGGTGCATGACTGGAATTTTCAAATCGGCCGTTGACAATTGACGTTTTGTCATGTAATATGGTTATGGTAGAGTTGTATCTCCCACGCTGTTCACATCTCCAAACACCAGATTCGCGGACGTTTGTATACGTATAACCTTCATATATTAGATTCTCATGGCTCCTAATGCTTCTTGTGAAACGAAATTCTTCATGACGGTGCTCCATCATTACAATAATTTAGCTATACCCGAAAATAAATGAGACATTCAATTTTAAACCAAAAATTTAACTGCATAACTTTGGAAACAACGTAACAATATTGTGCCATATATATATATATATATATATATATATATATATATATATATATATATATAAGTGAATGTGGGTGTGTGTGCTTTTTTTTCTCTATACGAATCTACACACTTTGACCAATATGTGGCAAAGTTTGCACATTTAATATTCATAACCAGGAGAAAAACAGGGCTACATTAAATTAATTAAAATTTAAAAATAAATACGATCAAACATTTATGTATAATATTAAAATGCAATCTTTTACAGTCAATAATTTGATTATTATTGTTTATTATTGTCTGTTGTATTCAACATCGACTTTCACGAGGCCATGGAAATTATAATACGAAATTAAATAACATTGTTGTTACATCATGAAGGCCAAAATCTAGATATGCGTTACGAGAGCGGTATGTTGAAGTTTTCATGTTCGAGGAAAAGTTTGAAAAAACGAAACGTAGTTGAGCTTTTTTAATTTCCGAGAATTGAAAAAAACATACCGCTCGTGTATCGTACATTATTTTGTGCGAAGATCGTTTATTACATACCTGAAAGAGGAATTTCTAATTAGTTGCAATGAAATCTCCATCTTGGTTTCTGTTCAATGACGGCAAATTTGCAAAACAAAAATATCTATCTTCAACATTGTTGCTTTAAAATGTGTTCTGTGTTTACTATACTCCAGCAGGTCGTGATCTACGTCTGTCTTTTTTTCCCCCAGTCTGTAAATGCGAACTTAAAACAAACGGCTTCCTTAATGTTACTTGCATCACGAATGCAGTAACTTCAGTGGAGCTGTAGAGTTTACTTAATTTTTGCAAATATTTAAAAACAATAATTAACAGTGCAATTTAGGTGAAATTGCAGTGGTAAATTTCCAATTTATAATTATTACTATATTGAACGTCTCTAAAAATAATATGTTAAAAGCCTAAAGCAGTAAAATCAATATGTCACTTAAGCGGTAAGAAGAGGGAAATTATGTGTGTTAGGAAGTGGAATTTTAAAGTGGAATTTTAGACTTACCGCGGATTGGTTTTGTGCTGTAACCGAGCAAATACGCACAAACTCGCACAAAGTATCTTTACAGGACTGTATTATGAATTTCTCGATGCAGTTATACATAATGAGCAGGCTGTGTTTTATAACTAAATTCTTAAATTCTTTGGAACCACAAGGATTGATACCACAAATATACCATATTGGATGGTGGACTGATTTATTTAAAATCATCCGTCCTCAAGTGAGGTTGACCACTGGGATCCGGAATTAACAAACATAAAATGATAAAGGGAAATGAAACGAGCAAAATAATTATTCAATTTGTACATTAAAACAAAAATTTATGTGTTACGCCTAACATATAAATAATAGTATAGAATTTGAAGAGAGGCCTCCAAAATTTCCATCACAATCTTCTGTACCTCATAAAAGGGAATTTTAAAGGATTTAAGGATATTACATGTAAATTTTGGTAAATAACCTCTTGATCCTTGGTAAAATACGGCGAAGAATGACAAATTTATAAATTGTTTTACGTTTTAATTTTCTAGATTTTTTTTTTCCTTCCAACGTGCCGGTAACAGTTTCGAAGGGACGATAGTTGTAATTATGTAGCCATAAGAACTAAATGTAACTAAAAGAAAAGGGATATGTTTTAAATTTATTTATTTATGGACAATGGTTCGTTTACGTGGAACAGGCAAGCAGAAACTGAGGCTGGCTCTGCCTTTAACATAGACAAACATTGGGATTCCTCGCTCACGATGCGGACTATTCTTTGCACCTCATATAAAACGTTATTCTAAGTTTCTGTTTTTCCGAATTCTAAGAAAAATTTCAATATTTATTCCAAACTTACTTGGAAATAAAATGCAACCTTGGCATATTCTATAATTTGTAATAAAACTCAGTACATAGTTTCTTCCGACATTCGTTAAAATTCTCCTGTAATAATACATAAATTTAACGACTTCCACTAAGTGAATGAGATGACTTGTAGAAGGTGGCGTATCTTCTAAAGGCTACTGTTACGGTGAATGCGTGTTCTGACGAACTCTCATTGTGACGAATAAGTCAGAACAAACAACTGTGAGCTATCTTATGGAAGCGGTTATAGTGCGTACGCACTCTTCTTCAGTTGCCGCACGAATACGTCACAACGAGTTTGTCGTTCAAACGAGTTTGATTTTTCATCCGAATTAGTTAGAACTGCTACAATGGATGTTGAAAGATATCAGTTTAGTGTTTGAAAATAGGAGTCTCTGGAGAAAAAACGAACCACAACCATTATATTTCTCTAAGCAATGGTGTCAACTACTTTATTTATTTATGTACTCACTCACTCACTCACTCACTCACTCACTCACTCACTCACTCACTCACTCACTCACTCACCCACCCACCCACTCACTCACTCACTCACTCACTCACTCACTCACTCACTCACTCACTCACTCACTCACTCAATTATTTATCCATGTTGTATGGGACAGAAACATGGACATTACGACGAAATGAAGAGAAACGAATAGAAGCATTTGAAATGTGGATATGGAGAAGAATGGAGTGTGGGAAATGGACAGACAGAATAAGAAATGAAGTTGTGTTGGAAAGAGTGGGTGAAGAAAGAATGATGCTGAAACTGATCAGGAAGAGGAAAAGGAATTGGTTGGGTCCCTGGCTGAGAAGAAATTGCCTACCAAAGGATGCACTGGAAGGAATGGTGAACGGGAGAAGAGTTCGGGGCAGAAGAAGATATCAGATGATAGACGACATTAAGATATGTGGATCATATGCGGAGACTAAGAGGAAGGTAGAGAATAGGAAAGATTGGAGAATGCTGCGTTTGTTGTGAAAGACCTGCCTTGGGCAGAACACTTTTGTATTCATTCATTCATTCATTCATTCATTCATTCATTCATTCATTCATTCATTCATTCACATTTTATATCGTATGTGTACAGATTACAAAGAATTGTTTTATCTATATCGAGGATTAGAGCGTGTCATTTCATATCCGTCGTTCTTATATCCATATGTGAACACTGGACGGGATATTAACAGATAATTCTCGCTTATGCACTGTAAACATCATTCTGTAAGTTAACCTAAACGTTACAAACTCAAGTCTAACCACAATAAAATATATTTTAATAGATAATTGTAAATGATTCTCGTGTACTGCGTAAATCTACATTAGCACTAATCATTACATAACTTCTTTCACAACGTATTTTCTTTTCCATCTGGTTCTCAAAATTGCAATGTCAAATTCGTATAACCTGTGTACTTTGAAGTGAAAAAAAAATTCTGCTGCAGATTGATTGATTGATTGAATTTATAATGGCTGGATTCGGAATGGATCTTGCCTCTTAGGCCGTTAAGCCCATTTTGCGCCCTATTTGTGTGATGATTGTCAAAGTCTGATGGAGGGCCCTGGTGGCATTCGTGAATCCGAAGCTGACAGGCGAGCCATCTTTCCTGGGCCTTGCAGATAAGGTCTCATCACCTACTGACGAGCCCGAAGCCCCAAGTTGTAGTATCAGTATCGAAAACCCATTCTACTCTCCACTGCAGATGATAGATGAAATAAGGAGGCAGTAGAGTATGTTGGTAGAATGAAAGAGGGAAACGGGAGTACCCCGAGAAAACTCCTATGCAACCTCTGTTTTGTCCACCACAAATTCTACACAGACCAGACTGGGGATCGAATCTGGGCCGTCTGAAAGGAAAATAAGCATCCTAGCACTGTAGCTAAATCCGCTGCATTCTGCGGAAAGTAACGCATTTTATTTTAATGTTTACAAGAAATGGGACAAAGGATTATACTTATAGGACTGTTCATTTAAATAATATACTGTACATTCGATGGAGCGTCGAGTTCTGAATAGCCTATAAATAGAATCAGTTCCTTATCTATAAGAATTTGCCTGTGGAGTATAATTTTAAGAACTGTGACTTTATCGCATATGTTTCATCACTTGCCGTAACAATACCAAGGTAACTTGTATTGTATTGTATTGTATTGTATTGTATTGTATTTATTAACATTCCATGGTATTCATACATTGCTTTACAGCTAGAATATGGAACAAGTCAAAAAACTTAATACTATTATAAAGTCTTAATTTATAGTCACAGTCTAGATGAAATATATATACAGACGAGATTTACAATATAGTCTACTAGTACAACACATAGTTTTAGTATCAATTTCATGAAGTGTTATTGAATGTCATGAATCCACTTACAGAATAGAAGGCGTGAGAAATTAGGTACTTCTTAAATTTGGCCCTAAATAATCTTATGTTTTGAGTTTCATTTTTTATATCGATAGGGAGGCTATTAAAAATGTTTACTGCCATATAACTCACTCCTTTTTGATAGCACGATAGACTTGCCGATGGAGTATGAAAGTCATTTTTTGACGTGTATTTATGCTATGAACTGTTGAATTAGTTACAAAGTTTTCACGATTACATACGAGAAAGACTATTAATGAAAAGATATACTGACAAGCCATGGACATTATTTGTAGTTTTTTGAAAATAGTGCTACAAGATTCCCTAGAATTGGCACCTACTATTATTCTAATTACTCTTTTTTGTAATAGAAATATACTGTTACTATCTGTGGAATTTCCCCAGAATATTATTCCAAAATTCATTACCGAGTGGAAGTATGCAAAGTATATTGTTTTTAAGGTATTGATATTTACTATCTTTTGCATAGTTCTAATAGCAAAACAAGCTGAATTTAGTTTGGGGGTAATTTCTTTAATATGATTTTTCCAATTTAACACATTATCGATTTTTAAGCCAAGAAATTTGGTTGTCGTTGTTTCTAATACGGATCTGTTGTTAATTATTGCGCTAGAAATTTGCGAGGTTGAATTTGCACAGGATTTAAATTGAATTATGTTAGTTTTGTTACAATTTAATACCAATTTATTGACTGAGAACCAGTCACATATTTTGAAGAGAATTTCCTCTGTTGAAGATTGGAATGTGTTGGAGTTATAGGCTGTAATTACTATACTTGTGTCATCTGCAAATAATATGGGATGACAAATACTAAAGTATTTGGCGAGATGAGGCCGAGGATTCACCATGTGATTATGTGATATTTACCTCACAGTTGGGGAAGCCTATGGAAAAACCTAACCAGGTAATTAGCCCAAGCGGGAATCGAACCGACACCCGACCGCAGCTACGGATCAGTAGGCAAACGCGCTACCGTCTGAGTTACGCCGGAAACCTAACAATTACTTTCCAAGTATTTATATAGGTATGTTTGAAAAGAAAACTACTCCATCGCTTTACTTATCATATGCACCAACAGCAATAGTTGCGATTGTTATAAATGTGTAATTTGCGTCTGATAAACCAGTAGTTTACAATATAATGATAAATATTATTTGTAATAATGGTAGTATACAGATCCTGAATTTTAAGGACACTAATAATTGGAACGTGTTTTCCGTCTATGATTCCTACACAAATAGGAAAATTCAGTTTTTTTTTTTTTTTAAATAGACATTCGTGATGGTTTTTGAAGGTAGAGAAAAATGTTTGTCATGAAAACAATTTCATATCAAAAAGCAAGTGTCCTGTATTATCTTTATGGCAGTGTGTAAAATCCTATATGAAGGATTTAATTTAATAGTGATCTAAATGAAATCCATCTTTTGTTTTTGAGGTTAGAATGAGTTAGAATGAGTTCGTTATAATACGGCTTACTGTAACCGCGCTTCTCACGAATAGTTCGGACAAAATCGTCACAACAACTCGTCAAAATACGCATCCACTGTAATCGTAGCCTTACTCTCTCAAAGAGTTTCACATTTATATTAGTTACACAAAGTTAAGTTTTAAGCGAAAATGAACACAGTAATATAAAAGTGATTTTAATTCATTATGCAAAATTGCAAAAGTTTTATCAGATGACAAGTGCGATTGTTATAAACTTGATGTAGAAATGAAATTGATGATGTGAAATATTTTACATATGCGCCCTTGACTTCAGCCGATGTTGAACGCAGTTTTTCCGCGTACAAGGTTATACTTTCCGACACTTGGCGGTCATTTTAATTTGAAACTTTGAAAATGAATGTCTCTGTTTATTGCAGCAGGAACCGAAACCAGGCAAACAACATCCAAGAAAAGTAAGGTACGGAATAGATGTGATAAATAATTTAATGAAACAGGTAAATATAGGGAAAGCAGAATTGTACGCCATATACGTTTTCGGCATTCTAAAACTGTAATGCAAAATTCTAAATATTAAAAAATATCTTTTCAGACTTAGGTTTTACCACATTTGTGACAATTTAAGTATGATTTCCAACAGTAATTCTCAACCTCACCAGCATTTTAGATCTTTCCGATATTAACTCTTATTATACAATGGTTGTATTGACTTAATTTTATAATACGCAATAATCGTGCTTGCTTAGACGTGTGTCACATTCGCTTCCGCTGCCTGTACTTGAAACACGTCGACTACATTCTGTCCGGCGTCGTACGTTCACCTCAGACTAATACAAATATACCGATGTCGTCACTGCCCGAATGCTCAACCTTTCACAGCTCGAACTGTGACTCGATGTACAGAAGAATTTAGTCCAGATGTTGAAGGGCAATTATCATTAAAGATAGAGGAATTCATAGTATTTTAGATCTTCTTCGATGAAAGTACGGATATTGTTTGTATTACGCAATTAGTTATTTTCATTCGAGTCGTGGACCTACATCTTTGTGTGACGGAGGAATTTTTAGATATCAACACTATTATTAGTAACTCAATATATGTTTTCGTTATTTTATAGTAAAGTAGTTTTATTTATCGTTGGAAAATTGAAATAAAATGAATGCATATCGTGCGCTTCACTATATCTTGTATTAGTGAACGTTTCTACAAAATAAATCACTTCATCAAAGCATTATAAGATCACAGGCCCGCCACTGCTAGTCTTCGGATGACTTGCTCCTCACAGAACACGCTCCTACCCACGACTACCCACTTTACGTACCCGTGCGCCGATCTTTGGTCTACATCTATTAGAATAAAATTATAGTTTACATTTTTATCAAAAGTAATCTCACTAGAGGTTTTGATTTATCTACAGAAAATCAAAACTTGAGTGGATTTAATTGACTATTAGACGATTAGAAGAAAGTATATAAAGATTACTTACTTACTGGCTTTTAAGGAATCGGAGGTTCATTGTCGCCCTCACATAAGCCCGCCATTGATCCCTATCCTGAGCAAGATTAATCCAGTCTTTATCATCATATCCCACCTCCCTCAAATACATTTTAATATTATCCTCACATCTACGTCTCGGTCTCTCGAAAGGTCTTTTCCCCTCTGGCCTCCCAACTAACACTCTATATACATTTCTGGATTAGGCCATACGTTCTACATGCCCTCCAATCTCAAACGTCTGAATTTAATATTCCTAATTATGTTAGGTAAAGAATACAATGAGTGCAGTTCTGTGTTGTGTAACTTCCTCCATTCTCCTGTAACTTCATCCCTCTTAGCCCCAAATATTTTCCTAAGCACCTTATTCTCAAACACCCTCAACCTATGTTCCTCTCTCAAAGTGAGAGTCCAAGTTTCACAACCATACAGAACAACCGGTAATATAACTATTTTATAAATTATAACTTTCAGATTTTTTGACAGCAGACTGGATGATAAAAGCTTCTCAACCGAGCAATAACAGGCATTTCCCATATTTATTCTATGTTTAATTTTCTCCCGAGTATCATTTATATTTGTTATATAAAGATTAGAATAAATAAAGTGCTCTAATACAATAAAATAGGTATTAATTTACTTACTAAAATTCCATTTCATTAATATTAGCTTCACCAAAACGTTTTAACGGAGCCGCCATTTTAAGTTGACTATCTATGCGGTAAACAAATGACGATCGCAAAGCATGTTTTATAGTGCCGTAATGAATTTGCAGTTTGAAATGTTGGCAAACAAAGAAAGAAATGGTATGGAGGTGATCAAAACAGAAGAAAGTATATAAAGATGAGAAGAAATAAAGTATTCTAATACAATAAAATAGGTATTAATTGACTTACTAAAATTCCATTTCATTAATGTTAGCTTCACCAAAACGTTTGAGCGGAGCCGTCATTTTAAGTTGACTATCTATGCGGTAAATAAGTGACTATCGCAAAGCACGTTTTATAGTACCGTGAAGAATTTGCAGTTTGAAATGCTGGCAAAGAAACAAATGCTATGAAAGTGATGAAAACAAAAAAAGCTAGAGACTTGATAAAAGTTTAGCGATAAACAGCCATGATTGGTTGAAACACGTCCTTTCGTATACCGTTTTATTGGTCAAAAGTAGTATGACGTAGTAAAAGTGTAATAGTCAGGGAAAGGTATTTGTGATTCTCCTGACACATAATGATCGTTATAAAATAATGGAAATACTCTTGAGGAAGACGAAATAATGGCGTATCGCCACTAAATGTATTAAGTACAGAATCACCTGCAACGGAAAGTTGGTAAAGTTTAGTACTCCACAATAAAAATGGACGTTTAAAAAGTTGAAGTATCATTCTCGCTACTCTGTGCATGCCTGCCTAATGAAAGCTCTATAACACGGGTAATAAGATTTTGAAGGAAGTTTAGTGTATCTTACGCGATACATCATAATATGAGCAGTAAAAGGAAACGAAGCCAACGGTAAACTTTTAGCTCATTGCAAAGATGCATTGAAAACAATCTAGGAATGGCACTGGATATAGTAGGCCTACTGTTTTCAAATCCGTCATACTATTATCATTTTCGTAAATTTTCGAATACATTATTTCTCAGTTATTTATTGTGCTCTACTTTAAGGAATATCTTAAAACTCAACATGGCTAATTGAATTGGCTTCTTTAGAAACATAAGTATTCAAAAACATTCAAAACATAAGTAGGCTCTCCAGACCAGCCTAAACTGAATTGACACTCGATTACTTTCATTGCTGCACCACAGTCTAGTATATATAGTCACAAAGCTTGCGTTTTGAGGGTACTGGGAACAATAGACTGTGCCGGTACTATTTCGCATTGTTTGTAATGGGGCGATAGTAGTGATCCTAATGGTTACCAACTATCTATGGATGCATATTTACTACTTATTGAGCTTTGTGACTGTACATACTAGACTGTGGCTGCACTATGACGAATACATTTCTATGCGGTGCTTTGTCTGGAAGAGTAATGGTGAAATGGGTTGTCTTACAGTAACTAGTCCTCCCACCCCAAAACATTTATTGGTTTGTTTACTTTATGACGTCCCTTAATGGTTTCTTCCTTTTACTTGTGGGAGGAAAGATGATTCATGGAACAAACCCTGCCCTTTTTCATTCAAGAAACAAACGAGAGGTGAGAGAAAGAATATAAGAGGATAGCTATAGGACAGACCTAAAAATACGGATAATTCATGGACTGTATGTTGATTTTTAAAAATTAAAATTGCAATGGTTATTTAAGAAATACGGAATTGTGGAGAGAGAAAGGAAAGTGTAATCAATATTATCAATATATTAAAGATAGCAATAAAAGACCTCTACTTTTAGTCTTTTAAAATGTATTCCATCCTTTACTTTATAGGGCTAAATTAAAATTACAAGTTAATAAATTAAAATGAAAACAAATTGATACAAGTTAAACAAAATATGAACATGTTTATATATATATATATATATATATATATATATATATATATATGGTAGTGAACTAATAAATCAATACAAATATTTCAATGAAAATGGTACCTCAGTCTGTTTATTTATCTATTTTAGAAATTTATCTTGTAGAACAAATCAGATGCAGGGATAAACGACGTTAAGTAATAATATAATATATCTGAAATTGTATAGAGAAGGCATATATTAAGTTACTTCGGCAAACGCATTATGCATCTTTCACGTGTTAAATTTGATATTACCTTGTTAACATGTTTCGGCCTGCTATTGGCCATCTTCAGAACTGGTTGTTGCTGGTCTTGGCGTCTTTTGTTTTGTATCCTGTGGGATTGTGTTTGTGTAGTGTAGTGTGGAGTGAAAGAGTGTGTGTGTTCTGAAATTGAGTTGTGTGTTGAGAATTTCATTTGGATGTGTTTTGTGTGTCTATTTCGTATTGTTCTAGTGTGTTTAGTTTCTGGCTTTTTTGGTTGGATGTGTAGAATTTTCATGTCTGTGTTTATATCTCTGTAGGTGTAGGTAGCATTTGTTATGTGTTCTGCTATTTGCTGAGTAGTTAGGGATGTTAGGCATGAAATTGCTTTATTACCGCAGGATATCATAAACCCCCCAACCTCAGACAGGGAACGACTTGAAATCTAGAGAGAATTTTCAGTCATGTCAGGATTTCCGAAAGTAATTGGTTATATAGACTGCTCAAATCCCCATTGAATCACCTGGTGGAAATGATGCCGAACTTTATCGAAATAGAAAAGGTTTCTTTTCTGTGAATGTACAGAGAATGTGTACACCATCATTGAAATTCTGGAATGTTGTAGCCCGTTAGCAGGGTTCTACACATGGCAGCACAATATTTTTAATGAGTAGGTTACGAGCTCAATTTGTAAACAGAGAGATGGGAAATTGAATTCTTTTGGGCTATGGAGGCTATGCATGTTCCAATTTCTCGTCGATTCCCCTAGCAAATCCCAAAACAGAAACAGCCTCACGTTTTTTGTTTACTTTATTTCTTTCACTATATTGTACTCCATAGGCCTATACAAATAGAATTCCCCTGTTTATTTCTACAAAAACCAACAAAACACGACAAAACTGCAAAAATTCACTTATTTTCCTAGTCACCGCCCACTTAATGCATTCGTTTCGTGACTTTCAATGAGCATCAAATTGGCTGTGGTTACTAATTAGCGCTATTGTCAAATGCATTTCTTTCTCAAATCAGCAATTAGTAAATCGAGACAAGTTGATTGGAGATTCACATTTGTGCAACGCAATGAACAATCAAATAAATCAGACATCAACTGATTGGTGATCAGGGACTGATTTGATTTGCGTTTCTGCAACCAGGCCACAGAATAGTGATATAAGTAGTCGATCCGTAGGAGAAATACGACGGTTTCTGTGTTATTTTAAGTGACTCATTTGTTGCATCAGAAATGACACTGTTGATTTTGATAAACGAAATCCCCCCTGAAATTTTCTGTTACCTAATTCCTCGTAAGAATTCTCTCTTTCCACTGAAGAAACTTAACGCTCACCGTCATCTTTGTCCAAGTAATTCAAGTACTGCAAAATAATAATAGTCTTACAAATAATCCTCTCTGGATCTGGCCGCCATTTTGTTTTACTTGGACTACAAATCACTGGTTATCTCCTTTAACCTCTCGAATATGGTCGATTAGAGATTATCGTGGTTAACCTTCTATTTAAGTCCTAACCGAGGTCGATGCTCCGTAAAATTACTTAACCAGGGGTTAGGTGGCAATTTTAACCGGTGGTTACACTAACTGATGTTGATGCACGTGGTCAATAGACTGATCTCTGCCGGTAAGTCTCAGGCGTAGTTAGAAAGTTGTTACCTCACGTTGTGCCTCCTGAAAGCTTTCGTTGCTGTAAAAGTTGAAAATAGCCTTTATTGCTGACAACAGACTATACGTTTCCCTCAGTTTTATTGATATGCACAATAATGTTCAATTTGACGTATTAACGCTTGAATATATACTACAAAGCTATGGAATGTGCTTCAACCAGATTGCGTTTGTCTCGCCCTCGTATACTATCTATCTATTAAATTATAGAGGGCATATCAAAAGTCCGGTAACACTTTCAATATTTTATTACACAAAAACTACTAATGATAGCACTTTCAAACTCACGTAAGTTTGAAGTCAAACACTCAAAGTTCGTTTTACACCTTACAGAGATTCAATGTGTGAACCACGAGTGACTCGGCAGATGTCCAAACGATAATCAAACTCTTCCCATACCCTTTTCAACATATCCTCTGTGACCTTGGCGGCAGCTTCTCGAATTCTGGTTTTTAGTTCCTCTAAATAACGTGGCAAAGGCGGTACAAACACACGGTCCTTTAGGTACCCCCATAGATAAAAGTCACATGCAGTTATATTGGGTGACCTTGGTGGCCATATCATGAAACATCTGTCCCTTACTCCCGCACGTCCTATCCAACGATCAGACATCTCCGTATTCAGGTAAGCACTAACTGCATTGTGGAAATGTGGCGGAGCCCCATCTTGCTGAAAGATGAAATCGTGATCGAGATCTTGTCTAAGTTAAGGCACCAACCATTGCTCCAACATGTCCAGATATGAATGTCTATTCACAGTAGCCTCAATGAAGAAGAAAGGCCGTACAGTTTTCGTTGTGACAACGCGCAGAAAACATTCACCTTTGGTGAATCACGCTCATGTTCAATGATTCTGTGAGGTTTCTGTGTACCCCAAACACGACAGTTGTGCTTGTTAATTTTCCCACTCGTATGGAATGTCGCTTCGTCGCTGAAAATTAAGCGGCTGAATAACTTTGAGAGTTTGACTTTAAACTGACGTGTGTTTGAAAGTGCTATCATTAGTAGTTTTTGTGTAATATAATATTGAAAGTGTTACCGGACTTTTGATATTTCATAATCGGTGATTTAGAACTTGACTGATTGTTCAATATGTCTGCCGAAAATTAAATTGCTGGTTCTCAGCTGTCTTGTATTTCGTTGTTTTTCATTGCCATGGAAAGGAAAGTGGAGGTCAGTATTGACTGATAGCACACCTGGATAGATTACTTTGAGTACTGAATGTGAGTGTTTGGAAGATGAATCTGAAGTATTTGTCGAAAGAAATACCATAATGCTTGTAGATCTTACAATCACGCATTCATTACACGAGAAGAGCTTAAGTACAGCAACTTTACTTTATAATATATGATGCTTAGGTTAAAAGCAGTCATAAAATGCAAATCAATTACTGGGTGGATATAGAGTAAAAGGATCAGATTTTGTAACCTGATTAGTTATATACAGCATGTTAAAAGTTCTTTTCTTCGCGAAGAAAGGAATAAAAAATAAAAACACGCCTTCAATAATACCTGCTTACTAACGAAATTAGAATTTCAGCCATAATGCAATGAATATTAAATAAAATGAAAGTAGTAAGTTTTAAAGTAAAAATATAAAGAAGTGTATATAATTAATATAGGCCTAGGTCCTACATTCCATTTATATACATTAGTACGTTGGAATGTATTCAGGCTCTATTATAGTTTTTTTTTACTATTATAATTTTTCTTTTCTTTCTTCTCACAATTTCTTTTTCTAGATAATTATTTATCTTTATATTTATATACTAAGAATATAAATCGCAACAGAAATCGGTCAATAGACGTCGTTCCTTGGTATCTACAATTTAGTCGTTGTATAATTTGTCTACATCATCATCTTAAGACAAAGTGAAATGGAATACCCTTTGTTACCAATTCGTATAACTAACATATGAAATCGTCTCTACCATCACTACCGTTAGAACAGTACCACTTATCTCTTAAAACCAAAAACCGTTATGTACGGCAACTAAATCTTAGAACTGACCATGTACGACGACTGGCTGGTCTCTTAGGTTGATAAATCAGGTGTTATGTTTAACTGGGTTGGTCGATTAGCGCAGTGGAAGCAGTAATATTAATAAATGAACTACTTGAAACAATATGGTATATAATCTGACTGAATGTATAACAAATGTAACAATAATGTACAATGAATTGATTCAGATGAATTAACAAAGATGTATTACAGAAAAACAATAATAATGATAACATAATATGTTATTATATATATATTAATATATTGTAAATTTTTATACTGAACAACAATAGTGTAGTTTTATTATTTCAACAATTACTCTTCACTTTCTACAATTTAATTCCACTCCCGTCAACAATGGGATTTGCTCTCCACACAGTAACACATTAGTGCACTTCACAGACGACAATGTCAATTTACTTGGACTATTACGAACAACAATGAACTGTTAATCTTAACTAATATTCACAAAGCACTATTTACAACACAGAACTGTCAGTTCTCAGTTCACAGCTCGTTTGTCTTGGCTAGTTCTTCTAGCTCAGTCACTCGCGTTCACAGAATCTCGAACCCCAGACCTTCAGAGACGATCCGCTGAACTTCGAACTCAGGTCCCCCAACTGCGGTCCACTGCACTCGAACTCCGGGCTTCAGGCTCCACAGTTACGGACACAACTCAAGTCGCGCTCTGGTCTCGAAGCTGGCTTCACTGCTACACAAGACTACCTCGCTTACTGTCCAAATCTGCCTGTAACAACACTGACTGACTGACTGACTGACTGACTCGCGTTCACTTGCGCGTTGTATTTATAACTAAGCCATAGTTTCTGGAGAGTTCGCGGTTGGTCGACAGATGTCTAGAAGATAACGGCTATCCAGACTTCTCTGGATCTTTCTCCTTAGTCACCAGCTGCTTTACTTTCCCCTCTCTGCCGCGGAACAGCGTGTCGCAACCTCCCCTCGCCGCGTCGCTGTAGTACACCGCCCCTCTACCCTCTCAGCATCCAGACGCTCCCCTCGCCGCCACACCTAAGCGACCAACGTTTCGTCTGCCGCGCGCCCTGTCGGACACGCGTTCGAACCCCGGTGCAGCTGTCACAATATTATATTATAATAGTTATTGAATCTAATACTCTTAATGGCCGTCACTTCTTAAAATATTCCTATCAGGCTACTTCTTGTACGATGCCGTATATACAGTTTAACTTCGGCCATTAATATACTATGTCCACATATCTGTGCAATATATCATTTACAATTATGACGTACAATAATGAGAGGGGGAAAGAATACTCATACCATGGAACCAGCTAGTCAGTCTATTTACATTTAACCAAACTCCGTTCATGTATAAATGACGTCTTTGCGATCTAGATATTTCTCTACGATGCTTCAAAATAAGCACGTAACTTCTGCCTAATCCCAAACTGCATACAATACCACTGTATCTGCACTCTGCGTAATCCCATACGTGACACAATACTCATACAATCGTCAATCCTCAAATATTCTCCACAATATAACTTCGAGGACTGTAATCATAAAAATACCATCAATATAATCCTAATTATTTTCTCCCTATAAAATCTCCAACGAGTATTAATTCCCCAAATATAATCTTTTGATTGTTCTCATTCATATTCCACGACGATTATTAATTTATCAAAATAACCTTATTCATATTCTACAAATATAACCACAATACACAATTACGCCGAGACAGATTTTGTACAGTCTAAATACTGTTTCCCACATCTAACTGCGGCTAGGCGGATTTATAAATCTATCACAATACACTAATAGATCTTCACTACATGCCTACAGGTTTCCGAGTGACGTGGCAATCTGAGTTCGGTTCCCCCTCTCTTATATACCTATAATTCCCGCTGGTCAATAAGGAAGGAAAGTAGGAAAATGCGCATAGTATAATTGTCGTCGTAGTCAAGTCGAGCTGTAGTAGAGTCCTGCAAAACCGGTTGAAAGCCGAACAATCTTGCATAGCGCTACTTTACGCCTGGCTTTATAGGCAGTATGCGAAGTACATCTGCTTGCGTACTGCCTGAGTATTCGGTTTAACGTCTATTCGAGTTGATTCGATCTCTCTGTGGGTGGACGTCTCTGGCGTATAAAATGAAGATCACAGTGAACCATCCAGATATTATAGCTGCGGATCATCAAGAGGAACAAACAGCATGCAGCGTGAAACTACAGACGTTGTAAAGCGTAAATTGCAGAAAAAAAACTTTCGGTATCCACAAATTACCAAGGTTGTAATTTTTGCTTACACTAGAAAACTGAATTATAATATTACAATAATGACACACTTAAAAACAGTAAACTCGATCAATAGTTAAACTAAAACAAAAATAACTTTATATCTTCTGAAACCTACTAAAACCAACGCTTTTAGTATGTTTACTATGACTGAGAATTAAACGTAATATAGGTTTTCCATTCATTTAAGTGAACCTTATCGCCCCCGTACAATCTACAGGGTTATTTCACTTCTACCCTGTATATGAATAGCTACTGTTTTGGAGGAATGCATTTAGAATTAATAATTATTTAATTTTATGTTTTGTGATTAATTGTAATTCTATTTTGGATTTATTTACTTATTACATCTCACATTATACATTATGCTCATTTCATTTTCTACATATTAAATTGATGGAAAGATCACCAAACAACTCTAGCCTCTCTAGGAACACTTGTGAAACGAATATTGGCCATTCCATGAATAAGTGTTTCCACCGAGCGTAACTTTAGACTAGTAAAAGAGATTTATTAATACATAAACACAAGAAGTCAACTCTGATCATGTAGTCTGTGATAATAGGCCCCAATAATAATTGTGAGCATCAAATAGTTGATATTAGCAAGTGTGTAATAAAATAGTTCTTTGAATGACACTTGTTTTCTCTGAAGTAGATCTTTTCTATACAGAATGATTTGTTTCTAAACCTTGCTAGTCTTTTGTTATTCGTAGTTTAGATATGTGTAAATTATACTTATTTTGTACAGAACAACAACCATTGGGAGCCACAGTAATCGTATTGTTGAAAATAACATTACTGTTTATCTTTTTAAATTGATTTCTTAATAAATAATATTGAAACTGCTTAGAATAATTAAAAAGCATGCAACTATTGTTTTAGAGGTAGGCCTATACATTTTCTTTTTAGTTTAAAGTACAAACGTCATAATGGACTGTATGTACTTATTTCCCATTTTGTTTTATAATGAATTGTAATTATATTTTTGAATATGTTTACATTATGATATTTCACATTATACATTACGTCTATTTCCTTCGATGTCACTGTGTCCATTGTTCATTTATTTGTTACTAGTCAAATTACTGCAAGTTCGAAATACAAAAATAAATGTATTAAAGTGTCAAATTATTTGTATTCCTATTTCAAGCAAACATATTTTTGTAATTAAACAAAATAAATATCCTTCAATATTATTACTCTGTTTGTATACTGAGAAAATGTTAAAGAGTTATTGTATGTTGAAATGTACCTGGTGTTATTTGGAGATCGTATTTTCTTCCTCCTCACCATTTCTTTCTGTGTGAGATTTGTGTTCCAAATAATTCGCGATCTTACATGAACTTGTGTAATATCGATCATTGGGTTATACATATCGAACAAGATTCAGTTAATATGTGACGAGAAAGAGTTACGACGTAATCAAATTATGAAGTTATGACGTATACTGTTTAACACTGGTATAAAAAAACGCCAGCTATATAGCGTTTATTGGTAAGAAAAATATACATGGCTTGTGGACGTCTTGTTCTGTGAAAAACTGTAACATTGTTTGACATATCTATAAGCAACTTTCATTAGTAAAACTCTAAAAGTTTAAAATATAAACGATACTTATAAAGTTACTGCAAGTTCAGAATAATAAAGAAAATATGTGTGTTATAGTGTCGAATGAACTGTAAGAATACTTGCAAACACTTTTTTTTTTCAATAAGACAACGTAAATTTCCTTGTTACTCCGGTTGTGTACTCGAAAAACGTTATTTTCATGTAAATGCGCCTGATGTTCTGTCTACTCTGTAATACATCAGGCGTAACCGCTCGACAACCGAGTTATTCTGCCCAATGTTCATCGTAGTCGGCTGAGCTCCCGACCGGACGAATCTAAACCGGTGTTGTGCGCAGTTTTGCAGGTCTCTATTGACAACCGTCAAGCAACCAACAATGACTCCACACAAACTCTATGTAACTTAATTTTTTTTGTGCGCAGTTTTGCAGATCTCTAAGCTCTAGTAGGATGTTCTGGTGGCTAAGCCGGAGTGCACGGCTCTCTTCGCTTTTGTTTACTGCGCCTTCAGTTATTTATTTCTTCATTAAGATGCATAATATGATATACGAAATGGGAATGCAATATTTACCGATCAGTATTTACAGCATTATGACTTTTGTTAAACGTAGTTTTGTATTAATTATGAGAGTTTGTTATAATATAACTTATTGCTTATTATGAATGTGGTCTAAATGTAGCATTTTTAGTTATTTCGATATTGTTTGTGATTTAATATAGGCTTGATTGCAGCTATGATTTTCTGGATATGTTTGAACAGTTTATAAAAAATAGAATTCTAGAACAACTCTCCCGAAAACGTAAAGAATTAATCTGAACAAATTCTGTACCAATTAATGAAAGCTGTTTTTTAAATTATATTGTCCTTTCTATCTAAGTTACTTTTAAGCTGAAATTCTCGAGTCTTTTAACAGTATTATGAAGTAGGTTTCTATCCACCATTTCTAAAAATCTGCAAGCCAATTTAACTGCTGTGCAAGTCTGAAATATTGGTAGTATGTAGTTTATTTGAATGTGCTTTTCACTACCGGAGTTATTCAGCTCCTAAATTTAAAATTAACAAGAAATTATGGACATATTTCGTCCGGAACCATCTATCAAGGGCAGCATCCTTTGCGTAACATAAATCAGTCATATAATAATAATAATAATAATAATAATAATAATAATAATAATATAATAATAATAATTTATTTAACTTGGCAGAGTTAAGGCCATACGGCCTTCTTTAACACTCAACCAGGAGTACAACTGCGTTACAAAAAACACTACAATTTCACACTCAAAACTGAATAAGATAATAATAATAAATTGTAAACAACAAGTAAGTAGAAATCAGACATAATATATAACATACAGAAAGAAAGAAAAAAGCATAATAAATTGTGAACAGCAGTTAAAAATAAATGAGACATACAAAGTATAAAAAATAAGACAATTATTGATAATAATAATAATAATAATAATAGTAATAATAATAGTAATGATAATGATAATAATAATAATAATAATAATAGTAATAAAATAGTGCAGTAAAAAGCATACAATGAATACAATATTTTTAAGTACACACAGTAAGGAAAATTATGATTATATATAGCTCAACTTATCACATTATAGATATACCATTATCGGAAAATATGAAAAGAAAAATATAAAATAAGAGAAATAGCTTTATTTTTATCCCGGAGGATACTGTTCTAAGGATTTTTTTGATCAAGGTTTAAAATCCATCGCCCTCGGAAAGTTTTGGATCCGCGAATATCTAATGTGAAACATCAAGATAGTTTATTATTATTATTATTATTATTATTATTATTATTAAGTTATTATTATTATCGTACTTTTATCTATCGTTGTATGGAATATAAGTATAAATATGAGGTTTTTATAATATAGGATTAATAACGTAGTCAGTTCCTTTTAAAGACTTCATACAATAACAATAGATTAGGCAATGAGTACATTGAGTCGAACATGTTAGAAAATATAAGAAAGGAAATTGTACTCAGAATAAAGGCATATCCAATCCACTTCTCATATATGGATCTCAAAGCTGGACAATTAAAAAAAAATTAAATAATAATAAAGAAGTGTACGGTGTGTCGCTGGCAAGTGGGACTTTTTGGCGTCATAACATCAAACAGCTACCGCAAGATACCGTTGTGGATCTACATAAAGATTAGTTTTTTGTCCTACAGAATATATATGTTATGGTAACAATAATTATTAGAGAAGAAAAATTCCCCGGCGCCGGGGATCAAACCTGGGTCCTTGGGTCTACGTACCAAGTACTCTAACCACTGAGCTACGCCGAAGTTCAATTCACAGCATCGCATCGAATCCCTCTCCTCTAGTGTTTTTCCCTTTGTGGCCTGACTCCAAGTTCGACATATATGTTGACATAATATGAGCCGTTGAGAGCGGAAGTGGTGTAAGTCAAAAATGGGTAATGATGGTTAAAGTAAACAGTCTGTAAAATACAGCGCAAAGTAGCTATTAATATTCAATTTATTTAAATTATTAATAGTCAGTGGATAGTACGAAGGATATATTAATTGCTACTTTCCGCTGTATTTTGCAGAATTTTAATGTAAACCTCATTATCCAATTCTGACTTACACCACTTTTGCTCTGAACGGCTCATATATTAAGTCAACTGCCATTAATCATTGTTACCATAACAGATATATTCTGTAGGACAAAAAATTAATCTTTACGTAGATTTTTCGTCCAACAGTGCATATTACTGTGGAATCCCGGCCACCAAGTCATTCAGTGTTCTCCTTGTATAATGGCAGTTGACTTAATATATTATGTCAACAAACAGTATATGTCGAACAAAGGGAAAAGTGAAATACAATTTTACTTGTTTTTGCTTCTTTTCGAGATAAATATTTTTTTTAATATAAACATTTCACAGCGTATTCTGGAAAAGCTATTGATTTATTTCCAATGTGTTCAGTCAATTTAAGAAAGCAGTGTATTATGATAATAACTGACGGAAAGAATTTTAGTTTTGTCCTTTAATGTTTGGAAATTTTATCCGAACAAATGTAACATTGTACAATTCCTTTGCAAAACGAAAAGTTACATTTGTTCGGATTAAATTTCCGCATATTTAAAGGACAAGACTAAAATTCTTTCAATCATCTATTATCATAATACACTGCTCTCTTAAATTGACTGAGCATATTGGGACTTAAATCAATGGCTTTCTCGAAACACGTTATGAAATATTTTATGTATAAAACAATTTTTATCTCGCAAAGAAAGCAAAAGCGTGCAAATTGTATTTCCTGTGTTGTTTGAAATATCTGACATTACTTACGGTTCATTCTGTATATATGTTGTGGTTTTTCTCTGATATCGTCTGATGTTGTGCGGAATAAATATTGAAATTTTGTAAGATAAATATTCAGATTCCTCAGCCTAAATACGCTTGTCTATAGTCTTTTGCCTTATTTCATATCACTGCAAGGCTAAGTGAACCGTAGCGTAGTGAATGTAACAAGATATCATTATTATATATTATAGGTACCGTAGTTTCCCCTAACTATGGTCCACATTGTCACATTTTTCTTTGTATATTCAATACTATTTATCCAGATTAAGTGAAATTTTGGTTTCGGACTCTTGTAAGTGTATATTAAATAAATATTGACATATGTGTTTGAAATTATTTAATTACAAGTGTTGAAAACATTATAAGCATTGGTACATAATTGTATTCTGAGTTGCCCAACTATAGTCCACTCATATATTCATGCTTGAAAGCATGAATGGGTTATAGCTGGATCTGTAATTATTCGTAAATCAATAAATTGAGTTTCTAATTTAAGGGTAGCAACATAATCTAGCAAAGAAATATTAAAATAAATGAAAAGTATATGGATTCTTTTTATTAGTACACATTGCATAAACACACAATAAACAAGTGAAATCTAAAAGTCATTTTCCTCCAATAATGAACAACTACACTCACCGGAAAAAATACCGGGCCACCTAAATTTTCTCAATTTTTTTATGAGGTGAGAATCAGAAAATCCATTATGAAATGAAGAAAACATTGCTTATCAGAAAAACTATTTTTTATTGTCACTTGCACTATTATTTTCAACGCCAAACAATGGATATAATTAAAAGGTGTAAAATTTACAAATCGTTTCAATTTTCTTCCAAACGTTCAATTGATTTTCTGGCCACTAAGATGTTACTAATAGCGGATATTGCCTCCCCTCAGTAATTGCCGCTGCTTACTATACATGAAACAACAAGTCCATTGTTCTTCACTTCCAAAACTTTCCCTGGCCACAATTCCTCCTCATAAGTAACTACCATATAACTATGTGCCTTTAGCATTATTTTAACAGATTTCGTCTTCTTTTCTATATCTGACTCACAGTCTGTAAATATGGAGAGTACACCGGAAACATCATAATCTGTATCCAATTAAATTTCATCGCTCTCATAGTCACTTACAGGGACGGTTGTGATCCTTCTACCCTGAAGTTTTCGTTTTACCGGACCATTATTCGTGCTAGTACCATTGATGCTGGAACAGCCTGTTTCTTTATTTACTGGACTATAATGTTAAATGGTGTTTTTAAATATACTGAGATACCGTATTTGCAGAAGTAAATAATCAAATTGTTCACATTTCATTAAAATAAATATTTCAAAATGAAATACAATTATGGTCCACGAAAAATTGTGGTACATAGTTGAAGACTGACTTCTAGCCTTGAGGTTAAACATTTTTCACACAGAGTCCTTAACCTCTCCCAGTGTAATTATTACGTGAAAGTAAACACTATATAGCCAGGTCTAATTGTACAAAGAATGATATATCTATAATTTGCCAGTTCTACGGAGGAGAGCTTAATAAAACAGACAAACACAAACTGAATGATTTCGTGTCTTCACACATTCAATAGAACGATGCACACTGACCTTGTTAAGCATCCATATCATTTCCACGTGTAATGGTAGATAGAAGCATCTATGGGGAACATAATTCCATCACAGTGGCGCTTTAAATGGCAAACACCGAACTCTTGGGGGGGACTAAGTAGTACATCATGCGTTTTGGACCATAGTTGGGTGCCTGGACCATAGTTATGGGAAATTACCATATCCTTATCATATTTCAGAATACAATGAAAAACTAATGCACTGTGTAATCTTTTTACGAAACCAATTCTATGACATCTTACGGCAAATGTTCTATGTAACAAGAGTAAACATAGGGATTTCTGTAACTGACGTGAATTCCTGATTCTTCAGATTATGTTAGGATAAAGTGGCTTACTTGCTACATGGTAAATGCAATGCTCTGTAAAAAAAAAACAAATAAATGCATTTACGAAATGTGAAAAACGGAAAATAGCATATTGGTTCTTTGAAAAAAAATTGAAATTTAGTGTCTTTCCTAATCGAAGAAAAATTTCCCTGCTCAATTACTTAGAAAAAAATAATGCCGGGTTTATATTTTTACTCCTACCAGACCACAGAGGACGGACATAATATAAGCGATGGAATTTTGGAAAAACTAAAAGTAGTAGAATGCAGTGTGCTAGGACTTGAATGAGGATAATAATTGAATAGATTTAAATCTGAAATTGTTGCTCTCACCAAAATAAGAATGACACTGCAAGATTCAGTAGAACAACAAAATTGTAAAGTTTTACGTACGGTATTTTATTTCAAAGAAGAAGGAACTTCATTGAGGTAGCTATCTGCGTACAAGCATTACAAATGAAATACTATTATAAATGGAAGGATTTTAGTTACAAGGTTATAATAAGATTGTTTTACTACTGTCAATATTTGCACTTGAAGAAGGACGAGCTGAAGGACGTAAAGAGATTTGTGAAGAAGCATATAGTGCAAGAAAGGTGGGCGTTTATTTGATATTTCGGTGTGATTTAAGCTGAAGTTTAGGTAAAACTGAAACTAAAAATGTAGCAGATACGAAAGGAGACAACATAATTAACAGCAATGATCATAAAGTAACAGAATTTACTACACATAATTAATAAGAATCAAGGACACATTCTTTAGACATTTTGATGTTCACACATTCGCCTTGGTTAGTAAGCAACTCTGTTGCAATAGATATAATGATATGATCAAAATAAGAGACACGGGAATTTGTAAGTCTAGTCATGTCTTCAAATCCATTATATTTTATTTTTAAAGGAGAGAAGATAACCATACGTAAAGAAATATCTCATGTAAACACTTCTAAATACACGTATCGATGAAGGAAAGTGTAAAATTGCGTAACAGAACAGCTTCTCTATCGAAAACAAGAGTGGAGAGTGAGGAAATTTTGAAGAAGGTAAAAAACAAGCAACCATTGAAGAAATTGGGGAAGTAGGAAAGATGTAATAGAAAAGAGGGTTTTTTGAATCTATATATCAACTTACAGCGAGTTCAGAATATATGCGTTAGATACGTGTGCAACATCCGACGATATCACCGTCCTTCGCAAATCTTTCGTGGCTCCGACTTAAAGAACGTAGAACTTTACACTCTTTGTCTTTACTCTTTCGAATTCTGCACACTTCAACACCAAATTACCTTCCGTCTCGTTTCTCTTATCTATACTTCAACCACGACGTAAATATCAGATCACTTATCTGTGGCACGCTAAGTATACCTCTTCATAGAACATCTTATTAATTATTCATCATATTTCACAGTATCCACCTCGCGACAATGGAATTCCTTGTCACAAAGCATTAGGGGCTGCAAGACAATAAATGTTTTTAAAAACAGCTTAAAGGATAACCTTCTTAGCAATTAGCTTCAATCATACTGACTTAAACTGTCACTGACTACATTGTTACTTCTTCCTTTAGACATCATCCTGATAGCCCTGTATTTTCAAAATTGTCTCATAATAATCTCTTTCTATTATATAACATTATTTTAAAATATATTAAAATTCTATGTATTTTAGTTTAATTCTGCTACATAGTTTGTATTTCATTGTTTAATTAATGGTTCATAGTATTTTGCTGTTTAATTCATAAATAACTCTTGTACACACGTAACTCTTATCTAAATCAAATTCTTGAATTCTTTTGAGCTTCTAAGTTCATACGTATGTATGTATACTTTTTGCAGGTTGAGTGGAAGAGAAGGCCTTACGGCCTTAACTCTGCTAGCTAAAGTAAATAAATAATAGTAATAGTAATGATAATAATAATAATAATAATAATAATAATAATATCTGTGGCATCATATACAGTAAACGGAGATCAATATTGATGTTCTTATCCTGTTATAGTGTATCAATCTATCGGTTTCTCAACAGTTCATCTGTATCTTTATAGCATAACGATGCTAATATATGGAATGCTCATAGTTATTTTTACTGAAGTAGTCATGAATGGTCGTTATTCATTTTCACTGACACTTTTAAATTATTATATATATGGACAAAGTGGTAAAAAAAAACTGCGAATATTAAGAAATTTTTAATCCTTAATACACTCGTATCTTTCCCTTTTCAATAGAGGTCGCTAGCTCTTCTCTCTTGCCTTCTTATCTTTTCCGCTGGAGTTCTCTAATCGCAACATTTTCTTCACCTTCCATTCCTCCACTCCATCCAGCTATTACCTCTGTGTTCCTTGTGAACCAGACTTTGTGTAGTTTGAATCAGTTCTTTTCAGAAGTAATTTCATATTTGTTCCATATTCCCTGGAAGTAGATAAAATAATATGTTATTGTCTTTATCCAAAGGTTTTCTGTTACTTGGCCTTCGACTATTTTAGCATTATTTCTATTGTCATTCTAATTTAAAGTTTGTTAGTTCAATATTGTAATTCATATTATCTGCCAGTGCACCTTACTATATTATTTCATTATTTTAAGTAGGCTATACTAAGTTAACTTGATTTGTATAATATTGATTCATTATATTACATTTAATTAAATATTAAACCAGTCAATTTGTCGTTTCCTACTCAGAGTGATGATGAAATCTAGTCTCAACGTAAACCAATAAAATTTGTAAATTTAGTATTTCCCGCAGATGCAATTCTTTAAGCCATGTAGCAAGTAATGGTACAGTAGAGCGTCTCGTTTAGGCACAGTGAAAACGTAAACGAAGTGTTTGTGACGTGTGGGGGGGGGAGGACGAGCCGTAGCCTACGATAAACACGAGGGATGCACAAGGTTTTAGTTACAACATTTATGGCGGAACATTAATTTAAATTATATTTTCCAAAAAAAAAAAAAAAACGTAAATTGCATAACGTTATCATATATACCTTTTAACAAACAAGCAATTGTAACGTTGAAATAATTCAATACAACAAATCAACTTTTGCTACTTACGTGATGTTGTTTTCAAGCAGCATTTTTACGGTCATGAATTTAATTTCCTGTACGACTTACATAATATCGTCTTCTGTGGCCGAATTACAGTATAATGGTCTGAAAAGTAGCTCAATAAATTGAACTTTGAGAAGGACAAAGTATGTTTAGGAAATAGTGTTGTCACTTCAGATCAGTATATTGTAGTTTTGTTAATTCGGCCACAGAAGACGGTGATATCATGTTAGTCATATAGAAAATGAAATTAATGACTGTAAAAATGCTGCTTGGAAGCAACATTATATAAGTAGCAAAATTTGATTTCTTATATTGAATTATTTCAACGTTACAATTTTATTGCTTGTTTGTTAAAAATGTGTATATGATAACGTTATGCAATTTGTGTTCTTTTGTTTTGTGTGTTTTTTGGAAAATATAATTTCAATTAATGCTCCGCCATAAATGTTGTAACTAAAACCTTGTGCATCCCTCGTGTTTATCGTACGGCTCGTGCTCCCCCACACGTTACCTGCACTTTGTTTACGTTTTCACTGTGCCTAAACGAGACGCTCTACTGTACACATTTTTAAGGAAAACGTACAGTGGCTAGCGCAGCATTTATTGCACAATTCAAATGGGAAGAGAGGAAGAGCTCTGGTTACTGAAATGAAAATGAGAATTTTCTTACGAAATGTTAGCGATCCTGGTTTTCAAATGGGCGTTCCAGGGTATATACTGCAGGTGTTTCCCAAGGTACTGAGTCACTTTTTATTTCATTTCATTTGTTGTATTCCATTGATCATTAGCATTTAAGCCTTAGGAAGAAAACAAGTCGAGAGTTACACAATTTTCTGGTGGGATGAAGTGAGACCAAGGATTAGCCATAGATTATCTGGCATTTGCCTTACGGTTGGGAGAACCTCAGAAAAAAACCCAGTCATGTAATCAGTGCAAGCGAAAATCTAACCCACGCCCGAGTGCAGCTCCTGATCAGCAGAGAAGCGAGTCTGCCTACAAAGGTACGCAGGTATCGCTGCAAAAAATATCCAATACATAGCAAGCAGTTTCATCAGTTGAGCTACATAGAAATATACAATATAAAAAAGCAGATTAATTCAAGTTACAAACAAACAATTCGTCAGTTGAATACTGTCGAGGGGAAAAATTTTTCCGGGGCCGGTTATCGATCCCGGAATCTCTGGTTGAACGTACCAGCGCTGTGCCACCTGAGCTACCCAGAAACTCCACCCCACACCGCACAGTGTGCAATTTTTCCCAATATATGTGGACAAAAACGAAATTTCCAATTGTTAAGTTAAGCATAGGTGAATAGGAATTCGTGTTCTTTAACATTTGAAGAATTATGTGAGAAATAGCTTTTACTGTTTTATCAGCTGCAAGCTATATTTAGAAAGGTATGAACGGGTTCTTTCTAAACACATCTCGCTCTGGTTCAGTCGTAGACAGAGAGGCTTAACTACTAAATGTCAATTGTTAGTGATTCATAGTGTTGTTAGACATGTAGTCTGTTCAGATAGGTGCGTTCTTACTAATGTAACTCCAATTTCAATTTTACAAATTACTTTTCTTCTTACAGAACGGTTTAAATACATACAAATGAAAAATATACATTTTCTTAAAGTTCTCCAAATATAATGTGAGTTTTAGCATATTCGGTCACGTCCGGTTACAACAATTCTTTTACCTTTTCATACAGCGTCTTTTAGAGTGTGAATTCTTGTTTTAAAGTTTGCGCGTTCTTGCGCATTTTTCAGTAATTAATTTTTTTTTTCAGTGGTGAGGCGTTCGGTAACGCGGCGCCAACTGTTTCACGTTTGGTTTAACAGCAGAAAAGAATAACAAAATAAGGAAGTTTTTTTATCACCGTGTGAATGTTTAGGTCTCCCAATTTATTCACATGACATCGAACATCAGGTTAAAAATACATTGGACACATTTTTATCACCGTGGATCAGAATGCACATCTAGTAGTTGAACAGAATTAATAACTTCTCTCGTATCTAACAGATTTTTATGAAACATTATATAGAAGTTAGAGGTAGCATACATTTTTTGTCTATGAAGTCTGATTATATTTCTATAAAAATAACTGCCCGTTTATAGTGGTGAATTTAGAAAAAATTAATAACTTCTCGCCTATATAATATATATATTTTTATGAATGTTTGTTCAATTAGATATACAGGTAGCATACAGATGTAATCAGAGTGTGTACACAAAAATATATATGCTACCTGTAACTCGTGTACAAAGTTTCATAAAAATCTGTTGAGTAGGAGAGAAGTTAATTTTGTGTAAATGCACTTCCTATAAAGCGGTAGTTCGTCCCATGGAACCGTAAATATAGTTTGTATACAAAAAATCTGTAACATCAATACCATGTTTCATAAAACTCTGTTAGATAGGAGAGAAGTTATTAATTTTATCTAAAATCACCCTCTATAAAGGGATAGTTCCTCTTAGTCAAACGTAATCAGAGTTTGTACACAAAAAATATGTACCACCTATAAGATCGGTACAGATTTTCATAAGAATCCGTTGAAATCCAGAGAATTTATTAATTTTGTTCATCTAGATTTGCGTTTTTGCACACTGTGCACCGTCTCAATTTTTCCCCTTATGTCCACACAACTCGAGTGGACTGACAAGAAGCCAGAGATCCACATCGAGTACACACAAACTATGTGTGACTTAAAATTGTGGATTTCTGTTAACGTACCTACAGTAACATATATTATGTAAGTCTATTATGCATAAAAGGGAAAATCTGGGACGGTGTCGGATGTAGTTCCTGGTAGCTCACTCGGTAGAGCAATTCGTCCGCTAAGCGAAGGGTCCCAGGATTGATACCTCGGAACACTTTTTTCTTTGAAATTATTCAAGTCTGTTGCTCAGGGAGCTTTACCTGAAAGCTAGATTTGCAAAATGGAGATGCCGTTTATGATTGGTATTGAGAAGGCTTAGAAATTTGAACGAAAATGTGAATGATAGTGATAATAATGACTTTTTTGACCGATCGTGTTTTTTAACAACATTACTGATGTTGTTGGTGGGCCTTGTAAGTTAAACTTACAACATACGTGCGGTAAGTAAATAAATCAAATCAACTTTTATTTGTTTACTTAAAAGTAACGAACTACCAGTATCGCGCACCACTATGTGCTATGGGGAAATAACTAAATGTCTTATTATACCTGTATGCGTATTCCAGCATTAACCCATACCTATATGCAACTTATTTACACTGATGTATAATTAATGTGTCACTTACGAATATTTTCTATATGCTATTTATTTATATTGATGTATAATTAATATGTCACCTACCTACTTCTTTCAAGACAAAACTAAACTTTCTACAAATTATTTTATTACAACATTTTTACAATCGCCGCCGAAAATATCTGTACTCTTTCTAAATTAATTTATTGGAGTGGAGATTTGTAAGAAAACAGGAATTAATGTAGATAAGACGTAAGCGTGAAAACCATTTCTTACGACTTCCAGTTTTTACTCGTTCGTACTGTTTCTTACGCATCCCTTGCAGTAAGGAGTACTTTTGTATTTCTAGTCCTGTTATAGTCAGTGGTGGTTCTTAAAATAAAATTTTGAATATTTCGCAAAAGGTTTATTTGCGGACTCATGTTATATGAAGCTTTTTCATTTAAACTAGTTTGTACGTTATATCCTTACATTTCATCGTCACTTCTGAGACACCCTATGTAACTGTAGAATATGGGGTACTGTTTGTATGTCATTAAATAACACGGGTACACTTCTGAACAAAATCTGCAGAGTCTCCGAAGTGTAGAATATAACATTTATATTTGGATCATTGTTTGCACTATCATATAGTATAATATTATTAAGATTAAGTCTTTATATGGAGGCAGAATGTACTTTCCTATAATGATTTAGGGAGAAGAGGGGTCCTATTTCTCTGTTAATATCTGTTCACTGCACGTAGCAGAATGTTCTCTTTAGGCAGGTGTACCACAACTTCGTCTTGGAAACCTTATTATCCCTTATCTCATGATCACAGCTGGAGGCTCATTAGGGTGTTACTCGCTTGATTCTAGCTAACACAGTCCATCAGATACCTCAAATCTATTTGCTACGTGAACATTAACACTCTCTTTTAAAATCCGACCATTTTCATTATAATTTGCATTTTTCATTCAGTGTGCGTTACATTTACGATTATCGCGTCGTCAGTTACATTAGTCACAGTTCTGCTATTGCAATGGAACTTGTAGATATAGGTATATACCAATTTGTATTTTCTACGTTTAGCTACATTTTTTTTTCTGTCATTCCAATATATCGAAGAAGCGAAACTTGCACTTTTGAAAGTTGGTTTACCAAATATTTGATCATGTATGCACTGCTATGGGAATAGCTTTTTAGGATATGTGTTTTTTTTATAAAAATTAGAAACTATGGCCATCAAATGAACAAAACATTGGGCCAACTTTGTCAGAGGTAATAGTGTCGAAAAAAAATTGGAGAACATATCCGCGAAAGTAACTTTTTGGTTGTCATTTGGTGCGGAAATTGTACCTGTGGTCTTCGGCACAAAAGAGTGAACGAATTGTCAAATTATGAAATATCAGTTGAATTTTATTAAAGTGTTGGACGAAACCTCATGTAATGGTAAAGATATTTATGAAAAATCTTTAACTGTTCTCATCAAGAATAGTGAAACGTCCTTGTAAAACAGTACTCCGAGAAATGTTGCAAGTTACTTTATTCCGAACTTAGGAAGAAATATGCAAATTTTTTACTGTTAAATTGTACATTTCTTCACAAATTTGCAATAAATTAATATATAGCAATTTTGTCAGCTTAATGGAAAAATGTCGTATTCTTCACAAGCAGGGCTAAGATTGATATGTATTAAAATGTTGAAAATATGTATTAAAAGAGTCAAAATGTAATTATATGTTCTTAAATATGGACAAATGTGGAATAGGCTACTGTAAGAACGTAGATTTAAGCACAAAGCACTGTCTTTTATTACTCTTTAGAAAAATATCAAAGTACTAAATTCATAAATTAAAATTTCAAATTTATTTATTTAATACACAACGTTTACACTACTTTAGGCATTGCAGCCCAAAAGAGCAGAAAATCGTGCTCGGGCGCAGTTCAGTCTACTTATATAAAATTGAAGAGTGTTAATTCAGCACATTAATATTAATGAGCAATTCCACGAAAATGTCATACTGAGGTGAATTTCTTTAAATTGATTTAGGAATATTTTTGTTGAATAAATATGTTTCTTTATACTTTAAATCGCCTTATTTCGTAAGATAATGTTTAAAATACTCTTTCTTTTAGTCTATAACTTGCTGCAGATCTTGTCATATTCCAAACGCTTAAAAAAACACGTATAGATACTTATGTTTCGTGTCACAATTTGGACACGTAAATTTGTTTTATTTCGAGCCGTCTTTTTTGTATACTATATTTTGGTCTTTCCTTGAAGTAAATATGTAATTAGTTGAAGTATCCTAAGATCCTAAATAACTTAAAATCATTATAATTATTTGTACTGTAAGTTACGGTCAATCCGTCACAGGAAACATACAAAAACTCTTCCACACAGCACAATAATTGGCAGATTAAAATTTCCTTTGGTATTCTGCGTTATTACTACATGACCAATAAAAAAGTATTAGAACATTTTCTTCTAAAGCGATTTCGTTTTCCGCAGCGGCATTGTGAGTGACTGACACGTCGCGCTCTCAGCTGTTATGTTGTTCATTCTCACAGTGTGCTTAGTTACTTGGAAGGCCTTGGTGAAGTTATACGTGAACTGGTGATAAGTGTGCAGTAATTATACCTGAAAAAAGCAAAATGAGATTCAGGCAGCTCATTGGAGCAATAAGCAGATCTCAATATTTACTGCTGTTGCCTGATTTAAACAGGAAGGTGACAGGGAACTTCAGAAGAAATCGTCTGCATTAGTGTCAGATTATGTAGCACATGACAAATAGGCTATGCAGTGAATGATTGTCTACGAAAAGTGTTTTCGGAAATTTTGGCGATTCTTCCGAACATCGAAGTGGTAAAAATATTTTCAGATAAAGCAGCGAGTCATTTTAAACAGAAGTAAACATTGAGCAATGTGACATTGCTTTCTCGCATATTTGGATTTAACATAGAATGAAACTTCTTTCAGTCACATCATGGCAAAGGGGCCGTGGATGTGATTGGAGGCCAAGTAAAAAGGATGGCATGGATGCCTGCGAAATCGGGGAAGAAGATACAAAGCGCTACAGAATTTTGTAACATTGTGAGCAATAAAATCATCCAAATTATTGTTAAGGAGGTAGCACAGATTGAGATAGACGAAGGAAAAAAGTATCTCGAAAATTGATTTGAACATCTTGCACCTATTCCGGCATCTCATGAGTTCATTACGTGAAAGTGTTAGATCCCTATGTTATAGAATATGTACAACTGTCTTGTGAACAATCAGTGAGAAAGGTCCACAGGTTTCGTGTGTGAAAAGAAACTAAAGTTTGTTCAGATAACAAGTGACATATTGACAGTGTTCCTGCAGTACATACTTGTTAGACTAAATGAATGAGTCAACGAGTGCCGTGGAGTGCTTCTACGTGTTTAATTCCAATCGTTCAAATTCAATCTAAAAGTAGAACTCAACATTCTAATCTATTATTATGAACATAATATATAACGGCCATAGGCATGGGAAATATAAACTGTGATCTGCGTCACCTTATCGTAATCGATAAGGAGGTCAGTGCCAGATGATTAGGAACGCGCTGGAATAACGTAACATACTGTCTTACGCTGAGGAGTTGATGCCATATAGAGTGATAAGCGCTGTGAAGATTGCTGTGACACTCTTAATAGTCCTAAAATTAAACACCAATGCATATGGCTTGTATATACAGTATTTAATTACAGAGAAAGAACTATATATGTTATTAAGTAGGCCAATGTAATACTTGTATGTGCATTAATTTGTGTCATTTAGATGCATGGTTAAGCAAACTAATTTTTGTATCCTGGAAAACATATTATTCATTTAAATTAATCGTTATGTTAATTTACTACTTATCAAGTTTCATATTATTTTGTACTATTTACGGTTCTGTAAGTGCAACTTCATTTTAAAATTCAGAGATGTCAGTCAGTTACAGAATGAGGTCAGTCTGTTACACATCACTTTTTCGGCCATAACTCCATTACTAATCGTGGTTTGAAAGTCGTTTTCAACTTAAACTGAAGATTACAATTTCCTTTCCGAACTATATTTTGCAAAATTGTATCAGCAATGACAATTCAGAGAAATCTGTGGAGAACCATGTTCACCCGAAGAGAGAGTTGACATTTATGTCAGTCTGTTACACACACTTTGGACGTAAATAAATAGTATACTTTTCCTATTAAAGACGTTTATTTTTATATGTATCTTAAGTGTACACTTCCCTCTATAAAATCCTGCGGTGACACAGTCTAATTTCAACGCATTATACAATTTAGGCAGACATTTTGCTGTCAAAGTGTACTGTAAATGTCGGTCAGTTACACGTGGAATTGCTCTAATATATAGTAATATCTAGTACAGACCATGTAACGACATGTACAAATATAGAAAATACAAAGTACACGAGTATTAGATTACAATTTTAAACTCATACAGCTTAAGGAAAGACAAAACAATTAAGTAATTAATCTAATTTGTTTCCCAACTCTATATGTGTTCAGTGTACTTAGTTCAGGATAAACTCTAATTAAAGCATTATATATTCTGGGTTCAAAATTTCTGCTGTGTTTTAATCCATCAATTGTGTGACACTTGGGGGTGTTTAGAAAGAAACTGTAGTTTTGTCTCGTATGGCATTCATGAGGATCAAATTTAATTTTATTGTGATTTTTATGGAAGTAAATCAGCAATGTTTGTTTATAAATTTGTTCTAGATTTGATACATCACATTTCTGAAAAATTAATTTCGTTGGGTAATCAAAAGGTTTACATAGACAAATTTTGATAATTTTTGGAGGAAATTTAAAGGATGGAGAATCGATATTAGTTAATTACCATTGATTTTTCATTTCACTTTCATTTTTACCTGAGTAAAATCTACTACTGAAATAGTATGTCACAAATCCTGTTTTAAATTTTCAAATGTGAAACGTTCCTATTATCCCACAGAAGTTATTATTTGTACTGTCTGAAGCTACGCTCTGCATGACATGAGGTGCCTGGCACTTATTTAAAATTCACTATACCGGCAGGAGTTACATATATTCTAGTTGTACATTAATTTTATGTACCAATGAGTATTACCTAAATTTTACACAATTCCTCGAAGCCTAGATTTTTTTTTACACACAGTCCACTTTAGTTATGATGAGATTAACTAACTTAGAACGTGTACTTTTAAGTTCACAAATTCTAACTTTCACAGCGTCAATATTTTCAGGTACTGTAAGGTTGCAGTTTTGCACTTTCTGAATTGTTTTTGAATACATTAGAAAAAACATGGTTGAATGTAACACAATCATGTTTTCACAAAATCTACGAAGGCGGTACTCTTCGAATTAACAAATAGAGCACATTCTTGATGAATTCACAGTGCTTCAACTAGTATTCTACAGCTTCAAACTACGTTCCCTATTTGGTCAGTACTAGTCGCGGCGGCAAAGGTATTTAAGAAAACATATATTTTTTTCAGAATCTGAATTCTGCTAAAGACTTTCAGAAAAATCTTCTGTCACAGAACACCCATAGCATCATTGAAAGTTTCGTCACAGTTTTGGGATTGAAATTTTTAATTAATTCACTAGCCAACAATATAGGTTGGCAGGCAATTAAACTGCTCATGGAACCTATTACAACACTGCCTATACATGGTCCTTCTGCGTCTGTAGTTTAATCCACTGACACCCAAATGTAATTTTCAATAATCTCGGTTATTATCTTGTCCAACCTTACCTCTTCACTGTAATTTTTCCGTAAGGTTGACTGATCCGGAACACTGTAGGCTGTATATTTGTCTAGTTTTATCTATATTTCAAGTTACAGCCACATAATTTTAAGTCTCTCCTAGTCTTCTCAAATATTTCACGTTCAGAAATTATTGTTGTAAACTTCACCTGCAATGTCTTACATTCTAAAATGAGAATAGTTGTGGTTGTCTTCACTGCAGAAGAAAAATATTATAACAAAGGACGGTCGCATCAGAGTTTGGTACAAATGTAGTGCTAATGGAAGTGAGATAGTGTTGTCTTGAGTTCGACCCCCAATAAATTACGAAAAGAGGAACAACTGAACATCGCAACTGCTACGACTGATTCATAAAAAACACCAAAATCAAACCAATTTCAAGAATTGTAGATAGTTACAATATGTATGAATACTGCATTAAAACTGCTAAATACACACATACATACATACATACATACATACATACATACATACATACATACATACATACATACATACACACATACATCGGGGAGAGTTGGTCAAAACGGGATACTTAACACGGAATCTTGTATATTTCCTGTTGAAGTGATAGGAAACAATTCAATTTTTACTTATGAATCCACTATTCTATGTACTTTCATAATACATTTTGATTTTCACTTCTAATGATATAGCTAAAGCGGGAAAACAATTTTCTTGGAAAGTGCGCAAGTATCCCGTTTTTGCCGACTAGTTGGGTAAAACAGGATACTTATTTAAAATAAAGCAAATATTGTTAAGGAACTGAAAAAATGTGTGTTTTTATTATAATGCATAATAAACACACCAGAAAATGTTTTGCACCACCTGTCAACCAGACCTTCAATAAAAGATAAAAAGAAGGAAAGCTAAGGAATGAAAATGTATTTATTTTTAACAGTTGTTGACAAAAAATAACAGTTGTTGACAAAATTATAGCAATGGTGTGGATGGCCTAATGGAAATTGAGTATTGGCTGGAGTACCAAATCTCTATCCTAGCAACTTCAAAAGAGAGTAATGCTTCCTCTTGCATTGATAATGCTTGGATTCTTCGTCGCATACTGTCTACCACCACATTTATCAATCCACATTGATCCATTCTGTCCCATTCTTCAACAGAAACTCTGCATAGGTCTTCGAGATTGCGTGAGGGGTCAGGGCGCGCAGACATGCTCAATTGGATTCATGTCTGGAGAACATGCGGGCCATTCAAACGTGGCAATTCCTTCACGATTATGAAAGTCATTGATAACAACCGCACGATGGATTCTGATATTATCGTCCATGAACATGAATCCTTTTGCGAAGTGCTGATTAAACGGTGCTACTATGGCTTGAAGAATGTTGTCCCTATACTGTGGAGCCCTCAGCATTCCTTGGATCGACACCAATTTTGTTCGCGACCCCACATAATGCGACCCCAAAACATCACTGACCCACTACCTTACTGCATTTGATTGTAGGGGTGTCTGAGTCGTGCAGTATTATCTGATTCTCTCCACACACGTTGTCGATGATTATCTGGCACAAGGCATATTCGGCATTCGTCCGTGAATAGACTTTGTGCCAGTTTTGTACAGTCCATTGGTGATTATTCCTTGCCCAGGTGTAACGTGCCTATGTGTAAGAGTTGGGCCTCGCCATGGATGTCTGGAGTGCAGTCTGCTATCATGTAATCGGTTTCGTACAATCTGATTGGATACACGTCTCCCTGTCGCAGTTTGAATGTCATTGTTAATCATGCCAGCAGTATTCTCAGCGTTTCTCATGGCAATAATTCGCAGATATCGATCATCACAGTCTGTTGTTGCCCGTGGACGACCACTACGAGGCATGTCGTCGACAATACCTGTTTTTCGGAAGCGATTCCAGGTTCGTACCACATCACTCTGGTTCAATCATAAGCGGCTCGCTACTTGCCTTGAAGACAGTCCTTCCTGACATGGAGAAACAATCCTCACACGGTTGAAGTTCGTAATTGACCGCCTTGCTATTGTTCAACCTCTTTAGAATGAAATAAAACTGTTTTACCCTGGGTTATTCGCTGAGAGATGAGATTTCTTGCAGTTCTATTTACATCTGTTTACTTTTTCAGTCGGATTCTAGGGTAGACTACTACTGTTTCTCAACATTGTTTACGTTTTTTAGACAGTTAAAAGGATAGCTTTCAAATGTTTTTATGGATATTTCTTGAAGTGGAGCGTAAATACCACTTCTACAGGTGATGCAAAACTTTTTTTTGATGTATTAGTAGTACTAAAATATGTATGTGGGCTTAAATGAAGACTATCAAATTGTTATACATAAGGTTTATCCTGTTTGTTGACATTGATTCATAGTCCTTTTGCAGAATTTTTCGTTTACAAAAGTTACAGTAAAATTATTCGCAGTCTTCCGATTCTATACTACTGCACGCCTCATGAGCTCATTCTTGGCATTGAGTACACTTATTTCACCATCCCTCTTCAGATTTTGAATTAGGGAATTCGTCGTTGTCTTCATCCTCTTCTTCCTAACTACTGTCATTGTTGGTTGTCATAGCGAGAACATATTCAATTCAGAATTTAAAGTGAAATCCGACATATGCAATGCAAGTTGGATAAAACGGGATACTATCCTTCTTCCTCCTACTATCATCCCACGCATGTTCTGAAAACAGGTCTTCACCAAATCCTCCAAGTAGATGTTAAACAGAGTAGAAGATAAAGGGCGTTCTTGTATTAATGATCTCCCTATTTCACTTGCTTCTGACATTTCTTCTCCTATCCTGACTTTGACTCGTTGTTTCATATAAAGATTACTGAACAGTTGTCTGTCTTTCCAATCCATACCTATTTTCTTCAGATGTTCATCAGTTTGTTCCAATTCACTTTATCAAACACCTTTCCTAGATCCACAAAATAATACTAATATATACACACTTCTTTATTCTTCTCGAGGTATCTTTCGCCGATTCTTCGTAATAGTCCAAATTGAATCCATCGTATCTTTTCTCTTTCTGAAGCCAAACTGCTATTCTTTCAACTGTCCTTCCGTCTTAGAATAAACTGCAAAATATGGAATAATATTGATTTTATATATTAATATGTGCTAAATCCAGAAATATGGGAAATATTTAAAATAAATGTTTATTATTTGTATTATAACTAATATAATTGAAAATCAGCAAAAAATATGACTATCTTCGTGATCAAGAATTATGTATTGTGTAGTATTTACATATAAAATTCATAAATTTGAAATAAATTAATATGTAACAATTTCTTGAGCACTGTAATTATGAACCATTCAACTCATTAACAGTTGTGAATCGTTCCCGTTACTAATGGTAAATCGTCACCATCAACTGTCGTGAATCGTCCTTGTCGATGATCGTGATTTGTCTTGTCAATAATTGTGAATCTTCTTCATCATTATTCATATATCATCCTCACCAATAATCATATATGATCCTTGTAAGTTATCACGAGTCCGTCGTCAACAATTCTGTATTGGAGGGTTCAGAGCCATAATGGGGCAAGCGCCATTCATTAAAAACGGAGAAAGCAAGGGTTAAAATTAAGTGAATACCACAGTTTAATGAAGATTGACATATCATTTAGTTTTAATGCGCATACTTTATATTACTTGTTATATGTTTCATTGAATTATGATATTCACTTAATTTTAACTCTTGTTTTCTCCGTTTTTAACATTTGGCGCTTGGCCCAATATGGCTCTGAATCCTTCAATTCTCGTCAATAATAGTAATAGTTCTTCCAATATAATATGGCGGGCCTTCCTCATTAATAATTATGAAATGCCCTGGTCAATAATTCTTTTTCGTCAGTTACAGTAATTCATCCTGAACATTTGTTTTACAAAATATGCTTGCATATTCGTACGGATGTTTTGTTTGAAGAAATCTAAGCACCATTACTGTAACAGCCATTTTTCCGCAACTCATTGTACATTTTCTATTCTGTAGTTTTGTAAATTCTAGATTTTGAGTAAAAAACTATATCGAATTTTACCATTTTTAAGTTGCACATCAATATTCTATGAAGTTGCACAATTCAATAATGAATTATATTGAATTAAATGATTTCATTAATATAACATTTCGCCATTCTAAAGCTTTGGATGCCAATGAATAAATAATAATAAAAAATAAAATAAAATAATAATAATAATAATAAAAACAACAACAAGAAATGGCTTTTAAGGAACCCGCAGGATCATTGTCGCCCTCACGTAAGCCTTCCATCGGTCCCTATCATGTGCAAAATTAATCCAGTCTCTATCATCATATCCCGCCTCCCTCAAATCCATTTTAATATTATCCTCCCATCTACATCTCGGCGTCCCCAAAAGTCATTTTCCCTCTGGCCTCCCAACTAACAATCTATAGGCATTTCTGGATTCGCCCATACGTGCTACACGCCCTGCCTATCTCAAACGTCTGGATTTAATGTTCCTAATAATGCCAGGTGAAGAATACAATGCGTGCAGTTCTGTGTTGTGTAACTTTCTCCATTCTCCTCTAACTTAATCCCTTTTAGCCCCAAATATATTCCTAAGAAATTTATTCTCAAACGCTCTGTTCCAAGTTTCACTACCATACAGAACAACTGGTAATATAACTGTTTTATAAATTTTAACTTTCGGATTTTTGACAGCAGACTAGAAGATAAAAGCTTCTCAACCGAATAATAACACGAATTTCCCATATTTATTCTGCGTTTAATTTCCTCCTGAGTGTCATTTATATTTGTTACTGTTGCTCCAAGGTATTTGAATTTTTCTACCTCTTCGAAGGATAAATCTCCAATTTTTACATTTCCATTTCGTAGAATATTCTGGCCACGAGACATACAGTAATCATATACTTCGTCTTTTCGGGGTTTACTTCCAAATCTATCGCTTTACTTGCTTTAAGTAAAATTTTGGTGGTTTCCCTAATAATAATAATAATAATAATAATAATAATAATAATAATAATAGTAATAGTAATAGTAATAGTAATAGTAATAATAATAGTAATAATATTAATAGTAATAGTAATAGTAATAATATAATAGTAATAATAATAGTAATAATAATAACAATAAGAGTAGTAATAATAATAATAATAATAATAATAATAATAATAACAATTATGATGATAATGGCAGTGGTGATGATAGTAATACTTTTCGGTAAAATTACTTTTTCTGATAGAACGATAATTTATTAACTGCAGCAACGAGGTATATATTCTTGACTCGTTCCGTCCCTATAAAATGTGTTTTCTAGCTACATTACGCTCATGATGGTAAAGGTATGCAGTTGCCAAACGTTGCAGATGTTAAGTGCTGGCGAGGGTGTAATACCCGAAAAACTTCTTCTCAACACAATCGCTGCGAAAGCATACCATCTCATTTTGTGTTCTGTGCTTACTGACTTGTAACTATGTACTCTTATGTCTTGTTATTATTGGTTCGCATAATATGTAACATGCTCTTAGGATGTCACTGATAATCTGTTATGTTTTAAATTTGGAAGCGTGCAGTACACCTATTAGCTATTTTTCTATAAAGAAGAATATTCTGATTTTCTTTCAGATGTCTTCCGTTACTATAGGCCTATTCTGATCATGATCGAGGTAAAAACTTAAGAAAATGCATTTGATGGAATTCTTTTGTTGTTGGTTTGAGTTGACGTTCAGAACTCTACAACATAGAGCCTATACCAACACAGGAACTACTGTTGATTTACTGGCCTTATATTTTGAGAAGTTATTTTTTTTAATTTCACCACATGTTTATATTTTGATAGTTTCTCCTCCATACTCATTGCTTTTAATCACAATAGATCACAAACACGATATACGAAGGTGCTAAACTTCATTAATTGCAGAGTCAATACCTATTTTTATTCTTGTGTGAAAGGCTCCACGAAATACCACATTTTTCGTTTAATTCATAGTGATGTTGTGACTATAAATAATTAGCTTCTAATCAATACTTATATAGCTATCTGTAGTTAGGTTTATGAGTTTTCAATAACTATTTTGTTGTGAATGAAAAGTGACTTAATTATGGATATTTATAAAATGTTGATGTTATTGGTATAGTTCTGTAAAATTTCTATGTGGCTGGCAGGTTTCTAAATTTCCAAAATCTGTTTGGTTTGAGTTCAATTGAATATATAATATAGCCTATGATATTTATTAATTAATAGTTCAAAAGTACATAAATTTAATAATTAAAACTGTCATATGCACATGTAGTGATTATACACAATATATATATACAATTTAATAACGAATTTTTCTGTCATATAACTATTAAATTTGTTGGTATAACTTACACTTGCTTCTGGTTTTAGTGCAATTTTCCAACCTATCGCATTTATTTTAAACAATCAGACTTCTTTACTTGCTAAATTTGAAATTCTCTTTTTAACTCTACAATAAACAACTGTATACAAATCGTTCCTTCTGCTATATTCATCCATCTTTTACAACAAACATATTTATATTTAAATATTAGGTCTTCGTTAACATACCACTTGACTATTTCATATAATAAATAGCATTGAGATTAGGAGATATCGACAATAAGTGAACAAAACTGAAAAGATGAATCGGTACATTCTATTTGTATATTTAGGGCAGTGTCTCCTCTTTCACATTCTGTTGTCAGCAAAATCATTTACGCAACCTCAATACAGCTGTCAGCTTACTTGTTTGAACACATTTGTCAATCTAATTACATAACCAACATCAATAACACTTTAATCAATTCAATCGCACGCACTCATTCTCATTCATTGCTATTTTGTTTCCAATACATTTATGTATAACTTAGTACAATCCTGTATAATTTGAAGTATAGCATTTATCAATTTATAACGTCTTAATTTTTCATCATTATTACTAATCAGTAAAGCTATTTGCAATAAAACTTTTCTAGTGAGCTATTATTCAGCTATTAGAATTACATCGTTATTGCTTAATAAATTCGTAAATGAATTATTTTCAATTTTATTTATTAAAACTTCGACGTTATTAAAAATCCTATTTTCGAAATATGGCACCATTTTCCTTTAGTTAATAATTAAGTTTTCTAATAGCAGGAAACTTTATTCGTTGCTGATGCCTACTCTTAGCAGGTAATTTCGTTCAGTAACTATATTCTTATTCGAATTAGATTGTTCATATCTGTTTCTATTAAAGTTCCTATGTATTGTTTTAGCTCCTAGCAAATGTTCGTCACCTGGAGCGAGTTTAATTGAAACTGACTAAATTACAAATGCAGATATAATTTATAGATTGTTATAAAACTTGGATTTTATTGGCACAGATCTGCAAAGTTTATAAAGTACTAAGGCTTAATTATTCCATACAATGCAAACCGAGTTATATCATTCACACAGATGAATAGAAAGCATAGTGAAGTCCTCAACTGCTTTTCTTTTGAAGAAAGAGGTAATGCAGTAAAGACTAACATGAATTCATTTTCAAAGAGAGAGGAAAATGTTGACACTCCTCGTACGTGCCATAATTATATTTTTCTCAGGAAATTCGAAATCTAATTATTTTATCACATTTAAAATACAATGAAGTCTGCATCTCGTGTACTATATTTGCAATTGAACCCATTTCTTGTGCACTAGTTCGAATATTTGCCAGAATTGTATGAAAATTTCGAGTTTCAAAAGTTTTTTTTATAAGTTACCAAGTCATTCCCATTTTTCCTTCCCTGAACATGTCCATTTTTAAGCCTTTGATCTTTACTCCTAACTTTCACTTCTGACGATCTTGGCACTGACTTTCTCTCAGATCCTGCCAATATCTCGCATCATTTCTTCCGAGTTTTTACAAAATTTACGTTTGCGAACTCTATCAAATTAATCAACTTTTTCGAACTTTAATGTCCAATAGCTTCCTGTAGCATATCTTTTCTTTTTTACGCTGGACTTATCTTGAATTTTTCTTTGACAGGACTATGTATTATTACTTCTTTTAACAGAATGAGCGAAGATAGAAATATTGAAATATATACATCTAATCCTAGATATAAAAATTCACAAATATCACCACTATCATAGTTCATATTATAAATACTCATAAAGAAAATGACTTTCATACTGCATCGGCAAGTCTATCGTGCTATCAAAAAGGAGTGCGTTATGTGGCAGTAAAAATTGTTAATAGCCTACTTATGGGTAAAAAAATCAAACTCAAAACATAAGATTATTTAGGGCCAAATTAAAGAAGTACCTAATTTCTGAATTTTTGACATTTAACAACGCTGCACGAATAATTCTGTCTTGTATTAAGTATAGATACTAATCCCTTTTCTTATACTAGTACATTGTAAAACTCTTCTGTATATATTTCAACTAGACTGTGCCTATGAATTAAGACTGTAGTCCTATAAAGATTTTTTGACATGTTCCATATTGTAACTGTGAAGATATGTACGAATACCATGGAATGTGAATATATAATAAAATACAGTCATCATTATTAACATTGTACTCATTACATAAGTCTAAAGCATTTTCACGTCTTTCCCGATCTTTCAGTATTTCTTCTTCCTTTTGGTTCAATTTTTAAAACGTGTTTGAGAAGCCGTTTTTAATGTTCAATCTGTATATATAATTTTTCTAGTTATTATTTTTTCTGTTTATTTGCTAGTACACTAAAAATATCTGTAGCATTCTTCTGATTTCTTCGTTTGGTATTCTGTCCGTTCTTCACATTCCTTGCACAGATCAAGGAATTCACATTGCAGCGCCTGTAATTTAATTTCATATTCTTTTCTCGTTATTCATGATTCTGGACTAACCCTTATCGAATTTCAATTTTCTTTTCTTTTTTGCATACCTCAACGATAATGTTATACTAATTGCACAAATTCTTTACTTTTTATTATTTTCTTGTTTATATCGTAATAATTAAATTACATATATGTTTAATAATTGCAATGGTATACCAGTGTCATTATAATGAAAATTTACAAATATGTATATAATTGTTGCGGTGACTGTTTTGATGGATGTGATAAGATTAGAAGTTATGCCAGTGAATCTTTACAATTTGGTTTTCAAGTACGGTATGCAGAGATAATTTTAGTAGGGCAAGTGGGTTAGCGAGTCTAACTCCGAACCCAGCGGGCCCGTGTTCGATCCCCGGTCGGGGCAATACCAAATACCAAGTAACTTTACCAGGCAATTGGAAACCCACTCACCTTCGCCACTTCCTTTCCTCCCCTCTCATCCTTTCATTCATCATCCCGTTATTTCTTCTGGTTTTCAGATCGCTCTACAGGCGGCCCCCTGAAGCTGGTGGCTCTCTCGATCGGCCTCCGTGGATTGTATTCAAGTGATGATCGATAGCTTCTGCAACGGAACCCGGGGAAGACATTTTCGGGGGAGGACTTCCGCCTCGGACCGTTAAGAGAGCCTTGGGGGGGGGGCGGTTGCCGAAGCAGGAGTGGTACATGAACTCTGTTGGCTGTAGGGGCCGGTCGTTAAGGGGGTCAAGTGGTTAGGTCGATGCGCTTAGAGGATCGGTGGGCACGCAACTCATCCCATATAAGGGGGTGTACAATAGACCTCTGGCCGTAGTACGTGGGATTGTTCCCTTCCTCTCTCCTAACAAGAAAAAAAAAGTGAATATATATGTACACCTTTACATACAAAAAATTTTGTTTTGCATAATTTTGCTCTGTAAAATTTTTATACAATTGAGAATAGTACCAGAAAGAGAATGAAGTGAATAAATCCCTTGAAATTATGTCTAAATTGTTTATAAAATTATTTTGTTTATAATTTTGACATACAACTTGAAACATGATAGCTCATGCAGTTTTTAAGATAGAGCCACAGTTTTTTCACTGTTTTATAGCTAAAACTATTCTTTGTGCCTGACATAGAGCTACTTTTTATTTTGATTTACATTAATTAAATATTACCATATATGTAACTTATACTAATATTTTATGTTGCATATATGATATAAAAATCCATAGATATATAATTATTAACTATATTAAAGTTATTTTACTCATTGTCAGGCACTAGGGGACATTTAAAGTTCAAAATGACACCAATATCTTCTTGATATCACCATATTTGACTGAGATATCATGTTTAAAAGAATTAAATATTCTAAAATTACTATTTACAGGAAATGAACCACAAACTTTCTGAGCCTAGAAGATTGCATCATCATATGTCACCCCTTAAGCAGCTTCATGTCGGTCCTGTTTGTTTCTTTCTGCCTCTCAAATTCCTCCTCCTTGTTTTAGCTTCAGGTGTTGAATGTTTTTTTTTTTGGCATTTTTGTCCTTATTTTGCATTGATGTAACAAATCCTGCGATGGTGATTGTCCCAGGGTTTGTGCTCATCCTCCTCAGAATTTTAATTTCTCCTTTTGGGCTCTTATTAAAATGACGTACAACAACACTGACACACAAATTTACAGTTTTATGACTAACAGTAAAAGATTATAAATTACTTCATTATCTAAAAACGTGTTTTCGATCCAATGATCATGCCCTGATATCTATGCATTTATTTTGGGACTAGAAATAAGTTTATTTTACAAGCAATGCTGGGCGAGGGGATTGACTGCTACGAGGATCACTCCAAAAGTAATTCACAATATTTATTTAAAAATTACATTTTTAGCCTATAGCGTTGCTATTTTCATAGAATGTAGATACATACTTCAGGAACAATTCGTCACTTTTCCACATAATCCCCGCACCTTTCAACTGCCTTTCGCCACCTTGGAATGAGGGCCTGTATACCTGCACGATGAAAGTCTGAACCAACACATCTGAGCTACTCTCTGGCGCCACTCACGGGAACGACTTAAATTAAATTTGAATACAAGGGGGAAGGATGTATCTATGACCTCCATAAATTGCAAAGTTTTAGAATAAAAAATAAATTTAAAAAATGTTGTTCATCACTTTTGGAGTGATCTTCGTAGAAGTGACCGTGGCTGATGACGCAGAATTTTGGAAAATGGGACTTATCTGAAAAACCATAAAACATAAATCGAAAATTCTTATATCAAATTAAAGGGAAGAAAATTCTCTATTAAATTAGTTATACTTTGAACATTCTAATTTTTTATAATTTTTTGCGTTTTGTGGGTGTACATATACCTTAATTCAAAAATTGGGTTGTAACTGACCAGAAATACACACAATAATTTTGATCTTCTAGATATTGATCATTTGTAACCTTTCCTATGGAATGTATGTTTCAGAAGTTGTAATTTTGAAAAGGTTTTACAACAATACAAGTAAATAAAAGTATGACGCATACTGATGCTATTACCTTCAGTGAAGGTAATAACGCCTCTTATTTTTTTTAGAACTAAAGAACATGTTTATAAGCAAAAGCAACAAATGTAAGATTATGTTATAGAATTAAACAACTACAAATGATTAGGGACAACAGAAAGAGTCAGTACTGATTATCACATAACTTTAAAAGATTCAATCAAGGTCACTGTCATTGAGTGGTGCATAACCGTCTTCACATAGTGAAGAGCCCAGTTTTCTTTCTGCTTCTCATGTAGCAGGTTTTGTGGTACACAAGTCCGTCGATTATCCTTAATTCAGAGACTATTAAACTAACCGCTATTATTACATATTAAATCAAAGTTTATCCTCGCAGCAAGATAGCGTTATTACCTGGAGTAGCAAATTGTATTTTAAATGAATAATTACCATAATATAATATTATAAATTTTAAAACAGCACCACTTCACTAAACTTAAGAACACTATATAAACAAATTTCTTATAACATTTCATCATTCCTTTTTTTATTTCATATTCAATTATCTGTACTTACTTTATGCAAAATGCAATATTCACGCCACTGGACGATCGACTCGAGCGCGAAATTCTTCACTTAAAGTTTGTTAAACTCACAGTAAAGACAGATATCCGTTTCATTGTTGGTTCCAGATGTTTAAGAAAAATTCGTCTATACACCACAGTTCTCTGACTAGGGTTGCCAACACAGATTTTCACGTAACTAATTATAAAATATCAGATAACGTTATAACCTGCATGGCGTTAATACCTTCACTTACCCTGTATAAAAGTCAAAACTTAACCATTATAAAAGGAACTACACAAAAGGACACTACAGGGTCCGCTTTGCAGTCATGCCAACTATTACTTCAGAGTCTGTCCATTTCTAATATATGTCTTATATCTGTGAATCTGGAGACTGACACAATTTCTGAGGCCGTCAAACTTAATTAACTGTCACATTCTGAGGTGAAGTCTGCTCTTAATATGTATGATAACTTACCAAAATTGCACGAAGGCTCACTTTACTTGTATATCAACTCCAAGGAGTCTCTGTTATTAAGAAACTTATTCTCCCCTTTTTGTTGTTGCAGATGAACCAGCTGTGTCGCGTATGCGGGGAACCTGCGGCTGGGTTCCATTTTGGGGCCTTCACGTGCGAGGGATGCAAGGTGAGTTTTGGACAGATTAGATGAAAATATATGCTAGACCTCCTTGGAAACTGGTACAGATTTAGGAACACTAAATAATTAAAACTACATAGCCCCTCACTTACTTACTTACTTACTGGCTTTTAAGGAACCCGGAGGTTCATTGCCGCCTCACATGAGCCCGCTATTGGTCCCTATCCTGAGCAAGATTAATTCATTCTCTATCATCATATCCCACCTCCCTCAAATCCATTTTAATATTATTTTCCCATCTACGTCTCGGCCTCCCTAAAGGTCTTTTTCCCTCCGGCCTCCAAACTAACACTCTATATGCATTTCTGTATTCACCCATACGTGCTACATGCCCTGCCCATCTGAAACATCTGGATTTAATGTTCCTAATTATGTCAGGTGAAGAATAGCCTACAATGCGTGCAGTTCTGTGTTGTGTAACTTTCTCTATTCTCCTGTAACTTCATCCCTATTAGCCCCAAAATATTTTCCTAAGCACCTTATTCTCAAACAGCCTAAACCTCTCTCTCAAAGTGAGAGTCCAAGTTTCACAACCATAAAAAACAACCGGTAATATAACTGTTTTATAAATTCTAACTTTCAGATTTTTGACAGCAGCCTGGATCATAAAATCTTCTCAACCGAATAATAACAGGCATTTCCGATATATATTCTGTGTTTAATTTCCTCCCGAGTATCATTTATATTTGTTACTGTTGCTCCAAGATATTTGAACTTCTCCACCTCTTATAATCATATACTTTGTCTTTTCGGGATTCACTTCCAAACTTATCTCTTTACTTGCTTCCAGTAAAATTCCCGTGTTTTCCCTAATCGTTTGTGGATTTTCTCCTAACATACTCACGTCATCCGCATAGACAAGCACCTGACGTAACCCGTTCAATTCCAAACCCTCTCTGTTATCCTGGACTTTCCTAATGGCATACTCAGAGCAAAGTTAAAAAGTAAAGGTGATAGTGCATCTCCTTGCTTTAGCCCACAGTGAATTGGAAACGCATCTGACAGAAACTGACCTATACGAACTCTGCTATACGTTTCACTGAGACACATTTTAATTAATCGAACTAGTTTCTTGGGGATACCAAATTTAATAAGATTATCATATAAAACATCTCTCTTAACCGAGTCATATGCCTTTTTGAATTCTATGAATAACTGATGCACTGTACCCTTATACTCCCATTTTTTGTCCATTATCTGTCGAATAGTCCACACCTGTGGAGTAACGGTCAGGGCGTTTGGCCGCGAAACCAGTTGGCCCGGGTTCGAATCCCGGTCGAGGCAAGTTACCTGGTTGAGGTTTTTTCCGGGGTTTTCCCTCAACCCAATATGAGCAAATGCTGGGTAACTTTCGGTGCTGGATCCCGGACTCATTTCACCGGCATTATCACCTTCATTTCATTCAGACGCTAAATAACCTAGATGTTGATACAGCGTTGTAAAATAACCCAATAAAATAAAAAAATAAAAAAAAATTGTCGAATACAAAATATCTGGTCAACAGTTGATCTATTACACTACATAGACCCTAAATGTTCAGAATATTGAATTTGCGTTTGAATGAAAATGTAAACAAGAATAATGTTAAAAATTAACTTCCTATCGGATACAACCAGGTAATAGTAAAATTCGACTATTAAAAATCGAACAGTACAGTCCAGTTGTTATTCTACGTAAACATCAACTTTAATATTTAATCCCAGCAGGACAGTTATAAAATTTTGAGGACTTACGTACATAGGCCTACATGAGTGTAAAAGTTACCTTCGCCGAGTCAATTCGATGTTGTCATTCATCTATTTTTGCTTCAGCCTTAGTAGTATCAACATTATGTAACTAAAGATTTCGAATATTGCTGAATGTTTATCTCTGAAACTTTCTATGATAATAAAACTAGCAACAAACATTATTTTGGAGTTTGTAAAACATGTGCATATTAAATTACGTTAAGAGAATCTTTAGAGTGATCGTAAGCACAGTAGTGCATTGCAAGCTCAGTTCACGCAGTGGCACAATGGCGGTCAGGTGGCAGTCATTTGTCACCGAGTGAAATTGTACAGACATACAAAACAAGGCATGTGCATAATAAAATCAATTCAAAAGGTCTTTAGAGTAATTGTACCACAGCGTTGAATTGTTGGTGAAATTCAGAAAGTCCACACGTACAGTACATGTGGGGTTTATGAAATTCATTCTTAATATTATGTTCAGAATGAAAGTAGTGGAAATCATGTTAATCGGTTTATCTGTCTGTTGCATTATAGCATACCGGTAAACATTCCCCTCCACATATTTTATTCTACACAAACTCTTTGTGTTATTAGAGAGTGACAGTCGAGGTGTGTTCCATTCACAAACGTTGGTTTATATAATTTTTTAATGACACATATAACTGCATTATCTTCCATTACGAGAATAATCCTATTTACAAAATCATTGACATTTCAGTTTAGTAAAGAGGAAGTTTAGAAAGACAGACAATGCCTATTTACTGATAGAATGTGTGGAGTCGATAGTGGTAATACTACCAATATATTTGAGCTGAAAGTTGTTTCAAATAGTGATATTTTTCAATTAAAGAAATTGTGATCACATGTATATTGAAATATAGTTTCTGTTGGAGTACCAGTTTTACACCAGGAGACAAAAAAAAAAAAAAGAAGGTATTTTGACTTTACATACCGTACACAGATTTTATAGAATCTACATACGAATGGTGCACAGTGCACAGTATGAGACTTCTTTAAATATTTTCCTGTGAAAATTAAATTTCCAATAAATGATTTATATGACATTTTATATTATTTACATTTTTACTTATGATCCTTTTCATACATTTACTTTAGCATAAAATCTAGCCGATCCGGGTTCAATCCCCGGCAGGGTCAGAAATTTTCATGTATAATTTCTACCTCAGTACTAGGAGATATGGCGGTGCACAACTTCTAATCACTAAATTGTGCACCAATATGCCTGGGTTAAATTCAAAATCTCTCCGCAGTGCATATGAAGAGAAGGCATAGCCTATGTCACTGTTGATAGTGATTCGTCCGTCGGATGGGAACTTTAAGCCTGGCGGCCTCCTTGGTGTTATTCGACAGGAGTAGGTTACGTGCCAGGACCGGATTTCCCCTTCTCCCTTCCTCACCTTTATCATTATCTTCATTCCCTACATACACTTACACGAACACTTCCATATATATTCACCATATTACACAACATAACTCTTCACAGATACACATCATGCATAACGTGGCCCGTCGAAGTGCTGTGCAATTTGAAAATGGGTCACAATCCTGCCATCTATCCACAGTATGCACAAGTGAAGTGGGTAGGCATTAGACATACACACAAACACACACACACATTTTAGCATAAAATTATATATATATATATATATATATATATATATATATATACAACTTACAAATGGCTTTTAAGGAACCCGAAGGTTCATTGCCTCCCTCACATAAGCCCGCCAGCGGTCCCTATCCTGTGCAAGATTAATCCAGTCTCTATCATCATACCCCACCTCCCTCAAATCCATTTTAATATTATCCTCCCATCTACGTCTCGGCCTCCCTAAAGGTCTTTTTCCCTCCGGTCTCCCAACTAACACTCTATATGCATTTCTGGATTCGCCCATACGTGCTACATGCCCTGCCCATCTCAAACGTCTGGATTTCAAGTTCCTAATTATGTCAGATGAAGAATACAATGCGTGCAGTTCTGTGTTGTGTAACTTTCTCCATTCTCCTGTAACTTCATCCCGCTTAGCCCCAAATATTTTCCTAAGCACCTTATTCTCAAACACCCTTAACCTATGTTCCTCTCTCAGAGTGAGAGTCCAAGTTTCACAGCCATATAGAACAACCGGTAATATAACTGTTTTATAAATTCTAACTTTCAGATTTTTGGACAGCAGACTGGATGATAAGAGCTTCTCAACCGAATAATAACAGGCATTTCCCATATTTATTCTGCGTTTAATTTCCTCCCGAGTGTCATTTACATTTGTTACTGTTGCTCCAAGATATTTGAATTTTTCCACCTCTTCGAAGGATAAATCTCCAATATTTATATTTCCATTTCGTACAATATTTCCGTCACGAGACATAATCATATACTTTGTCTTTTCGGGATTTACTTCCAAACCGATCGCTTTACTTGCTTCAAGTAAAATTTCCGTGTTTTCCCTAACCGTTTGTGTATTTTCTCGTAACATATTCACGTCATCTGCATAGACAAGAAGCTGATGTAGCCCGTTCAATTCCAAACCCTGCCTGTTATCCTGAACTTTCCTAATGGCATATTCTAAAGCGAAGTTAAAAAGTAAAGGTGATAGTGCATCTCCCTGCTTTAGCCCGCAGTGAATTGGAAAAGGATCAGATAGAAACTGACCTATACGGACTCTGCTGTATGTTTCACTGAGACACATTTTAATTAATCGAACTAGTTTCTTGGGAATACCAAATTCAATAAGAATATCATATAATACTTCCCTCTTAACCGAGTCATATGCCTTTTTGAAATCTATGAATAACTGATGTACTGTACCCTTATACTCCCATTTTTTCTCCATTATCTGCCGAATACAAAAAATCTGATCAATAGTCGATCTATTACGCCGAAAACCGCACTGATGATCCCCAATAATTTCATCTACGTACGGAGTTAATCTCCTCAAAAGAATATTGGACAAAATTTTGTACGACGTCAACAAAAGTGATATTCCTCGAAAGTTACCACAGTTCGTTTTGTCCCCCTTTTTAAAAATAGGTACAATTATGGACTCCTTCCATTGTTCTGGTACAATTTCCTTTTCCCAAATAGCAAGTACAAGTTTATAAATTTCGCTATATAATGCACTTCCACCCTCTTGTATTAATTCTGCTGGAATTTGATCGATACCTGGAGACTTGTACTTTTTCAGATTTTCTATCGCAATTTCGACTTCTGAAATCGTGGGTTCGGGTATAAATGGCTCAGCAGTTTGTATTTCAATATCGTCCCGATCATTTCTATTTGGCCTATGTACATTTAGTAGTTGCGCAAAATAGTTTTTCCATCTGTTTAGGATTGATGAAGAGTCTGCAAGCAAGTCACCATTCTCATCCTTGATCACGTTTACCCTTGACTGATATCCGTTCTTAAATTCCTTTATACCCTTATATAAATCTCGAATGTTTTTATTCTTACTATTTGTTTCTACCTCATTCAGTTTTTCCTTCAAGTAACCTCTCTTTTTATTCCTAAGTGTACGACTTGCTTCCCGTCTTTCATTGAAATAATTATCTCTATTCTCCTCAACTGGATCCTGTAAGAATTTCAATTTTGCCTGTTTCCTTCTTTCTACTACCATGCAACAATCTTCATCAAACCACGGTTTCTTTTTCTTAGTTTCATAATAACCTATGCTCTGCTCAGCTGCAATTTTGATACTATCTCTGATATTTTCCCACACGCTATTAACATCTAATTCTTTCTCAACTTCGTCGGAACTTTCTAAAGTGGCAAACCTATTCGAAATTTCGACCTGATAATTTTGCTTAGCTTCCTCGTCCTTTAATTTCAAAATATTGAATTTAGTAATATTAACTTGTTGCTCTACTCGCTTGGCTACTGATAATCTTTCTCTTAATTCTCCAATCACCAAATAATGGTCAGAATTACAGTCTGCACCTCTGAAAGTTCGAATATCTACTATACTAGTATGTCTCCGTTTATCTATCAAGACGTGATCTATTTGGTTGTGTGTCAATCCATCTGGAGAAGTCCAAGTATATTTATGTATATCCTTATGGGGGAATGTTGTACTTTTGACAATTAAATTTTTCGATGTGGCAAAGTTGACTAATCTAACTCCATTGTCACTACTAATTGCGTGTAGGCTCTCTTTTCCAATAGTTGGTCTAAAAATATCCTCCCGTCCTACTTTAGCGTTGAAATCCCCCAATAAAATTTTCATATGATATCTAGGGAACTGATCAAAAGTATGTTCCAATTCCTCATAGAAGCTATCCTTTATATGGTCGTCTTTCTCTTCTGTAGGGGCGTGAGCATTTATAACTATGATGTCGCACCATCTACCCTTAAGTACTAAATATGATAACCTGTCACTGATAAATTCGACCTTTTTTACTGCTGATTTTATTCTTTTATGTACAAAGAATCCTGTTCCTAATTGGTGATTATTGTTTCCTTCCCCATAATACAACAAGTAATCTCCTATTTGTGATATGCCATTCCCATCTAACCTAACCTCTTGTACTCCCACAAAGTCTATTCTATATCTAGCTAGTTCTTTTGCTACTAATGTTACCCCTCCTGTTCTATAAAGACTAGTTACGTTCCAAGTGCCAAATCTCAAAACCTTATTCCTTTGCTGTGGTCGTGCCAGAGAATCAGTCCTATTCCGAGGCTTACTGTAGGAATTCGTAACAAGCTGTTTTTTACGGTGATGGGTTGTTAGCCCTTCGCCCAACCCCCAAGCTGGAGGACCACCCCTTATCGGCTGTCCACGACTATGTATGTAAAATTTTCATGAATTTCACAAAACCCAGATGTTTAATATTTTTTCTCAGAATCATGAATCATACAAATAGAAAACAAATAATTATGCTTAAATATTTCTTTTACAATGCACTACCTACAGCTGAAATAATTATATTTCCAGGAAGTATTCTGTTCTCGAATGAAACATTTTTCTTTCTTTCTTTCTTTCTCTCTCTCTCTCTCTTTCTTTCTTTCTCTCTCTCTCTTTCTTTCTTTCTTACTTGCCATCTTTTTTATTTCTTTCTTCTCTTCTTTCTTTTATTCTTTATTTTCTTCTTTCTTTTCTTCCTTATTTTCTTCTTTCTTTCTTTACTTCTTTCTTTCTTTCTTTCTTTCTCTCTTTCTTTCTCCTTCAGAATGTTCTTCAATTGATATTTGAGGTTTCTAGAATTAACGATTCATTTGTAGTTAAATACTTAACAGCCATTCAGAGGATATAGTAGTCTACATACATTAAATTATTTAATGTACACTAAATAAAGAAATAAAAACTAATGTTTTATATATTTCAGTCAGGCAAATAGTAAGATACATGACGTGAATATTTATAAATTCTTCATGCTTTATTACATTCTTTTAACGCTTATTTATCACTGATGATTTGTTAAGTTATTGAAATCAACAACTTTTATACATCATTATATTAATAGTAAACGACCGTTATTTTATCACCCTAACTTTCATATGAATTACTTCGTTTTGAAGCCCAAACTCCTTTAGCACCCCGCAATTTGCTGTGCTTCTGCCATTTCCAAGTATTCGTAGAATATATTATATAATATGTTTTGTTGTGCCATTTTCATTTTAATATGTGTGTTCTTTTAGAGAGTAGTAGGTATAATCATAGGTGGGGGGGGGTGAAACAAAGTAGGACTTGTTTTAGGTACAAAACACGTACGGTCAGAAGACCCGTGCATTGGATTTTACAGAAAATATGATAATATAAAAACCTGCATGTATAACTTAATATTACTCCATAAATCCATCTATCTTAATAGTAAACGATGATGATATTATACTTTGATTGGCTAGTTTTGCTGTGGTATTTGTTATCTTCTAAATTCTACTAAATTCTAGTGAAGTCCCGCTCTATCTTCCAGTTTCGTGTTGGTATTATGGTGGGATGTGTTTATGATTGGTAATGTTTTGTCGAAAAGTGTGTGTGTTCTGAAATTCAGTGGAGCGTTGAGAATGTGCTGTGAAATTCTAACGCCGGTGAACTCAACTCTCAACTTCACTTACTGACTTCGTTAACATATATGAGCAGTATTTAAAAACTTATTGTAGAATGGAGCATTTGAATTGTGTCACTTCGGTTTGTTCAGATTAATATAATAATAAACACAAAGAAAAGCTAGAAACATTCACTTCTTGACTACAAGAAAGGACTCGTTTGATTGGATAAACGTTGAGCTGTGCGTATATTAGTCTTTCCCTCGTTCGTTACCGTTAGCGCTGTTGCGGTCGAATACTGATTGGATCATTCTTTGTAATCTCGCATATACCACATTTTGATTCGTACGAATTTATGAGAATAGTGTGACATTATGCATTATAAAATTAGCTAGATACTTTATAAACTAAAAAAAAAATCGAGCAGCGCATTAAGAAAACCGTGATAATATATGTACAAATATTGATTGATACGTGAGTGGGTGGATTGTGGATCGACAGAATTTGGATGAATCTGTGAGGAAAGAGTATGGGAAGTTAAGTAGCTACATGAGTTGTTGGAAGGGTAAATAAATGGATAATATTCTATAGAAAAATATACTTAGGAAATGTGAACAATGAAAAACAGTCATAGTATCTTTTTTTGTTTTGATCGTAGTACGATACAATTTTGTTCTGAAAATTGGTTACGAACTAAAATAAGGATGAATGATAGAATAGGAGATCACATAATGTTTGGCGTGTTTTTAGATATGGTATATACAGATACGGAAATAAAATTTGGAGCTCCCTTATTGTATATGTTTTTCTTAAAATACACTGCGCATATGCAGTAAACAAGAGCCCCTGTATTTCTGAATGAACTGGTCCTCCTCATAATTAGAGTTTCAGTCAGACTTTTAAGGAACAACCTATATGGACTCTAATTCAGTGTACTGAAAAAACTGATGCACCATTATCATATTTCTTTATCTTATTAGCTTTCATTGCTTCTTTACTTGTAACTTTTTTATTCTGTAAACTGTCATTGTTTGTTTGTTTGTTTGTTTGTGTACTTGTTTAGTTTTTTCTTACTCTGTTATCTTTCATCATCTATTTGTTCTTGTATTGTTTTGTATGCTTTGTCTAATGGCAGCCTCTAATTTGAGGAAGCTCAATAAAATAAAAAATAAAAATATGCTAATTATAGATAGTCTTGCGAAATTGTTGCCTACATATAAGTGGACTCCCATCAAGACTAGTCCCAGATTTTAATTCCGTACGGGAACATTAAGCATATTTAATTGTATTTGAAATTAATATTTATGAAATGAACCTGATTCATTTTCAATTTAAATTACTCGTATATCGACAAGTAGTAAAATAAAATAAAGTGAACTATTTTTCTTTAAATATTCTGCATAGATCGTACGTAATTACAAGCAGACCTAAAACATTTTTGTAGAGTGAAATATTTATAATTATTTAAACTCCTTGATTTTAGCTTCAGAATTTCAAAATAATAAAAAATAAATAAATCAGTTTTATGATTGGATGATTTCATTGAAATTTTCAGCATAAACTTGTACGCAATATTATAAAATATGGTTAACGTAATGTGTTTAATGTTATTGTAACATTAATAATTTTAAGTAACATACATAAAGTTATACTGCGACATCATTTTATTTTACTAACATTTCTAATATTAACCTGGCTAACCTTTGGATTAACGGTTGAAAACCGAAAACACCGTTTGCTACTCCCTTAGACGACTGGAGTTCGATGATACTGGCGTAAAATACAAACAAATCACTTTATCAGATATAGGAGGGAAGAAAAGTAGTTATCCATTTACGTAAACTAGGAAATTTCGCGATTTTGAGTTTGATAATTTTCATTAGGTTTTTGTTTAATCAAAATTCAGTACTGTATTAACAATAAGTGTTTTTACTCAAGTATTGAGCTATCCATACGGACGTATTCATTGCACAGTGTATATTATACTGTCTACAGCACATTAGCGTACAATATAGAGAATAAAGTTAAATTGAAAAATAATCATAATATGGATATTTATACACATTTTTTTAAATGTTAGCCGTTCATTTCGAAAGAGGCTTCAGTTCTTTTTTTTTTATATTATCACACTATAGACTATTGTACCTAATTCCAATTACCAGTTTCGTCCTTCGACTAGTAGCCTAACTTATGTTGAAATAAGTTATTTCTGTATCTAGTCTATAAAAAGTACCTTACGTACTTTAAATTCAATCTTAACTTCTGGCCGACCCGCACTGATAAAATTACTCAGACATGTTATCTACTGTCCGTCCAAGTGGTTACGTCGCAGTGTCGCAGAAAGGGGGAAAATCATGTGAAAGTTAATTACTTACCGAGGTTCTTTGTAAGTTATTTTAACAGTTGTATAGTATTACGTAGACGTCCAATAACTAACAGAAATTAATGTTTTCAGAAAAGAGCTAAGATATCCCAGCCACTAGCTTTTACAGAGGGGCGAGCAGAAGCAGATAGGGGAAATGGGATGCAACGTAGGCAAACGAACGATAGTACCTTTGCGAGAATATGATTCAATATTGAAAGCTGTTTTGTCACTGAAAAACGCGAACATATTTCTGGAACGTAATATACTCACTAACTCAGTACTGTTTACTGTAAGGCGACTTTGCATATGCTACCTTGGTTGTGTATGTAGGACGATTGAAAGTTTACTAGTAGAGGCGGTGGGAGTGAAGTACATTCAAAAACTCAGCTACAACAAAAATTGAAGTAAAAATAAAATAATGTCTCTGTGTAATAGCCTGTATTAGATTTTATATATTATATATATATATATATATATATATATATATAATGTTAGGTCTTTTGTGTAATATTATATAACGTATTTAATGTTTGGGAATGAAATGCATGGTTTGATATTTAATATGTTTTGTAATGTGCAGAGACAATGTAAAATCCTTATGTAATGTAATGTATGTGACATAATTTGAATTTGTGTATATGCTGCAATGTGATGCAATTATGTATTCGATATTTGTTATTTGATGTACTGTCTGTTGGTATCACTTTCTACCAGATATGTTAACTTGGTATCGCAATCTATTTTCACTTAAAGTGGACAGTTTTCAACATTTCAATATGTTTGTGCAAGAAATAGGGATTTACACAATACACTGTAAAACGATGCAACAGCAACCATTTGAAGGGAGTGGCATAAAGTAAGATTGCCTAAGTGTCCAACTTCAAATAGGTTGTGATCTCCATTTTAGAGTCAAAATTGCCAGTGATCCATACTACACCCTCCCATCGTCATTGCTCAACTTAAACACATATATTTAGCTGGTAAGATAATGTCATAGCTTCTTCCAGAAATCTTTATTATGTTTGTTATAAAAACAATACGCATTGAAAATGCAATCTCACCTTGTTCGTTAGTGATACGTCTGGGCCTGAATTTCGTTCACCAGCTCTAGGAAGTTAGATGAATACTGGGTGAACGTTAGCTTTAGGTAATTCTGAAGCCTGAAGGTGTTCATCTGTTATGTCGAAATGTTGTTTAGTCTTCTTTGTTTTAAATAAAAATTAATCTTCACATAAATAAGTTAAACTGAAACATGAGTGTAGAATTTTATTGCAGCTTCTCAAATTGGGAATATTTTGTCTAGGCACGTGGTTCTAAAGTGATAATTTTCAGTATTAATATCAGATTTTTAAGATATAGCTTACTCAATTATTAATTTTCATTGAGAGTGACTGCAGTTTGTTTAATGTCAAAATATAATCTGAATGAAAATGGCATTTACTATACAATTGCTTAATTTGTTTTTAAACTCTCCGAATACATTCTCGAAATTTTAGATAACAAAACCAATTTCGGCCACTTACTTCTCTGTTTGAGAAACACGTAGGACTCTTTTCAGATGACCTTGCTTGTTAGAAAAGTGGTTAAAAATTATTATTTGAAAGTTCGTAATTATTAACCTGAGTTCGGTCTTGTAAGATAAAGCTATGCCATTGCTGCAAATTATTTGATTTTACTTAATAGTTGTCGCTGCATATCATTAAGTTTACCAGTGAAATCGGCGACAAAGTCAGACCAAACAAAAATTCTCATGTTCCAACTGCGAGTCAGTATCCCCCCCTCTCCTTTAAATACAGGGTGTTGCAAAACTCCATACTCAAACTTCTAGGGATGGTAGAGGAGTCCAAAACAAAGATTTTTCGTTAAATAACCATAGCCTAAAAAATTTCCTTCCTACTAAACTCAAATTCTAGTACAGACCCTTCTAATGCCTCACTTTGACTATTGTGATGTTTTATATAGCGACCTAAGTGCTGAACTTTCTCAAGATCTTCAACGTGTACATAATGTCTGCGTCCGATTTATTTTCAATGTCCGCCAACATGATCATATATCGGAATATTTTCTACGACTCTTCTGGCTCCGCTTGCAAGATAGACGTTTAGTACATTCTCTTTGCCTGCTATATCGAATTATACATGATTCCACACCCAAACTACCTTGCCTCTCGGTTTACTCTCCTAGCTTCACATCATAATCGTAATACACGTTCACAGCACAATCTGTTATCAGACATCTCTGTACTCGAGTTCTTTCTCAATAGCCATGACCCGCTCATGGAATTCGCTGCCGGTGGAAATCAGGGGTAGTCTTAGTCCTCAGTTATTTAAAATTAGGTTGTTTAGAAATATTTTAAATGCACAGAATTAGTTTTTTAGGTATAATTTTTATTTATTATTATTACTATTATTATTATTATTATTATTATTATTATTATTATTATTATTTTACACAGTCATTACTTTATTTTTCCATTAACACCAATATCTAGGTAATTGTCATTGTCTCAATGTAACCCGTGCTGTGCTGATCATACTAATTGTACTATTCCTTTAGTTGTGTTCATATGTATTAATTCTTTTTTTTAAGTTAATACTTGTATACTAGAATATATTTTCTGGTTTGTGATTATGTATTCAGTCTCTGTTTATTATTATTATTATTATTATTATTATTATTATTATTATTATTATTTTATACAGTCATTACTTTATTTTTCCATTAACAATAATATCAAGGTAATTGTCATTGTCTCAGTGTAACCCGTGCTGTGCTGATCATACTAATTGTACTATTCCTTCAATTGTGAGATTATATTCATATGTATTAATTATTTTTTTAAAGTTAATACATGCATACTAGAATATATTTTCCTATTTGTGATTATGTATTCAGTCTCTGTTTATTATTATTATTATTATTATTATTAATATTATTATTATTATTATTTATATTATTATTATTATTATTATTATTATTATTATTATTTTAAGTTAATACTGATTGTGTATATGTATTCAATCTCTGTTTTTTACCTTATTATTATTATTATTATTATTATTATTATTACTATTATTATTATTATTATTAATATTATTTTAAGCTAATATTTGTATACAGGTATGTATTTTTCTGTGATTTGATCCTGATTGATCCTGTGATTTGATTCTGATTGAGTGGAAGAGAAGGCCCGGTGGCCTTAACTCTGCCAGGGAAAATAAAACTATTATTATTATTATTATTATTATTATTATTATTATTATTATTATTATTATTATTAGGTCGGAAACCAATAGTTACGTCAGTCGTCACCTACGAACGCAGACAAGAGTTACGTCAGTCACCTTCGAATTCATCACTGAGTAGAAACAAGCACCTCTGCGCATCACAAACACGTCACACTGCACAGCTTTTACGTGGCACATTCGGTGAACATTGGGTAGACCGGGATGGGCCCATTCCATGACCTGCTCATTCTCCTGACTATACTCCACTCGATTTTTTTGTGTGGGAACATTTGAAGAGTTTAGTGTATGAAACGAAAATTGTCAGAAGAGGACCTCGTTGTTCGGATTCTTGTAGCTGCCGATCACTTACAACAACATCAACATGGAGTATTTCAACATATGAGAGACGCATTTTCACGTCGTTGTACATTATGTATTGAAGCAGGAGACCGCACGTTTGTACAATACCTGTAAACAAAATGTCACCAAAACCATTTGAAATGGTTACCACACTCTCATTGTCAGCAATGCCTGCGTTCGTAGGTGACGACTGGCGTAACTATTGCTTTCCGACCTATGGTCATATAACAAAAAATCTTTGTTTTGGGCTCCCATACCATCCCTAGAAGTTGAGCATTGAGTTTTGCAACACTCTGTATAATGTTATCCTTACGAACCTTAGAAAAAATTTGTAACTACTGAACCTCATTATATCTGTATTTAAAATAACATCCGCTTCACCTTTCTCAATAGTGAAATTGAAGAGCCGTCCTTAATTTACAATAGCCTATTTTAAAAGCTATATCCACAACAGTATTGTGTTAATTCTCTTGGTTTGCTAAATATTGCTGGTTAATGATACACTTGTAAGGAAGAAAATCGGGAAAGTCTTCATGATGTCCATAAAGGACAATAAATTCCTTTACATAAGCTCTTTTGACTTTTGTTCCATTAGTAGTGATGGCAACTAGGTTTTCTAACTGCTCTTTTAAGCGTTTGACGAAAGAAAGAAATAATTAATTACTTCCTGAATCATAGTTCTTTATACATCTTCATTACACAACTTTTAACACTATATCACTTTGGAAAACGTATTATGTCTTTCACGTGTTAAATTTTATGTTACCTTGTTAACATGTTTCGGCCTCCTATTGGCCATCATCAGAACTGGTTGTTGCTGGTCTCGGTGCCTTTTGTTTTGTTTCCTGGGGGGATGTGTTTGTGTAATGTAATGTGGATTCAAAGAGTGTGCGTGTTCTGAAATTGAATTGTGTTGAGAATTTCATTTGTATGTGTTTTTGTGTGTTTGTATATTCCGTATTGTTCTAGTGTGTTTAGTTTCTGGCTTTTTGGTTGGATGTGTAGAATTTCTATGTCTGTGTTGATATCTGTGTGTGTGTGTGTGTGTGGCAGTAAGTTTGTTGTTTCACTGATGTCTGTAGATTCATCCAGTTGAAATAATGCAAAATAATTACAATAGCCTTCAACAGCTGTTCACTTATCTTTGGTAAAAGTGCAAGTTCTCGTAAGTCTTTAGAATGTTCCCAGGACTTATGATGATTGCTAACGTTATAGTGCTACAATTTTGTGTGCATTCGGCGTACGACCGAGGTTTTTGATAGTTAACATTTAGAAGCCGGAATACTTATGCCAATATTGTACGCAAATGTCTAACTCTTAACCAGGAGATCGTATACCTGCATAATCGAGTAAATTCGTGTTGGGTTCGTTAGTAGACCTGTTTAAGGCTCACAAGATATGCCCGTCCAGCATATCGTGCTTAAGATCAATGGTTTGCGTCCCGGCCACTGCAGTCAATTGAGCCTGTGGTAAAGAATGGGGAGGGCCCATGTAAAGTAATCCGTGCAATGGTACGCATGGAAGCTCACGGGGTTTCAGTTGACTGCTATTAAAATGATTTTCCTCCTTTTTAAGAAAAAGAAATACAAAAAAAAAAAATTATTGTTTTAATCAAGTGCAATGTCCTTAATGTTATATAAAATTAAAAAATATCAACATATTTTATATATAACATACAATTTATAACATATTATATCATGTCATGACCATTACTAGCTGCCCAGCTGCCCGTGGACGCACGGCTCCTAAAGGTTAAGATCTTTTTCTTGGGGTTATTTTACGACGCTTTACCAACTGCAGTGGTTATCTAACGTTCTGAATGATATGGAGTTGATAATGCCGGCGAAATGAGTCCAGGATCCAGCGCCGAAAGTTACCGCATTTGCTCTTCATGGGTTGAGGGGAAAAACCCGGAAAAAACCTCAACCAAGTAACTTGTTCCAAGCAGAATTTGAAGCCGGTCCTCTCGTTTCACGGTCTGGCAAGCTAACCGTTACTCCACAGCGGTGGAACTTTGAAGATATTGTGTCGTAGAACGTTATAATCTCTCTTATTTTAAAATAATTGAAAAGATTGTAAATTATTTTAAGAAAACATTCTTCTTCAAACTCTCCGTCTGTGAAATCGCCGTCAAACTGTTTTTTCTACTGTAACAGAGGCTAATGCTCAACGGGAGAAGGAATGTCAACCACGTCTCAGTTTTATGTCGGGGAATCAAATTTTCTCTTTCGCTTAATTGTGTAACAGTCCGTGAGTAAAGAGCGCAAATGAGGTGCGTATTGAGAGAATACAAGTTTACTATACCGAGTGCTTTAGTGTAGGTGGAGTTGTACCTCTTAGGTAGGCCTACGCTCACTTAACTCTCACAACCCATGAAGGTGTACGTGATTTCGTTGCATTTATTTACCATTATTCGACAGTTCTTTGCTTACACCCGTACTTCTACACTTCCTGACATATTTCTTAACTTCCTCTCTTCACATTCATCCACACGCCTTCACTTATTCATTCCTGCTTCTGCATTACGTACATTTCTTTACTTCCTACCGTAATTTTTCTCGTCTACAGTAGTTCTTTACTTAATTTAAAGCATTTATTTATATTCATACCAAAGCATCGGTAAGATATGCCGAAAGCAAAAAAGTGTCGGCATTTGAAGCTACAGTTATTTCTTGAAGAGCTCGGACATTTACTCTTCTCTACGGACAGTTTTATCAAGAGGAGAATACTTTTATTATACCCGTAAATCTAGTTTCCTTAATGTTATGTTTGTTTGTTCGGTAATTTTAAGAATTTGTATCAGATACTTAGTTGCTAAATAGACTAAAATAATGATGTTTCGGTATCGTATTTTAAGTTCGCCCCTGGCACATTATAAGGTAAAGTTGCCTATTTCCGTGATATCACTAATACCGTGATACTTTTTTATATTGAATAACAGTCAAAGCTTTGCCGTTCTACCATAGCGCCAGACATCTTTCTCGAAAGATTGCATCTTTCGCTTACTCTTGAGACATCGGTGAACTTTCTAGCAAGATACCCAACCCCGTGACATTCAGTGAAAAAAAAAACATATCATGGAATTAGGAGTAACACAGAATTAGGCCTACGTTGTACGAGAAAGACGTTTTCGAAGTATAAATACTGCCTAACTGATTATCGTAAGAGATTCACCTCTCAATCCCTGTTGATGTATATTATTGTCCAATGCAACAAGTGCAACAATGAAAGAGGGGAAAGTAGTGCAAAGTAAAATAATTCAATTTTTTCTGTATGTGGTTAACTGCATAAATTCACTTGTAAATATGTGTATTATAGTGCTGTAACACACTAAATAAGTTAATTCTACATATTACAAATAAACATACTAATATAAAATGTAAACGACTAATGGTTTAATATTTTAAAGTGTATTGACGGAACACTAGAAATATGTAGCTCAAACTACTGTACCACCAAGCTTTGTTGTGGTTCTGGCTGTATGAGGATAGTAGACTGCACTGTCTTACGTGCTGCTCATGGTCATAGCTCATAGCTATAGTCAATGTTGCAGTTAACCTTGCGGTTTACGAACCCAAATGCGCTCTCTACCCATTAGTAATGCTATGAATTCACGTGATTACTATAAGATGAGGGGGCAACAACATAGTTTCATATTAAGACGTAAGCTGGTTAAGGAAATAAAAATGTGATTGGTTAATGTTTTCAATTCGGTATCTCAATGAAAAAACATTGCATTGAAAATCACTGTAACATAAGCTATTCACGTTTTCGTAATTTTCTTAAGGTCTGTTTTCACATAGGGTACTGTGCGGTGACTCTACGGGGACTATTCGGAGACTGTGTTGTGTGTCGTCGGTTTTCATATGAGGGACTGTGCGGCTACTCTACGGGAACTATTCGGAGACTGTGTTGTGTGTCGTCGGTTTTCATATGAGGGACTGTGCGGCTACTCTACGGGAACTATTCGGAGACTGTGTTGTGTGTCGTCGGTTTTCACATAGGGTGCTGTGCGGTGACTCTACAGGGACTATTCGGAGATTGTGTTGTGTGTCGTGGGTTTTCACATGAGGGACTGTGCGGAGACTGTACGTGGACAGTTTTTTCTCTTATTTTGCAATTTACATATGTTTCTTCTTCTTCTTTTTCTTCTTCTTGGGTAGTTGTAATCAAGGGTAGAATCGAGGAAGACGTTGTTGTAGCTTGCGCGTCCTACCTTGTGTTACAAAAGCGAGTGAAGAGGAAGAATATATGGATTTATGATTTGTGGTGGGAGAGTTCCACACCATCTTTTGTCGGTTAAAAGGTGATCTAGTGAAGTGATCATGTTCTTGCACCAGTATTAATAACTGCTCGTCCAGTCCAGAGTTCCAGCTTGCTCTTTCGGAACGAAGGGAAAAGAACGAGTTCGACTAACATAGGGATGTCAAAGCGCCTGTATTACGTGCTGAGACTACAAGCAATACAAATGCAACAAGGTTCACAATTTAGCAAGCTGAAGTACAATCATCGCTCTTAAGGAAATGTTGTGCGGGTTCTTGAGAGCACGCAGTGTAGGCGCTTTGAAATCCCTGGACAGATAACAGAACAACAGAGAAATGCAATATGGAAGCTTCGGAAGCTCCAGATGTCTGGTGCTATACCCGAATGGAGAGCGAAAACATCTCAAGTTATATAAAGACGGTCTGTGGCCGGTCTCGCACATTTTCATATAGAGGATTATGCCCGTACTGTGTCGTAACTACCGGGATCACGGGACCGAAATCGCCTCGCCAAGTGATTCCAGATAGTAGAGTCCGCGCACAGTCAGCTATGTGAAAACGGAAAAGAGTTTGTCAATATAAATGAAATGGAGAGTACTGCTTACCTATTTACGAGAACACGACACAGTCCCCGTACAGTATCGCATGTGAAAACCGGACTTTATGGGCCTATGCGCTACATTAAAATTCGTTCCGCGATCGTTGCGTTGGGCATGTCCGCATAAAATTACGCAGAGTAGTAAAAGTTTTCACAATTGATTAAGATTTGTAAAATACTAGTTATATAAACAGCGTAATGAATGTAATAGAATGTGTATATGCTATGTAAGTATATACAGATTTGAATGTGTGTATGGGAGTTTTTGTGCAACTTAGACTAAATGCATGTACAGCTGTCAAAAGAAAAAGTGGCCGCTCTCCTGAAACTATGTTCCCTTCGGGTATCTTCGCTACAATTCGGAGACAGGCGATGTTATATGTTGTTGAACCACGATGCCTGATATCTACAGTTATAATTGAAGTATTCTGTGTGTTATCGGTAGCATAATGGTAACGTTCAGGCCTCATATTCATGAGGTCCTGCGTTCGACTACAACCACGTGCTTTTTATGTTCTTTTTTGTTCTGTTTTTGAGAGAGACAAACTATACATAATGGCTCCTTTCTCTTTTACGATTATTTTAGTAATTAACATCAGGTTCATTAATATATTATGCCATGACTTTATCATTATGATATTGTGGCTGCAAATGGAAAGAAAAAAGATTTTATTCTCAATAAAAATATCTTTCGTGGCATAAACAAAACAAATTTACTGGCGTCGGCCTTAAAACATTCAAACAATTAAGCGTTCAAAAAACAAAACAAAAAGCCACAATTCAATATTTAGTCTATCTTCCTCTTATCTCGATCATCTTGCAGTCGAGTGGGCATGGAATTGACTAGTCTTTGCAAATAGCGACTGTTTTAGACACGATATTCCAGGCATTCTGAACATACATACATAGGCTAAGTGTTCTGTCCATGGGCAGGTCTTTCATTGCAAACCCAGCAATCTCCAATCTTTCCTATTTTCTGCCTTCCTCTTAGTCTCCGCATATGATCCACATATCCTAATGTCGTCTATTATTCTTTTCAACCAGAGACCCAACCAATTACTTTTTCTCTTTCTAATCAGTTTCAGCATCATTCTTTCTTCACTCACTTTTTCAAACACAATTTTATTTCTTATTCTATCTGTCCACTTCACACGCACCGTTCTTCTCCACATCCACATTTCAAATGCTTCAATTCGTTTCTCTTCATTTCGTCGTAATGTCCATGTTCCTTCCCCATACAATGCCACACTCCACACAAAGCACTTCACTAGTCTCTTCCTTAGTTCTTTTTCAAGAGGTCCGCAGAAGATCCTCCTTCTTCCATTAAAAGCTTCCTTTGTTCATGTTTGCAGTTTTTCTTGGGAAGGATAGGCCTAAATGCGGTAACATCCCGTTGCTTTCCGTACAACACTATCTCTTTCGCATCTTATTAAATTCCAGGGGGCCCAAGCGTGGAGATGATGAGAGTGGATTTGACTAATTGGGCCCTCCGGACTTCACCGAAAGTCACGGCAAGGGTTAAATATTAATTCTATCAGGATGTTTGACCCTATCACAGATCGGGAAATCTCAATTAGCCTTTGCCCCCCGCATCCTGGACTAGCTTCTACGAATCATCAGAAAATCTTCCAATTTTTCCGAAAATGTTTCCACACTTTTGCCCTCGTAGCTCAGCGGACGAACGTCGGAATTTAGATGTCAACGTCTCAGGTTCAATTCCTCGTTACTCCTTTTCATTTTATTGTGGTTCAAGACAGTATAATGTAATAATACAAAAAGAAAAACTAATAGCAGTATTATGCAACTGGATTTTTCCAAACCTAATATTAAATTTATGTTATTTATATCGCTAAAGAATGATTACAATATAAATAACTTTAATATTATTTATACAGTATCACTAATCGGAAGAGGAGTGAAGTGTTCAAAAATAAGCGCCTACTTAAAAAAACTGGTGTAACGATTCGAGAAGACCTGACCAGAATCCGGCATAACATCCTGAAAGAAGCCATTACTAAGTTTGGAGTGAATAGTGTGTGGACTCAGGACGGTGTTATCATAGTGAACAGAGGTGATTCGAAGCGACGTGTGACATGCTGGAGCGATCTTCGCAACTTATAGAAGTCGAGAGTTTTGTATCACGACACAAGGTTTAATTCTGTTAATTCTAGTTATAGTTACATAGTACTTAAGCCTAACTACTTTATTTATTTATTTATTTTTTTTTTGCTTTGCTTTCTTATTTAATATTAACTTACTAGCTGTTAGTTTATATTGACAGGAAAAGTGTTGTGAAAGTAGTGATAGTCTTGATTGAAACTTTTAACAAAAAGGTAGAAGTAGTGTAGTTTAGACTAGTAGTGTAATATTCTTAGAGTTGGTAGAAGTGGACCCTAGTCAAACGGAAATTCTGACAGTCTCTGACAATGACACTGACCTTCATAATTCCCCTCCCCTTACCAGTAACAACCTGCCCCAGCAGACGGCAGATATCTTACAGACCGCTTTCTCTTTCCACCCCAATGCCCTTCGAGTCGCACACATAAACGCTCAAAGTATTTTAGCACACATTGACGACTTTTACGCTATATTTTCCCCACTAAACTTGCACGCCATCTTAATTTCTGAGACCTGGCTTCAACCATCTTTATCCTCTTCCCTAATTCACCTCGACGGATACAATCTACTTCGCAACGATCGCTTAAATAAGCGGGGAGGTGGTGTTGCAGCCTTCATTAGATCGGATCTCGAGCCCAAAGTTATTCACCAATCCCCCGGCGAATATTCCTCTCGCCCTGAATTTCTCTTCGTAGAAATACGAGTTAGTTTTCAGAAATGTTTGCTGTGTATTGTTTATAAGCCTCCGAAGGTTAATTTTTTAGCTGACCTGGAGACATCCCTACAGAACCTATTGCCATATTATGAACACGTAATCGTTATGGGTGATTTTAATACAAATCTACTTGCCGCTGACTCAATACAGACGACACAACTAAAGACAATGTTCCATGCTTGTGATATGACTATCCTTCCACTTGAACCCACTCATCATACCACCTACTCAGAAACGCTCCTTGACTTAATCATCACCAATAATCCTGCCAAAGTTCTCTCACATGGACAGCTACCTGCGTCTGGAATATCTTCCCACGATATAATATATGTAATATACGCATTGCAGTGTCCCAAATTGACAACCAAAATAGCTACTTATAGAGACCTAAAACGTATTGACAATTCTGCTTTAATAGAAGACGCATTACGTATACCCTGGGACGCAATATGGAAGTTGCGAACTGTGGACGAGAAGATAGAACAGCTAAATAACTTTATTATAGACTTGTATGACCGACATGCTCCTCTAAAAACTAGACGTGTGAGAAGACTGCCTGCGCCGTGGATGACTGCTGACATACGCAACATGATGGCTGAACGAGATTCGGCATATCGAAAATATAGACGAGACAAAAACGAAACTAATTTTAACAGGTACAAGCAACTGAGAAACAGAACCAGCCAGACTGTTAGGAATGCTAAAATCCGACATGCATATAGCCTTATTGAACCAGGAACTAGCCCCTCCACGCTTTGGAAACATGTGCAGACAATGGGATTAAGACAGACAAAGATCCAGGTAGACGGCAACTCAATCTCACTGGAACGGCTCAATGACCACTTTACGAAAACTCACACTACAACCCTTAGCCCCATTGACAAACAACAGACAATCGATGAACTCTTAAATCTACGGACCAACCCCTCAAGGGAAAAATTTCACTTTTGGTATATTACGCAATCTGACGTAAAGAAAGCCCTGAAACGAATCACAACTAAAGCAGAAGGACCAGACCACGTCAATATTTCGTTATTAAACAAAATCATAGACGTAATACTACCGACTGTGACCCACATTTTCAATGCCTCAATTATGACTTCGACTTACCCACAGCAATGGAAACTCGCTTTTGTCCACCCAATTCCCAAGACCAAAACACCGACATCTTATAACGACTACAGACCTATCAGCATCCTACCTGCCCTATCTAAAGCATTGGAGCACATTGTACACAAGCAACTGACAGAATACTTAAACAAATACAAACTTCTCGACTCTTATCAATCAGGTTTCAGAGCCGGACATAACACAAGTACAGCATTACTTAAAATCACGGAAGACCTACGCGAGGCCCGGGACGAACGTAAATTGACAATAATGACTTTACTTGACTTCAGCAAAGCCTTCGATTCTGTAGACATTGACTTATTAATATGTAAACTCAGAAGACTACACCTAGAAGAGCACGTTGTCCTGTGGTTTGACTCTTACCTTAATGGCCGCCAACAAAGTGTGATAGCTGGAAATCGTTCTTCCCCTTGGCAGGCCGTAAGGTCAGGGATCCCACAGGGATCAGTTCTTGGCCCTTTACTATTTACAATTTATATCAACGACATATCAGAATCTCTAAAGTACTGCCGACACCATCTCTATGCAGACGACCTTCAAATATACATAAAATTCCACACTGACGAAATAAACGATGCAATAACTAAAATTAATGACGACCTGAACTCAATCTGCACATGGATACGGAAATTCCGACTTAAACTAAATCCAGAAAAATCACAGTCAATCATTGTGGGCCATTCACGTTTGTTAAGCACTATTACCATACCAAATTTGTCCCCGATTAAAATACACGGCACCGAAATTCCGTTCAGTGAATCAGTAAAGAATCTAGGTATTTATATGGATAAAAGTTTAAATTGGAACATTCAAGTTGCAGAAACCTGCAAAAAGGTATTTTCATTAATCCACTCGTTTAGACGATTGAAGAATTTTCTACCCCTTTCCATGAAAAAAATGTTAGTGCAAACACTCGTGATGCCCCACTTCGATTACTGTGATATTCTGCTTACTGACCTAAGCGTTACTTCGGCGCAGAGACTACAACGTGTTCATAATATGTGCGTCCGTTTCGTCTGCAATATTCGCCGGGCTGATCACGTAACACCATCCCTCGAAATGTTGTCCTGGCTCCGTCTAGAAGATCGTAGGAAAATCCACTGTCTTTCCCTTCTCTTTCACATATTACATTTCTCCACTCCTGTCTATCTTGCGTCTCGTTTTCAAAATTTATCCACCCATCATAACCTAGACACACGATCACAACACTCCTCAATATTATCCATTCCCTCCCACCGAACATCCTCATATTCATCTTCTTTCACTGTGGCTGTTCCTCGACTTTGGAATTCCCTACCGAGTAATGTCAGGGACTGTCAGACATCAAATCAATTTAAGAATAGGTTAACGAGATATTTTTCTAACAATTATTGTCAACAATAATAGCTGTTTCAGGTTTCTCAGTGTTTAATGGTTATATATATCACAGATAAATATATAAATTATATTATTATTATTATTATTATTATTATTATTACTATTATAATTACCATTATTGTTATTATTATTATTGTTATTATTATTATTATCATTATTATTATAACTATTTCTTACCAGTGTTTATTATTGTCACACTAACATTAGTTATCCAATTTTCATCATTTACTTTCATGTTGTTTTATGATCTAGATATTAATGTAATAACTATGTAAGCAAATGTATTTAATTAGAATTAGAGTCTGGCTGGGCGGAAGAGAAGGCCTACTGGCCTTAGCTCTGCCAGATTAAATAAATAAATTATTAAATTATTAAAGGACGATAACACAATATAAATGATAAATATCGGTTTGTTTAATTAATATAAGATATTATATAATACGTATTTAATTATCTAAATAAAATAACCTATTTTACAAAGAAAGATGCTTATTTGTGTTATAATAATTACTTACATAAAATACAGATTATTTATATTGCGAAAGAACAATAACAATATAAATAACTTGAATATTATTTTATAATGCTAATTAAGGAAAACAATTTAAATGATAACTTGAATATTATTTATATCGCTAAAGAACGATAACAATATAAAAAAACGTGAATATTATTCATATCGGAATTTCACAGATTTATTACAGATGTATTTAAGAAATTGTAGAAGAATAGTAAGTAGTAACAGTGTCCTATTTATTCTTCTTGGAGCCAAATTTGTAACTTTTAAAAGTGTGGTTACTATGTTGAAGTGTATGTGTTGCAACGGATGCTTGATTTGTTATGTATGTGAGTCAGTTATGGGATGCTTGATGTCGTCGCAATGTCGTAATTATAGTTTGATTGTGCTTGTGTGACTATTGTGTATTAATTTATGATGTATGGTACGGAAATCTGCATATTTGTGTTACAGAAGTGTTACGTATGTGTGTTGTTATTGTTTTTGTATGTTTCAAATTGATAACTGATATTTGTTTTGCAATCGCAATGCCTAATTTACGGATTGTTTATGTTTTGTTTACATCGCGTAAGCTAATTTAATTTTCTTTTCCATTTCTCTTTATGCCTATCTTTTTTGTGTATAAAACTATAGCCCTAACATACATATGTAAAATAGGGCTAACCCCCATTGGATATACTGTAACTACAATAGTAATAATTATTATTCATATCGTTATAAAACGATAACAGAATACAAATGATGACTTGAATTTTATTCATATCTCTAAAGAACGATAACAAAATATAAATAACGTGATATCCAGGGAACGGATTTATATGGACTAAAAATATATGAAATATGTAAATATATATGTAGTTATTTTTACCAAAATATGGAATTAAATATGGATTTTTACCAAAATATGGAATTAAATATGGACTTAAAATTATAAAAAAATGACTATGTACGTTAAATATTGGTACATTTTAATCAAACTAAACAAAAAATATAATGGACGTACCTTATCTTCCAATGTAGTTTCAACAAAACACAATTTTTATTGTCTGTTACCATAACAATAGGTTACAAACATTTCTTTCAAGTGCTGAAAAGTGAATCTTCTTCTATTGTCTCTGAGGATAGATTTATACTGACTAAAAGAGCGTTCGACGTCACAAGAAGTAACTGGTACATAATTCAATTTCACAATGTCTGCTGGGGATAAGTCCAAGTTAATCTTCACTGTTGATTCACCACTCATCACAGCAACAACCTTTTGTAGTTCTTCATATCCAGGGTTTTTTGAAAGTACAGTGTCCACCTTAGCTCTTACTGCATCTGCAACTTTACCTCTACCACGATTCAGTTGTTCCACAGTACTATTTATAATTTCAAAACTTTCAGATAGTGAAAGGTGCCTATTTTGGAGACTTTTGAGCGTTTTTATGATGCATGAAAATGTATGCTGAATGTGAGCTAAGTCATTCTTCACACTTATGTCACAGGTAACTGTTTTCGCAGTATCAATTGAGACTGCATCTTCAGAGTCCAATGCAAGGAGAACATTGTTAATAGAGTCTATATGTTCGGCATAATATTCAACTGCTTCTAGCCATGTACCCCATCTAGTTAAAATTGGCTTTGGTGGCAATGGAATTTCAGGGTACATTTCTTTCAACACGTTAACTCTACTGGGAGCTTTGAGAAATACTTTTTTCACTGATGAAATCAACAAATCTACTTTAGGGAAATTGTCTCTGACCACTTCTGCCACACGATGAAATGCATGCGCCACACAAGTAAAATGAGTCAATTTAGGATATACAACAGATAATGCTTGTCCAGCTTTGACCATATAAGGGGCAGCATCGCTAATAAAGAATAACACATTATCGTACATAATACCCTTTGGCCACAGGATACCCATAGCTTCGTTGAACAGTTTAACTATAGTTTTGTTATTGCACTTTTCTAGAACATCACAATGTAAAAGAATTCGTTCAGAATATTGTTCACTTAACAAACCGATAACTACATTACCAACAAGTCTACCTTCTTTGTCGGGAGTCTCATCAATGGAAACCCAAATTGAACTATCTTTAATTTCATCTCTTATCTTCTGTATTGTCTCATCGTAGATGGATGGAGCATACGTCTTCCTAAGTGTTGACTCATCCGGGATTGTATGTTGAGTATATTTTTCAAGGAATTCCCTGAAGACCTTATTCTTTAGTTTGTAGAGAGGAATATCAGCAGAGATGAGAGAACGGCACAGGTCGATGTTAAACTCAGATCTTACATTCGATGTTGTTGGTTGTGTTAAAAACAATTGTCTCTGCTTGGAATTTAGTTGTTTGTTGGCCTGATGTTTACTAGTTGTAATGTGTTGTTGCACCAGGAACTTTGTGTAGATGATACTGCACACTGACACAAATTACAAAATAATATTTTATTGTCAGTTGATAAACCATCTTCTTTAAATTCTGAAATGTAACTTGTTAGTTTTGATTTTAAATTGACTGAATGACGTACTTTTGGCATATTTACCGTCTTTATAGTATGATTTACAAAACTGAACCTATGTGTACTCTGACTGGCATTTAACTGTTGAGCTGCACAACTGAAGTCTGTTAAAAATTTTCAATTAAATTAATACAGTTTTGTAACTTACTTTCCCATTGTTGATAGGACTGCTAATTTTCAAATAACTCTGATGTTAAAGGGATTACTGAACATGTGTATAAATCTCTATTGTTGAAATGTATTTTTAAAAGTTAATGGAATTTTGTTTTGTTTTATTGTTAAACCTAATATAATATGGACTGTTTTATATGAAATATGGAAAATATATGGAAATTAACGAAAATATGTACTAAACTCTAAAATATGGAAAAATATGGAAAATAAAAGTAGGATTTTTCAACCCTACACATTGTGAAACATAAAGATAATGCAAAATATAAATTATATTAGCTTTATAAGTAAATATGTATTTACATATAAATCCTTTCCCTGGTGATATCCATCAAGAACGATAACTGGATATAAATGATAATTTGAATATCATTTACATCGCTAAAGAACGATTAAAAAATAAAATGAGTACTTGAAGAAGGCCCGAACCCAGAACCTTTGAATCATTAAACAAGCACTCTACCGCTGGTCTGCGAGGAGCAGATATGGAACACCTTCATAGTTCCGGAACTGCTTGTACAAGCACATGCGTCGTGTAACATCGCCGCGACCCGAAGTGGACTTTGAAAATATTCGCTGTTCACGAGTGGGGCCACTTTTTTTTTTTTTTTGACAGCTTTACATTATAAAGTGTAGTCAAGTATCCAAGTAATATTAGTTCCTATTTCTAGACAAGTAAAAGACTGAAGTTAGATTACGACTGTCTTCATACAGAAATTTATCATCATGTTATTGATTCTTGGAGATGCATATTATGTCAATTATCTTGATTGCCTTGATAAAACCTCGTATGTTCCTCTAGAAATTGTCATCGAACAACTTCAAGTAGAAATAGCTGTCAACTTTACTTAGGAATTGGGGACTACTCGTTACAAAAATCTGGTAACAGGGACAATTATTCATATAATTGAAATTCGTAATAGTGTACAACTGGTCATATGTTAATATTGGCCACAGGAACAATTAGGTCATATTGTCGACAAGAAATTAGCCCTGTAGATAAATATGTTTGTTGTACTGAAATGTTAGTCATTATGTACGGACTCCTTTCCAGTTAAAAATTTATTTGCTTTTCAAACAATGTATACAACGATTAATAAATGTTAATGGTTAGCAGCAGGCCTAAATCAAGCAAGCAGTCTGAAACTAATTTGGAACTATGGCAGATGAAATCCGTTTCACAAAATCTGAAAGAGGAAATAACAAAGTAATATATCAAGAATAGGCTATATGTTCACGAGAGACAGAAGAAATCCATGAACTGTTGCCAATGTTCAAAATGAGTTGGAGCGGATTAAAATTGAAGCCAATAAGAAAATTGTAAAACAAAACACTTGAAGTTGAAGAAGTGGGCAGGAATATTGAGAGATTGGAAGAAGGTCGCTTTCCTACCAAAAAGAAGCCGAAGTACGTCGACAGAGACAGACTAATATTACGTAAAGTTGAAAAATACCCGCAATACAAGGTAGAAGGCACCAACGAAGACAGGACATTTTTCAAACCAATTTAAATTCACATAAAAAAGTTGTTCAGGCAATCATGATTTCATTTTTGTACTTCTGTGTCGAATATGACGAATTGTCTATCTGTGACGAATTGAATGTTATGAATTATCTCTGACCAATTTTCTGTGACGAATTGTCCGGAACCGCTTTACGTAGACCTAATATGAATTCTAATGTCTAAACATACAATAGACATCACGAATTTATAAATAAGATTGAAAGAAAGTGGTATATTGTGAAAGTTTAGTTCTGTTATAACCATATCTTATAAATGGTGAATGACTGTCTGTACGTATCATAATAAGGTTATACTGCAGTGACATTTTCTGTATCTTCTACATTTAATGATGAAGTATGATCTTTGAACTTGTACATCTTTTATTCGCGTATGTAACAGAGGAAAATAAGATATGCAACATTGAGGTGCACGTGAGGTCAAATTTTTATTCTTCCTTTCCAACGTCATCAGAAATTAGGTGTTCATGTTCTGAGGAAGACTCGGTATTCAGTTTCATAAAAAGCTGTGCGAAGATAAGAGTTATTATATAGTAAGTTATTACAAGGTGAAAAATGTCGCCTTAAATTGAACTTGAATCCTCCATTTCCTCAACTAAATACTTTGCCGCTTTACTAACACACCCCACTCTACTAATAGTAATATCGTAACTGAAATGAAGTTCTCTCGTGCCTAGAGGTATGAAATGTTTTTCTCTTGTAATTTTAGATCATCCCTTTGTTATTGAAGGTCTCCTTACAACGCAAGTCTCCGTAATTCTTATTATGGGAATCCATAATTCCTGTTCTCTAAATTTATATTTTTGTCACGAAACTTTTATTAAAACCAAAACAGAACTCTGCATATTTTCCTTCAAGGAGTGAACACTAAAAAAACGGCGACTTTATTACCAATGAGTAAGTTAATAAATGCCAAATAAATTTGCATTTGCTTGATATCAGACACATAATCATATTTTGAAAGTTTTACAAAATAAATATAATGTTTTATATCTTTGAAAGTACTTACAACTGTTATACCTCCGTTAAGAACACAAATAAATTTAAAATATTTTTTAGTATGGATAAGAAAGAATTGGGACAAAGCTGAAACATTTTCTAGGGAAGACTTCATTTAGTTGACTTCATGTGACAGTGACTTCGCGAGATACCCATTTCTTTTTTAAAAGTATATAACAAAGTGGGAGCAAACCTATTAATAGATCTAATAATGAAAAACCTGATGATACAGCTGGCGCCAGCGTTTTTGGCGTGTGTCCTAGATATATAGTGCCCAGTTTGTGAGCATGTTGCTAGTGCAGCTGAGAATGGTACCACTTCCTATAGAACTCACATCAGCCATTTGACAAACACAGTTGTCAGACTGACAGCGGAAAATGTAAAACACTCGTATTTAAAGTTCCCATTACTTATTTCACACGCCAAAAACGGTGACGCTGAGTGTACTACGGATAATAGTATGTGTTGATGCATCTGCAATAACATTCAACCTAGAACTAGCGACCATACACGTGATAACAAATGGAAAAATGTACAAATATGACACATCCCACAGAATCAGAGATGTTACAGCTCTCTAGTTCACACAAGCATCTTACGATCTTGTTAACACAAATCGACAATACTTATTTGATATGGGGCAATTTACATTTTTCTCCATTTAGTTATGTACCGGTAGTGTGTAGATTTCAGAGGATATAATGACTGTTTATTTTTTCATTGTGTATGTATTGTCCACTTTTGTGGAGTACGCATCATTTGGCATGTTTGTGAAACCAACAGGGCCGGTTTCAATCTCTGTTGGTACAAGTTACCTGACTGGTTTTTTTTTTCCAGAGATTTTCCGTCAACTAATTCAGACAGAATTGCTGGATAACTTTCTGCGTTGGACCTCGGACTCATTTCGCCATCATTAACTCAAATGCCATTGTCATCATTACCATAGCCCATAAGTTTACGGTGTAGCGTGCTGTATTTGTACAAGTGCACCATCGTTCGGCGACGAAAATCATTTTCAAAACTGGAGTGGTAAGCATAATAAGCTTCAGGCTGCAGTTCAAGCCTTCGAGCCTCTCTCCTATATAAAAAGTAATGTATTTGTCATTTTCATGCGTGCGGGAGCATTTGTATGCTGATGATCTATGCAGTAGCTTATTTTATTGTTCTGTTATGTTCCCTAAGGGCCTGTACTACGATCGCCTGTTAAAGCTCCAGATTCGTATACTCCAGTTTAGCAATCTGGAAGTTAAATATTTTGTTCTGTACTACCAGCGGATTTTAACTGCAGGATTGTTATCCGGAAGATATAGTAACATTTTTATTACGTTGGCAATGAAGTTACTGAAAATGTAGTGAAATTTATTGCGTTGGTATACCTTTCCCCGCGTATTTCATGTTTATGTTCCGTGTTTATATGGGACTATTTATTTTGAGGTTTTATTGTACGCATTATTGTTATTATTTATTATAATACTGAAGCTCCAGCCAAGAAAATAACAGAGTGAAGAACAGAAAATTACACATACTGTATGAAGAAACTTTACATGGAAGCAAAAGGTAAGATTTTAAAGGTTATGTTTCTTTTCGAATAGTAACAACTCCTACCATATGATAGTATTTTGGTTTTAATTAGTAGGCCTAAAAAGGACGGGTGCGGGTTCCAGCAAAAGTGCGTTTTTCTCCATAATCATTGTTTTATTCACGTGTAACTGCACAAGAAGTGTAGGTGGCAATTATTTTTGTATTGCAATTAATATTAAGTGTGCTTTCAGTTTGTTGTATAGCCTACATTATTAGTGAATAGGGCCTATTTCGGTAATTTTTTAGAAATAGTGTACTTCACGGCTTCAAATCATGGGTCGAAGGCACAATAACTCGTTTAAAAAGAAAAGTTCACTGATACTGATAATAATGAATGATGTCTTTGGCCTGGAATTTCTAACCAACATTAGTACAGCATGGTACACTGTTCCTAGCAAATTACAAATATTTCAGTATGTTAGGCCTACGTATTTTACTGTTAGTAAATGGGCGGATATTTTGTATTAGGCCTAAAATACCATTCGATCACAGATAGGGCCTAACATTATTTTTTAAAAGAACAGCATGAGGTGGAGAGACGTTTCCTCTAAAATGCAATATCAGTTGCTGCTACCAGTTCGACTATAATCACTCACTGTAATGCACATTCAACACCTCGTAAAATAACACAGAAACAGAAGATATTTTTTCCAAAGTTTCCATGTACAGTATAGTCATATGTTTGATATTGTACTGACAATTGTCCATTAAAAGCTTTTGCTTATTTAGGTATAGAAACTTAGATAAGGGAAAAAGAGAAATGCAGTATATTTTCTAATGTTATAGGTTGCATATGGAATTAACCTAGTTTTACTTCCTTTTTAGTAATATAGAATGAAGCATGGGAAGAATATAGTAACATCAGCACAAATACAAGGACCTGAAAACAGCTGAGAAGCAAATTTGAATTCTTGGAAAAGAACACAAAGAAAATTGCTGCTGCAGAGGGACAATGCAGGCTACAAACAATTGGAGCCCCTCCAACTGAAGCAAAACCAAATCCAAACTTAGCCAAGGTAAGTGATTTAATTCTCCTATCAATTGAGTGTTTTCTCAGTGATTTTGATTCATATTCAGTGCATAAGTTCACTTATATGTTAAGTTATACAATTATTACATAATAAGCAGAGAAAATTGTATAACACAAGTTTGAATTCTTTTTATTTATTTATTTATTTATTTATTTATTTATTTATTCATTCACTCATTTATTTATTCACTTACTTTTGTTACAGCCGAAGTAGTAACTAAACCAAGTTCCACTGATACCAGTGCAGCTAATAACACGAATGAGGTTAGTGTGTAAGGAATTAAAAGTCAGAAGAAGAGATGATGAGCTTTAGAGATAAAAAAAAATATTAAGATTCTTGAAAATTGTTATACAAATTTAATTTAATGTCAGTATTACATTATAATACTATTATTTCTTTTTTATTTACAGTACCATTCAGGTTCACAGTGCAATTGTTTAGTTTTTGAAGTGAAACTGGACATCCCAACAATATCTCCAGGTAATTTGATTTATACTACAAAACGTTCTTTCACATTCTACGTATGATGCTTACTTTTCCAATCTGAAATAGCTGTAACATAAAACACATTTTCAGCCAACATGTTGAAAATAAAACTAACACACATACTATATGAAATCTGCAGCAAGCAGTAGATAAATTAGATGCAAAAGTTAAAAAAAAAATGTTAAAATATAAATTGTACATAATGATGAAATGGTCACAAGAAATGGATGTCATAAACACTAAACATCATTGTATTATAATATTATGTGGGATTTGAAATTTATAAATGTAGGCCTAAAAATAGAAATTACACTAAACTGAAGAATTTATTTTGAGATTTCTCTGTAATGGGTTTGTAATTAGATTAGGCCACATTATGTTAAGTTGTATTTCAATTTTACCGTGAGGATTCTCACTTTGAAACTTGTGAATGATTTCTTGTGTACAGAAAAACTGAAAAATATCTTTTCATAAGTTAAAACAGAAACTGACTACACTCTATTTACAATAGAACTATTTGCTTGTTTTCTCTCTCTCTCTTTTTTATTGCAGCTTCACTTTCTTATTGTTAAAAATGAGTTTGGATTAATAGCACGTTAGAAAATACAATACTGTTACAGCTGCTGACTTTGAAGTGGCCACACATTTATGATAAAACATCATCTTTCTCCAGAATTAAATATCTTAAGAATTAATTCCACTCTTAAAATATTACAGAGTCAGCTAGTGCAGCAGATGAAGGTCTTCCACTGTACAGGTGTCTACACAGTGTAATGAAAGTAAGTTTTAAGTGAAATTACTGGTTTATTCAGTGTAGGTAGTGTAGGCTAAACCCAGAAAGGTCTGAATATAAGCATATATCCCTCTCTTAAATATTTCAGCTGATAATGGGATAATAGCTGATCGAGTTACACCCCAAGGATGCTTAAAAAAAAAAAGAAAGAAAGAAAGAAAAAGCAAGCCTCTGAGGAATGCATTAGCCACATTGAAAAATCTTTCTCCATCTGTGAACTCTAAGTTTAATGTTGACTTAATTTTACTTGAGATGTTAGAAATGCATGAACTTCAGTACTATTACAGTGATTTCTTTAAAAAATACATTAGTTGAAAGTTGGATGTTAACATTATAACGAAGAATGATTTGAGATAAAAGTAAGTCATGTCCTCATGTTTGCAACGAGATGGGGTTTGGAATATCAAAAGTAAGATTTGGACTTTTTACATTACTTTTTCCTCCTCTTTAATGGGTGGTCCATCTACAAGGACATCTTCAATTAGTGGCAGAAAGTAAATGCTACAATAATCACCAGGGAACGGATTTATATGGACTAAAAATATATGAAATATGTAAATATATATGTAGTTATTTTTACCAAAATATGGAATTAAATATGGATTTTTACCAAAATATGGAATTAAATATGGACTTAAAATTATAAAAAAATGACTATGTACGTTAAATATTGGTACATTTTAATCAAACTAAACAAAAAATATAATGGACGTACCTTATCTTCCAATGTAGTTTCAACAAAACACAATTTTTATTGTCTGTTACCATAACAATAGGTTACAAACATTTCTTTCAAGTGCTGAAAAGTGAATCTTCTTCTATTGTCTCTGAGGATAGATTTATACTGACTAAAAGAGCGTTCGACGTCACAAGAAGTAACTGGTACATAATTCAATTTCACAATGTCTGCTGGGGATAAGTCCAAGTTAATCTTCACTGTTGATTCACCACTCATCACAGCAACAACCTTTTGTAGTTCTTCATATCCAGGGTTTTTTGAAAGTACAGTGTCCACCTTAGCTCTTACTGCATCTGCAACTTTACCTCTACCACGATTCAGTTGTTCCACAGTACTATTTATAATTTCAAAACTTTCAGATAGTGAAAGGTGCCTATTTTGGAGACTTTTGAGCGTTTTTATGATGCATGAAAATGTATGCTGAATGTGAGCTAAGTCATTCTTCACACTTATGTCACAGGTAACTGTTTTCGCAGTATCAATTGAGACTGCATCTTCAGAGTCCAATGCAAGGAGAACATTGTTAATAGAGTCTATATGTTCGGCATAATATTCAACTGCTTCTAGCCATGTACCCCATCTAGTTAAAATTGGCTTTGGTGGCAATGGAATTTCAGGGTACATTTCTTTCAACACGTTAACTCTACTGGGAGCTTTGAGAAATACTTTTTTCACTGATGAAATCAACAAATCTACTTTAGGGAAATTGTCTCTGACCACTTCTGCCACACGATGAAATGCATGCGCCACACAAGTAAAATGAGTCAATTTAGGATATACAACAGATAATGCTTGTCCAGCTTTGACCATATAAGGGGCAGCATCGCTAATAAAGAATAACACATTATCGTACATAATACCCTTTGGCCACAGGATACCCATAGCTTCGTTGAACAGTTTAACTATAGTTTTGTTATTGCACTTTTCTAGAACATCACAATGTAAAAGAATTCGTTCAGAATATTGTTCACTTAACAAACCGATAACTACATTACCAACAAGTCTACCTTCTTTGTCGGGAGTCTCATCAATGGAAACCCAAATTGAACTATCTTTAATTTCATCTCTTATCTTCTGTATTGTCTCATCGTAGATGGATGGAGCATACGTCTTCCTAAGTGTTGACTCATCCGGGATTGTATGTTGAGTATATTTTTCAAGGAATTCCCTGAAGACCTTATTCTTTAGTTTGTAGAGAGGAATATCAGCAGAGATGAGAGAACGGCACAGGTCGATGTTAAACTCAGATCTTACATTCGATGTTGTTGGTTGTGTTAAAAACAATTGTCTCTGCTTGGAATTTAGTTGTTTGTTGGCCTGATGTTTACTAGTTGTAATGTGTTGTTGCACCAGGAACTTTTGTGTAGATGATACTGCACACTGACACAAATTACAAAATAATATTTTATTGTCAGTTGATAAACCATCTTCTTTAAATTCTGAAATGTAACTTGTTAGTTTTGATTTTAAATTGACTGAATGACGTACTTTTGGCATATTTACCGTCTTTATAGTATGATTTACAAAACTGAACCTATGTGTACTCTGACTGGCATTTAACTGTTGAGCTGCACAACTGAAGTCTGTTAAAAATTTTAAATTAAATTAATACAGTTTTGTAACTTACTTTCCCATTGTTGATAGGACTGCTAATTTTCAAATAACTCTGATGTTAAAGGGATTACTGAACATGTGTTTAAATCTCTATTGTTGAAATGTATTTTTAAAAGTTAATGGAATTTTGTTTTGTTTTATTGTTAAACCTAATATAATATGGACTGTTTTATATGAAATATGGAAAATATATGGAAATTAACGAAAATATGTACTAAACTCTAAAATATGGAAAAATATGGAAAATAAAAGTAGGATTTTTCAACCCTACACATTGTGAAACATAAAGATAATGCAAAATATAAATTATATTAGCTTTATAAGTAAATATGTATTTACATATAAATCCTTTCCCTGATAATCACCCATTCTTTATGTTTTAACAAAAAATATGTTTAATTTTGTTGACCAGATTTGTTTGACCTGGATGACTGGGAGATTACTTCTTCTCATCCTTCTAATGGAGTGATAATCTCTTGCAGCTGTTCTTGATCCCTGTGGTCTCTGGCCTCTGCTTTATCTGCTAGTCTTCAGGATTAGGTTCGAGTCAGGTGATAATTATTAGCTAATCTAAGGTTTCTGATTGGGTCCGGGTCTGGTTCAGATCAGGCCGAGATGGGCCGGGCCTAAGAATTATGGCCCATGCAGATCTCTAACAAATGGGGCTTATAGCTGAAGTTGGCTCTGCCACAGTTTTCCAAGTTTTGTGTATTTGCTTATTATGTATTTTTGTTGTGTTTAATTACAGTTACTATGTACTCTTATGTATTAGCCTGTATATTATTAATTTGTAAATATGACATGTACCATAGCATATATAATGAGACAGTGGATGTAATAAATGATTATGCTTATTGTGTCTCCTGAAAAATTTCGTGTTTTTTTCACACAAAATAAATAAATAAATTTTAAATTTAATTGCAGCTATAGTGCATCTCTCTTGTTTTAAGTACACATTCACAGAGTACCTGAATACAATTGAAGCGTCAGCTGGAACAACGTTGTAAGTTACAAAATTTTCATTCGGTGTGTTTCCGTGCAATAATGTTGCATGTCATGTTACCTTGCTATACTCCTTGGGTTGCAACTGTCCATCAATGCAGTACGTGAAATTTGTCCACTCAAAAGTTTGCTACCCTCATAAGAACAAAGTTGTACGCATAAACATTTTTGCAGCTCCTGTAAATTTGCCCAAATATAACTTGTAACGTTGTTCCAGCTGACGCTTCAATTAATGTGCCTCTTGAAAAATGCTGTTTTACCATATTTTGCTTATGTAAAATAAATTTGAATTGCAGATACAGTGCATTTTTATTGTTTTAAATAGCCTACAGTGTACCTGGTCATAATTTTTAAAATGTATTTATCAAACCTTTGTGTTTGAATCATCTTAGCCTGTTAAGACATCACTGTGAGGGATCCAAGCAATAAACTATATTTAAAAAGTAACGATATGAATATGTTTGCATACATGAATCACTAGGCCTAGCGTGAATGAAACAGCTCCCTTGCAAAACATAAATGCCAATTCCAAAACTTTCAGGAAATGAAGAAAAACTGTCACGTATAAAATTCAATAAACTGTTACAGTTTGTTAAATAATAATATATAGCAAGCATATCTTAAGTCTGATTAGTGAAATATGTTAGGCCTACTCCTACTGGTGAGCGATATATCCAAGGAAGGAGAAGGGAACTTGCCACCCTATCACATTATCTCCTGACAGTTGTCTCATGAGTGATGCCTTATTGGTATTCCAATCTATCTTCGGAGAGTTGACTAAACAAACTAGCAGACACCAAATGAAACAGTTCTAGGAAAACTTTAATCAAGACCTATAATATATACATAAAACCTGTATTAAAATACTATTCAGAAGTATTCGTAACAGCATCAAAAAGAGAGACAGAATCCCTTTGGGGGGGGGGGGGGGAAACAAGCCTTGCACTTAATTACTGGAGCAAATAAAACTACTCCCAATGAAGCATTAAAAGTCATCACTTCAATTAAACCAAGAGCAAGTGTAGCACTAGCTCGATTGACAACAGTTCCTGCTGTAACTTCGTGGACCCCACAAAAATCTCCTACTGTTGTCAATGCTCTCCCAGTGGCATAGAATCTCAATACCAGTAGTAGTTGGTCCATTGGAGGTAAGGCATTATTTCTGGAAAAATGTATAAACAATGAGATTTGGTTGTACCTTTACCGGTAAATCTTTACAATAGCGTTACCAAAAGAAGGCAAGGGCTCCCTACAGGATAGCCTGGAAGAGAGGTTTGGATGTAGTTTTGACATTTTTTTTAGACAATTGTAAATATATGCAAATCATACTAACCTAAATGTCACTAACTCGATCTTACGAAAACTTGTCTTTTCCCTTTAATTAGTAAGGAAACACAGTAATGAAATGAATGTGCTGCCCTTCCCTGCCGCCTACCCCTTCTATCTCGATAGAGCGATCCCGCCTACCCGTACCTCTCCACCGCACTCCACTTTCACAGCAACTTTCCACCTTTATTTGGGAAATTGGTGTCGGCACTCAATTTTTCTTTCGTTTACGGTACATATGACTTGACTAGAAGCCAAATATGTGAATACATTTGTATCTTAAAGTGGTAACGCAATTGTGAAGAAATGATAGTTTACCATATAAAGGATTTTGATATTATTATATACTGTTATTATTTTTTATATAAAAGTATTTTGCAACTGTTATTATTGTAGGTTGCCCTATATTATTATATCAATCACCTTAATACCTTGTAAGGGCAACAGAACACTTGCATGAAGCAACATTCTAACCTCACTTCTACTGTATTACAGGTTACTGTACTTCAAAATAATTATTATAGTGCTATTATATACAAAATATTGATGTAATACCTACCGAAATAGTGTAGCTTATTATTATCTGTGTACTTACGAGCTGTGTCATGTTCCAGTTGATAATTGATTTCATGTAGTAGGTTTCGTTATTCGAAACTGTCTAACAAATTTCTCGTCATCCCACTCTTCAAAATTATTTGGACGCAGCCTAATTCGTTTTGCTGTTCTGATACAACGAAGCATCTGCTCCAGAACTTATCATCAGAATCAGTATCAAAATTAAATTGATCCTTCATATCACCAGCTGTATGACGTGCAGCCATCTTGATTTTAACACCGAGTTCCAACCTCCGGATAACGCCAATCTGCTACTCTGCCTTCCGGATTGCTAATCTGGAAGTTTAGCCTCCAGATTGCACATAACCAAAAGTCGTAGTACGCAATTACAACCGAACTTCCAGAGTCCGTGGATATCCAGAGTACCGCAATTGTTTGAGCCGGCAAATGCCGACAAATCCGCCATTGTTAGTCCAGCGCGCGCTATGCAGTATACAGTTGTATAGGGAAATAATGTAATTGAAGTGCGAAAAAATGCAATGCTGCTGTGTTCAGAACTGTTCACAGAAAACTGAAAAAAGCGCACATTTGTTTTCACTGTGACAAGGTGAAAGAAATAAGGAAAAAGGAAAGAAGTGGTTATAAATATAAAAAGGAACGATCCGCTACCTAAGCGAACATGCATTGTGAGATTAATGAATGACTATATTTTGATATTTATTTTTTCAAAAATTGGTCCCCAAAATATTTTTATAAAACTAATCTAGAATTTAAATTGTTTCAGCAATGATATTTCTACATAAAACAAATGAAAATCACGTACCAATTATGATCAGTATCAAATTTTTACCATGTTCTCCCTTTCAAATCAAGCATTTCTGAATTTAATCCTATTTGCTATTTGCAAGAATGACATAATATATTTGTGAAGTTCTGAATTCATTCTTGAGACAAGATTGTATTGTTTGGCTCGATTGGAAAATGCAGAGACTGTAGAAACTAGAAACCCTATTAAGGTTAGACTGATGTGAAATTTCAATTTTCTAAACTATTCTAGGTAGATCTCTGAAATTTTATACTTTTAATTTGTAATTTTAAATTGAGTAAATTTAGGTTTTCAAAAATTGCTACTATTATGGCCAGAATTTTTGTCTACATATTTGTCAGACCTTCAGAAACAAAACTTAGTATACAATTTTCCTTTTATTTTACTAAAAAAAAATAATTAAAAATATTTAATGCACTAAAAGTGTAAAAACAGAAAAAAAAATTCAACTCGAGCGTAAAAAAAATAGTATTATAAATACCTTTTTATTAACATTCTGGCTGATATGCATATCTATTATCAGGCAGTACATCTCACTTGACGATATGTGTCCGAAGAAGAACAATTGTTTGTATGCATCTGAAGTCTGATTAGTGGAATATGTAGCTAAGCGGCGAAGTATGCATTGGAGGGAGAAAGGAACTGGCCACCCTACCCCATTATTTCCTGGCCTAGTTGTCTCATGAGTGTTGGTGGTACTTATGAGATTCAAACATGTCTTCGAACATTTGACTAAACAACAACAACAAAAAATATGAGTGTTAGGTATAATCCTGATAGTAGGCCTAAGTTTTGTTAAGAACATATTCAAAAACCTCTAATCATTATTCTAATACAGTAAACTCTATGTAAACTGTAAGAATTGTTTATGTATTTTCGCGAAATGACTTCCTAAGCTAAAACGACATAAAATAAATAAATTAAGAAAAAAACTCTACAAAAAATCATGCACGTAGTACAAAATCTGTAGAAAGAGTAGAATTTTAGCAATGCAAAATTTACAGTAAATTAAAGTGGAGAAAATTCACTTCAAAGTTTTGGACGATAATAATGAACCAGGTCTCTGTCTTTTTTATTTTCTAAGCATTTTGAAACTTATAGACCTAGCATAATGTACAGAACTTACCCTTATATACACTACCACGCTGTGCACACCTAACCTACACTAATTAATAACGGTAACTAAAAAAACTATGTAAACTTATGAAAACACTATAATAGATAAATATTACTTACAAATTACTATATACTGTAGATACTATTATAACACTAATAATAAAACTGTTAGAAACTTGCATATATTTCTTGTATCACAAACAAAAACCAAGCATGGAAAACACGTTATGGCACCTAGCAACAAGCGGAATTTTCCTTTAGACAAGAGTTGTGCTCTCCTTTGTAACTGAACGGTTTTTAAAGGAGTCCACACCTGTGGAGTAACGGCCAGCGCGTCTGGCTGCGAAACCAGGTGGCCCGGGTTCGAATCCCGGTCGGGGCAAGTTACCTGGTTGAGGTTTCTTCCGGGGTTTTCCCTCAACCCAATACGAGCAAATGCTGGGTAACTTTCGGTGCTGGACCACGGACTCATTTCACCGGCATTATCACCTTCATATCATTCAGACGCTAAATAATCTAGATGTTGATACGGCGTCGTAAAATAACCCAATAAAATTTTTTTTTTAAAGGAAAGCAGCCTCTGAAGTAGGCCTAACACCTGTTGGATTCCATGAAGAAATATTTCGAGAAGTTACACTTGCTCAATCGGAAATCTAATATTATAAATAATGTATAAAATAGAGCGTAAAATGGTAGCAGAATTCATAATGGAGAGCGTGGACGGAGCATTTAAATTAACAGTCAGAGCCCGCAGCCTTTTAAAACTGTGACCCTAAATAGCTGATAGACTGGTCGTATGATCATGAAAATTGGCCGAGGGCATCTTTAGACCAAAAATGAATGTTTAAAGGTAAAAACAAAGAAACCATTTTTTGACCAAAATGACAAAACCTCACGTCAGTGTATCCTTGGGGACATTATACTGAAATTACTAACTTCCATATTTTTAAAGCTAAATTCACAAAATGTTTATCACTAGTATATCTGGTTAATAATAACACATGTAGAAAATTTTGTCTCTCTATAATAAGTGGTTTGCATTTTATTAATAACTTAATAGAATAATATTGTATTGTTTTATACAAAAAGACCCTTGCGTCACAATTTACATTATTTTTCATTGATATTCACTTATAAGATTCTTTATATACATTGGAACAAACATTACTATTGGAATTTTCTGTACAGCGAAAGGGTAAATTAATAGGAATTTTTATGACTTAATTTTTTTATTTAATAAAAAATTCTAGCAATTTACTTATTAATTTTACAGCAAAACCTTATAGTAAGCTTTAATTCCATGTATGTAAGGAGCCATATAAGTGAAAATCACTTAAGAATAATGTCAATTGTAGTGCAAGCGACATTTTATATAAAGCGGTTCGATATTTTAATAAAATAATTAATAAATTGCGAACCACGTATCATAGGCGGATGCAATTTTGTACACTTGTCACTAATAAGCAGATATACCAGTGATCAAAATTTGGTGAATCTAGCTTCGTAAGTATGGTAGTTATTGGTTTCACTGTTGTGAGCTCTTAAAACTAATAAACTTCGAGAAATTTCAGTATAGTGTCCCCTTATATGCGGAAGCCGGAGAGTTTGCACGAGGAATGCAGTTGGAAATGTTTAGATCTATTGTTATTTTATTTGCAAAATTGTTGTTTTCATTTGTTACTTGTAATTTATTAAGTTCTTGTTGCTGTAATACCTATAACTGTGATGTCTATGAAGGAGTATATTGAACACTTAAATGCATATTTATGGTGTAATAATTATTAAATGAAGTTTTTATACATTAGTATGTTGACTGATAATAATGTTCTATAATGTGAGAAGATCCTTTAGACGTTTTTGCCCTTCAAATTAAAAATATCTGAGTTTTACTTCAAATATTCCTATCCCTAGCGTGTTGAAAAGGACTAACAATGGCGGCCGGCTCGGTGATTGCGCTACTCTGTATATCCACGGACTCTGCGAACTTCCGGATAAATATGCCATCTGCCGGATAAGTTTAAACTAGAACTTTATCCGAGAGTAGTAGTACAGGCCCTAAGGAAATCGTTCTATCTCCACCTATGCTTATACAGAGTGTTAAGAAAAAAGTATCCAATATTTTAAGAGGTGCTAGTATGCACCAAAACAAGAAAATAATGTCTAATGAACATGGGTCCTACAACACATACTTTCTGAGATCTGAACACTTGTTCATAAGAGTGCTCAATGTGACGTCCATTCATGGCAATACATTCCTCTGCCCTTTGGCGTAAGGGATCACGCACTCTTTGAAATTTGTTGTTAATACGTTAATAAGATAGTCCTGATAACGAGCCCCAGTTAATCTCTATTAATCTATCACCAAGAACGCTTGACCATACGTTGATTGAGAATCGGTGCTGATGCCTTGATTCTTCAATTGAATGGCAATTTTCATCAGCCCACACATGCTGATTACGAAAATTCACAACTCCATCTCTGTTTAACCCCGATAATATCCGTAACCTAGCTTTTGTTTTCAGTATTCCTTGCGACATATCATTATTACATGCCAGGAGTGTTAACTACGGTATGACTATCTGGTGTCCACACCTGTGGAGTAACGGTTAGCGCGTCTAGCCGCGAAACCAGGTGGCCCGGGTTCGATTCCCGGTCGGGGCAAGTTACCTGATTGAGGTTTTTTCCGGGGTTTTCCCTCAACCCAATATGAGCAAATGCTGGGTAACTTTCGGTGTTGGTCCCCGGACTCATTTCACCGGCATTATCACCTTCATCTCATTCAGACGCTAAATAACCTAAGATGTTGAAAAAGCGTCGTAAAATAACCTACTAAAATAAAAAAAGAACTATCTGGTAGTCTGCCGTATTGTAGGGCAGAGAAATGCATTACCATTAATGGACGTCACATTGAGCACTTCCTATGAACAAGTGTTCAGATCTCAGAAAGTATGTGTTATAGGACCCATGATTATTAGATATTATTTTCTTGTTTTGATGCATACTATCACTTCCTAAAATATTGGATACTTTTTAATACTCTGTATATAAAAACACCTAAAACATATGCAGTTTACATAGCGCCCACCGATCCAGGCCTTCTCAAGGGAGAAAATTCAAGTAATCAAGATGGAGGATGTATTTCAGATAATCTTAATCCATTGGGGCTTTGTGCTTAAGATGAAATAAGAGTGAAAAATACTCATATTGAAACGTAACTAAGGAATTTGTACAATCTGAGCACAAATAGACAAAAAGTTAGAAACAAATGGAACCATCTTCAAATTCAGAGTATGAAGATCCACTTTGTTAAGGTATCTCCAACACTCATTCAGAAGATAGACGATTTCTCTGTAGATATTAACAAATTGTCATTCCAATTTTTCTTTGGGAATCTGTTCAGAGGATTTGAACTTTCATCTTCTTTTACGGGAGCAAGGATATTTGAGAACAGTTACAATTAGGAAAAACAAAACCCCAAAAATACTTTCTTCCTTGAACAAAAGATCTGGTAGAAGAGCAAAGAGGACAATTTTATTTATTTATTTATTTATTTATTTATTTATTTATTTAATCTGGTAGAGATAAGGCCATCAGGCCTTCTCTTCCCCTCTACCAGGGATTACAACTACAATATTAAGAATACAATTACAATTATAATTACAAGTAATATTAAATTTACAAATACAATAAAAATCAAAGTACTAAAAAATTAACTGATTAATAAAAGATAGACAGTCTATTGTAAAAGTTAAGAAGAGAGAAGCATTTCTTACATTAAGTAAAAATTAAACCTACTCTACGCAGTAAGAAAATGCTTAATAAGCTTGCTTTTGAATGCTACTAAATTCCGACAGTCTCTGATGTCACTGGGTAGGGTATTCCACAAGCGCGAGAGCGAGATTGTGTATGATGATGAATACGATGATGTCTTATGTGTTGGTATGGCTAGTATGCGGCTATTTTGCGTGCGTGTGAAGAGATTATGATATGATGACAGGTAACTGAAACAGGAGGCAAGGTAGGTAGGTGTAGAAGTGTGAAGGACTTGGAAAAGGAGAACAAGAGAATGAAAATTTCTACGTTCGTTAAGCCGTAGCCAATTTAGAGTTTGGAAGGATGGGGTAATGTGGATGGACATCGCAGACGAAGCGAACACAAGAATTTATGAACACGTTCTCAATAGAAAATCACAATAATCGAAGTAGGGCATTACTAATGTTTCCACTAGTATTTTCTTGAGTGATAGCGGAAGGAATTTTCGAATGGTGTTTAAGGAATGTAGTATGGAAAACACTTTTTTGGTAGTATGGGTTACTTGGTTATTCCAGTTTAAATGCTTATCAAAGTAAACTCCAATTAATCATTCTCCTTGCAATGACGATAAAGTTGTCACGAAATGGGTGGATAACTACATGCGTTGCAGTATAGGATCTACATGCGCAGTAGTGAAGTTCTTGTCTTTCCGTGGTAAGGTATTGGATATGATAAGACATATTTATTCATCTATCATATATCTGTAAGACAAATCTGTTACAATTATATATTACCCCAGATCTGCCTTATTTTACAATTTTAATCACCTATGCCCAGTCTCAAAACTAAAAAAAAAGAAAAAAAAAAACAAAACAAAAAAAAAACACATACACGCACTACAAGATCAATTTAATACACCATTACTTTTAACTTTCTCTTCTCATTTCATCTTCACTATCATTAAAAATTTGCCCCATTTCTTTGACTCTCTTATATTAGTTATACTATATATTTTCTTATATGCTAAATATCTATTCATATTAAAAAATTTATTATTTATCCACTTTTTCCTTGTATTGTCTGTTACTTGACATTCTAATAATATATGGAACGCGTCTTCTCCCATGCCGCAAAGGGGGCAGATAGCCTTCTCTATGGTATCCCTCCTATTTTCAATTTCCATATTCCTACTCTCCACCAAGCTAAGCTCATCCTCACTTTCCTATTATTTATTATTCTTGTTCCCATGACGTTTTAATGTCCTTATAGTTGCTTAATATTCTGAATTCGTTGAGATTTTGGTAGAATTCCTGTCTCGTAGTTTCATTACACCTCTCTTTTACGATTTTACAAATTACATTTAAATTCATTACTCCAGGTATTGAATAAAGGAGACGGTTACCCAAGTAGAAAATTGTCACTTAATTACAGAATATAATAGAAATATATAGTAGAGGATAGGATGGATGAAATTATTGCTACGTAATTCAAACAAAAATAGCACTGGGCTTTACTTTCATGGTTCATTGACGTATGTATCTACAAATCAAGAGAGGAGCAGGAGGGAAGAATACTCAGCCTGGATACAAGCCAGAAATTGTATAAATTTACCTGAAGAGTATATGAGTCTGTTAAAGGAGCAGGAAGACCATGGAGTGTATTCCGATTCTCATCGGACAGTTTGAACATCGATGACATCAAGATGCATCGTAAAAGGAACACCACAGTTGTCGTTTCTATGGCTATCATGGCGTCTGTAGGAGAAGGTCGGCTTATCATTAATCATATTTGAGTACATAATTTTCTTTCTTCATCCAGTATCAACTAAAAGAAAGAGACCGCATCGCCATTGAATATAGCGGTAAATAATGGTATTTTTTTTTTTTTACATTTTTCATTACCGATAAAGAATATCGATTCTTAATACTGTATGACGTCAGTTTATGACGTTTTTATCGGTATTGACGCTCGTAAATAAAATACCGGTATAATGCCGGTAAAACTCTATAAAGTAAATAAAACACAAATGACTGAAATAACCAGAGTCCGAATCGAAAATGAAAATATCGACAAAAATAGGTAGAGTATTTGTAAAGTACTCAACAATTCCTTTATAGCAAATTGCATGTATCCTTAGTACCAATGTGACATTATCACTGCCTGCTGGATCGCATCTTATGGATGCTTACACTGCCTGCTCAATCAGCGCTTATTTGCGAATAACGGAAAAAGTTGAGTGGATAAGCTTCAGGGCTTCTACCGCGTTGTCTTGGTGTTATTGGCTGACGTTTCGACCGCTGTGTTGTGGTCATCTTCAGAGCAGTTGTTGGATAAGGAAATAGTCTGCCAGCTCGTATATATATGACCACAACACAGCGGTCGAAACGTCAGCCAATAATACCAAGACAACGCGGTAGAAGCCCTGAAGCTTATCCACACACCATGTACACCAGCCGCGGAAGCCTACGCTATTAACATTACAGTATATGCAAAGTACCCTAAAATAACTATTGTTATGACGTCCTTAAGTACCAGAAGAGAAACGATGGCCCGATAGCTCAGGGTGCCCGGATCCTTCAGCATGGTTTATTATATAATAATATTTATACTGAACTTAAAACTTAACTTTTTTCTAATCGATACTACTCCAAACACAAGTTCTAATTAAAGAGTTTGCATCATATACTCGTAATAAATACAATTATACAAGTAGGCCTATGCTTACTTTAGCCGTTTACTAAAATTATTATTCAAATCAATTATCATAATAAAAATAATTGTCTGAAACTAATATAAAATATTTCAACAAGTTTAAACATATTTACGAAGAAATACATGCTTCCTGTAACCGAGCTAAGAGATCATTGCAAATCACGGTTCCAATTAACGACAATATGGTGGTAACTTACTACTTGTAAAATAGGAGTTTCTTCTAATCCGTGGAAATGTTATACGGACACTAGGCCTTCTGTTTTATTAAGTTCAGTATTGTCAAAAAGTAATTTCTCCATATATAATCCAATCGAAGTCCAATAAATGTTGCCCTCATTAAAAAAAAAATTCCTCCTCTCCACGAAAAGAAATGCTGAGTAAAATACTGCAAACAGATAATTTACCCCATACCTTGGGAAATATCAAGTTATAATTCAATGGTTTACTAGATACAGTGTTCTGATACTTTCCACTTCATGTTGATGTAATACTATGGCTGACAAATAAGTCGCACTTAAAGTAACAATAAATTAGCTTAATTAAGATCTTAATACGAAAAACTTACACCATTGTAAATATAGCCTATTATATTAGTATTGTTATGTTTAGGAAACCAAGTTTTATATCTCCTTTAAAAATCTTGTTTAAAATAACAACATTAAATTAAACGTATTTCAACTCGAATATTCTTACTTCCAATATATTTTAAAGAAAAAACCGTGTAATTAATAAACAATTACTTACATGCACTGTAATTACTCCTGAGACTTCAAATTAAAAATTGTATTTCATTCTTCACACTTAGCACAGCCAAACGAACGGCAGTTACTCGCTGCGCTCTAGCGTCGAAACTGGATAACAATGCTCCACGCGAAACTCAATGCTAAGAAAGAGGAATGAGCAGGCAGTTACGCAGCCATAAAATGCGATCCAGCAGGCAGTGGACATTACAGAACTTCCTACCGATTTAGGTATAGTAGCCTACATAAATTAAATACTGCCATAAAATCTTAATGTATGCCTACTAGAGCATGAATATTTCAATATAATTTAGGAACTTTTACTGCGCTGATACTACTCCACTCGGCATTATGTTGTCTTTTCTTTCGTTAATTTAATACACGCTTTAACATCTGCGGTCATATAGCGTGTTTTTTTTAGGATCTATGGGTATACCACTAGGCCGTTTTTACCATTGTTGAGTTCCTGTTTCTATTGTGGGTTGCTGTAGATGGCCTGTGTCCATGTAACTGATATATTGTCTTGCTACGCGCGTACATCGAGTCAGGCTGTCTTGCAGTCATTAATTTTTGTATGTCCTATTTGCTCCTCAATGAATACCGGTATTTAACCGGTATAAAAATACCAGTTTGTGACTCATTTTACCGGTAAAATGTTATAATTGGCCTAATATCATTTAATACAAATATAAGAGTATAAGTAAAACCAGTATTATATCGAAACTTAAATAATTTCGGTATTCGGTCATTGCTAAAAGATCCGTCGATCCGTTAACATTTTCAAGTTTCAGAAGCCATTATTTTATAGTTTTAATTTCATAAGTGTTGCTGATCAAGAAATAACATCGGGATAACACACAGCAGATTAGTAGGTCTACACAAATCTTATGCTAATTTTCAACCTTTGCGAAAACCGATCATATTCATTGAGGGACGTAAAAGCCATCTCTACGAACTGATTGAGTTGATGTACAAGCGCTGGAGAGTCAGTGACATCACTGAAGTTCGGAATATCATGATGCCATCTGATTGCTCAGCTCTGAAAATCGGAATATAGTACACTGATTTAACGGGATCCGAATCATTCGTCACAAATTTTTCGTACTAGTGCGTTTCGTAACACATGACAATTTCATAACAGAACGATTAGTAACATATTACAATTTCGTTACCGGATGATTCGTAACACATTACGAATTACGTATATTTTTTAACCCTTAAATTGACAAAACTTCATTTCTCACACTAGTTTATTAACCCGTGTCGGACTGCAAAGAAAACAACTATCGCAATGTCTATATTTTGTATGTTGTACAATATTATAGTAGTGTGAAATTTTAATTTTCCTACCAGTTTTTTTCTATTGTTCTATTAAAATTATAGCATACTAGTGGCTTGTGCAGCAAATACTGCAAACTGAGTCCATAAGAAGTTCAAATAAAAATTGTTCAGATTTATTTGCAATGAAGAATACCAGACATTTTGAAAGTTATTTGTTTCCATAATAGTGAAACATACTCCCTCTGAATGCTTTTTTTTGTACCAAATACTTATCCTTGAACCTAACCGTCTTCAGTTCTGTTTCAATGCGAAATCGCAAGTAACAATGTTCGGACGATCAGGGAGTTTTTGAGTAATGCAGTAGCTATTTCAGGTAATTGCGGATTGTAGGTGAAAGTTAAGAAAATATAAGGTTTGTCATGCTTTGAACAAAAGACTTAGGATCTTGGTATAGCTGCTGCATGTTTCGTGAACTACCCTGAAACGTAGAGGACAGAATCACTTTTTCCCCACCAAGAGATCTTGCTGAGGTGATCAAGAGACTACAAAATCTTGTAGGCCTCTTATTTTATAAGTAAGTAATACCTTTTGGTCTTTTCTTAGGAATTGTAATTTTTGCACTTCCTCCAGACAATACTGATCTACCAAATACTGCTGGATTAATTTGTGTAACAATGAATGTTATCCCGTATATTTCCTGTAATATAGGCTGTTGTGAGGAATCTATTGCTGAGATGCGGAAAATGAGGCGAATGATATGTCAGAGTTGTAGAATCTTATATGAGCCCTAAATAAAATTGTCCATCGTAAATCGTTAGCAGTTTCAGTGTTTAATTCGTTACTGGTTGCGGGAAATAAACTTACTCATCACGGTAGCAAGAAGTGAAATGGCATGCTATTTTCCCTACAACAAAATATGCTTGGCAGGGATCACAAATCTAATCTATTAAACCAAAGAAATGTGAAATCAATTTTGATGTAGTTTAAAGATGCAGCTAAAATAGGAAGCATGATTCAATTCCTACCAATGAAAATGAGAGAATCAGACATATAAATATCTATATCACACTGCCATTAAATATATGAAAAAGACCCACACCACTTGATTAATAACTACAAAAGTATTTAATTTTTAATAACAATATTGTTACCTTACGTAAGTTTTATAGTCTTCAGTACATATATATATATATATATATATATATATATATATATATATATAAATTATAGAAATGAAGATCTAATATAAAATATTCTTTCTCTGCGTCTACTTACTTAAAGCCCCAAAAGGTTTCACTTTCATATCATCAGTATACCATTATGTGTTGCATTAACTTTAATAATATTTCATTTTTAATGGTAATAATTTCATCAAACATTCTTACGTTTTGTAGTTCTTAATATCCAATACACAGCTGTACTCGGAAAACTATAGACCAGAGAATCAGACCTGTAAATTGTTTTTAATACGTTATCAAAAAAATACACAAATGAAGATCAACATATTGGCATTATGATATGAAAGAATCTGAGCCATCTGAACTCTATGTGAGCAATCCTGTAGGTGTAATAGTCTATTGTTTATTTCAGTGTGTGTTTTGTTTTATTCTGAAATGCAATTAATTAGTTCTCAAAACTGACGAAAGATGGATTTTGGAAAATAGGAAAATGATGTAGGAAAATTGACATTTCACTGAAAACTACTATTTTTTCTGAAAAAATTGGGTTCCAATCTTGAAAATGAGGGGTCATTTATTAAAATCCGTTCAGCCGTTTTCCCGTAATTTCCATTACCAGTTCAAATTATATATATAGATATGCGGGTTGCAAGACAATAGACCTATAAATGCTGCATTTCTCCATTAGCTAGTGGACCATTAAATTTAGTGAACCTTAAAAATTAGTGGATTGTCGGGTTGCAGAAGAGATATTTAAAGGACCACTAGTTATTGGATCGTTAACCAAGCATCTTTGGATTTCACAAGTGACGCAATAGAACGTGAATGAATAAAAAGTTAACATTGGCTGCTAGACTGATGAGAGGCATTGGTTTTATTGTTGTCAAAATTTGCAATAAATATAGACTAATACGAACCAGAAAGAAATCAGGAAAGAGAGTTCAGTGCGAAAGATAAATGTGCTATTTGTTGTAAGAAATAAAGCACGAGTACCTTGATATTATATAAAATAAAAAGACAGACCATGGAGCACATAACCTCGTTGTCAGACGATGAACTAAATACAGGTAAAATTATGATGGATCAAAATATATAAACTACTCGCCAATACATAAAATGTAATTACGTATGATGGCTGTCTAATGGAGGAATAAATATTTTATAAGAGGGAAATCGGATCTGTGAATTAGTGAATCCTTTAACGGACCAATAATATTAAAGATGTTTCTTGCAACGCGTCTTTGAACTTATTGGTCCGTTAGCGGCTAACGAATGAAGAAATGCGTTCTTGCAACCAACAACTAGCCTATTAACCTGATGTATCCTATAGGATACTTTGCGAATTTAAGAGTTAAAAACTAAAAGAAGAAATTGATGCCGGATTTTGTTTCGTTTGACTATGAAACTGCACTTTTGAGTGTCATTGGAACATCATATCCTGAGTCAACGATTGCAGGATGTCTCTTTAATCTTGCCCAAGCATTCTGGAGACGTAAACAGCTTGAAAGAATATATGAAGACTACATGAGGGAAGAAAACAGTGAACTTCGATTTCTTTTTTATTCCCTTAGTGCCTTAACATTTGTTCCCGTAGACGATGTGACACTTGCATTTGACCAGCTGCGAGAGGTGGCTGAGGAAGAACTGCACCCAATTTTCGACTATGTGGAAGACAATTTCATTAGAGGTCGAAGATGCTGTCGTGGGAGACAACAATCCTTTTTCCCACCGAACATGTGGAACTGGGAACTGCTATGATAGGACCTTAATGGAATTACCAAGAACAACAAACACCTGTGAAGCTTGGCTTAGGCGACTTAAAAGCGCATCCCTCACTATATCATCTTCTGGTACTCCATGAGAGAGAGACGGCAGAAATGAGCGTGGAAATAGAAAGAATGGCAAGTTGCATATCTCCACGCAAGAAAAAGAAGAAATACGTTGACTTAGATAAAAGAATTCAGAGAATTGTTGAAAAATATGGGGAGTACAAAGATAACGATAATATTTTGGGGTACTTAAGGTCTCTTGGACATAACGTAGCCGGAATTTCTTGACTTCTATATATTGAAAACATAATAAAATTAATAAAACTTTTATTCGTATTTGCAGCAAGTAGTAACGAACAAGCCACATGTCACATGTTATGAAAAAATATTTGTAACCAACTTATCATTGTGACGAACAGATATTATGACCAATTTATCATTGTGACCAACAGGTATTGTGACCAAATTTTCGTTGCGACTCCCGTCGCTTTTATTTCCGGCAGCCAATCACGTTGCAGGTCGGCTACATTTAAACGTGTGTGTCCTGTGATTCGCTGATGACGACATTATGCATTTCCTAAGGCTCGATAAATACTTAATATAATCGCCCGCCATTTTGACGCTTTCGTTGGCGTTCGCAGAAAGCACACGAGGACGTTATTTGCCGCTCTATTATTTGCTGAATTACAGTGCGTTTGATTTATTATTATAGGAGCTACGACATTATAATGTTTAACGGTGTGGCAAATAGATTCCTCGTCTGGTAGCTCGGCAACGAAAGAACAAAAATGGCGAACGATACTACCTACCTAGACTTTATAGAGCCTTCACTTCCTAAGACACAAGCAAAGAGGAGGAGCCACGCCGGGAATAACAGCGTCGCGACTATAGCCCGTGAGGAAACATTTGTGACGAAACGTCCTAGACCCGACATAATAGCCTATCGTGTCCATACAAATATTAATAAAATTCAGAAAATGAGAAAGCATGTAAGACTGTCAGAAAAGTCATCATTTTTCCATAAAGTGAAAATAATGAAGTAAGACTGTGTGCTAAATGCCTTAAAGTATACCATAAATGCCAATAAATTAAATGTCTATTTAAATTATTTTATGTGTTTGCTTTAGTAGATGCTTTATAAGACTGTTAAGATTTAAAATATTTTCTGCATTTGCTGTCATTGGTGTTTTATAAGAAGCAAATCAGTTTTTGTGTGCTAAATTACGTCCCGTATTTGCTGTCACATGTTTTATGAAACTATTTGTTAAGACTCCTATTTTCTGTAGTTGTCGTTCCAGTTGTATTGCTAATTATTGTTTGTTAAGACTCAATTCTAGTATGCTGGAATAAATACCAAATTGCAAACATAAATTACTATTTTATCTATAATTATGGCAGGATATTTAACGCATAATACAACATATAGAGCTAAAATAATAAATATTATGTAATATGTAGATGTGCAGAGATTAATTATTAGTGCTATCGATCGATCAAAATATTTAATCTATTAATGATTTGAATTTAATCGATTAACCGATTATCGTTGTATTACAAAACAATACTATTTTAGTTATTTACTAACATATTAATTATTATGTAGCGTATAATTTATTGTGTCAGTTCTACGGGGATTTTTGAGACAAACACAAATTAAAAAAGTATGAAGACTCGCCTAGTTAATAGGCTACTGCGTCATTCATGATTTTAAACATGTGAGTGCATTCACATGCTCTGAATTAAATGCTGCTCTACGTTTAGTAACAATGTTTCCTGCATCAATATAAACAAAGATTTATTTTTTTGTCAAGCACTTCTCCACAATCGTTCAATTTAAATCCAAGCGTTTCACCGAGTTACTTCTCAAATTCTCATAGGTCTATGACCACAGAAGTCTGATTTTTTTCTTTAGAAAACTAAAGACACAAGCTTCATGTAGAAACTCAGTAAAGAAACTGGAACAGAACAGCAGACTGGCTGTAATCGGGTTACAAAATTTTACTTGCATACAGTGTAGCCATGAGGGGCGAATTCTAGAAAAGTATGTATTTCATATGCTAGAAAGACGAGCTGAAAAACGTAATAAGGATTTAGCGTTGTTTCAACTTTCAATAGGGATAGGCCAGGTCACTGTCCTAGTAATCTTGATCTCTTTCTGAAGTGTTTGTACAAAGATTTGCCCTATGCTACCTGCTTTGCAGTTACAAAATAATGGTACTATTGTGCTTCGAAGTAAGCAATTTCTGAGAGACGAATATTGTAGGAATATTTTTTACTCTGAGTTTGTATTAACAAATTAATAATTAATATCAAGTACAACCGATTAATTTTAATCTACTCGATTATTCGATTAAATATTTTTGATCGATTAATTTTGCAATAGAAAATGATCGATTAGTCGATTAAATCCCACAACACTATAAATTAAGCGTAAATGTAATAAAAAATAAAAATGAATCAATTCGGGCAGTTAAGGGTTAATTTACTCGAATTTTAGATCAAGTAATTACGAGAAAATCTTGTCAAGACAATGTTTTTGATATCATAAATAATTAGTTAACAAATTAAAGTTTGAGGAAATTAAACGCAACATGTTATAGAGCATAATTAGCATACATATCAAGTAGTAGGCCTACATACTTCTTCACTTTACTGATTTGCAAAGGGACGGGTGTAATTACTCTGACTGCAGCGATGCCGACTTTGCGAAGCCACATTACTACAGTTGACGGGTGAAATTGTCAATTCAAAACCTATGCCTTTCTTGACTAAATTACTATTATAGCGTAGTCCAGTGATGTCAAAGCAAGCGCATTTTTCTGACCTTGACGTCGTGCGCGGGCATCAAGCGCTAAATATGGAAAGAGGAAGGGTTGTGTGCAAGAATAAGCAGCCTGTTGCATTAAGAAAACGGTGGTGCACAAACTTGAAACGGAACGTGAAATTTTATGTCGTTATTTTTATATGGCTTCTTTCTGTTTGATATTATCTATATTGTCTGTAAAACAAAATTATTAACACCAATTTCTTAATATTGGAGTTGTGTTTTAAATGTTAGTAACATAATAGAGTTAAGAAGGAATATTCACATAAATTCCATAGTAGTACAACTATACTGCACTAAATGGATGAAACACATCATTCATAAAGAAAGTGATATCCCAAGAAAAGAGACTGAGTATGACATGATAAGCTGGAATTGATATTGATGATACCTTTAGCCTTATAAAAGTAATCAATAAACTAATCAAAACAATATTACAGTACAAAGCAAAGTTACCTAGGTGCTGTATACGTTTTAAGTGTAACTGATATTCCATAACAAAACTCTTATCGCATTATGCTTTCAAGGTGATGTTGGTGAGCAACTTCCTATCATCAGAATATTAAATTATTTTCTCGAAATGTGCTGAAGCTATAGAGCTGACATTTTTACAACATATGGGCACGTATCTTTTGCTTATGATGTAACAGTAGTTGCTTTGTTAATTCATTTCCTTACAAACAATTTCCATGCGAATTTTTTCAAAATGTTCAATACACTATCTTTAGTATACGTATTTACGGTATATTAGATTTACGAAAACGTTCTGTAAGGCTACTAAATAAATAGGCCTATATCTGAAAATTTCACTTTTCTATAAAAGAAATTTGAGAAAATATTTATTTTCAATAAAAAAATCAAATTTGTGAAAAATGAGCATTAAAATTAAAACTTACATTCTTATAATGCACTTATACTTCTCAGACAAATCTAAAAATTAACATGGCTACAGTTTTAATAAGTTTTCTTCCCTTTATCTATTTAATCAGTTGTGGCCATCCCTGAATATAGCTCGACCAAGCGGTATATACTACCTCCTTCGTCTGTCTATTTCCTTTCCTCTGTAAAGCGCTCAGGCTCTCCTGAGCTCTAAAGCGCGCGCTTGCTCCTATGGGCATCAATTGACATGACTGGCATAGTCAAACATATACTGGTACTGTACATAAAATATCTCGTATTTTTAAACGTTTTCATAAAATCTGTGCAGTTAACATTTTGAAATAAATTGTCTTTTTTTCTTTTTCTTTTTTCGAAACCAACCCGAAAATAACAAAATGTTATTAGGTCTACGAGGTCGGATAATAAAGTAATGAGAGATATGTTTGACCTTGGAATGACTTACTCTCATATACCAAATTTGAAACCCAGATATAAGGGAGGACTTAATATGTAACCTCTTTCGAAAATAATTGACGACCTTAGAGGGAAATGGTAATCACACATCCAAATAATATTGGTCATTCACATCCAAAAACAAATATTGAGATACTTCATGTTAACCATCAGGTCATACGTAGATGTGCAGATCGAGCAGTGACAGGTGGAATGAATGCTCTTCCTTGAAGAAGAAACAGGTCATGCGGTCTATACGTGATAGAATGTGTTGATTAGATACTATTTAAATGAATCAACATCAAAACATGAATCTTTTTCAATTATGGTGCATTTTCAAATTTTAGTTTCTATACATTTTTTTTAAACCAAGGGTTGGAATTATCCTATTTTAAAAGGATGGTATATCTTAAAACATTTATACCCCAACAGTATTGATTATTGTCGCATTGAATATTTAACAAATGTAATTTATTTTTTTAATAATTTTTTTTTGTTCATATGTGTAAACGTTCTGTCGTTGAAAATATTTCATCCATTATAACCTCACCGAAATCTTGGAATGTAAACCATTCAGAATCAGAAATTTCTTCAGATGTCGCCGACTGCAACAGCTGGAAATACAGAAATGAGCTTACAAAAGAGAGCCGAAATCTCGCTACATCATTCAACCCGGTATGTTCATTTTTTATAACAGCAGTCTAAGAATTATCACATCATTCAACAAGGATATAGAAACCGTAGTGAAATTAAATAATAAGTAGTAAGTTTAATTTTAATTAATATTCTTGATGCTGTAGTTGTAATCCCTTGGTAGAAGGGGAGAGAAGGACTGATCGTCTTATATCTACCAGGTTAAATAAAATATAAAAAACTGCTAAATACTAAATTATTTTGTACAGGGACATTATATTTTTTACTAACATTTATAATATTAACCTGGCTATACCTTTGGATTAACGGTTGAGAACCGGAAATACCGTTTGCTGCCCCCTTCCACGACTGGAGTTCGATGATACTGGCGTAAAATACAAACAAATCACTTTACTACGTATAGGAGGGAAGAAAACTAGTTCATCCATTTACGTAAACTAGGAAATATCACGATTTTGAGTTTGATAATTTTCATTAGGTTTTTCTTTAACCAAAATACAGTAAGCTTACTCTGTGGCTTGGTTCTAAAAGGGCCAATGTCAATTTTTTGCACTTTTGAGTTGTATACACTTTCGAGCTTATCTCGGTCTGTTCTTCCATATACTAAAAGGGCCAATGTCTGCTGCAGTTAATGTGGAAGGTACAGAGCATTCACAAGCCAATGTCATAGGTTCACTGTACAAAATAAGCAAACTTCAAACCCATTCATCTCAAAACTAACATTTTTGACATTGGCCCTTTTAGAACCAAGCCACAGTATTAACAATAAGTGTCTTTACTCACGAACTGACCTATCCATTTGAACGAATTCATTATGCAATATATATTATACTATCTACAGTATATTAGCGTAGAATATAGAGAATGCAGTTAAATTGAATAATAATCATAATATGGATATTTAAACATATTTTTGAAAATGGTGGCCGTTCATTTCGATACAGGCTTCAGTTCTTTTTTGCATATTATCACACTATAGACTGTTGTACCTAATTCCAATTGTAAGTTTCGTCCTTTGTACTAGTAACTCATGTTGAAATAATTTTGTACCTACTCAAAGAGTACCTTACGTACTGTAAATTCAATCTTCACTTCTGCCCGATCCGAAAAAATAAAATTACTCAGACATGCTATCTACTCTCCGTCCAAGTGGTTTTGTCGCAGGGTTTTAGAAAGGGGGGAAATCACGTGACAGTTAATTACTTAACCAGGTCCTTTTATTTAAGTTATTTTAGACAGTTGTAGGCCTATAATATTACGTAGACGTCCAATTCCTAATAGAAATTATTGTTCACATAAAAGAGCTAAGACAGCCCAGTTACTAAACTTTACAGAGGGGCGAGCAGAAGTGGATGGGGAAAACCGGGATCCGACGTAGGCAAATTGACGACAGTACCTGTGCGAAAATATGATTCAATATTCAAAGCTGTTTCGTCACTGGAAAACGCGAACATATTTCTGGAACGTACTATACTCACTAATTCAGTACTGTTTATTATGACTGTAAGGTGACTTTGACTGCATATGCTGCCTTGATTCTGTGTGGAGGATGTGTGGAAGTTTACTAGTAGAAGGGGTGGGAGTGAAGTACATTAAAAAACTCAGGTACAATAAAAATTGAAATAAAAATAAAATGATGTCCCTATGTATGATATGTATTTCATAGTAAGAACGACGATGGCGATAATAACTATAATAATAATAATAATAATAATAATAATAATAATAATAATAACAACAATAACACAGGCGTAGCTATGGCGGTAGCGCCATTGTCTGCTGATCTGGGGTAGCGCTCGGGCGTGGGTTCGATTCTCGTTGAGGCTGATTATTTGGTTGGGTTTTTTCCGAGGTTTTTCTCAACAGTAAGGTGAATGACAGGTAATCTATGGGGACTCCTCGGCCTCATCTTACCAAATAACATCTCGCTATCACCAATTCCGTCGACGATAAATAACCCAGTAATTGATACAGCGTCGTTAAATAACAAAGTAAAATGTAAGGAAAAAATTCTATTAACTTATAACGTGAAAATGTTTCCAAAGATAATTCAAGTCAATTGATATTGATAAATTCGTCTTACTAGTCTTCAGAAATATACTTAAAATCTTTAATTAGAGATATCGACTTAGGCCCTACAATTTTATAAAGGGCATAGCGAACATAGACATACAAATTGGATATTTAGAGGCTCTGTTGGATTAAAGAAGATCTATATTTTATGTTATTATTAGGGAAAGGAAGTTCATACATTTGCATATTTGTTCTCTATCGTTGTGTGAATATCCTGAAAGATTATCTGCATGAATCGCAAATGTCTGAATACAATGATATTACTTTTATTGTGCATAAAAGTGTATGTTTTGCCTGTATTTATAAAAGCATCATATTTTAACATTTATGCAGGGAAACTGTATATTATGTATGTTTATTTGTCTTGTATTCCAAAAGCTACCAGGTCATTGGAAGCAACTGGTATTCCTTTACTTCAATCTTTAGCAGATTTCGATAGAACAATATCCAGTTTAACATCAGTTCCAGGAAATGTAGCAGATAAAGTGAACGAGAAAACAGCAAATATTATTTTCAAAAACCCTGGCTATTATCAATTTAAAAAAAAATCCAAGATATTCTCCAAGGAAAAACACCCCAAAAATAAAAAAAAAATTCTATATAACAGCTCGCAGCTTTTGTGCAAGCCCTCTTACTTCTTGTGACGTAGAACGAAGTTTTTCGCGCTACAAAGCTGTGCTGAGAGACAACAGGCGAATAATGACAACAGAAAACATACGTCACTGCTTAGTTGTGAACTGTAACAGCATAAATGGAGCATTCATCAGTGAGGCAAGCACTTCAAAATCCATAGACTAAACATAATTTACCTATACCTTATTATTCTGTTAAAATAATGTCAGACTGATAATGCATATTTTGTAGCATATTCATCTATTTTTACGGCATAAATGCGTACATATTATTCACGTTTTTAGGGCATGAACTTCTTTCCCCTGATTATTTTATTAAGAAAGTTGACACTGATCGAAGAACAACGAAAACACCGCGCTTTTCTACGTTATCTGGAACACTATTTATTTGTCATTATAATATGGCATGTTACAGGCGTTGACGTAACATCAGCATGGACTGATGTTTCGCTTGTAATCAAAGAGACACTAATAAATTGTAAGCAGTATTAAAAAGCTTTGTTTGTCATAGTATTCATTTCAATTAATATTTCTAAGATAAGGACGAAAATTAAACCGTGCCAGTTCGAACTCCAGAAGGAACCTAGTGTACAAGTATTACAAGTAAGTCCACTTGAGAACAGAAATAGGCCCTAGAAACAAAGAGTGATGCAATTACGTTGAATGTAAGATAATGCAAAAATGCAAACATGAGAAGAATGTTTTTGTAGCTGCGAAAGCATTAGAATACAATTATTAAAGACAGTGCATAGCGTATAACTTTTAACAATTCCTTCGAAGGTGTTCTTCTAAATTTAGATACACTAAAATAGCTAGGGATTTAATGATAGGGCAGAGATCTTTAGATAAAATTCGAGTAATTAAGTGTTTTATACGCCGGTTTTTCCAGTTCGCCTTTAATAGTATCCCTCTGCAATAGAACAAAATCTAAAAAGTCCATCATTATAACCATTGCCGTACATGTTACGTATGTGCCAGTAGAACCAGGGCTGTCAAATTGGCCATTACCAACTACTCAAACTCTGTTGTATTTTCCCATAATTTACACCTGTTCTCCATTTTTTTTATCCCCACACTGTCTTAATTTTAGGACCGATATATGTTTTTACTAATATATAATATGTAGGGCTACTATCGTGTCCCAGAGTTGCTAAATTTGTTTCACAAAAACGTTTCGAAAAGAAAACCCACACCATATGCATAATAAATGTAGCTAAACTCAGATTTTGAAGAATGTCTATTCAAGTTTTCCTGTTAACACCACAAATTTCTGTGACCTATGTACTCAGTTTCAACACGTAAACATGGTCTCCTGCGTGAAGGTTTCACAGTCGTAACCACTTTACCACATTTGGTACAAAAACGAAAAGGAACATGAGACATTCCCACATTACGAAGGACATTTTATTTTTCACTCCTTCACTTCTTCAAACACATCACTTTCCATTTTTTCTTCGTTTCCGCCACTGTCACTGTCCATAGCGTGAATGATTTATCCTGATTTGTTGCTATTTCATTATAGATCTCACTTTCAATTTGAACATTTCTATGTATTTCACGGCCCTTTTGACACTCTGCATCGATATCTGACAAATTGGTATAAATTTGTGTTTCTTCGTTGTTTTATTATTCCTGATATTCATCTGGCTGAATGTCTTTTACGAAATTTTCGTAACTAAATTCATATCACCGAAAATAGGTAGTCGTTTCTGATTCTATTATTGCTTCTTGCGCTACTTTCTTTCTTAGATAAACAGATAAACTCCTTCTACTTTCTTCCTCTTTAATGACGAATCTAATAACTGTTTCAGTTCCCTTAAATGCAGGAATCCCATTTTCTTTTTACGTTTTTTAGTAAGAAGTTTGCATTTTAAGAGGCAAAATTGTTCACAGTCGTCTTCAGTGAATTAATATGTCATACATTATCAAATTTACTTAAAATAAAGTCTTTGCAATTAATTATATTCAGTCATTCATTATACAGTTTCACAGATTTATGAAAACTTATAATAATGACCCTTTTTATTATGTTCAGAGCGATTAGTACAACCAAAACACTACAATTCTCAATTATTGCAATAGTCGTAACAAATACTGACAATATGCTAAAGGAAATAAGCAAGCAGCAACTGAACGAGAGGATTGCTAGAGAACGAATCGAACTTCAACATTCGAATTTTCTTTGAAGTTTTTGTGAGAGAATAATCGCTTCAATTAGAAAAACACGAAATTTTAGCGGAGAGGGCTTTTAATGGGAATGTAATTGAAGAGTCCACTGCAAGAATGATGGAATACATTTTGCAGGAGAAGCGATTGAAAGTTTGAAATGCTTAGCGCTCAAATCTTAACTGTGATTTTCCGATCATTACTGGACAATGACTATCAGTGTTAATGCCATGTAACTCTCTATGTACATTCTATATGTCTTAAGCTATACATTGACAGTCTTGGTTCATTTTCGACAAGAAAGTGACATCCATCATTCTTGCAGTGGACTCTTCAATTATATAAATACTAGTTCACTTATTTCTAGATATTTTTGTTATACCGTAGGCCTATTACCCTAATGAAAACAATTATATTAATTTTATATAGAATTTATGATAAATATTCTTAAGTAACATTTTTATTTGCAGAATATCTAATTCTGGGGTATACAAATCAGCTGTAAGATACGTACTGTCGTATGGGCGTGAATTTAGATCAATAAAGCAAATAACTAAGCAGATAAATGAAAGAACAAAAATCAATATTTTAAGAAGAATTAAACAAAATTCACAAAGAGATACAATCAGAAGCGACATAATTACGGGTCAATGCAAAATTAAAATTGTGAATAACCTGTATAATGGATAGGAAAATTAAATGGAATGAACACATTGATTTTATAGAGGACAGCGGATTAGTAAAGAGAATTTGAGTTTGGAAACGAAACAGAAAGAGAAGTTTACGAGGCCAAAAATTGAGACGAGGAAATACTTTAATAAAACATTGATGAATAGATCCAAGGAATAAGATTACCTAAATGGACGTATAATTATAAATGAACAATGGTTAATTCCTCTGACAGGGTAAGTTCTGAGGGCCTAAAGACTAAATAATTTTAATTATAACTTAATTTTATGTAAGAAGAAAAATAAAACATTTCTTAAAAACCTACTACATTGTACGTGCACCATTTCGGGCTGAATATACAGAGTAATTCAGTGACTATATTACAAACTCTTAGGGATGATAGAGGAGACAATTATGAACAATTTCCGTATAGAACCTATGTCATTTGGTAGTTACAAGCCTAGGTATGTTAGTCAGTGCAATCAGCTAAAATCGAACTCAACACCATCCTTTTGAAGTTTTGTTACAGACAACCTGTTCCTGCGAACGCTGGTGATTTCTCAATAAACATGGTATAATCTAGTTGGCATCGTAAATGATATTTTGATTGATTAAACCTTGGCAACTTTCCTTCCATAGCCTTTTACTCTTCAAAAATGAAATGCATATCAGCAAGTTGCGAGGAAAGTTACAAGACTTAATCAGTCAAAATATAATTTACGATGTCAACAAGCTTATACCATGTTTATGAGAAATCACTAACGTTTGCAGTAATGGGTTATCTGCAACTAAACTTCAAAAGGATGGCCTTGAGTTAGATTCTAGCTGGTTACACTGACTAACATATTATCTGTACTTGTAACTACCAAACAGAATGTTTCCGGACATAGGTTCCTACATGAAAGTTGTTCATAAGTGTATCCTTTATTAAGAGTTTGTAACATAGTCGCTGAATCACCCTGTACACAGATAATGAATAGTTAGGAAAAATCACAAGTAAGCGGACAGACAGACAGACAGGCGGCATGGCGAACACTATACGTATTGCTTCGCCGATACCGAATATTATGTGAAACACGAACCCGGGACTTTTGGCTGAGAGCGCTAACGCTGTACCGACTGAGCTACCCAGAAACTGTACCAGAATTCGCCTCAATTATTCCCTTTTTGTCCACATACTTCAAGTCAGAGACCGAATATTGAGTGCACACTTTCTGTGCGACTTAAATTTGTGTGTGTGTGTTTTTTTTTTAACGAGCAGTAACGCGTATTATACAAATCTGGCTTTCAGATATAGCTCCCTGTAAGGCTGGTTTGAATAATTTCAAGGGAAAAATTCTTCCGGGGTCGAACATCGGATATTTGGCTGAGCACGCCAACGTTCTACCGAATAAGCTACCCAGTAACTCAGGCATGTCAAAAATCAGACACTGAAAGTGCAGCGTATGTGCGCGGAACGCCGGTCTGTGCAGATTGTGTCATTCACGTGTTGCTCTTATCAGTTCTTAGCCGGAGGGATGTACAAGAATCATTCTGTGCTTCTAGTGTTCAATTAAATTGACATTTTCACATTATAAACATACTTAGCAGAAGGAAAAACACAATTATTGTCAGTGTCTATATTTGACAAAAATTGTAACACAAGAAACAATAGACTTACTCAGTTACAATTCACAAAGCAGTCGTTTATAAAGAATAATTTATTTACATGATTTGTATACAGTATTTGAAGAAAATATAAATATTGCAGTAATTCCAAAACAACAAAAAACGAACACAGTATTTCATTTTACGTAGTAGGTACTGATTATTTCAAAGTAATAGCCTACTCTTTCATTGTTCCTCAAGTATTATTGGGACCATTAGTGCACAAATGTTAAAGAAAATATTTTGCTCCCAATTACATACAATATGACATTGTCAGGCTTTTACACTGGAATCATTTCCTTGCTGTATATTAAGATAAATTCACATTATTGTTAATAATTTGGATAAATTAAGCTTGAATTTAAATTTATATATAGTTTATTTGGAAAACGTTGAGAGCAAGTATCAGCAAGTTAGGAGCGTTACTGAATTGAGTTAAAAGAGTACTTCACAAGCTGGACATTTTCTTTATGCCAGATTTAAAGATTTATTAACGTAAGTATATTAAGATAACATAGTAACGTGAATGGAAAATTCGCCATTATATATTTTTCCAAAAAATTTCCCGCCTTACAAAAGTTGCTTTCTTCCTTTCCTTACAACCTCAAGACCCTCACATGTATTCTCCACTCAGTATTCTCATCACTTATCAGCTAACCATTGATGCCTGTGTTAGTACAGACTCCAAAACAACATCATTGTCATGTTTGTCTTGCCGTGAGAGTACTAGTTAAGAAATAAGAGCTGGCGAATATCATATTTTGAGAACTTTACTAATCTGATATAAATTCTCACATCACTATTAGGTCCACATGATATGATGAAAGCCTATCATTTTAAAATAATTACTGTTGGCTGAGGAAAACATCATAACAGTTACGTTATATGATTCGTGATTTCTCTTCTTCGTTATATCTGTGGACTCCTCACTTTATTTTTCATAACGCATTCACAATCACAGCTCAATGAGCACACCCTTACTGATCTGTGTTACTGAAACCAAAGCTCTTCTGCTACTGCAGGTAATGTACAGCCCTGTCGCGTTCCCCTTCAAGCCTATTCACTCCCTCCAGGTAGGGGAATAGGAACTGCGCATCGCACAGAGACAAATGCACAATGTGCAGGGTTTTGATATGCCTGCAGTAACTCTACAAGACCGCCTCATGGAGCTATACTTGAAAGCCAGATTTGTATGGAAATGTATACTCTGCAGCATCACTTTCTACTTGGTGTAATGAGCTGTTGCTTCAGCGTCATTCTGATGAACTTACAGAGCGTCACGCTATATTGCAAACAAATGAACGTTTAGACAAGAAATATAAATAGGAACCTCAAACTGTTTCTTTAAAGCATACCATCTTATTCGCGAAGGCAAATATTGGTAAATATGTTGGTCAAATCGTTTCATATTTTCACATTTCGGTGTAATATACGGGGAAACTGTACGGAATTTTACAAAATTTGTTATTAAATACTATAGAAAGTCATCAATAAAATAACATTTTGCAAGTACTGTACTTAGTTAATAGCTACAACATTGACTTTCTTCACAGTACATAGACCTTAAAAATCGATGAATTCAACTTCAAGGATGCTATTAATTGGCATAATAATCATGGGATATTTTCAGTTTTTCAGCTAAAATTTCACTATCCCTTCACGAACCATGATCATCTTAATGATTCATCTCCAATGGTTTTATAGTCTCCATGAATGCTGACGCTTTATATTGCTAAAGGAGTATGCTTCAGATCATAGTACTTCAGAGTTATTACTTAAAGCATACCCATCTTATTCCTGAAGGAAAATATTGGTAAATATTTTTAAACCATTATTTGAACATTCACTTTATCCTATTTAAACCACAGATTTTGGTCAAATCGTTTCATGTTTTCACATTTCGGTGTAATATGTGGGGAAACTGTACGGAATTTTACAAAATTTGTTATTAAATACAATATAAAGTTATCAATAAAATAACATTTCGCAAGTACTGTTCTTAGTTAATAGCTACAACATTGACTTTCTTCACAGTACATAGACCTTAAAAATCGATGAATTCAACTTCAAGGATGCTATTTGGCATAATAATCATGGGATATTTTCATTTTTCCAGCTAAAATTTCACTATCTCTTCACGAACCAAGATCATCTTAATGATTCATCTCCAATGGTGTACTGGAGGTTTTATACTCTCCATGAATGTTGACACTTTATACTGCTAAAGGAGTATGCTTCAGAGCATATTACTTCAGAGTTTAAAAATACATGCCTTGAAATATATATTTATAGTGAATATTACAAGGAAATATTAGGCTTACTACAATAACAAAAACTCATCGCGATTATTATTCCTACATGAAATTAAAAGGTTGAAACTCTCTTCTTTGCAGATGTAATTACCTATTTTATTTAATCTGACGTGTATCAAAACAAATTTCCTGCTTTAAGTTTTGGCCCAGTAAGAAATTTTCTCCCTGTAGTATGAATATTGCCTTACGAATCTTTATTGTTCACATATATATGTGCAGTATATATAAGTACAAAAGTAAATTCTATTGGTTTTGTCGTGGCTATGAACTAAGTAGCATGTCCAGGATGTATTGTCGGACCATCGGATCTGTGCCCCTTCAGCGCTGTCGTCGTTCTTGGAAAAGTAACTCTATTCCACCCTCTTTCCTCCCACCACGTTAAACAGCAGGCCACGAACCTTGCCGAATAGGGATATTGCCAAACTTGCGTCAAACGGTGTCATAAATAACTGATCCTCCATGCTACAATATCATTTCTTTCAACGAAAATACATCTTGCATTTCTACATTTTTTAAACCTAAATCCCATGTCTCGAATCTCTTTCCGTAGTGTTTCTTTCCAACCTTGGAAATTATTGCTTCTCTCACAACCTTCAGTAATTTCTTCAATGTTGGAACTTCTTTCTGCACGGAATAAAATTCTTGTATCTTTCTTCTTAAAATACATCGGTTCATATCATCTACGAGAATTAAAAGTTCCCTTGGTCTGTTCTTCCCTGGTGATTCTAGCTTTACATCTCCTGCACAGACTCCCTCTCTCCTGATTTTCTTTATTAGGCGCTCTGATCTGCCTATATAAATTACATAAAATTTTTTATTATTAGTATTAGTTAAGTAAGTAATTTTAATATGTAATCAATTGAAATAAAATAAGCCTCCTCTGTGATCGCAGTTGCTCTTTTCGTTGCCTGATTTATAGGAAACAGATATTGACCTGTTTGTTTCTCTTCATCGCAAAATGCTATTAAGTACTTGTTTAATAATATTTCTTGCGCCACTCCGTGCTACAGTATTCATGTTGAGTTGATAACACTGGACTGCAAGTGTAAATAAACTGTCCCGCAAGAAGGCTCAAAATTGTGAGTAGTAGGAGGGAGAAAGGGAGAGAGCTAGAAAAGAAGAGATAGGAATGCAGGGAGAGAAATGAATTACCGAGGCTGAAAAGGAATTATGGCTCAGTTCGCATATCTTGCGGGGGCACAGATCCGGTGGTCCGACAATACATATGAAACTATTAGCTTGCTATGTTATTGTTATTACCTTAAACATTTACATATTATGTCCCTGGTCAACTGCACTAATATAAGATGTGACAAGGAAAGACACTATTTAATCCTGCACCAATCAGTAATACAATAAGTGTTGTCACAATTATGTATCTGGACTATCATCGATCGTTGGTGCCAACTTGTTTAGTCAGTACTAACTATCGTACAAGTTATCAAGTAGTTTACCTTCGTTGCATTTGAAAATTACAGAAATAAATGGGAAGGCTGCTATTACACTATCAAAGTTCTCTGACAAAGATCTTTTATAAAATAAATATTATAAAATATATGACAGTCTAATGAGTTTTCTATCATAAAAGTTTCTTTGATAAAAGATATTTTGTGAAATGTAAGTGCATCTTGTTATCTTTGATGAAAGGTTTCTATAACTTGAAACAAGGCGGAACGCAAATACAGCTGGACTGTTGCTACCACAAATATTCTGATATCTGAGTATGAAGAAACTGAAATGTTGAAAATAAATAATTTGTACAAAATAATATTAACATTATATAATAATAATAATAATAATAATAATAATAATAATAATAATGATAAGAGAGATGGTGATAATGATAAGGATAATAATAATAATAATAATAATAATAATAATCATCATCATCATCATCATCGGCTCGACAACCTATTGAGGGTCCTAGCCTTCTTCGGTATTTTATTCTAGCCGTCTCTACTTTTGGCCTTGACTGTCCACATTCGTGCACCAATAAAGTTGGCATCTTCATATACATTATCAATAACTAAAACCTTGTGCATACCTCGTGTTTATCGCACGGCTCGTCCTCCCCCCACACGTTACCTGCACTTCGTTTACATTTGCACTGTGCCTAAACGAGACGCTCTACTGTACATGTATTTGTTAGAAAGTCATGACGGTGTCATTAGATTCACTAAAGAATTTAGAAATCAGACTAGGACTCAGCAGATGATGAAAATAACATCGAAACCAGTCAATCAGGTACAATAACATCATGATTTATAATGTTAACAAAGTGAAGTCGTTATTTATTAATTTAAGTAACTTAATAGTTAATCAGTAATCAGTCAAGAGTATAACGTCATTTTGCTCTCTTCTTACTTTTCTTCGATACTTGAACTAATTTTATAAATAAGTGAATTAATATGTAATGTATAAAGATGTAAAGAGAATAGATTAATAGCTTTCTAGGATTAGTTCACTAAATTAAAAACGATTTTAAACAATTTACAGGTTGATAAACTGAGTAGGTGACGTTATTATCTTCAGTTTCTCTGTAGGAAACACAATAGGCCGATATCAGCCTAAGTGCATAGGTCGAGCATTTGTGAAGTCAAGCTGAACAATGTATTCACCTCTGAAGGCTCAGAATGACTTCACTTGTTGCATTATTATGAAATTATAGTTGTAAGAATATGCCAGGAATTTAAAAAATCTGTTTTAGTACGATCACTATTTAATTATCTATAATCGTTTTGTTGTGCAAGTCTTCTTCCGACGATTCGCTGAGCTTGGTGCACGAGTATAGACGGAATCCGCATTGCGTTCAACGTCATTCTTGTTGAGAGACCAGAGTCTCGGCACTGTTTAATTGGTTCATCTTGTCCAAAACCTGTACTGGATGAGCATGTTGATGTGCACATGAACGTAAGGCCAAGGAATGAGGACGTGGAATCTTGCAAAATACTAGCACGTTCTCCCAAGGACAGAACCATTCATTAACATATTCTTGTTGTTAATTTTACGGCATAGCATTTTAAAAGAATTGTTTATGATTACGTCTATACAATGTTTTCAGGCGAAGAGGGAAATATGTTGCTGGATTCATTACATAGTGTTGACGACAAATTAGGTTTATTAAAATTTTAATTCGTTTAATTCACCGCAACAAAGTTTAATACAACCCAAAATGTCATAACAAGATATTAGAGAGAAATGTATTTCGGACTTTAGCTATAGTATCAACTAGTGACACGAAGAAGAGCCTTGACAGTTTAAAGTTGCTCGCCATTAGGTTTATTGGCGTGTTTTCCCTGTTAATGCCCCTTTAAACATGCTTTACTTATGACTTCACGTTATTGTGGTCACAGGCGCAGAATCAAGACGAGTCAGACCACCTATGAAGGAGTGAAATTTAAACAGACGGTGGGACATTATCTCTCATTGTGAAGAGGCGTTTCATTTAAAATGGCATTTCATTTCATGTTAACCGTTACAACAACGTTTCAAACAATATGTATGCATTTTTGTAGAAGTACGTAGCGTTCTTTAAAATGCTGATGTAATTCACTCACTCACTCACTCACTCACTCACTCACTCACTCACTCACTCACTCACTCACTCACTCACTCACTCACTCACTCACTCCACATATGCATACACATACACACATAGAGCAGTTTCGCTGTGCCAGTATCATTCTTCAATTATTAGCCCACAAGCACTCCAATGAAAAAATATATACAATAACATTCGAAAAGTAAGCTTTTGATGTATAAATACACTAAACAAGCAGACCGTCATTGCTTTTATCACAAACATTGTATCTGAAATTTTCACATTGCAAAGAATGACGTCATTAAGTATTTTAAAAGCAGCTATTAATTAGCAATTTATTATTATTATTATTATTATTATAAATTGGTTATTAGAGAAGAAAAATTCATTCCGGCGCGCCGATCTTACAAACTCATAGACCCCAACATTACCCCTTCCGAGTTATGGAAAAATCTGAAGGTGAAGGGCTACTGAACAAGTAGACATTCCCATCCCACTTGAACGCTTGAATGAATACTTTGTAAAGGACCCCATCTTAAACAACATAACAAAACAAGACACAGTTTTGCCTGAATCAGCTCCCCAACTCGAGACAAATTCTATTTCATCGACGTCTCTTCTATTGACGTAATGAAAGCCATCCGACGCATCAAGACGAAAGCCCATTAGCATATTACTCATACAGAAAATACAAGACATGGTAATACCTATAATTGCACATACATTCAATAGTTCCTCAGTCACTTCAACTTTCCCTAAAATATGGAAGCAAGCTTTCGTTCTTCCTCTTCTAATAGTCAAAGTTCCCACCGACCCGAACGACTATAGACCAATATGCATCCTGCCAGTCATATCAAAAGCACTGGAAAGAATCGTCCACAGACAAATTATTAACTACATGAACCAACACAAACAATTCGACAAGTATCAGTCAGGTTTCAGAGCTGGACACAACACAAGCACTGCTCTACTTAAAGTGACCGAAGACATTCGTAAAGCAATCGGCTCTAATAAAATGACAATACTAACTCTTCTTGATTTTAGCAAAGCTTTCAACTCTGTAAATTTTGACCTGCTCATTCATAAATTGTGAAACTTGTATTTGTCAGAGACTGCTGAGAGTTGGTTTGAATCCTACTTACGGGAAAGACAAAAGTGTGTTGTATCAAAGAACCGAAGTTCCTTCTAGCTTAACATAACATCAGGTATACCACAGGGGTCGGTACTCGGACCACTGTTGTTCCCAATATATGTCAATGATATTACATCTCTTGTAAGGCATTGTAACTATCACTTGTATGTTGACGGCCTTCAATGCTACATCTCTTCCCGCTTAGACCGAGTAAACGACGCTATAGACAAACTGAATGAAGACATTGACTCGATTTTGACATAGTCAAAGGAACTCCATCTTAATCCTGGAAAGACACAAGCAATTATATTAGGACACAAACGGCAAACTAACGCTGTAAAACAATTTGATATTTCCTCCGTTAAAGTAAATACACTTCATATTCCTTTCAGTTCTTCAGTAAAAAATCTTGCCATTCATATGGATAATAATCTATACTGAGATATGCAAATCACAGATATCTGCAAAAATTATATTCTAATATCCATGTGCTAAAAAGGATACATGTTCGTCTTCCCCTCTTGCTTAAAAAAGTCCCTTGTGCAGACACTTGTATTTCCCTATTGTGACTATGCTGACATTTTACTGACTGACCTTTCCAACGCCAACAAAACGAAACTTCAACGTGCTCATTTGTGTGTTCGTTTTGTAAGCAATGTTCGCAAATATGAACATATTACCCCATCCCTGGAACCAATAGGTTGGTTTAAACTAGATAAGAAAATAAATTTACATTCACTTCTCCTTCGCTTCGAAATATTGAACTCTTCTATTCCTTCGTACCTGTCGTCTCGTTTCACTTACCTTTCTTCCCATCACAATCTCAACACACGCTCTCGACATGAAACAATACTAACGAAACCATCCCATCACACTTCCTCATACTTATCCTCTTTCATAATAGCCCTTGCAAGACTCTGGAATTCGCTACCTGCTAACATCAGGGACTGTGGAAATAAAATTGAATTCAAACGCAAACTTGCTAGGCACTTGGTCGCTAATTGAGACTCGTTCAGGCATGCCTTCTTGTAAATAGTCATCTTATTCTAGCACAAAATATTTCAATATCCGGTAATATCATCACTATACATGGGTAATTTTATTATTCTAGCTTTAATTTTTACATTAGTAAAAAATCTTTCTTTGTTCTTAATGTCTACAATAAATTTCTAGCCTTTATTAATCAGTTAATCTTTTTAGTACTTTGATTTTTATTGTATTTGTAAATTTAATATTAATTGTAAACACTTGTAATTGTATTCTTAATATTGCAGTTGTAATCCCCTGGTAGAGGGGAAGAGAAGATCTGATGTTCTTATCTCTACCAGGTTAAATAAATATATATACCACAGTGTATACTACTATACTAAATGAGTAGCTCAGTATCAGAGTTGCCTAAGCCACAAGTACACTAAAAAAAAGTTACTGAAGTCTGAACTTAGACCTCGTTTTTTAAAACTACATGCTCTCAATTGGAAATTATTACTGCATGTAGGTACAACCAAATACGAAGACGCTTTCAAGAAACTAATTTAACTGGATATTTGACAAACGTTAAATAACGCTAATGCATCACATCACTTAAAACGTAATCGTGATTCAATCTCGACAGTAACTCTGGTGGAGGAAGCGAGAACTGGGTCGTACGATTCACGAAACTATCGCCTCCAGTGAAAGAAGTGAGTATTACTACGTATGTAAGAGTAGCGATTTCTCGGAAAACCGTGTCAATAACACTACAGCCATTTTTGTTCGGTTATTTTTCTTTATTTTATATGACTTTCTTTGGCATTATAAACGAAGAGTCCACTGCAAGAATGATGGATATCACTTTCTTGTCGAAAATGAACCAAAACTGTCAATGCATAGCTTAAGACATATAGAATGTACATAAAGAGTTATATGGCATTAACACTGATAGTAATTGTCCAGTAATGATTGGAAAATCACAGTTAAGCTTTGAGCGCTAAGCATTTCAAACTTCCAATTGCTTCTTCTGCAAAATGTATTCCAAATGATATCCATCATTCTTGCAGTGGACTCTTCAAATGTGAAAACAAAGTATTTCCATGCTGCACAATGTCAATTCTGAGGTTATTTTGGAAACACAAGTTTTCAACATCCTTCTCTTTGAAAGGGTCGTTTTGACTTGACATTATTTGAAGCGTTTCAATAAATATCTAAGAGTTATTTTATTCTGGCATAATGGATATAAAAAGACATTAAAATATTTATTGCTATCTATTTTAGGTCCGAAAATGTTGATTAACTCGAAATCGGCTCCAATGATTTCGTTGCTTTCTTTCTTGCATAAGTTGAAATGACTCATGCCGCAATATTGCTAGGCCATTATGTATGTATGAGACAAATATAAAGATCTATTCTTTTACTTTTCGTTACGAGTTATCTAAGTTCCCAAGCCTTCACAAAATATGGGCGAAGCAGTACAGGACAGCCTCAATATTCGAGCATAGGAATCCTTTGTCGTAAACATATCAAACTGCCTTTCTGTGTAATCCAGAAAGAGAAAGTTCATTTATAATTTGGACGCATTTTAAATGACTTTAATTTATGTACAGATAATAATCCGTGGCGCTACAGCCCGTGAAGGGTCTAGACCGACCAGCCGGCTGCTGGCCTCAAGCTCACATGTCGAAGCAGAGGTGGACGATCATCCAATCAGAATGGAGGTATCGTGTGGTTAGCACGGTGATCCCCCCAGCCGCTATAGCTGGCATTCGCAACCGGATTTCGTTACCTATCGTAGCTTCCCAAGTGCATCACGATGCTGGGTGGGCACCGGTCCCATACACTGGCCGAAATTTCATGAGAAAATTTCTTCCCCCATGAAGACTCGAACCCGTGCGCATTCCGTAACGCGAGTCCTAGGCAGGATACCTTATAGCGCGACGCCACGGCGCAGGACAATTTATGTACAGATACGGAAGTATAATTTGGAGCTCCCTTATCGCTTACAAAACACTGTGCATGCCCAGTTCTCCAAAGCTCTAGTCCACACAGCATCGTTTTGTGAGATTTATTCATAATTTACATTTGAATGGTATGAATGGATATCCGAAATGAGCATATGCTCGTGTTCGGGTATTGGAAAATTTAAATATATTAATTTTTTTTTATTCGTGTCACAATCCGAAAGGCATGTGAAATTATGCGATAAAAAGTGTTCTAATATTAAAAATGGATGGGTTTTTATAAACAAAGCAGTAAAATAGGACGACAGTAAATTAAATTTGACATCACGGAACCTTGTTCTTAGCGATCAAGCGTGATGTCGAGGAGCTATCGAAACGCTTGGAGAGAAATGGCATAATCACGATTATCTTACCGTGTTCATTCATTCAACAACTTTTATTCATATTTTGATTAAGTAATGTCGTGTTTTTCTTATTAGTAGGAAAAATAAACTTTGCTCTAATACCGGTAAAATAATACTGGATTTAACTGTTCTTAAACCATGCTGTTATCATCATTACTAAGCGTGTGTTTTGATTAATACAGTGAAACCTGTTCAAGACGGAAGTGACATGTCCTAATTTTTTTTCCGTTGTGGACAGGTTTCCGTGTTATTCAGGTGTCAAGTTAAAATGGAATATTTTAACATTTGTATAAATAAAAAACAAAATGGCATGCCGCAAATTGTAGGAATTACAATATATTCCGTTTAACACTAGGCTACTGACATTAAATCATCTTCCTGTCGCTTATTTAATTGGTAAATGATCTTGATGAAAATCTCATTTCCAGTATAAATAGTTATTATATCGTAACTTGCTGATTAAACACTATAAAGTTTATTAATTACACTAAATTTAATATCTAACACTATACTATAATACTATACTGTATATCACAACACATTATTTAATTGGACTAGGAGCCCAGAAGCCTCGATTTCTAGATTATCTCATTTCTTTGCCACTTCAAGGATTTGCTTTGCAGATTAGGTCCAGAAATTGGCATGATCTTTGAAAGGGCAAGAAGAATCCACTCACATTTATTTCTATGTAACTAGTTGTTTTCTGTTTCCTTTTATGTCACCATTATTGATCGCAAGCCACTCCCTCATGATACGGCCTTTATTTTTTAAAGTGTTAATTTACACCTGAGTTTTTCATTCCTAAATTTCAACATTATTTTACATACGCTTCGTTTCTAATTTTCCTTGATAACTTTGACTTCATCATTTAATGATAGTGCAATATTTTTACGCAACTTTTTTTTTATCAAGAAATCACTAATACACTTGCTTTCTACCCAGCTACGACAGTATAGCCTACAGGAGAGAACCATTGAACATCTTTGAAGGAACCGTCTGCCTAGTCAATAGGGTAATAAAATGTATGACCACCAAGCCAACACACCCTCGCACCCTAAAAAATTTTGCTAAGAAAATTTGTTTTTATCTTAGTGTACGTATTTCGTACATTCCTTGAAAGCACATACTGTTTAAAAATGTACTTTACATTAAAGTAGTGTGTCCAAAATAGTATTTCCGTTTTGAACAGTAGCAGACAGTTTCCGTTTTCGTGTTGGACAGTTTCCGTTTTATTCAGAAAAAATCACACATAATATTATGAATTTCGCCGGGACCAATTTTTCCGAAATAGACAGGATTCCGGATTATTCAGGTTCCGATTTGAACAGGTTTCACTGTTGTAGCTATGTCGATGTGCGTGGTGAAGCCACACCTCAATAAAGCTTTGGTTTTCTTAACCGACGCATGCGAGTTGCTAGGTGCTAGGCCCGCCTCGCACAAATCCGAACCACAGGAGAGATAGTGAGTGGTTTCTATAACTGCGAGGTACGCAGACCTCGCATCTCGCAGTTATAGAAACCACTCACTATCTCTCCTGTAGTCCGAATTTGTGCGAGGCGGACCTCGCAACTCGCATACGTCGGTTCAGAAAAACCAAGGCTTAACACGGCGGACCTCAGACTTCAGCTGATTGCTCGGATCGAAAATGGATTTTCAGCCACATAGGTGGGTCGTAGACTGATAATTCCTCCTTCTATGTCTCAGAGGTGGGCTTGCTGTTTTCGAAATCATAGAGAGGTCGGGAGACGTCCTGGTTCTGTACGTCCGCGTATTTCTACAAGGGAACAGGACGAAGCCTTACACAGAGCAGTTTCCGCGTATCTCTTCCGCTCTGCTCGTCAACTCCAGGCTGGGTCTGGCTTTCCAGGCTGTTATAGAAAGGTTCGTAATCGTCTGAGAATAGATTATAACATTACACGCTACTGGGCAACGACGAAAGGAAAATTACATAAGAACAAGCTGTAGACCGTGTCGCTTTTGTAACCGGCCTAGATGACGGTTTCGATTGGGTCAAAGTTATTTTCTCTGACGAGACCAGCATTTCGACCAATTACGATGGGCCTGTTGGAGTTTATCGAGAGCCAGGTTCGAGGTACGACTCGCAACTGTGAACCGACGTGGCAGGTTGGGACGCATTAACGTATCATCACAGTCTAGTATATATAGTCACGAAGCTAAATATCTAGTAAATATGCATTCATTGATAGATGCTAACAATGAAGGATCGCTACTATCGCCTCATAACAGACAATGCGAAATAGTACCGGCACCAGAGTGCTGCATTGGAGTTAAATCGCTCGCTTGAACTCGGTCGAGTGTCGCATCCTCGAGTGAGATACGATCGGTCGTGATACGCTCGCAAATATAATTAGAAGCACAGTACAAGGTCATCTCACCGACATGTCTTATCTTGTATGAAAGGCGACAGATAAGATACACATATGTTTTGCTCACACGGTAAAAATAAGGCTTTATTTTCTGCGTTTATGACAAACGTTTAATGGAACAGTCAATGGAACGTACCAAAACAGGAACATGAAGTTAAAAGTAAAATAGTATGAAAAACTTCGATATACTGTTATTATTGCTAATTAATAATTATTCAATATTTGATTTACCACATATATAATATTATAGGTCCATACATAGTGTTCCGCCTATATACTGCGACAATGTAGAAACGTTTAACAAAATATTATTGATATAACAGTAGATTAATAACAATATTAGTACAGAGATAACGTCACAGAAAATAATATAATAAAACGAATAATCATGCTGCACAACTGTTACAGACGCAAAGATTAATACACTAATTATTAGAGATTATTATTATTATTATTACTAGAAAACTTGATACAGTTCTTGCATTATCGTGATTGTGTTCTCCGTTTATAATAATTACATTTACATCCAATAACATTTGTCAGATGTGGCAAAAACAAAATCACTCCTGTGTGGGGAAAAAAAAAAAACATTTACCTACAATATTTATAATACATTTTAAAGCAAGTTTTGTAGTTGTACTATGGAGAGATTAGTTAAACACTGCAAAGTTTTGAAATGATTAACATCTATGATGTTGCTACACAGTTCATCACTGTAACAAGAACGAATGTCTAACGCTCGGTTTATGCCGTTCGAGGATTTATCGCTCGTGACAATTTTACCCATCATGCATGTGCGCTACCTATCGGATTATGCTATGAACTACTTGGCGCTCGAGCGAAAACGTCCGATGCAAACCTCTGACCGGCACAGTCTTTTGTTATTATTACCCTCACAACTCAAGTTTCGTGACTGTATATACTAGACTGTGGTATCATAATGGGCCTGGATGTCTCCAGACGGGCAGATGTCATAGAGAGGTCTGCAGCCGCTTGGATTCGGCGCAGTACCGACACATTTTGGAAAAAGTGTTCCTTCCATCCGCTCCTTAACGTTATCCCGAAGGAACATTATTGTTTCAGCAGGATAACTTTGCATTTTGAAAATTCAGAGTCCGTGTATATCCAGAGTACAGCAATCCTTTGCACCTCGGAAATGCCGACAAATCAGCCATTGTTATTCCAGCGCTCGCTATTTGCCGTATACAGTTGTGTAGGGAATGAATGTAGCCTATGTAGCCTAAATCAAAATCAAATATTTTTAATTTTAAGGGCCACGGACACTGGCCTAAATTGAGTTTTACCACAGTCTGGTATATACCGTCACGAAGCTCAATACGTAGGGAATATGCATCCATAGATAGTTGCTAACCACTAGGATCGCGACTACCGCCTTATCATAGACAATACGAAATAGTACCGGGCCAGTCTATTGTTCCTAGTACTCTCAACAACTCAAGCTTCGTGACTGTATATACTAGACTGTGGTTTTACTTTAAATGTTCTTATCCCAAGCGTATTGAAATGGAATAACAATGGCGGTCGATTGTGCTACCCTGGGTATCCACGGACTCTGTGAAATCTATGCTTGTGCTGCCGTCTGTCTATATACGCCAGAGTTACAACATGGAAAACTGAACTTCCAAAGTTTTTCATACGATTCATGATTAGCACAAACATAGTGCATCCATTATTTTCGTAAATATTTGACTTAAAACCTGGTGAATCATTTGTAATTCCTCTGTATATCATCACAATATTATTTATTACAAATTACCTTCTCGGAAAAACAGTTCACTGTATTATTGGTTATATGATGGACAGGAAGATATATAAGAATGCAATGCGAGTATGTAATTCATTGCTACGATATGAGTTCGGCTTCAACTGTCAAAGAGACCGAGTGAAATTTGTGGGATTCGGTGCAGGATTTTGTGATAGTACACCAGTTTATCCTTCCATTATTAACTATTTCTGCATTAATCATAATTGTCTTTGGAACAACACAGATTTGCAATTCACATCCGCTTAATATCGCGTATTTATTCTATAAATTTCAGTTTCGACGTATGAAGTGTAGGAGAAGACTAAAAGATGAAAATATCATGCACGTACACTAGGGAAGCCATTAGACGTGGACAAATTCTTAAACTAAATTAATTATATGTGCAACAAAGCTGTATTTATCAGCAGAAATAATGAACAAAAATGTATTTTGCACAGATATAATGAACAGAAAATTGAGTCTTGAGGTTACTAATATTTTGTGAACATTCCCTTATTCTTTATTAACACGTTAATTTTGTCAGGGATGTTGGAAACCAAAGTTTGATACTTTCTTTGAATATCAGCACCATTTAGCCAGATATCAGAAAGTGCTTAAATGAGTCTATGTTTTGTTGTAAGCCTCTTTTTGTTCACTTTCTTCTTCAGTACAGAGCACAGATTTTCAATTTTGTTCATGTCTGGTCTTCTTGTAGGCTATGGGAGAACAGACTGTTGAATATCTTCTGCAGTATATAATTAAAACAGCAGTAATACCAACACAACCAGACAAAATATACTTAACAATTGGAAAAATATACCAGAAGATGGAAACAATCATATTTACAACAATAGAGACTTTGTGTATTATACTGACATTTAGTCTAATAATTTATCCACGTCTGTATTACCAAATTACGTTATCATCCAAGGTGATTTTTGGCTGGCATGCTTGTCATTGAATGTGATTTCCATGGGTTAAAACTCGCTCCAAGGGATGAATTTTTAAGTATGCTAATAATTATTTAGCATGGCTTCCTCAGATGTCGACGAATAGTTCCCACTCACTAGAACTCACAACATGTGAGAAGGATATGCGAGGGAGATTATTTTTTCTTCCCATATCGTTTGTGGATCGGATTATCTGTGTATCCATGACTTGTAGGTGTCCCTGAAGAGAGCAATGACCTGTATTCCTGTCAACATATTTCAGCCCATTTTGTTTAGTAGTGGCAAGGATATATTATTGTCAGGCTGTGAGTTTCAGTGATGAGCTGGCCTCATTAGTAGAAGCGTACTTACACTGTTATGGGCCTATTGTATTATCTATACATTTTGAAGTGAGAGAGAATGGCAGAGAAATTTTTCCTGGAGTATTCTATTCAGAGCAGACTTCTTTTACAGTCAGTAAATCTACGAATCTAGGCTCTTGGATTCACTTGCCTCCCAAAGAAAGCCATGAAGCATAGGAGAGATTGTTGTACCTTGAAACAATTTTCACATTTAATTTTAATTTTAATTTTGTGAAATGAAATATTTAAATACAAAAGTGCTTTAAATAATTATTGAAGATTCCTTTACAACTTCCTGTATGTATTTTTCTGATTTAATGATGGAAAAAATAATATTAAGGGATATGTAATGTGTTCCAAGATATAACAGGTTCATTATCTTGGAATATACCTTCTTGTAAGTTGAAACAATGGAATACAGGTGCAAATACAGCTGTAAAACTGACAATCATATTTAAAATATATTTTCCATCATAAACCAGAGCAGGCTTCTTTCGTAACATGATCTTAAAATAAAAGAAAAATAAAAACAGACAGTATCGTGTACTTTGGAACATGTTCCATAGTAAAAAAGGTTTTGTGTTCCATGGTACAAGAGGGTGCACGTTTAAACAAATATCGCTGCCAAAATTAAAGATTCGAATAAATAATGAAAATTAAAATATGTTATTACTCACCAGATGACAGGGAACACACTATACTTGATTGATACAAATACAATTCGGTTTCGAGTTAGAAAACAATTTCAAAAAGGCATATGACTCTGTTAAGAGAGAAGTTATATATAACATTCTTATTGAATTTGGTATTCCCAAGAAACTAGTCCGATTAATTAAAATGTGTCTCAATGAAACTTACAGCAGAGTCAGTATAGGCCAGCTTCTGTCTGATGCTTTTCCAATTCACTACGGGCTAAAGCAAGGAGATGTACTATCATCACCTTTACTTTTTAACTTCGCTTTAGAATATGTCATTAGGAAAGTTCAGGATAGCAGAGAGGGTTTGAAATTGAACGGGTTACATCAGCTTCTTGTCTATGTGGATGACGTGAATATGTTAGGAGAAAATCCAGAAAAGATTAGGGAAAACACGGGAATTTTACTTGAAGCAAGTAAAGCGATAGGTTTGGAAGTAAACTCTGAAAAGACAAAGTATATGATTATGTCTCATGACCAGAATATTGTACGAAATGGAAATATAAAAATTGGACGTTTATCCTTCGAAGAGGTGGAAAAAATTAAAATATCTTGGAGCAACAGTAACAGATATAAACGACATTCGGGTGGAAATTAAACGCAGATTAAATATGGAAAATGCGTGTTATTAATCCGTTGAGAAGCTTTTGTCATCTAGTCTGCTTTCAAAGATACTGCAAGTTAGAATTTATAAAACAGTTTTTTTACCGGTTGTTCTGTATGATTGTGAAACTTGTATTCTCACTTTGAGAGATGAATAGAGATTAAGGGTGTTTGAGACTAAGGTTCTTAGGAAGATATTTGGAGCTAAGAGGGATGAAGTTACAGGAGAATGGAGAAAGTTACATAACACAGAACTGCATGCATTGTATTCTTCACCTGACATAATTAGGAACATTAAATCCAGACGTTTGATATGGGCAGGGCATGTAGCACGAATGGGCGAATCCAGAAATGCATATAGAGTATTAGTTGGAGGCCGGAGGGAAAAAGACCTTTAGGGAGGCCGAGACGTAAATGGGAGGATAATATTAAAATGGATTTGAGGGAGGTGGGATATGATGATAGAGACTGGATTAACCTTGCACAGGAATAGGGACTGATGGCGGGCTTATGTGAGGGTGGCAATGAACCTCCGGTTTCCTTAAAAGCCATTATAAGTAAGTAAAGTATGTTAGAAAACAAAACAATGAACGAAATGTTTACTTTTGCTAGTAAAAAACTTTTTTGTCCACAAACTCACACTTTGCAATAAATCATACTGAAACTACGACTAGAGATACTTAACGGCTTACTCTACAATCTACTTCAATTTGAGTTCTCTAGGTAAGAGGAAAAATTAAAGAACAAAAAATGTTCAAAGGTTCACTACGCTGAAGTTACAACAGTCTCCCCTACTTCTTAAAATGTATCGTTCTTGTCCGGGTTTGAAGTAGCGAAGCTGGAGCTGGATAACTAGAATAGTGATCGCTGAACCACCAAAGAAAGCAAGAGAAATTTACAATTTCCATTTCCAAGAATCAAAACCTGGTCTGTTAGCTGTATAGCCAGTAGTGCGGCACATCAGAGAATAAGTCACTGAAGCCATTGATTTTAAAATGATACTTTTAACCTCTAAGAAATAATCCCAGTATCTGCAGACACCGTGCCGTATGGAGCGAATACGCGAGCCATCGGGCAGCTATTACCAGTGACAGCAAGCTTGTAAAACTAGATGGCGCAAGCTCTCTTGACCCGAGGGCATCCCGAGATGATTTTGAAGTGGTACTGGAAATCTGAGAATATTTACCAAGTACAAGGAAATAAAGAATCTCGAACGTGCCCACGTAAAACGCGTAATAGAAGGTTTAAACTGGTGTTCAGACAGTGAAGTGCACTTGCTGTTAATAGCAGGTTAAATACTTCAATTAACAATGCTTCATCAAATAATTGAGGTTAACCGGCATAAAATGAGGTCGCGTACGATTATTACGACAGTGAAGTTAATATGCATTATTTTCTAGGAAGTAGTAGTCTTATAATTACAGCGTTTCAGAGGAATAGCAAAATGAACTATACTGTATAGCATAAATGGTTAAGCAATATGTGCTAAAGCTGACACAGCTCTTAGCCTTCTTACGACCAGCTTACGTGATAAGTTAGTCAAAGGATTTCAATTTGCTGATTGGGTATAGGATACAAAAACTATTACAGAATATTATTTATACTTTTTTTTTTTTTTTTTTTTTTTGCAGCTTGAATTTGAGGAACTATGTAAATAATTATATAGGCTACACAACTGATATCATCTTATTAAATTGATCTAAATGTTTGTAGGTAATTTTTAATTATACAATGGAAACGTTTAAGGTATATTTTGCTGTAAAATATTAAAGTCTTCATGGAAAGTTTAATCAAAGCCACGATCAGAGTTATACAGGATTTCTTAATAATATCTTGAAGAAGTAGAGATGAAAACCAGAAAATATAAAAGAATAGGTAGCTGCATGATAATGTGCATTCAAGAAACTGCTTTACCAGCTTGATGTAAGCAGATGTCAATCAAATTTTAGAGACTTTAGTACAACATAAATTTAACTTTTCCCAGGAGGACGGAGAAGAAGTGTAGTGGTTGGCTTATTGTTTATTGAATTTCTAATGTTAAGAAATCACTACAGAATTTAGAAATCTCTTCTGGCGATTAGGTCATTTCTTTCAGAGCTTGAAATCAATAGAACTATAACAAAAATTGTAGCGAATGTATATAGCTATCGCAAACCAATTAACCATAAATTAAGAGCTAGGTAGACTAACGCAAAAATGAAACTAAAATGTTTCTCCCATTAGGAAAATGTAATGTCAAACACGAATCGTGGAGAAAAGGAAATAGTAATCACTTTAATTCGATCCAGAATAACAATATAATACTGGTCAGCACAGGGAATATCTCCACTTATAAATCAGCTAGTACAGGAAAACCTAGCACTCTTCACTTGCATCACTTGCAATAATATATACGATCAAAATTGGTATGTAGATCAAGATTTATGAAGCTACTTTTTCCTATAATTTTCCAACTGAAATAGGTAAAGTAGCTTCACAGAAAAATATACTGCAGGCCAAATTCAAAGTCAAGAATGCTAACTGGATACATTCTAAGAAGAAACTCTCAGAATTGAGCAGCAAAGGGAAAGGAAATTACAAAATATTGAAGTTGAAATAATGAATGAATTAATTAATTAATGCTAGCCGTGATGGCTCAAGTATACTCTCTTGGTGAGCCAATCCAGGCGAGCTTGTCGTGTATAGCCTACTGTCGTGACATGGTTACTAACCCTGTTAAATTTCAATTAGTCTCAGCACTCTGCTCTTTGTTCATTTTATGCACGGTCCGCATAATACTAACACCAGGACTTTGACAAACACTGATTGCTATTTGCACTATTTAACACTTTCACAACACTGACTTTATTATTTACAAAATTTACCTCACACTGACTTTACTATTTACAATATCTTAACATTGATTATGTTAACTATTTACAATGCCCTTTCCTAGTTCTTTCCACAAAACTCTGTTCTTTGCTGTTCTCGACCTTTCTTTCCCCGTCTCTTTGGCAAACATGTCAGACCATCTGAGCCGCGGTCTTCCCTGTCTTCTCTTTCCGACGTAGGGGTCCCACATCGTGACTGCATGCATCCATCTTGTCTAGTGTAGTATCGCAACATGTCCCCCCCCAGGTCCACTTCGTTGCCGTGGCTCGTTCTGCAGCGTCAGTAGTGTTCGTCAGTCTTTGCAGTGTTTCATTTGTCATTCTGTCTCGTAGCGTGATGCCCAGTATTTTTCTTTGCAACTTTCTCTGGCATGTTTGTATACTTGAGTGTTGTCTTTCGGACAATGTCCAAGTTTGGCAGCCGTATAGCAAAACTGGATTATGCTTGTCTCTAGTTGAAATAATAAATGCAGCAATGGTTAGAAAATCTAAAGTAAAGCCAAAGAGATCAATTATAACTAATATATGGTTAGGAGAATTTTCAAAACTAGATAAAACTCGCAGAAAGGCCAAGAAAAATTGGAAGCTACAATTCGGCGCAGTAAATCCATAAAATATAAATTCGCAATTAAGCATGCCAAAACATCATCCTAAAAGACTCGTAAATTCTCAATACTTATACTCTAATATGGAGAACATTCAAGGCTGTTCAAGGATATATTAACATAATGTCACATCGAGAATTTAACCCAGATTTTCCCACCGTCCTTTTTTAAGGACAGTTGCAGTGCCTTCGGATATTATGTCATTGTTGGTGTTAGGGACATTTTATAAGTTGTGGGATAATGTTGGTAGTATTTGTTAGCTTTAGAAAATATACGTTCCTTGTTTCAGTTTATTTCAACATCATTTAACCGATTTTTGAGAGTAACTAATGTGCTACTGTATTTTGTCACAAAAAAATTTTTTGGGCTTATCTGGGTTAAATGCGAAGTGTACTCCTGAAGCTAAAAATGTTGGAACTTAATCAATAGATGTTACTCCGATAGATCAGATTAAAAAACCTTCAACATTAGGTATTCCTTAATCATACAAACAGTATTATTGAATACGTAGCCTTCATTATGTGGTCAAAATATAGGATATGACAGACAATCTCGTTACTACTAAGGAACTAATGGAAAATTTCACACAGCTTCGGTAATCAGCACCAGATGAACACAGCCTTCACAATGTTATGTTAAAACTGTATTGCTGGAGGCTATCATAAAGTTATTAAACAACGTTTGAGACACAGGTGTCATCCCAGAACGGCGCAAATAGCCAACACCATTCTACTAATGAAACCAGAAAAAGACACACACATTCTTAATTCTCATCGTCAATGATTTTTATGTCGTGTTTTGGCAAGTTATTCGAAATGATGGTAATGAGACTCATTTGGAGGAAATAACATGAATAACTGTTAGACGGAAGACAATTTGGTTATAGTTCCTGAAGAAGCTCTCGTTATTCTTTTGATTCTTTTCGGACATAAACTTTATTCAGGATTCAGCAAATGCCAAACTGAAGTAGTTGCTCTCATTGACCTGTTACTATTTCTCATAGTATCAATAATGTACAACAATGACTGAAATGAATCTCACTAGGTTCAAAAATAGGGCCTATTAATATCTTCGTCCAATGTTAACGTGGTTGCAATGTTAACGAGAAAACACGTATTCGAAAATATAATCCTCACCTTACGACGAAAACAAATGTTTTCCAGGCGAGTATCCATAAAAATTTATAACTAATTCACAGTTTTACATTAAAAAGTTGGAGAAAAACAGATAAACTTACTGATAAACAGACTCACTGGCAATAGACTGGCTATTTGCTTTCCTGTTCTCATTTTACTTAACTATTACTCATCATCTATGTCTTTACCCATGTCACTTTACTCCACACAAAACCACAACAGTTCAATCAGTTTACTTCACTTAATTTTGGATCAATGTACGTATGTGAATCTATTTGTACCCTACAGTCTTACCAATAATTACTTAAACTCTTGTACTTTATTAACTACACTGCACAGCACTTATGAAGCACTGGCGCAGTGAGGGTGTATTTCAGGGTAAAAACCTCTCCGTCCAGATCCTGCCATAAAAAGAAGGAAACGCTGTTGAAGCTCTGCAACATTATAACAGTGACTTACTTCCAGTAATAGACAACCTTTCACAATAGTGACAACTCTCCCTGTAACTACTCGTACTCCTGACAGGTCATTTTCATCACTAAGAAATCGTACCTTAGGAACACCACAGGAGAGGAGCGCCTTAATGAACTGGCTCTCATGTGAAGGGGTCAGAAGCAAAGGGGTATAAGTGCACTTAAGTTATTTGTGAGAAAATGTGCTTGAAAGTACTTAAGATTTTGTAAATCCCGTAAAATTTTTATTTCAATAATTTTTGTGCCTGGTGTAGTTAAAAGTTGTATATCTTTGCCACTAAAATGTTAAATGTTTTAGCTTGCTCTGGATGCATTTAACTCGTGTACCCCTTTACTTTTGACACTCTCATTTATATGAGAAAGTTATTTGTGAATTATAATGATCTACTCAAGGAAGTAGCTAAAACAGAGAAGGTTGAAATACACTGTGTAAAGTATAATAAAAGGAAATGGCCGTTGGTCACTTCGTTGCAATTCATTTTTTTTCATTGCAGCATATAAATATTTTCCATTTTGTCCCGCAGCAACATTGCAATGAAAATTTAAATCTGTGAGAAGATAAGAAATGACGGGTACTAACTGGCTCCCAATGGCTCCCATGGCTCCCCAAGTGACGTCATAGTACTAACTGGCTCCCATGTGACGTCATAGTACTAACTGGCTCCCAGAGTATGACATCACGGAGGGGGTGGCGGGCTTAAATTATGACGTAGGAAAGGGGCGTAACTTAAATTACGTCATAAGCGTTCAAGGTTAAAGTGTGACGTCATGCACACGTGCAGGTATGTAATTGAAGTTGTGGTATGACAAGTTCATACATGTTTATCTCATCAATGTTGCTATGTGTGCAAATATAATGCTGAGTCATATCCGGCAATTGTTCTCAGGTGAAAGACTGAAAACTGCTATGTGTGCAAATATTATGCAAGGTCACATCCGGCGAGTGTCCAAGAATTAATCTATCACACTTAAACGCATACATTCTTTTTCTTAAGATTCTAATGTAATGGTAATTTAATTGATTGGGGAATGGGTGTTGGAATGTGGGACATAAATGGATAAAAAATTAATCTAGCACACTTGTAAATTAAACAGGATGTGGCTGAAGTGACGTTATAAATTTGTAATTGAAGTTGGAAATGGGTGAGGGGGGGTAAAAATGTACTTTAAGCCAATTGTTGAGTAATTGATAAAAAATATTAAGATTCTAATGTACTGGTAATTGAATTGATAAATAGTAATGGGAAATGGAAATTGGAATGTGGGAATTATTGATGGCGTAAATGGTTGTACTTTAAGCCAATTTATAAAAAAATTAATCTAGCACACTTGTAAATTAAACACATACGTATATGTCACAAGATTACGATTTTCGACAAGCTGTAACGTAAATGTCACAAGATTACGATTTTCGATAAGTTGTAACGTATATGTCACAAGATTACGATATTCGACAAGTTGTAACGTTTATGTCACAAGATTACGATTTTCGACAAGTTGTAACATATATGTCACAAGATTACGATTTTCGACAAGTTGTAACGTATATGTCACAAGATTACGATTTTCGACAAGTTGTAACGTATATGTCACAAGATTACGATTTTCAACAAGCTGTAACATATATGTCACAAGATTACGATTTTCGACAAGTTGTAACGTATATGTCACAAGAATGCCATTTTCGTATCAGTTGCAATGTTTATCACAAAGAAAGCGGGTGTGAGACTAACTTGTTCCCCGATTACATATAACAGTAGAGAATCTCGATATGATGGTATAAATCATTTGGTACAATATATCCCATTCAAAAGTCGGAGGAGATGTGTGCAAAAAGGGTGTAAGAGCGTTGTTCGAACACAATGTTCAAAGTGTCTTACTGGATTATGTATAAAGTGTTTTTACTCATATCATATGTTTAAAAATGTAAGTATGTGTTACTTTTTTTCTTACTCAGTGCATTGTATTTATTTTTAGGAATAAATATATACGCATAATTTTATGTTGTTACTATTTTCTTTTACCAAGCACATCCCCATCCCCAATGACTAGGTTCAGTTTAATCATTGACATTCTCACAATCATCCTCAGGTTTTATCATACAAACATGTAATGAATCCACCGGTCCCAAATCAATAAGGTACCACTGGAATTATGTCATATTCTTGTAACATATATCTTTAGAATAATCTCAGCTTATACATCAATTCTTAAGGATTATTAATATTTGAAAACCTATATACCAATTCTTAATATTGGAAAAGGATTACTAATATTTCAAAGGAAAGTGTTATAGGTTAATAACCCATTCCCCATTTGGAACTCTAAACGAACCAAACCCTTTGGTTATGTGAGATGGAAATGGATGGTTAAGACATAAAAGAAATTACAGTGCAAAACTATTTCCAAAAAGAACATTTATTACAATTTGGACATTCTTCATAATCAAGCTTAACATTCACCACGCTTCATCATGGTCACTTTTTTTTTACACTCAGAGCATTTAAATTGTGCGATTTCTTCTTCTTCAGCTCAAACCGAGACTGGAGATGCAGTATCATCTAAATTAAAATAAAAAATAAATATTGTGAGACATTATTAACGCTATGGCTGCTATTACACTACCAAAGTTTTTTTGACAAAGATCTTTTATAAAATATGTGATAGTGTAATAGTTGTATAAATTCGAGCGTATTATTCATCATCTTGCCCCCCCTCCCACCGCTGTCTAAACTTGTTCAATGTCAATTATTCCAAACTGCAATACTTCTTTCATTACACTTCTAAATAATTCACCTCATCATCCAGCCATGTTACCTCCAACCGATATGTTTGTAGCTCTATATGATACAATTACATATAACTCCTCACACATTCACACTTATACTGATATAATTTAGCAATTGTTACTCACCTTTCTTTTTCTGAAACTCCAACTTGTGCATTTTCTTTCCATTACCTATCTCCACCTGTCCTTTGCATAGTAGAACAATGTCTGACTCATCATTCACCTTATTCAACAATGTGTCCGACATACTGCTAAATCGTTGTGGTAGAAAAACTGAAAATTTCTCTAGAATTGCGAGGATTGTTGCCCCGTATCGAGTTCTTTTCTTCTCCATGCTTTTTATTAAATATGGTTTTCCAGGTGTTAACTCTCCAATATTGTAAATCTTGTCACGTATTCTCCGGTCCCCAAACGTGTAAGCATCGAGCAGGAATCCATATTGATTTGCTACTACATATCAATTTCATAGCCTTAATATAGGTGGTTATTATGCTACATAATCAAAAACATGTTTCTTATCATTACTCAGCAATTTCATCGTCGGATATAAAATTAGCAACCTTGCATAATATTTGCACACATAGCAGATAGCTATTATTTACTTGTAATCAATACAATATTTGTGTAACATAAAATTCTGTGAGAACAATCGTCGGATGTCAATTAACAGCTTGCATATTATTTGCATCATGCAATATTTGTGTAATATAACACGTTCCAGGTGCTTCAAAAACATATTTTTATCATGACTCAGCAATTGCATCGTCGCCGGAAGTGATTCAGCAAGCTTGTATAATATTTGCACACTTATGCATATGTAATAACATTACACAACATATACATCTACATTGATTTATCTGCTACAATTACTGTATTACGAAATAATAATGTCACATTCTGATGAATTTAATGTTGGTAATAATGTATGGCTTAAATTAAATACGCTAAACAAACCACTCAAAATGTATTACATTGGAATAATAATAAAATGAGAAGAATGTATGTGTTTAATTTACAAGTGTGCTAGATTAATTTTTTTATAAATTGGCTTAAAGTACAACCATTTACGCCATAAATAATTCCCCCATTCCAATTTCAATTAACATTTTATAAATTGGCTTAGAGTACAACCATTTACGCCATAAATAATTCCCCCATTCCAATTTCAATTAACACTTGCGAATTTCCCTTACCCATTACTATTTATCAATTAAATTACTATTACATTAGAATTTTATCAAATCCCCCCCCACTTCCAAATTCAATTACTCCAACTTCAATTACATATTTATAACGTCGCACTTTAATCTTCTTTATGACGAATAATAATAATAATAAAGAGAAGAAGAAGAAGAAGAAGAAGCAATTACTATATTACGAACTGCTTCGGTAATAATGTATGGCTTAAAATAAATCCAATAAATGTTACTTCAAAATGTATTAAATTATTAATCAATCCAATAAATGTTACTTCAAAATGTATTAAATTGGAACCATAATAATAATAATAATAATAATAATAAGGTGGCCATTATTCAGCACTTGCGTCTTCACCGGATGTGAATTAACAGCTTGCATATTATTTGCATCATGCAATATTTGTGTAATATGACACGTTGCAGGTGCTTAAAGAACATGCTTTTATCATTACTCAGCAATTGCATCGTCGCCGGAAGTGATTCAACATGCTTGCATAATATTTGCACACTTATGCATTACACAACATATACATCTACGTTGATTTATCTGCTACAATTACTGCTCTAAATCATAATAATGTCACATTCTGAAGAATTTAATGTTGGTAATAATGTATGGCTTAAATTAAATACGCTAAACAAACCACGCAAAATGTATTACATTGGAATAATAATAATATGAGAAGAATGTATGTGTTTAATTTACAAGTGTGCTAGATTAATTTTTTTATAAATTGGCTTAAAGTACAACCATTTACACCATCAATAATTCCCACATTCCAATTTCCATTTCCCATTACTATTTATCAATTCAATTACCAGTACATTAGAATCTTAATATTTTTTATCAATTACTCAACAATTGGCTTAAAGTACATTTTTACCCCCCCTCCCCCATTTCCAACTTCAATTACAAATTTATAATTCAGCACTTGCGTCTTCAACGGATGTGAATTAACAGCTTGCATATTATTTGCATCATGCAATATTTGTGTAATATGACACGTTGCATGTGCTTAAAGAACATGCTTTTATCATTACTCAGCAATTGCATCGTCGCCGGAAGTGATTCAGCAAGCTTGCATAATATTTGCACACTTATGCATTACACAACATATACATCTACGTTGATTTATCTGCTACAATTACTGCTCTAAATCATAATAATGTCACATTCTGAAGAATTTAATGTTGGTAATAATGTATGGCTTAAATTAAATACGCTAAACAAACCACGCAAAATGTATTACATTGGAATAATAATAATATGAGAAGAATGTATGTGTTTAATTTACAAGTGTGCTAGATTAATTTTTTTATAAATTGGCTTAAAGTACAACCATTTACACCATCAATAATTCCCACATTCCAATTTCCATTTCCCATTACTATTTATCAATTCAATTACCAGTACATTAGAATCTTAATATTTTTTATCAATTACTCAACAATTGGCTTAAAGTACATTTTTACCCCCCCTCCCCCATTTCCAACTTCAATTACAAATTTATAATTCAGCACTTGCGTCTTCAACGGATGTGAATTAACAGCTTGCATATTATTTGCATCATGCAATATTTGTGTAATATGACACGTTGCATGTGCTTAAAGAACATGCTTTTATCATTACTCAGCAATTGCATCGTCGCCGGAAGTGATTCAGCAAGCTTGCATAATATTTGCACACTTATGCATTACACAACATATACATCTACGTTGATTTATCTGCTACAATTACTGCTCTAAATCATAATAATGTCACATTCTGATGAATTTAATGTTGGTAATAATGTATGGCTTAAATTAAATACGCTAAACAAACCACTCAAAATGTATTACATGGAATAATAATAATATGAGAAGAATGTATGTGTTTAATTTACAAGTGTGCTAGATTAATTTTTTTATAAATTGGCTTAAAGTACAACCATTTACGCCATCAATAATTCCCACATTCCAATTTCCATTTCCCATTACTATTTATCAATTCAATTACCAGTACATTAGAATCTTAATATTTTTTATCAATTACTCAACAATTGGCTTAAAGTACATTTTTACCCCCCCTCACCCATTTCCAACTTCAATTACAAATTTATAACGTCACTTCAGCCACATCCTGTTTAATTTACAAGTGTGCTAGATTAATTTTTTTATCCATTTATGTCCCACATTCCAACACCCATTCCCCAATCAATTAAATTGCCATTACATTAGAATCTTAAGAAAAAGAATGTATGTGTTTAGGTGTGATAGATTAATTCTTGGACACTCGCCGGATGTGACCTTGCATAATATTTGCACACATAGCAGTTTTCAAACATGTATGAACTTGTGTCTTTCACCTGAGAACAATTGCCGGATATGACTCAGCATTATATTTGCATACATAGCAACATTGATGAGATAAACATGTATGAACTTGTCATACCACAACTTCAATAACATACCTGCACGTGTGCATGACGTCACACTTTAACCTTGAACGCTTATGACGTAATTTAAGTTACGCCCCTTTCCTACGTCATAATTTAAGCCCCCCACATTGAGGAGATAAACATGTATGAACATGTCATGCCATTACATACTCGCATGACGTCACACTTTAACCTTGAACTCTTATGACGTAATTTAAGTTACGCCCCTTTCCTACGTCATAATTTAAGCCCCCCCTACCCCCTCCGTGGCTTCATACTTTAAGCGCCGCTACCTCCATGACGCCATACTTTGGCCACGCCCACTATGACGTAATACTCTGGCCACGCTCACTCAAGCCTGTCACTCCCCTCAAGCCCTAAAGCCCATTTAGCCTGTCACTCCCCGTCATTTGTATTCTACATCTGTGCTCACTTATTCTTGATATTCTATATTCCTCAAACACTGTATACTGTATACAGTGAAACCTGCCTTTGCGGTCACTTCATTTGAACGGCCAACTGGCCAAAAGGCCAATTTTCTTTGGAACCAATTGGATTTTCCATAAGGACTATACAAATTATCTCTTTATTTAGCGGCCACCTCATGCGCCGGCCAGCGGCCGGGGTTTATTTGGATTGGAACCTGACTATAACAGTCACTGTCCAACAAGAAATCTTTTCACGGATACTGTTTGACCTATTTTTTTCGATGGTTAGAGGACAGGAAGCAACATCACGAGGACAATACCTAAGTGTACAACAGTACACCCTCCATATCTTGGGGTTAGTTGGTTACTGTTTTATGACTCTTTTGTCACTTTCCACTTCGACCCTGCACAGCTATAAATTCTTACTCGTTTTTAAAGGATTGAAACACGGACGTTTTCTATCGAAAATGTCACAGTATGATTCAGGTCAGTAGTTAACCATTCGAATTTTTTCTCCTCTTTCTATGTTTCTCTATTTGGACCAGCTTTTACGAATTTTTCTTCTATTCATTCAGTTGATTCAGAACTGTGAAGTTGGTTTGAAAGAGAAATCATGTCTAAGAATAAATCTAGAATGGTGTTAAGTTTAGAGGTGAGACGAAAAATGATTGAATAAAGTGAGATGGGAACATCTGCGAGAGAAATTGCAGAAATATTCAAATGTGGAAGGACACAAATAAACGGTATAATTAAGAATAAAGATGAAATATAAAAAGAATTGGAGAAAAATATTCCAAAAAAAAGAAAAGAGAATCTATGTTTAGTAATGTGAATGATTTCTTTTACGAATGATTCAAGTGTGCGAGGGCGAAGAAATTGCCAGTAAGTGGGCCTATGATTCAAGAGAAAGCTCTTGAAATTGCCAAAGAACTGAATGTAAGCAATTTTGTTACTAGTAATGGGAGGTTAGAGTAGAGTGCTTTAGAAAACGGCATAACATTGCATTTCGTTCTGTCTGGTGAAGGAAGTGACATTGCAACCAATGTTATTGACGAATAGAAAAAATAGACTGCCTTCAATTCTTGCGGAATATGAACTCAACTTACAATGTTGGGGGTGAAGTTGTTCTGCCAGCAGTAAAGCTTGGATGACATCATCATTGTTTGAGAATTAGCTATGCGATTTCAATTCCAAGATTAAACGACAAAATCGCAAAATGATCCGTGAAATTGGTGTTTCCTCCCCCAAATACATCACACCTCCAGCCCCTTGATTAAGGTATTATCCAGTCATTTAAATTGAGGTACCGCAAGCGAGTTTTGAAAAGGCTAGTTGCAAGAATGTAAGAGGCTGACATTAATATGCACGATTATTGTACACGCACAGTACTAACAAGTCAATGAAATTCAGTATTTTCATAAAAAAACCTCAACCTTAATCAAGCGGTCACCTGATAAAACGGCCATTTTACAAGGCAACTTCAGATGGCCGCTTTAGACAGGTTTCACTGTATCTCATTCGAAGTCTATTGACCATATTTATTCAAGATGAATAGTTTCTTATGTGTTTGTGCATTCCACATTTTTTTACTGTCCTTCCCATAACTATTTCTCAAATTTTACTGGATACCTCGCATGTAGTTTATGATTTTTATTTTAATACACCTCTAACTATGAAGATAGGTGGATATGTCTTACAAGATTCAAGCTGCAGACCTTTGTTGTAAAGTTCTGCCGGGTGTGTAGTTTGTACAGTTCGAAATTATTGTGCTTTAGCCCATAATTCAAGGGGGTAGTTTGATGTTTAAATGTAGTTTTCCAGATTATAATAATGAGAAAATTCAAAACAATCACTAACAGGAGGGATCTCTGCTATTAGTTAGAACTAATAGAACTACAATAATATCTAATTCCTCTGATGGTGATAAATAGGAAAGACCAAATTAATATATAAATTTTTATCACTTTCGGATTTGAGATGTTTTGTTTCGGAGCTGCTACTTTAATAAACTATTTCCTTTAATTTTCCTGAGTCAAAACTGTCATAAGTGAAATTTACACTCTGTAATCTTAACACTGGGAAAATTAATTTGGCAGCATTGTGTGATGCTATTTCATAACCTAATAAAAGCTTTGAAACTATTAACTTCTTTCCTATATTTGGAGACGTAATTTCTTCAGGAAGCAGCACATGTTATATTATGTTTGTGTACTAGCATTTTGCATGAAACCAGTAACCACAGGAATATTGAAAACATTAACATGCGAATGCGTTATGTACATTTAATAGGAATGATTTGGTGCATAATCAAAAATATCATTAGCAAAAACAATTATGCATTCATTATTCATGAGAAAAATTCGATTTGTTTTACAAGTTAATAAGACAATTTTAATCTTGCCTTCGACAGAATATAAAAGCTGTAGGTACTCCAATGCGTGTGACTATATTCTTGTCAGAAGCATGTTATAAAGCTTCATGGATGGAAGAAGGAATAGGAGAAAGCGTTTTACAAAGTTTCCTATAAACTGCCTGCCTGGGCGGATCAATTTCAGAGACAAATATAATCTCAATGATATCTTCTTTAATTTCAACCCTAACTAAATATCAAGGTTTTACATATAAATCACCTATTGGCTTTCTTTTCAATATTTGGGGCTAAGAGGGATGAAATTACAGGAGAATGGAGAAAGTTACACAACACAGAACTGCACGCATTGTATTCTTCGCCTGCCATAATTAGGAACATTAAATTCAGACGTCTGAGATGGGCAGGACATGTAGCACGTATGGGCGAATCCAGAAATGCATATAGAGTGTTAGTTGGGAGACCGGAGGGAAAAAGACCTTTAGGGAGGCCGAGACGTAGATGGGAAGATAGTATTAAAATGGATTTGAGGGAGGTGGGATATGATGATAGAGAATGGATTAATCTTGCTCAAGATAGGGACCAATGGTGGGCTTGTGTGAGGGCGGCAATGAACCTCCGGGTTCCTTAAAAGCCAGTAAGTAAGTAAGTATTGGCTTTCTTTTCAATATATTATTTTAATGTAATGAAGTTCATATGATATTTCCATGCAGATATTCTGCATCATCATACGATGAAAGAGTATGGAACGGAGAAAAATTCTCTATGGCGCCGGGATTTGAACCCGGGTTTTCAGCTCTACGTGCTGATGCTTTATCCACTAAGCCACACCGGATACCCATCCCGGCGTCGGACAGAATCGTCTCAGATTAAGTTCCTATCCTTGGGTTCCCTCTAGTGACCTTTCAATGCTGTACGATTTTTTAAAATTAGATATATTATGATCAGGGAAAGGATTTATATGTAAATACATATTTACTTATAAAGCTAATATAATTTATATTTTGCATTATCTTTATGTTTCACAATGTGTAGGGTTGAAAAATCCTACTTTTATTTTCCATATTTTTCCATATTTTAGAGTTTAGTACATATTTTCGTTAATTTCCATATATTTTCCATATTTCATATAAAACAGTCCATATTATATTAGGTTTAACAATAAAACAAAACAAAATTCCATTAACTTTTAAAAATACATTTCAACAATAGAGATTTAAACACATGTTCAGTAATCCCTTTAACATCAGAGTTATTTGAAAATTAGCAGTCCTATCAACAATGGGAAAGTAAGTTACAAAACTGTATTAATTTAATTTAAAATTTTTAACAGACTTCAGTTGTGCAGCTCAACAGTTAAATGCCAGTCAGAGTACACATAGGTTCAGTTTTGTAAATCATACTATAAAGACGGTAAATATGCCAAAAGTACGTCATTCAGTCAATTTAAAATCAAAACTAACAAGTTACATTTCAGAATTTAAAGAAGATGGTTTATCAACTGACAATAAAATATTATTTTGTAATTTGTGTCAGTGTGCAGTATCATCTACACAAAAGTTCCTGGTGCAACAACACATTACAACTAGTAAACATCAGGCCAACAAACAACTAAATTCCAAGCAGAGACAATTGTTTTTAACACAACCAACAACATCGAATGTAAGATCTGAGTTTAACATCGACCTGTGCCGTTCTCTCATCTCTGCTGATATTCCTCTCTACAAACTAAAGAATAAGGTCTTCAGGGAATTCCTTGAAAAATATACTCAACATACAATCCCGGATGAGTCAACACTTAGGAAGACGTATGCTCCATCCATCTACGATGAGACAATACAGAAGATAAGAGATGAAATTAAAGATAGTTCAATTTGGGTTTCCATTGATGAGACTCCCGACAAAGAAGGTAGACTTGTTGGTAATGTAGTTATCGGTTTGTTAAGTGAACAATATTCTGAACGAATTCTTTTACATTGTGATGTTCTAGAAAAGTGCAATAACAAAACTATAGTTAAACTGTTCAACGAAGCTATGGGTATCCTGTGGCCAAAGGGTATTATGTACGATAATGTGTTATTCTTTATTAGCGATGCTGCCCCTTATATGGTCAAAGCTGGACAAGCATTATCTGTTGTATATCCTAAATTGACTCATTTTACTTGTGTGGCGCATGCATTTCATCGTGTGGCAGAAGTGGTCAGAGACAATTTCCCTAAAGTAGATTTGTTGATTTCATCAGTGAAAAAAGTATTTCTCAAAGCTCCCAGTAGAGTTAACGTGTTGAAAGAAATGTACCCTGAAATTCCATTGCCACCAAAGCCAATTTTAACTAGATGGGGTACATGGCTAGAAGCAGTTGAATATTATGCCGAACATATAGACTCTATTAACAATGTTCTCCTTGCATTGGACTCTGAAGATGCAGTCTCAATTGATACTGCGAAAACAGTTACCTGTGACATAAGTGTGAAGAATGACTTAGCTCACATTCAGCATACATTTTCATGCATCATAAAAACGCTCAAAAGTCTCCAAAATAGGCACCTTTCACTATCTGAAAGTTTTGAAATTATAAATAGTACTGTGGAACAACTGAATCGTGGTAGAGGTAAAGTTGCAGATGCAGTAAGAGCTAAGGTGGACACTGTACTTTCAAAAAACCCTGGATATGAAGAACTACAAAAGGTTGTTGCTGTGATGAGTGGTGAATCAACAGTGAAGATTAACTTGGACTTATCCCCAGCAGACATTGTGAAATTGAATTATGTACCAGTTACTTCTTGTGACGTCGAACGCTCTTTTAGTCAGTATAAATCTATCCTCAGAGACAATAGAAGAAGATTCACTTTTCAGCACTTGAAAGAAATGTTTGTAACCTATTGTTATGGTAACAGACAATAAAAATTGTGTTTTGTTGAAACTACATTGGAAGATAAGGTACGTCCATTATATTTTTTGTTTAGTTTGATTAAAATGTACCAATATTTAACGTACATAGTCATTTTTTTATAATTTTAAGTCCATATTTAATTCCATATTTTGGTAAAAATCCATATTTAATTCCATATTTTGGTAAAAATAACTACATATATATTTACATATTTCATATATTTTTAGTCCATATAAATCCGTTCCCTGATTATGATGAAATGTTTTCATGGTCATGATACTTTGTTTTGTGAACACTTATATGAGCCGTTCAGAGCAGAAGTGGTGTAGGTCAAAAATAGGTAATGAAGTTTAAAGTAAACATTCTGTAGAATACAGCGCAAAGTAGCAATTAATATTCAATTTATTCAAACTATTAGTAGTCAGTGGATAGCAAGAAGGACATAATAATTGCTATTTTGTACTGAATTTTACAGAATTTTTACTTTAAACCTCATTATCCAATTTTGACTTACCATTTTTGCTCTGAACGGCTCATATTATGTTTCTCTTTCTCATAGTGAGTTTCCCTGTAAACTCCCACGTTTTGTACATTGTTACTTTTGATTACTTCAAAATCCATATTCATAAAATCTTAAGAAGTTAAAATACACACACTTACGTAAAACTCTAAAAGAACATCTGTTTAAAATAAATTCACTAAAATGCTTGGAGCCACGATAATTCCCTTACCAGTATACAAAAAAAAAAAAAAAAAAAAAAAAAAAAAAAAAAAAAAAAAAAAAAAAAAAACGAGCTACTATACACTACTATTAGGACTATGCAAAGCAATCTTTGCCTATCCTACGAGATATGCTAAACTAGCGTACACCATGCATTGTTTCCAAACCAAGCATGTTGAATTGTGAACGTGCTTACATTGAAAGGAGGAGTGCGATGAAATGAAACCTATATTCTAAGTGTAAAATACGATGAAATGAACTGTAGCAAAAAAAAAATACATTTCATGTTAACGCATCAGCATAGTAAGCGATACGTGGTGTGAAAGATAAACTCAAAAATGATTTTTCACGGTACTGGCATTCGTGGTAACGTATTGCGCATGTGCATAGCTGCATTGTTGCCGAGAAAACATATGCCATATTTGTGGCTATGTGTACTTAGCAGCAAATGCATTTGTTTGATTTAGCTGGGGTCCTATTTAGTCCAATGAGAACTGTGATCATAAAGTCTGTGGCCGGGAGGAAAAAGGCCTTAAGTCAATTATTTGTGAAAATGAGGTTTCTATATATTCTGAAAGCGAAAACAATTCTCTACAATCTGGTAAAACGGCTAAAGTCAAATAAGACTTCTGACTGGATTTATACAGCGTTACCAAATGTCCTAAGTGCTTTTTGAATCGAGCACACACAGAATAAAGGACTTAAGTAGCTATATTTAATACTTTATTCCTTACAAACCATCGCATGTTTACTTTCCATGCTTCCCTATTAAAAAGGTCTAATTTGTAATTTAGCCATTTTATCACATACTGATGCCCTTTCTTTTTAAAACTTTAAGCACCAGAGTAAACAGTCCTATAATTGTTTAAGACCCATTTTTCATTCCTAATAATTTATATTTCTCATTTCTTTGACATGAAAAAGGTCTTATGTTTAATAGTCCCTTCTACTCAGTTTGACTTCTAGTCTTAAAAGGGCTTAAGTGCGGCTATTTTTGGAAATAATCAAGAAAATTGTTAAATGAGCATAATTACCTATTTTAGAAGAAATATAAACAAATAATATCGGGGAAAAACTCTTAATTAAAAAACTCTATAATTGACAGCAATTTCAAACTTTCTACTGCTCTCCTGAAAAGTATAAAATTTTTACTTAAGACCTTTTTCCTCCCGGCCACAGAAGTAATGACATGTTAAAGTTTTGTTACCGTAGGCCTATCTATTACAAGCAGTTCTAAAAAATGTTTAATCCCTCCCCCCTCCAAGAACCAAATTCTGGCTGCGCCACTGTATGAACACTAAACTAAACTTCACTCAACTTATATTTCAAACTTGATGTAACTTCGCAATATTTATAAAATTCGTTATTTAACATAGATAGTTTCTTATACAAATTAAATTCATCATTTAATAAGTTTATTTATAATTTTGATATAGATATTGCAATAATAAATACTATTAAATTTAAGGAGTTATTATTATTATTATTATTATTATTATTATTATCATTACTATTATTATTAATATTATTATTATTATTATTATTATTATTATTATTTAGCAGGATTTAAAATGTTTTCACATCTTCCTTCGCCGCTCTCCTATCAACTTATCTCAGTTCTCCTCCTATTGACCGTTCTGAAATTTATCCTTTTCCAATGAGCAGGGAACTTGCCTGCTGTATCAACCTTGAACCTGGAGGAATAGAAAATAATTTCTGTAATTGAACATAGATAAGTTGCTTTGAACTGATCGACCACCTTCGCAGCACTTACAGTATGTAATGGCGTTGTTTACCCGCCATATCACAGTACTGTCATTGAATATATGTGGCATTTACGAGTAAGGCTACGCCACTACTCTCCGTCACACACTATAATGAGACTGTCTATTCGGATTTCCCCTTATTCGTTGCTTCTCGTATTTATCTAAGGAGCATTTGCAATCCGCCACTTGCTACCGGGCTGATAGTTGAGGCTCGCCATAAGAGTTATAATTAGTAAATAATTCAATTTAACGAATAACACTAAGAATCACAGTTTAATAAGTGAAAAGTTGAGAATAATTGAAATTAAATTCAGAAAAATTTGATCAAAACAGTAACGAAATTGTCCAGTGGTCTATTTTGAGGTACCTATTCTACTATTATACAAGATAACGGCCTTATGTCATCGGAATGAGTCTGTAATTACGTGGAGAACGATGGAACCCAGATATATAAAAAATGAAGGAACTTGCCAAAGTCGTGTTCGACTAGAGTTATTGTTCAAAACTTGGTAATTTGCGAAATTGACATGTATAGGTCAAACTAGATGAGATTAAACTTTTTTTTTTTTTTTTTCGGAAAACGTATTGTGTGTCTTTGACCTGTTAAATTTTACATTACCTCGTTAACATGTTTGGGCCTGCTATTAGCCATCTTCAGAACTGGTTGTTGCTGGTATTGGCGTCTTTTGTTTGTGTTTCCTGTGTGGGTGTGTTTGTGTAGTGTATTGTGGAGTCAAAGAGTACGTGTGTTGAGAATTTAATTTGGATGTGTTTTTGTGTATCTGTATATTTCGTATTGTTCTAGTGTGTTTAGTTTCTGATTTTTTGATTGGATGTGTAAAATTTCCATGTCTGTGTTGATGTCTCTGTAGGTGTGGTTAGCATTTGTGATGTGTTCTGCATATGTGGATGTGTTTTGTAATGGATGTGATGTGTTCTTTGTAACATGTTTGAAATGATCTGCCTAGCTGTCCTATGTAGAAGTTGTTGCAGGTGTTACATTTGAGTTTGTGTACGCCTGTGTGGTTGTATTTGTTTGTTTGCGTTGTTTGTGTGTTGAGATGTTTTTGTAGAGTGTTATTTGTTCTGTATGCGATGTTGTAATTTAATTTCTTGAATGAGGTGGCAATCTTGTGTGTTTTTGTTTTCGTATGTTAGTGTGATGTATTTTTTTGTGTTCTTGTGTTTGTGTTGTATTCATATGTTTTTTGTGATTATGTTTTGTCTTTCGTATTATGTTGTCTATTATGTTGGCGTTGTATTCGTTTTCTTGTGGTATGTTTTCCGAAGTGATATAGTGTTAAAAGTTGTGTAATCAAGATGTATTAAATTTTTTGTTGAGAGCGGAGCGGAACAGTACTGTGCCGTGAGATTCGTTAGGTGTGCCGTGAACTTTGAATATTTTTCTGGCTAATAATAATTTTAATAATTTCAGTTTTCAAAAATAGATGCTTTTACTTTAAAAATTCAAACTATGCATTTTTATGCAATATAAAATGAGCTTTAATGAGCTTAACCGCGAATACATGCCACAATAATACAAATATCATTAAATATTATGCATTTGTAAAAAAGTCAAAATATTCAAATATATGCAACATAAAATTTGGTTTGGAACCTTATATGTTGATGTTTCGTGAAGGTAATTATTCAGAAATTAATTACAGCCAATGGAAAAATGAAGGGTTCAGAACCATAGCGGGCCAAGCGTCATTTATTAAAAACGGAGAAAGCAAGGGTTAAACTTAAGTGAATACCATAGTTTAATGAATATTCATATATCATTTAGTTTTAATGTGTATACTTTATATTACTTGCTATATGTTTCCATTGAATTATGGTAATAACTTCATTTTAAAACTTATTTTCTACGGTTTTAGTAAATGGCGCTTGGCCCACTATGGTTCTGAACCCTTCACATAACAAATGCATGAAGTTCCTGGCTCTAACTATAACAGTAGTTGAGCTCCATAAACATCTGGATACATAACAATAAACAAATTCAGACCGACTGGTCTAAGATGCATTATGACACATATCGAGGGAGATGTTTGCTGATAGAAAAACATTATGTTTGTTACTCAAGAGAGAGAGAGAGAGAGAGAGAGGAGCTACGATTTCATTATTTTTGTCACGACTTTACTATGTTTTATCATCCGTTGAAGGAGACGGATACATTGTATACATCAGTAATGCATTATCAAATAATTCCTATATCATTTCTAACATAAATTAAATCACATGCAATATATTTAAATGTTAAAGTGTCATAGTTCAGTGTGCAAGGTTTACAGTGCAGTTTTTAGCATTTCCAGTACCAGTGCTACATGTAGTTATTGTATGTAAGATGATTGGCCAGGGCGATCAGAGAGGAAAGAATGTGATTATTTTTCCAAAACTCGGAGATGAACAGTAGTCATATTTATTTGTGATTGGAACAGATAAATAGAAATATGTCGCTAAATGTCTGAGTTTATGTAAAATCTATATATATATATATATATATATATATATATATATATATATATATATAATTTGAACTGGCAATTGAAATTACGGGAAAACGGCTGAACTGATTTTAATAAATGACCCCTCATTTTGAAGCTTGGAACCCAAAGTTTTTTCAGAAAAATAGTAATTTTCAGTGAAATGTCAATTTTCGTACATCATTTTCCTATTTTTCAAAATCCATCTGTCGTCAGTTTTGAGAACTAATTGCACTTTAACACATTTTAGAATAAAACATAACACACACTACAATAAGCAATAGGCTATTATACCAAGGCCAAGACCTGCAGGATTGCTGACATATTTAGAGCTCAAATTCAATTGGTTATGAAATCTTCAAGACTTGCTAAAATAATTTACAGATCTTATTCTGCGCTGTGTAATTTTCTGAGTACAGCTGTGTAATGGATATTAAAATCTACAAAACGTGAGGTGGTTTGACGACATTATTACCATTAGAAATGAAATATTAGACTATAGTTAATGCCATGATGTGACTATTTTTCATTAATTATACATATTAATGTTATATAGATGATATGAAAGCGAAACGTTTGGGGTTATATTAGTAAATGTAGAGAATATGTTAAAATAGATCTTCATTTCTATAATTTACTGAGTAGCAGCTATATAGTATATATATATATATATATATATATATATATATATATATATATATATAAACTGCAAAACTTACGTAGGATGATAATATTGTTATTAAAAATCAAATATTTTTATAGTTATTAATGAAGTGGGGTTGGGCCTTTTTCATATACTTAATGGCGGTGTGGTGTAGATATTTATATGAGTCAATCTCTTCGGTATTGACTTGAGAGAGCGCAAAAATTGCAGTTAATAAAAAAAGACCGAAAGGTATTACTTACTTATAAAATAAGAGGCCTACAAAATTTTGTAGTCTCTCGATCATTTCAGCAAGATCTCTTAGAAATATACATTTCAAGGTAGTTCACGAAACATGCAGCAGCTATACCAACATGCTATGTCTATTGTTCGGAAGCCTAACGAACCTGATTTTTTCCCCCCCACCTACAATCCACAATGATCTGAAACAGCAATTGCTTTTCTCTCACATGAAAAACCCACTGATCGTCCTGACATTGTTACTTGCGTTTTCGCGTTGAAACTCAAAAACTGAAAGTGGATAGGTTCAAGAAAAAACATTAGGCATAAAAACCATTCAGAGGGAGTATGTTTCATTATTATAGAAGCAAATAACTTTCAAAATGTCTGGTATTCATCACTGAAAATAAATCTGAAAAAATTATATTTGAACGTCTAATGAATTTAGTTTGCAGCATTTGCTGCACAAGCCATTAGTAATAATATAAATATAGACGATAAATCTGGGCAGATGTGTGGATGAACGGATGATCAGACGAAGCACTAATCTGTACGTTAATTCATGTCGGAAATTAAGAGCTCAATAAGACATTTCAATCAAATTGAGAATGCCGTAATCAGTAAGGTTAGGATAAAGTAGCTATACCATGATAGGCCATATAGTTATATAGAATAGGGTCTTGACTTGCTTTAGAATACGAGTAAACACTATCCCCTTTCACTAGTTAAAAAGTCTACCTGCTGGGAAGAGCGCTCCTCAGGGAATGGGCAATACAGCCGATAGGAACTCAATATACGTCGTCACTACTGTTGGACACGCGACAACTAGTTAATGTTTGTAAACAAAACACTCTGCCCAAGGATGTCTACCTTGATACAGCTACTTTATCCGAATCTTAGTAATCAGAATAAGTAATGTATGTAACCGAAGTAATGAATCTTTAAATCTAATAAATTTAGAAACGTCTACACTGGAAAATAGGTTTTTCTTTAATAAGAATATGAAGGTATTAGCCTATCTTTCTACAAATTTACCAATTTTTCCAATGCACATGAAGGGTATAAGCAAAGAATTATCACAGTCTACTATATACAGTCACGAAGCTTGGGGTGATTTTTTTGCAATTCTCGCGATAGTTGCTAGCCGCTTGGAGCGCTGTGAGTACTAGGAACAATAGACTGTGCCACAGCCATCGTGATCTAATACAGCCCGTAAGGCAGACCGTGTAACTCGCTTAACCCGATCACGAAGGGCGGCGTTTCAACCATATAAATTAGTTGGAATGCATAAACAGTAACATGTTTCTCTAAAATGTAGTGTAATTCCATTCATAAAATTTAAAACAATGATTATGAGACACTTCAGACATAATTCACTTGCGAGTTAAGATGTAATGTTATTTATGGTGTGTAAATTACGTTGTTCGTATGTTTAATAACTGCCTTGATTTCGATTAAATATTGTGAAATTCTTGTACATTCATTTATGCACGATTCAATAATTTTCAATTGCACCGCGCAGATATTTAGATATGTTGAAATTATAGATTATGTTTAATGTACTAGTTGCCCCTTTCTGTCTAAATTTAGTGATCTCCTATGCCTTGCCATTCATATGAAAATAATAGGTTATGTTTACTATATTTAACTTATATTCCTAAATTCGCAATCATACATTATAATTAAGCATAATGTCATGTATGATACCCCGGACATTCAATTTGTCTGTATTTTAATACTACAATTGAGTACTGAATTATTGTATTTATCTACTACTTAAGAGAAGAAGTAACACAACTGTACGCACATTAATTTCATAGGAGTGTTATGGTAAAAGTTTTGTCTAAAATTAAGGAAGGTAGATGTGCTAAATTGAAATTACAATATAAATTATATTTTATAAAACTTCAAAATAGCTTCCATTCTAAACTTGAAATGTTGACGCGAACAGATTATGTTAACATGTGAAAACACAGTTTTGTAATTATTTCTGCAACTTATTATGCAACAAGAAGTAAACTGAACTTATGGATGCATTACACTAAATAAAGCTTAGCAATAATACGCAATAAAGTTATAATATTTCACTGAGCTCCATACACTGAAATAGAAAACCCGAACAAACATTACGGTCTGATCGAAAAAGCATTGATTGTGCCGTATTTCGCATTTTTGTGAAAAGCTATGTAAACTGTGAAATGTTCGTTATCGGTTGTAATAACTGTAAATGACTAAAATACAATAATTTGGATAATAATATGAGACAAGGAGACGTTTGTAATACTATAAATTGTAAGAAAAATAGGTTATAGTTATCCTTCTTCTGAAAGATCCAGGAAGGTGAGTTTATAGAATATAATATATATTTTATGAAAATAATATATAAACCTTATGTATTTCATATTTCAAAAGTGGAAGGAAGGTGTTCATTTTTTCAAAAGAACACGATATCGGAAGTACAATACATTTTATGGTCTGCTAGGGAAAGAGCGTGTGATGAGGCGATAGTAGCGATCCTGGTGGTGAGCAACTATCTATGGATGCGTATTTCAACTGTCTACAGTATGTTTGCATATTTAGTAAGTATTAAGCTTCGTGACTGTATATACTAGACTTTGGAATTATCTAAGTCACTTTTTCAGATTTTTGAGTAAATGCCTTTTTAAAGTTCAAAACCTTGTGGCACAGCCAATAATTTTCATTCAACATAATTCTTTTCACCATGCAATAAGAACACATTTCGTCACAACAAATGACGAAAGATAATGGGGAAATGAAATTTCTCTTTGGATTCCAGAGACAACAATACCTCTCAGTGTAAAACTATTACAATTATTTATTATAGCATTACATGATAAAGTGTACATTTTATTTAAGAACTAGTGAATTTTGTTACACATTTTCTCACAATGACCAGTGACCCCATAACAGGCCAAATCGATCCAGAGAATGACGAGAGGTTACGGCTCCCACCCTTATAGACAGTCGGCATTTAATGGCAGAAGGGATGTCAGTCCTACGTGCCTGAAGCATTTACTCCAAGGCCATAGTGAAGTTGGAAGGTTAGGCCCGGTACACACTGTTGAGGCGGCGGTGGTACGATCATCCACTCCTCCTCTTTATCTTTCTTATATTGGCTGCTTTCGCCAGGTGAACGGCACATTGGAAGGATTGGATGTGCGCAGTGGAAGACTTTTAGAAATGAATAGTGTGAATTTGTAAAACAAATATAATTAACGATAATAAGTAACAATTTACATAAATGTAAAATGAAATAACAATAAATATGAAATAGGTGAGTGAAAATAGGACAAACTAATCTGAAATGACATCCCCAGGATATGTAAATCATGTAAGTATCACAAGGCTGAGGCCAACACACTTATAAGTGATTAAACCATCTAATATGGCCGTCTCTCGACAATCAGTGACTAACCTAGTAACCATATGTTCATGAACCACTCTCTAAATATATATATATATATATATATATATATATATATATATATATATATATTAACTATCTGAGTATGAATCTGAACACAACACCCAGCCAGCACATTAACTTAATACATGATCCACTCGACCATAGATACCACTCAGTCTGACTAACCAAACTATAAATATACGTACACTCAATAAGAGAGAAACTCTACCCAGCATAAGGCATTACATGACTGATCACTATACATTACCCATTGCACATATTGCTCACATAAACTGTGCAAATTGCAGTAACACAAATCTCTGCACTTTACAAAAAGAACACCCAACGGAGAGAGAGAGAGAGATGGAGACAGATACACGTAATAAGTAACGGACGATAATTCGAATCTCAAGGATCGTTTAAATAGCAACAAACTCGACGCATATGATAACAAAATAGCGGCGAAGGAAACCAATAATCAAATGGAGCAGGGAAAACACTAAAACAATATGTGAGACCGTAACCGCTGCTCTATCACTCTAACCGTCTCGGAACATGAACTCACGTTTCAAATCATATCTCATTACATAATTCCCAATGCAATTTACCTCAAACACACACACACACACACACACACACACACACACACATATATATATATATATATATATATATATATATATATGTGTGTGTGTGTTTGCTCGCTAGTGATACGTCTTGCTAGCGAGCGATGTTTCAAACTACGATCCACTAAAATCCCAAACACACACGACGCAATTTAACTACTCCACTGATCTATCTCCAACACGTACAAAGGCCGAGCCACATTATCTATATCTGCCGCGTACCAAAATGCTAAGTCTTGTTAAATGTTTTCTGCCGCGTACGGGATCTTGAATCTGAGCCAACTGTTTCCGTGTATCTCCCGCGTACGAGAGCCTAAGTCTTGTTAAGTGTATCTGCCGCATACCGGAACCCGAGTGACGTTCCGTGTATCTCCCTTAAAACAGGTAAACTCTCTCCCCCTCTATCCTCGTGAGACTTAATGAACCGGCCAATAGGGTTATTTGGAAAGAACAAATGAAAGGATTGATAGCGCTAGCTATACTGTGACGTCTGAGAGCGCTCTGACGGATGAAGTGACGTACTAGGTGAACGGCCGTGGTAGTGGGCACGGCTCAACACATCCGTTATTTAAACATGCAACACCGTAATTTCGGTGTGTGATACTACAGGGACATCATTTTATTTTTACTTCAGTTTTTATTGTACCTGAGTTTTTGAATGTACTTCTCGCCCACTCCTTCTACTAATGAAGTTCAACCGTCCTCCACACAGATCCAAGACCACATATACAGTTATAGTAGCCTTACGGTCATAGTAAACAGTACGTTCCAAAAATATGTTCGCGTTTTCCAGTGACGAAAGAGCTTTAAATATTGCATAATTTTCCATTTCCCGGTTTCCCCCACCTGTTTCTATTCGCCTCTCTATAAAGGCTAGTGGCTGGGCTGTCTTACCTCTATTCTGGGAACATTAATTCCTGTTAGGAATTGAACGTATACATAATATTATACCCATACAATTGTTTAAAATAACTTCAATAAAAGGGCCTCGTTAAGTAATTAACTGTCACGTGATTTCCTCCCTTTCTACGACGCTGCGACGTAACCACTTGGACGGACAGTAGATAGCATGTCTCAGTAATTTTATCTTTTGGGATCGGGCAGGAGTAAAGATTGAATTTACACTACGTAAGATCTCTTTTATAGAGTAGGTACAGAATTATTTCAACATGATTTACTGATACGAAGTACGAACCTGGTGATTGGAATTACGTACAGTAGTCTATAGTGCGATAATATGCACATTGAAACTGAAGCCTGTAACGAAATGAACGGCCAGCATTTTCAAAAATGTGTTCAAATATCCAAATTATGATTATTTTTCAATTTAACTTCATTCTCTATAGTGTACGCTAATGTGCTGTAGACAGTATAATATACAGTGCATAATGAATACGTCCGCATGGAAAGCTCAGTTCGTGAGTAAAAACATTCATTGTTAATACTGGACTGTTTTTGATTAAACAAAAACCTAATGAAAATTATCAAACTCAAAATCGCAATATTTCCTAGTTTACGTAAATGGATGAACTACTTTTCTTCCCTCCTATACCTAGTAAAGTGATTTGTTCGTATATTACGTCTGTATCATCGAACTCCAGTCGTGGAAGGAGGTAGCAAACGGTGTTTCCGGTTCTTAATCGTTGATCCAAATGTATAGCCAGGTTAATATTATAAATGTTAGTAAAAATAAAATGATGTCCCTGTAGAAGTCAGATGGGTTACTGTACACATACCTTCGGAGACGTTGCGGCATCGCACGTCCATCTTGGGTGCAGTTTGTGCCGCAGTTGTCCCACGCCGCAACGGTACCGCACACGCAACTCCGGCCTCTCAGTACCTTGTTGTCTATTGAACACTACATACGCCCGGTGATGTGCCATAGGTAACCGTAAATGGTAGCGTTTGAAGATTTAGATATATAATTTTTTATTGGAGAAGTGAAAAATTATCCCGAAGCAAGAAATGTCGCTGCTGAAGAATCTAGAAAAAAAAAAACTGAAGTGTTTTCACTTTTGGGTCTAGTGAGATTTCTTAAATAAATAAATAAATCAATGAATCAATGAATAAATGAATAAATAAGTGAATGAATGAATGAATGAATTAATAAATAATAAGTGAATGAATGAACCAATGAATTAATAAATAATAAGTGAATGAATGAACCAATGAATTAATGGATGAATCAATGAATTAATGAATGGATCAATGAATTAATGAATGAATCAATGAATTAATGAATGAATATGAATTAATGAATGAATCAATGAATTAATGAATGAATAAATGGATGAATTAATGGATGAATCAATGAATGACTCAATGAATTAATGGATGAATCAATGAATGACTCAATGAATCAATGAATTAATGAATGAATCAATGAATTCATGAATGAATCGATGAATTAATGAATCAATTAATGAATCAATGAATTAATGGATGTATCAATGAATTAATGGATGAATGAATTAATGGATGAATCAATGAATGAATCAATGAATTAATGAATGAATAAATGAATTAATGAATGAATCATTGAATTAATGAATGAATAAATGAATCAATAAATTAATGAATGAATCAATAAATCAATGAATGAATCAATGAATAAATAAATACATAAGTCAATAAATAAATAAGTACATAATTAAATAAGTAAATTAGTAAGTAAATAATTAGGTAGATAAGTACGTAGATAAGTAAACAATAAGTAGATAAGTGAATGAGTACTTAAATGCAGATATACATAAATAAAAAATAAATAAACAAATAATTAAACAATAAATAAATTTATACATAAATACATAAATAATAAATAGCAAATAATTAAATAAATAAATAAATAATCAATAAATCTAGGCTTTAGATTAGTGCAGTTAAAAGATCTAAACTTCAGAGAATTACTTTCAGCTTCCCAATTTCTCAATTACAAGCTTGTGCCATTAAAAAAAATGTCAACCATCAAATTTATTCAGACTAAACATGAAGTGACATTCAAGTTGATTCATAACCCAAATGAAGAATCTGCAGTTAATATAAAGTTTTTGGAAAACGGGTTCAGAAGAATAGTATTAGTTCCAGACATTATAGAGGTCACATCGAAACCAACAAGAAAAATTACAGAGATCTCTAAAAGAAAAAAAGAAAAATTTGAAGGAAATATTTAAATATATGCTGGATTAAGATAGGAAATATTACAATATCCTATTCAATGCTAGTTGCAAAATTTAGTGAATGAATGAATGAATGAATGAATGAAGAATGAATGAAGTGAATTTATTGATGCACAATTATATAAACTCATGTACACAAGATCCTTCGCACGATCCCGTATGGCCATTCGTACTATAACTATGCATAGTTTGAATTTTCAAAGAAAACAAAAATACTACTAATAATAAAATAATAAAACAACAATAATTGTTATTATTAATATCGTTATCATTAATTATCACAATTACAACTAATCTAACTTCATATCAAGTTTCACAAAAATAATAAAAATAAAATAAATGTAAGATATGACGGAAAAAACACAGTGAAACATATTATATGAACAATTCAATTCAAGTCCTTATTGAAACTGCAAAAAAATAATCCAAATAATAAATATAAAGGTAAGACATAAAGATCATGTACACACGCAATAAAAAATAGAAAAAAAAAGACAATAAATACAGAAAGAACATTATCCCCTAATTACCTCATTCGCTCAGTGTTGATACTACTCTGCAACACTAATAAATAACTCTTCCCCTTATTTCCTCGGCCCCCTCCCCCTCGGCCAGTTCCACCCTCAGCTATCGAACTTTTACCATAAATTTTTCCACACTGTCACAGAATTTAGCGTTATTTAATATATCGTATGTTGCCAAGTTTCTCGACAGTACCACCTGTAGGTTCTATAACAATTTATAGAAATGCCACTAATTTTGTTTAATTTAAAACATAGCTACATATGATCTTCTTTTGTCAGTAGCATTAAAATGTTGAATAATGGATGAGACAAGGAAATAAAATGAATTTGCTAGCCATTTAAATATATCACTAAGTTGTATAAAGATTAGCAGCAATAAAAAGTATACTGTGCTATGATACTTATTTCAGTACGTTTCCTAACTTTGAGTTTTATTTACCATTCTTCTGCTAAAGATTATAATAAATATCTGACTTTTACTTATCGTAGAGAAGTATAATCACATAGCTCACTATTTAAAATAGAATAAAGATAACACAAGGTAACAATCTCACACTCATTTACAAGAAATAGAAAAATGTGCACAAACTGAATAGAAGTTTGCTGTAAAGCCTTGGTTTTTCTGAACCGACGTATGCGACGTGCGAGGTGCGAGGCCCGCCTCGCACAAATCCGGGCTACACGAGAGATAGTGAGTGGTTTCTACAACTGAGAGGTGCGCACATATGGAACCACTCACTATCTCTCGTGTAGTCCGGATTTGTGCGAGGCGGGCCTCACACCTGGCACGTCGCATGCGTGGTTCAGGAAAACCAAGACTTTAGAGACACAAACTCAACGCAATCTTAAATTTGTCTCTAAAATGTATTTCCATTTCATTGATGAAGTGTACTGAATTTAAATATTTTATTTCTTTTTCAGTCGTTCTTCGGAAGAACATACAACAACTTGAGCTCAATCTCCGAGTGCAAGAACAACGGCGAGTGCATCATCAACAAGAAGAACCGGACGTCGTGCAAGGCGTGTCGGCTGCGGAAGTGTCTGATGGTGGGCATGTCGAAGAGCGGATCCCGCTACGGCCGGCGCTCCAACTGGTTCAAAATTCACTGTCTCCTGCAGGAGCAGCAGCAGCAACAGCAGCAACAACAGGCTGGAAACAACCCTGTTCTTCGAGAACCCCTCAACAGCAAAAACAGCAAAGTGTTGCCTCTATGGGACGGGCTCGCCCCGCACTTTCACGACAGCAAACCTCCTCACCATCTGCCGAGCGTGATGGACGCGGACAACAACAACTCGGGCCCCCCAAAGAACTTTATCGATAGTAAGTCACGGACAATGCAACCTGGACATCTGATGCCGGTGAGAACGCTTCCCACCGCGGCGCATCCGGGGTACGGCAGTGCGGGAGAGGCTGCCGCAGCGCTGTGGGCAGCCAGAAATTCACTATTGCCCATCCAGGTGACGTCGCACCATGCCACGACTTTACCACCGCTCCCTGTCCCTTTCCTCGCGTCTCCTTTCTTACACGGCGCAGGATTCCATCACCCCCATCACGCTGGACCCCAAGCAGCCAGAAATTTCTTGTTACCTTTCGTACAAACCATGGCCACGTCTCCGAAACATCACAGCGCCGAGCTTCTCACCTCACCTGCCACGTCTTCCTCCTCTACGTCATCGTCCTCGCAATCTCCCTCCCCAATCCGAGATGAGAAAAGTCACCACGATTCAGTAGACGTTTCCAAATCAGAGCTCAGATTCAAGATGCCCGAAGAGACGAGGCCTTCCAGCTACGACAAATCCATCGCAATGTTACAGTCCCTCGGTCCAGTGCAGGACCAACCCATCGACCTCTCCCTCAGAAGCGGTCTTCACACGAAGTCACAGAAGCACAAGAGAAGAAAAAGTAGCAAAGGGAATATTTCATCCGAGGACAATCTAGAGGAACAGGACGAAGTTGGTAGTGATAGTGACGATGGTGTGGATTCTTGTGACGATGATAGAGGTGTCGAAATTGAAAACGAGACTTTAGAGGAAAGAAGTAGAGATCCGGAAAACAGGAAAACCATCTCCACCCCTCTGGACCTTACTACCAGAACGTGATATTTGAATGTACTAACCAGTGGATAGTTTTTTAAAGTGGATTCGCTACTCCATGCAGAACTGCACGATCACGAACCGAGTTACCTGTAGTATGTTGGCGATCTCGGCGTCTTCTTGCTGATACAAAGGCATGAACTTGACATGTCTGCTTAATAAGCGAATATTATTAAAACTTATAGAAATACCAGGAATGCCTTTTATAAAACACAAGTATAGCTCTCCCTGAATGACGCCAATCCCTTATTGGCTTGGGCAGTGTGAATGATGAGGTGGAATTGCATTCCAACACAGTATACAGTTTTCTGATCATGCCTTCTCACGATAAACATAAAATAGCCATACCTTGTCGAAATTAAGAACGATGTATTCTACAAATTCAGACTACTTTTAAAGGTATTCAAGCTACGTAGATTGCATAGATTGATCAAAATTCACATATTTAGACGGATTTATTTATACAGAATGGTTCAGTAAAAATTGTGTAAAAATTAACCCCTTTCAGCTTACTGGGACAGATATGACACATACCGGTTTTATATTCATATAATTTATAATATAAGCATATAATATTTCAAACTGCATATTGAGACAGATATGGCACACTGTCAAGAACTGGATTTGGCCATATGTGAAATCGGTTGAGAAAGAAAGAACTACTTAAGTTATTTGATTATAAAACCGGTATGTGCAGGACTGTCCTATACGGTAAGGGGTTAAACAGGATATAGGGGATGCTCCACTGAACATTTCACTTAGGGAAGCTAGCGCCTGAGAAGCCAGCTTCCTTTATGTTCTGTTTAAATTTTGCACCCTTTTACTGAAAAATCCTGTATGCGAGACGTAGTCAATATTAATAAACAAGGCCGTGACAAGATTTAAAATAAGGAGTGTGTATATTTCACTGTCACATCAACATAGCAGTGTATAGGATCGACTATTAAATTTTAAAATATCTTTAGAAAATTTGTACTAGAGGTAACATTTATTAATGTGAAGTATTTGAGGACGTGCGAGTCATTTAATTATTTTCATTTCATGCCGGAATGTATTAAAATTCGTCGGAAGAATTACTTACCACATTTTAGCCTATTTCGGAAATGTGCACATTTATTAATATGAATTATATATTGAAGGAGGATACAAATCATTTTCATTCTATATCAGGAATGAATTAATATTATTTAGTGTACTATAGCAATGTTGTAAAATAAACTATTGCTGCTTCACTATTATTTGAAGGGTTCAGAGCCATAGTGGGCCAAGCGCCATTTATTAAAACGGAGAAAGCAAGGGTTAAAGTTAAGTGAATACCATAGTTTAATGAAGATTGACATATCATTTAGTTTTAATGTGTATACTTTATATTACTTGCTATATGTTTCCATTGAATTATGGTAATAACTTAATTTTAATCCTTGTTTTCTACGGTTTTAGTAAATGGCGCTTGGCTCACTATGGTTCTCACCCCTTCATTTGTCATACACAATTTGAATATGGGAAAGAGAAGATATCAAAGACATTGTGTTAATATTGCGGAAAATATGATGCAGTTCCTCTACTGAAATAACAATAAACTCTGTGTTACTGATTTATGAAGGAAGTAATCCAACTAGGTTACATAAGATGAAGATTTTAAGACCTACTTTCTAAATTAGATGAATTCTGAAGCAAGTTGATTCTCTACTCTTGTAACATGTAACATTAATTCTCAAAGACAGATATGTAGTGGCAAATCTACAAGAAAAAATTTCTTCTAACAGAAAAATGATTTTTGTTGAAATTGGCATTTTTTTTGTTCTTGTATATTAACGTTTCATGATTTGTGTAAAATACGACCAAGAAAGGAGTTCTACAATATTGAATTATATCATGAAATCGAAGATTTGTTGAGAGCAGATTTATGTGACAAAGAACTCTCTCTTAAGAAAAATTTATAAAAGGAAATGGAAAGAAGATAAACTTATTTTATCTTTGGAATCTTAGAATTCTTTCCGTTAAGTAAGAGCGTCAAAAGGCAAGAGTCTATTGGTCGTTTTGAAAAGAACTGAGGTATTCTTTATTTCACGTGAGCTTTATTACATTTCCTATTATTTTTATAGCACATGCCTTTATTTTTTCTCCAGAAAGTATTAGCACTTCACCGGAATTAATAACTTCGTATAAAGAAAAGACTGATTCAATTTATCACAAAATGTAATCACATCCTTTGCACGTTATATAAACTATAATGTACAAACTCCCCTAGAAATAGTGGGAACAAATTTACGGCTTTTCAGACCATTCATAATAATGCTGTCAACATATACAGTAGTTCTCTTCGAAAACTTTTTTTAAAATAATGTTTTAATTTGAACATTATTACTGTAGATTCGTGTTTAGAAGAAGCTCTGGAAATGCAAACATATTTCACACACCCTTTGTTAAATGACTTTATTCGTCACAAAAATAAATTTTCAACGTAACACAGAGAGAGAGAGAGAGAGAGAGAGGGAGGGAGGGAGGGAGAAAGAGAGTCTTATCTGTATCAGAATCCCTTTCATCGTGAGCACAAAGAAGATGTCACATTTGATACCAGAGTCATATATTGTCATTTATATAGTTTGTCTATTGTGAAACTAAATTATAATTATTATACTAAAATTCATGAAGACCATATCATTGTATAGTAGGTTGAAAAGACATGTTCAACATTTTGTAAGCGTTTGAAGTGGCCGGGGATTCACTCGAGATTTGCATGCCGCTGTGTTTCTGAATAAAAACAAGTAGTTTTATGCTGTAGTTTCAAATTTTGAAACGTAGGTACTTGTTGGATCTCTGAAGTTTATTTTTAAATATTTGAAAGCGGAAATTAATTAAAGGGGTAGATTTTAATGCTCATTCCAGCCATGTTAAATTTGTAATATTTGATTGCTTTCATCTCTGAATTTATTCGTTCTATAGTAATGAAATATTGTATATACAGGCATTATGTAGCAATGTTGGTTTATTTTTAACAATATAGTCTACTTTTAAAAATATATTTTTAATAACTCATAGATTCCCAATGCTATTACATTTTTTCTACAATGTATTTAACAAAACAAACATTTTATAACATACCGTAGTTTCTTCCAAGTCAAAACAGATGAAAAGTAAAAAAATGTGCTCATAGATATGAGTTTTGGGTAATTATTGGTGAACATTTCAAGTTCCTATTCTAAATAATATTTCTGAGAAATCGGTACATCTGTAATGGAAAATTCATTATTTTTCTGAAAATATGTTAAGTGATTAAGGCTACCACAGTGCATTATAATCTATATTCTTCATTATCTGCTCTTCCTTATATTTCTGCCTGTCTTAAAGTTCCTGTGTAGTATCTTGCCCTCTTTAATATCGCCATCGAAATCGGTTTATTTTTCACTGAAACAAATATAACTTTTTAGACGTTGTGAAAGCATTTGATTATGTAAAAAGGCATTTAGTATTAGTATTAAACATACATTCTCAGAACAAAATCAGTTTATTAAATAACATAACAGAAATATGTCTAACTACAAATATGACAATAGAAGTAAACAAAATTTCAAATTAAAAAATAATCAAGAGAGGACTCAGAAAGGGATGTCCACTGTGTCCAGTACCCTTTAATTTTTGTATAAACGAAATATAGTTTCTGAATAGAATTGAATATATAGCCTATTAAAGCAATTGTAATTAATCACATTGCTACCGTCGTATCTTAGTCGGCAGGCTTATCTGCCTGCTCATCGGAGATGCGGTAGAGTTCCGGTTTTAGACTGATTATCTAATTGGGTTTTTCCAAGGCTTTCCCCACTATAAGGCGAGTGCAAATGTCAGGTAACCTACGGCGAATCCTCAGCATTATTTAGCCAAATATTACTTAGCTATTACCAATTCAATCGACGCAAAAGGAGAATTGATTCATAGTTGTTGAATAAGCAACTAAAAGTACAGAACACAAAAGCGATCACATTATTCTATGCCTACAATGTGGTAATCATGTGTAATTCGGAAGATGATTTACAAAGAAGTGTTATTCTTTTGACCAATATTTTGAATGATTTTGGAATGAATATTTCAGTCTCAACATTTTTAACCATATTCTTATTAGATCAAAAATCTGTAAGAAGTAAGATATTAGTACAGATTACGATATTAGTTCAAGTAAATTGGTTGAACTATCTAGGAAGCCAGAAATGAAATTGTCTATGAAGGGTGAAAAATATATCCGAACCTAATGGAATTAAAAGGGAACAAGACTTACGAAATTAGGACACTTTGGAAACAAAATTTCATAAAATAAATACTGCCAGGTATAAAATGACTTGGGGACGGGGGAATCAAGTGAATTTACTGCACTTTATCAAACCATAAAATAAATTAAGAAATTTTACAAGATTTTGAAATTTAAATTTTCTTAGAAATAACCAGAAATTACAAACAGTTGGAAACAGTACTGTATATCATTGATGTTCGTACAAAATATCGTATGTTAAAATTACCAATTTTTTTAGGAAAGGGAAAAAACTTAATATTTTCTTTTGTTTCAGATCAATTACTTTGAAACTATCACAAAAGCACATCTTGTGATATTTTGCAATTATAGGCCTATTTGAGCACCAAAATATTGCATATCTAGAGAGGAAACAATTTTTTTAATTAAATTGAATTTTTTGACATATAACATTTTGCACGAACACCAACGATATAATCTTGCAGTGTAGGCTTTCACGGCCGGAGTCTATAGATGTAGATTCATTTTCCGGGCTGAGAGGCCGTGGTCTATTAGTTGGTTTTATACCAGACGTTTCGTCTGCAACTGCGGCAGATGTCTGCCGCAGTTGCAGACGAAACGTCTGGTATAAAACCAACTAATAGACCACGGCCTCTCAGCCCGGAAAATGAATCTACATCTACCAACGATATAGCCAATTAAGAACGGATAACAAAAAAAATCCCGCTATAAATGTTGAATTACCTACCCGGAGGAAAGAAACAAATAGGAAGACTTTCAAAGCATCTGGCGATTTCTCTCATTTTGTGTGTCAAAACAGTCCATCTATTCCATAATCTTGAAGTATGAGATAATGATGGTGACATTGTCAATTTCACGACTTGTGTTGAACATGTTCACACTAGGTTCAATATCTAACATTCTCAAATCTTCAAGCCTCTCATTACATCTCTCATAGAAAGGTAATACTGCATCTTGTAAATCTAGAGATGAAGCCTCAAACCTTAGAGATGCTGTATTTTGCAATTGACATTATTGAACGATTTATTTACGTTTTGTGTTTCTCCGTAAAGGGACTTTAGAAAGAGATCTGGTTTGGCCGGACTTCTTGAAATAGATTTTAGTAGCTTCTCGCATTGCTTTAAGGAGACAATATTTCTTACCATTTACTTTGGATCTTTTACAGTTGCACCAGGAATCTCTACCTTTTAGACATAGACGAAGAATAAATAATTTATTCACTCTTTGTAGAAACTCACAGTTCGTCACCACATATTGTTTTCCTTATTTTATATAGACTATGTACATTTTTCTTTTTACTTTTTCCAAAATAATTAAAACATTTGTCACTTTTGCTGTAATTCTGCCTTACCCTGACAAACATTTAGTCTTACTTGGTATTACCTTTATATTCGGCACGCAGTCTTTGTTCTTTCCTGAACGTCATCCGTGTATTCTAACTTTTCAAACAATGTGTCGCCATATGATATACACTTAGTGCTTACATATACAATACTCTACTGTACTATATACAGTATATATTGCATGTGAAGGGTCCAGAACCATAGTGGGCCAAGCACCATTTACTAAAACCGTTGGTGGCCCGGGTTCGAATCCCGGTCGGGGCAAGTTACCTGGTTGAGGTTTTTTCCGGGGTTTTCCCTCAACCCAATATGAGCAAATGCTGGGTAACTTTCGGTGCTGGACCCCGGCCTCATTTCATCGGCATTATCACCTTCATATCATTCAGACGCTAAATAACCTAGATGTTGATACAGCGTCGTAAAATAACCCAATAAAATAAATAAATATAGCAAGTGATATAAAATATACACATTGAAACTAAATTATATGTAGTCTTCATTAAACTATTGTATTCACTTAACTCTAACCCTTGATTTTTCCGTTTTTAATAAATGGCGCTTGGCCCACTATGGCTCTGAACCCTTCATATACCTCAAAACTTAGTATTTCGAATAATTTTTAAATATCCCAATTTACATTACACGCTTAACTATTGTTATGTTTCTACAATTTATTTTGTCACTTTTTCCTTTTTAACGCAACTGACAACACTTAGTTAATATCTTCCACTATATAACATTTCTTGTGTCAACGCTGAAACCACACCGTTCAGACTGGTTTGTCTTCGCTTCTGCCAAGTTCAATCTCTCTTAGCAACCAAGACTGTACAGCCATCATTGCAACTGACAGCTTCTTGCACTGAATATGACCAAACTTTTTGGCACACTCCATTACAGCATCAATAACTAATTTCCTTCCATATGTGTCTTAATCAGTTATGTAATGATGCTAAGTTAAATAATGAATTATTTAGCATCGATGGAATTGGTGATAAGGAAATTATGTTTAGCGAGATGGAGTCAAAAGTTCACCATGTTATTACCTGACATTCGCCTTAGAGGTGGAGAAAACCTATGAAAAATCCCATCTCACAAAGGAAAGCACCTCAGAATCAGCGGAAAAACGTACCTACTGTACCATCTGATCAAGGGCTGTGGCCTCCTATACTATGTATGGAATGTGGAATGTGGCTTAGGCAAGTCCATAATTGACTCTTTCCAGTGGTACACAGTCTAAACATAATCCTTACATTCTTTTAATAAAAGTCATTGTTGTCCTTCAAGCAATAACATTTAAGTTGGCCCCTCAGTTTGTGCAAGATAATATTAGTCAATTTGACACATAAACCAACTCTTTTCCGTGAAGCTTCATAATATTCCACAATTATCTGCACTGCAATATTTCCCTACACAAAATTATCCTAAGTAGTAGAAAGAAGTTTTGATTTATTATATAATTGTGACTGGCAACTCTGGAACTATATACATCACAGTTCTCATTGTTTACTGTGACACTGTATGACAACTTACTTCTATATGTTTTAAATTGTATCGTCATTCCTATTACAAGATGCAATAGCTGTTGTCTCACTATTTATATTACGCACACTAGTGCTTTCATTCTACCTAGCTATAGGCCTACTGTTATTCACAGATATATCAGCCCTGCATTATCTCCTTTCCTGTTCTTGAACATTTTTTGGATCTTATTGTGAATACTGTTTTATCCTCCTTACTTGCTAACGCCCACATACTCGAGCATTAACATATAACAAAGAAGAATATGACGTTGACTGAGTCAGCCAACATACTTAATGATTCGACAAACGGAGCAAATTTCCTTGAACTGAGAAAATTAAAAGATACTAAAGTATAATTATTATAGAGAAAATAGTTATAAGAATGTGGCATGCACCATGCACTATAAATTTATATTTATAAAAGTCACTTGGATCCAAATGCGATTATAACTTTATGAATTATGCACATTGGTATCAAAATCAACAATAAAAAGGAAGTCGATTTTAGGCCACAATACTCATAATAGCCCTTCGTTTGAGTTTCAGCTATGAGATTAGAAAAATAACCGTGAAAGCATATCAAATGCTGAATAACGTCGTTTAAATATATAGCTTTTACTATTATTAATAATAGTGGATAGTTGAACTGAAAATCTGATATCAAATGGAGAATTTTTTTTCGAAAAATTATGTATCTAAAAGAAGGTATGCTAAAGCCACACGAAACTTTAATTCGAACATAAACCTAACGTATTCATTTCAGAGAAGACGACTGTTCCCTATTAACCACACCGATCACCATCATTAGAACTCTACCATAACCCCAGTTACACAAATCTGAGGACTCCAACTGTTGTAAATTTTCACGACTCAGAGTGTCCACTTGTACTGTTATTTCTTATTTGTTTTCGTGATGTCTTTATTTACAATGCCATAGTATGAATGTTACACTATGCCAGACATGCCGAAAATGTAATCGTGCGCCGAGCCACTGTGTAACCTGCAACGTGCATAGCACCTATGGAGGGAGGCGGACACGCGAAGGGAAAGTGAAGCAACTGTCTGACTTGTTAACGGATTTTAATTGTCCTTGCATCAAGCATTTAAATGTAATTTTATACAGTATAAGGTTACAAACTAATGTTTCGTACGTGTAACGAACAAAGAAATGAATAAGAAAACGTACGATACGTTATCACAACCTAAAATTAAATGTCTTCAGAATGTCTCTGCGACAGAGTTTCAAAATCAGGAATTGTGTCACTTACTGCCAGTCGTAGTTGATCACGAAGGTATTTGTCTGTCAGTCGTGATCTAAATTTGGTGTTTACTATTTTCATTGTTCAAAATAATTCTTCACAAACGTAAGTTGTAGCGAACATTGCTTCAACAGAGCAAGCGAAAGAACGAAGCTTCAGATATTTATTTTTTGGCAAAGATTTGAAAAGTTCAATATTTGTCAAGTCCTTACATCTAGCTTTCATTTAACATCACATTGTAAATCTGTGAGTTTAAATTGAAGATCTAACCGCATTATTCGTACATCTGCTGAAAAAGGATCGACTTACAGTGATAATAATAATAATAATAATAATAATAATAATAATAATAATAATAATAATAATAATAATAATAATAATAACACTTCAACTTTTAATCTTTCATGAGTGACAATGCCGTTTTATGTTATACAACCGTTTTCTTCTTAATACTTGTGAACAAATCATACATTTAACATTCTCATCATATTAGCAGCAAAAAAATGCGTCCTCCCATCCTACTTGAAGCTTTCGTTTCTGTAGAGGTACATGGTTTCGAGAGAGACATTGCGATTATACACCACTCGCAGGTCAGAGACAAATACAAATGGAACGGAATTTGACTCCAGTGAGTGAGAGGGTGGGAAGCAAGAGAAATGCATAGCTATCATTGCGAGCCACAATGTGCTCGTGAGTCACATTTTCGCCACGGCTGCACTATGCAATAGGAAATTTATTAAAATTGAAAAATGCACATTCAAAATAAGACACAGCGACATTAGGTCCTCATAAAAACTTGGCGTGTGTGTATGTATTATATTGAATTCAGCAACGTAGTAAGATGAGAAAATGAGTATAATGTCAATTATGTCAAAATATTCCAACTTATTCCGAGAGAAACTACCCCTAAATATTTTTCTGCAGCAAATTACACTTCTGCGTCAATATCTGAACACACATCTCCAACGTGGAAACTTGATATTTAATCACTTGTGCTAATGTTGTAGTGAAGAATGTGGTTGTAAATTGCAGAAGAAACCTTAACGTAACGTTAAATTTCATTATACTATACGACCACATATTTAATTTCGATGTACCGGTAATTGTGATTTATGTACTACGTCAGACCTATGGATTTAGTAAAAAAATATAAAAGTAAATTATACTGTAATGACGTAAATATCAGAGTACCCATACAATATTGGGTCTTAAAACATGAATGCTGCATTAATATAAAACTTAGGGCCAAAGTTTTAACAATGACTAGTTTCAAAAATAATGGCACTTTCCTTTTTCTATAGTCTCATGTTAGGCGATATGGACAGCATTAGGTTGTTAGGTGAGATGGGGAGGAACATCCGCCGAAGCCGGGTACGCGGCATGGCGTTCTTCCTCTCGGCAAGCGGGCTCGCTTCTTCTGGGCGTCGGTAGCCATCGCTCACGGCTATTCACGGTGACAAAGTGTTACAAAGGAAAACACTCACTCAATTTATGCAGAAAGTTGACGAAATTGTCCTCCTTCCCTTTCCTTTTTATATAGTTTAGACTCCGGCTTAAAATATTTGTAACACTTTCTCTATAGATTTAATGATTTAAAAATTTTATTCATTGCGCCTGTAACTTCAACAACAAATTGTATTTATTGTCATTCGAGCATCTTTCTTTTCAAAGAATCACAAGTTGGAATTTAAATAATTACATTTATTTATTGTTTGAATTATAGTTATAATATGAGTGTATTTTATTTCTGATTGGTTCTCTCCGTTTAAATGTCAATTATTGGGTCTGTAACTGATAATTTTATTAAAAAATATGAAGATATGTTTTGCAATTTTAGACTAATCTGTGCACGCCACTCAGAGCCAGCGTGACAGACTTACATGGTAGCATTCCCATGTAGTGTTAAGCAAGACGCCGGGTCTCCATCGGAAACAACACGGGGCATCACTTGACAGTGGACAAACTTCTTTGGTCTAGGTGGAATTCGAACCCACAATACAGTTTTTCCACAACGGAAAAGCCGCGTGCCTTAATTGTAGAGTTCAGAGCCATAGTGGGCCAAGCAACATTTATTAAAAACGGAGATAGCAAGGGTTAAAGTTAAGTGAATACCATAGTTTAATGAAGATTGACATAGGCTACCATTTTAATGTGTGTACTTTATATTACTTGCTATATGTTCCCATTGAATTATGGTAATAACTTCATTTTAACTCTTGTTTCTACGGTTTTAGTAAATGGCGCTTGGCCCCTATGGCCCCGAATCCTTCAATTATTGTGGCAACCACGATGATGGCATCAAATTTGCCGTGAGAAAGTGAATGCAGTTTTTCACTTATTTTTCTCTGTGGAGCCGTTTATTTAAAATTTAAGTTCTATTGTTTCTGTCCTTGATTAATCTGAGGATTGTGCAATCCAGTTCACTGCTGTATAATAATACCATTGCAGAAACTATTAGAAACTTATGAATTTAATCACTGCATCCTTCCATGTCTACATACGTTCTAAGCTTTCTCACAATATTGTTCTTGACCTACTTTATACCTCGTTAGATTTTTGTTAAATATTTCGATGGCTCAGAACCAGATTGTTCCAAATCCATTTTACTATTTCGTTTTTCAGGAGAGCTGCTTTAAGCTCCTAATATTCAAAGCGTCATGAAACAATTTGGAGTAGCTTCATAGCAACCTTATGGAGAGGAATATTTACAATTTTGTTCGATTCATATATGCAAACAAGAACTGGAACGCAATTAAACACAGATTTCTTTTTTTATAAAAAGTTGGACTTAGAACAATCTGGTTCTCAGCCATCGATTTGTCAAAATGAAACGATAACTCTTATTTTTTTTCAATAAATATTTTACTGCTCATTCCATAAATTCCTTAGTTAACAGGACTTCTTAGTGCAATCAATTTTATTTCCAGTAAACTATATGCTCCGGCATGAAAATAGCATAAAATACTCAATTTTCTATTAAAAACACTCCCTCTTCTTTGTAAGTCTATTTACAAATCAGTTTTTGTGTACATTTTAAGTTAATCGATTCTTAAATGTCCAAGGATGCAGCAAACATTCTACGTTAATTACGTAAAAGGAATGTAGAATGTAGTAATCGTGATGTAATAAACAAGAAATTGACATGACACACCTGGACTCTTGTGACATCGTTCAGTAACAAATTACGGTGACATCCTTCACCCACTGAGCTTCTTCCAACGCGTAATTATGGAACAACATTCAATGTCAGTTGCATACTGAGAGTTTTACCTTTAATAAACCCCCTGGTGGCTGAATGGTCAGTCTTCCAGCGTGTCACGTAGGCGATCCGGGTTCGAGTCCCGGTCAGGTCTAGGATTTTTCATTGACTATTACACTTTTACATCGTCATACTACTTTTGACCAATAAAACGATACGAATGGACGCCTTTCAACATCATGGCTGCTTAAAGCACAATTTTATCGCCTCCCTAGAATTTGTTTAATTTTATCGCGTCCCTAGCATTTGTTTATTTTTATCACTACCCTAGCATTTGTTTCTTTGTTTGCCAACATTTGCATTGGTCTGGACGTAAAAAAAATAATAAATAAATAAACAGAAAATTACAAACCACTGCAGTCGATGCACAGGATTTTCAAATATGACTCGCATTGGCATTCAAGAACAAGAATTAATAAGGATCACTGGTCATAGCTATGCATCTTCCCTAAAACACTATCTATACTAATAATATATCTGTAGCCGAAATTTTTCTGGTAATTTTCGATTTTCCAAAAATAATTGGTCTTAACATATATAATTAACCACCCTGAAACCGAAAATCGCTTTTTTGAAATTTTTGTTTGTATGTCTGTCTGTCTGTCTGTCTGTCTGGATGTTTGTTATCTTTTCACGCGATAATGGCTGAACCGATTTATATGAAAATTGGAATATAAATTAAGTTTGTTGTATCTTACATTTTAGGCTATATGACATTCAAAATACGTTATAAGGGGGCCTGAATTAAATAAATCGAAATATCTCGCTTATGATTGATTTTTATGAAATTTGTTGCATAACAAAAGTTTCTTCAAACTTGATTTCCAATAAGTTTTGTTCTTTACTAAATTTTGATAGAACTGATATTTAATGAGATAAATGAGTTTTAAAATTAAAATACAATGCCATCTAAGTCGATGTAATGAAATGAAAAACAAATGACTACGTCTATAAGAGGCCTTGGGCAACAACAATCGAAAGCTATGGAACATAACCTACAGAGGATGTTTCTGTGTTTGTATGAAGTAATATCGTAAGCTAAATTAACCGATTTGTATAATTAATTATTATTTCACCATTGGAAAGTGTAGTTTCTCTACATGTACATAATGCTATAATGTTATTACAGTAACTTCTGAGTGGTTTCTGGATCAAATGATCGCATTTTAATTATTTAAATACAATTTAAATTAAGTAACATATTAAACGATTTATCCTTCTATCAAACACGAATGTTCCCTGGATCAAACGTCCTATTTTAATTATGTAATTACTTTATATTTATTTCTAACAGGTGCAGCGGAGCGCACGGGTACGGCTAGTTTACAAATAAATGAAGAGCACCATTCGAAAATCCTGAATAAGTTGAGGAATAAACCATGTACATCAACGAGTTCCACACGTCCAATATAACATTAACTGAACCACCAACCACTAAAACATTCACATTTACAAATTGTACTTTCAATAATTGTTCCTTTTAAAATTATTCATGTTTAATTTTTATTTCATCGTCCTTAATTAAAACTTTTCTTGTTTATTTCATCATCCCTAATTAAAACTTTTCTAACACTTGTTTATGCTATTTAGGTTATGATAGCTTCTGCTATATGATACTATGGATAGTCACGTATCAGAGATTGTTTAATTTTAAGAGTTATTGAAAATCTTCTGTCAAATGACATTGATTACTGGGATCCGGATAACTGAAGTGGAATGCGACTGTTTTAATAAAAGTGAAACAATCAACAAAGCCTTCTTGACTAGTAACCGTCCACAGAGTTCAATGAAGATTCCATAATTGGCACAACTGATAACAACAAAGGTGCTAATCATAACACACTAGTGCCAACTAGCGTAATATTTGTAATGGTGAGATGGTACAATAATACATTTGAAGACAGTGTATTTTCGTAAGTCAATTAATATTTTATTGTATTAGAGTACTTCGTTACTTCTAATCTTTATATACAGGGACATCATTTTATTTTTCCTAACATTTTTAATATTAACCTGGCTATATCTTTAGAGAACCGCAAACACCGTTCGCTACCTCCTTCCACGACTGGAGTTCGATGATAATGGCGTAAAACACAAACAAATCACTTTACTAGGTATAGGAGTGAAGAAAAGTAGTTCAGCCATTTACGTAAACTAGGAAATATCGCGATTTTGAGTTCGATAATTTTCATTCGATTTTTGTTTAATCAAAATGCAGTACTGTATTAACAATAAGTGTTTTTACTCACGAACTGAGTTATCCATGCGAACATATTCATTATGCAGTGTATAATATTATACTGTCTACAGCACATTAGCGTACAATTTAGAGAATGAAGTGAAATTGAAAAATAATCATAATATGGATATTTAAACACATATTTGAAAATGGTGGCCGTTCATTTCGATACAGGCTTCAGTTCTTTTGTGCACATTATCGCACTATAGACTATTGCACCTAATTCCAATTGCCAGTTTCGTCCTTCGTACTAGTAACTCATGCTGAAATAATTCTGTACCTACTCTATAAAAGAGTACCATACGTGCTGTAAATTCGATCTTCACTTCTGCCCGACCCGCACAGATAAAATTACACAGACATGCTATCTACTGTCCGTCCAAGTGGTTATGCCGCAGAATCGTAGAAAGGGGGAAAATTACGTGACAGTTAATTACTTAACGAGGCCCATTTATTTAAGTTGTTTTAAACAGTTGTATAATATTACGTAAACGTCCAATTCCTAACAGAAGTTAATGTTTTCAGAAAAGAGCTAAGACAGCCCAGCTTTTACAGAGGGGCGTGCAGAAGCAGGTGGGGGAAATCGGGACGCGACGTAAGCAAACGGACAGTATGTGTGCGAAAATATGATTCAATATTGAAAGCTCTTTCGTCGTTGGAAGACGCGAACATATTTCTGGAACGTACTATACTCACTAACTCAGTGCTGTTTACTATATGCGGCCTTGATTCTGTCTGGAGGACAGTTGGAACTTCATTACTAGAAGGGATGGGAGTTTAGTACATTCAAAAACTCAGGTACAATAAAAATTGAAGTAAAAATGAAATGATGTCCCTGTACTTTCTTCTAATTATGTAATAGTCAATTAAATCCCACTCGAGGCTTGATTTTCTCTAGATAAATCTGCTCGTTCGATAAAATCAAAACCTCTAGTGAGATTACTGTTGATAAATTCATAGTGACATTTGTGGTGGACAAGGTTGCAGTTGAGTTTTTCTCGGGATTCCCTCGTTTTTCCCCATATTAGGATCTACATCATTTCATCATCATTCCATATCATTCCCCGATCGTCGTCTGGAGACTCACGGAGAAGGATGGCCTAGGAACGAATCCGGTTGCCTGCTCGAACCTTAGTGTACTCAGCCGGTGAGGGTTTGGGAATGCTCGTAGCACAAAAGATCGTAACAGGTCGCAGTGCTGGACCATAGTGCCTCCCTCCAGTAAATTCCATTCCACTTCGTACTTATTAACAAATGAAGCAAATCGATCAATAACGTAAAGAAGAAAGTAATTTTGAAGGCACAAAACATTTAATAATAAGGTAAAACAGCTTTTTGTTGTACGGTAATTGATAACACTGGCCTATAGAAACAAATTTATTCTGCCTTTTTATTAATACATTTGGATAGAAAAAAACACTAAATGATACCAAGTTATGTGCTACAGGAGCTAAATGACAGTTGTGAGCAGTATGGGATGAAGGTAAATGCAAATAAGACGAGGACCATGGTCATAGGAAGAAAAATAAAGAAACTTAACTTGCCAATTCTAAATGAGGCAGTAGAGCAAGTGCACAGCTTCAAATATTTGGGGTTTATTATAAACAGTAACATGAGCTGCTGCTAAGAAGTCAAAAGGAGGATAGCAATAGCAAAAGAAGCTTTTAATAGAAAAAGGAGCATCTTCTGCGGACTTGTGGAAAAAGAAATAAGGAAGAGACTAGTGAATTGCTTTGTATTGAGTGTGGCATTGCATGTGGCAGATACACAGACATTACGACGAAGTGAAGAGAAGCGAATAGAACTATTTGAAATGTGGATATGGAGAAGAATGGAACGTGTGAAGTGGACAGACAGAATAATAAATGAAGCTGTGCTAGAAAGATTGGGCAAAGAAAGATTGGTGCTGAAACTGATCAGGAAGAGGAAGATGAATTGATTGGGTCACTAGCTGAGAAGAAACTGCCTATTGAAGGATGCACTGGAAGGAATGGTGAACGAGAGAAGAGTTCGAGGCAGGAAAAGATATGGGATGATATACGACATTAAGATATGTGGATCATATGCAGAGACAAAGAGAAAGGTAGAAAATAGGAAAGATTGGAGAAAGCTAGTTTTGCAGTAAAAGACCTGCCCTTGGGGAGAGCACTGAATGAATGAGTGAGTGAATGAGTGAATGAATGAATGAATGAGTGAATGAATGAATGAATGAATGGGTAGTACCCATTTACTTATTAAGTACACATTCATTTCAATAATAATTAATGTAAGGCAAAACTATTCCCACGTGGTTTAATTCTGGCATAAATATCACATAAAAATTTAGAAATAATTATAGCAGCTGTGTTCAAACCATTATGAATTTCAGTTTCATAACACTTATCTAGTAGGGAAACTTGCGTTTCTTCTAAGCTTTGCTGTGTCGTTCACAAGACTTCCTTTCAGACACAATACTAATCGGCCACAATTGGCACATTCCAATAGCCTTTATATCAAGTTTCCAATGTTTTCATGTCATGATGAAATCCTACAGCTTGCTACTCATAAACTGCACCATCATTTGCAGGATATTAATCAATGTTGTAGTTGAGAAGATCTAGGCTTACTTTTACTTTCTAACCATAGGTTTTTAATGTTCTGTAACATCTCCAACAATTTTTGAAGTTGGGAAGGGAACGAGTACTTCTTTCCTGTTAGGCACAATTCATACAGAAAAAACGTAGACAGAAAATGGCTCAGATATCGGGCGCAGATATGACGCGGACATGACGTGAGCAAAGCATACTGAAGAGTCAAAAACACTTGCGACACTTTTGCGTCGCACAGATTTCATAATGACTTCAGATGATGAGGATGTCTTGGCTTTCGTACAATTCACTAATACAAGAGCTATCCATTCGGACTTATTAATTATGCAGTGTATATTGTACTGTTACAGCACATTAGCGTACAATAAAGAGAATGAAGTTAAATTGAAAAATAATCATAATATGGATATTTAAATACATTTTTGAAAATGGTGGCCGTTCATTTCGATACAGGCTTCAGTTCTTTTGTGCATATTATCGCACTATAAACTATTGTACCTAATTCCAATTACCAGTTTCGTCCTTCGTATGAGTTGAAATAATTCTATACCTACTCTATAAAAGAGTACCTTACGTACTGTAAATTCAATCTTCACTTCTGCCCGATCCGAAAAGATAAAATTACTCAGAAATGCTATCTACTGTCCGTTCAAGTGGTTTTGTCGCAGGGTCGTAGAAAGGGGGGGCAATCACGTGACAGTTAATTACTTAACGAGGTCCTTTTATTTAAGTTATTTTAAACAATTGTATAATATTACGTAGACGTCCGATATCTAACAGAAATTAATGTTTTCAGAAAAGAGCTAAGACAGCCCAGCTACTAGACTTTACAGAGGGGCGAACAGAAACAGGTGGGGGAAACCGGGATGCGACGTAGACAAACGGACGACAGTACCTGTGCGAAAATATGATTCAATATTGAAAGCTGTTTCGTCACTGGAAAACGCGAACATATTTTTGGAACGTACTATACTCACTAACTCAGTACTGCATACGCGGCATCTGTACTGTGGGAGAACGGTTGGAAGTTTAGTAGTAGAGGGAGTTGGAGTGAAGTACATTCAAAAACCCAATTACAATAAAAATTGAAGTAAAAATAAAATGATGTCCCTGTATATATATAGATTTATTTTGCGATTCTTTGTGAACTGTGTAATGACATGAAGGTGATAATGCCAGCGAAATGACTTCAGCGCCAAAAGTAACCCATCATTTGCTCTTAATGGGTTGAGGGAAAGCCCGTAAAGAACTCAACCAGATAACTCTCTCATCCAAGATTTGAACTCCGGCACGCTCGTTTCACAGTCAGACATTGTAACCATTACTACACAGCGGTGGACTAAAAATAGGCTATAATAGGAAGTTGCGAAATGTACGACAATTTTCATAAGTTAGTACGACGGTTTCGATTCCTTTATCTGGCAACCCTGTTCCGAGCCTTCTCAGTTTACACTTAAACCGTTGATATCTTTGTATGTTGTACACCACACTGACTGCATCTAGATTAGTATAGTTAAACACATTTTTACAAAGCCAGAGACAAATAATTCTTAAATACTGGATTTATTTCTATCCACAGTCGCGAACGGTGTGTGAAGAGTCTGGTTTGCAATAAATCCCCATCATTCCACAAAACCATTAAAAACGTGTTCGTGAGCAAGTGTGTAGTAATTGTGAGAAAGTCACTTAATTCGAATAAATATTTTTGATATTCCTGGTATTGATTTATCCAGAAAATGGCCAGTGCTCAATCATTGTGATTAGTTGTAATTTAAGCTCATTGTTTTCTCATATTTGTGATTGAGGATTTTCAAACTCATTGTGATGAATGTTTATATTTTGTGTAATGTGAGAGTTTATCACAGCTGTACATTCCTACTTATATTATGGGCATTTTTGGTTCAATGAAGAAGACTTTGGTATGATAAAGTGATGTCGAAACGACAATATAATATGAAATAAAATAATTTTATCTATAACAACTGAATCATTATGTTTTCATACTTGACTCCATTATGAATATTTCTTCACGAAAAGGTAAGAAAGTTCACAATTTATTTCTCAGTTACAGTCAATAATTTCGTGCACTATAGCTACTGTAAACAGCAATGATATACATAGTTGTATCATATTTTGGGTATAATACTCGATATGCTATCTTAACGAGGACCTTGAATCTACATCTACATGAACCAGAAAGTTCGGACTGACCCTCAGAGTAGAAAAAATCACAAGCAATTCTGATGGGAAATCAACATTTGAGCTGTTCAGAGTAGAAATGGTGTAAGCCAAAAATGAGTAATGAGGCTTAAAGTAAACTTTCTGTAAAATACAGCACAAAGTAGCAATTAATATTCAATTTATTTAAACCAGGCCTGCACAAGGTTTGCGCTCTCCGGGCTGGCACACAGCTCATGAGCGGAATGGAGATATTAGCTGCGCTCTGTACCTATAAGGGTGGACTAAATACAAAATATACACAAAAGGAAGTACTATTATGAGTGTTTATGAAATGAATTCCCGTTCAGTGTTTGCAAAATTATCTTGGACTATTATTAATTAATAAAGAAATATTTATTGTCATACGTTAAAAGTGTTAAAATTGTTCAAAAAGGTATTTACCTTCAACAGACGGCCCGTTTCGACGCTATGTGTCGTCGTCTTCAGTGTCTCTTGAACCACTGATGATCTTGACTCTGCGATGTGCAGTTGTCGATGGTAGGGGTGGGGGTGTGTTGTTCCTATGGTGGGGGTTGGCTGTTTGTATGTTATGATGTATTATGACGTCAAATAATGTGTGCGTATCGAACTGTAGTTGTGTGTTAAGTATATATTGTGGGTGTGCTATTGTATTTTTATATATTTCGTACTGTTCTAGGATGTTTAACTGTGAACGTTTTGGTGTGATGTGTAAAATTTCCATATCTGTTTCTATGTTATTGTAGTCATGATTATTGTTGATAATGTAATCTGCATAATTTGATGTGATGTAAGGTTTGGTTATAGCTTTAATATGTTCATTATATCTTGTATGAAAGGATCTTCCTGTCTGTCCTATGTAAAAATGTGGGCAACTATTGCATTTTAATTTGTAAACTCCAGTTGAATTATATTTATTTGAATGTTTAGTGTGGTTATTTAAGTATTTCTGTGTTGTATTATTTGTTTTGTATGCAATTTTGTACTTTATTTTTCTGAATGAAGTTGCAATTTTGTGGGTATTGGTATTGCGATATGTTAATGTTATGTATTTATTCTCGCGTGCTGTTTGTGTTGGTTTGTTCTGTTTTTGTTTTGCCTTTTTTATTAGTGTGTCTATTATGTTAGGGTTGTATCCATTGTCTTGTGCTATATATTTTATTGTGTTTAATTCTTCAGTGTAGTTGTCATTGTTCATTGGTATATTAATTAATCTGTGTGTCATTGTACGGAAAGCTGCATGTTTATGTTGTATGGGATGATTTGATGAATTATGTATATGTGTTGTGGTTGTAGTGAGACACTGAAGACGACGACACATAGCGTCGAAACGGGCCGTCTGTCGAAAGTAAATACCTTTTTTTTAACAATTTTAACACTTTTGACGTATGACAAAGTAAATTTTATATTTTTAACAAAGTGTTAACGAGAACTTTAATCAATGAAATATTTATTTTACAGAAATAATAGAAATTCTATAGTTACTTAAATGTATAATATCATTTTGTTCTATTTTTATTTATCAGTAGGTACATCAAAACGAGGTTTTATGCTGTTGGCAGCTGAAAGGAACAATAGCCTACTGATCATAATGAAATATCAGTTACAGATGTTCGATGTCTGCCTTTATTAAAGTTGATCATAGAAAAGAGTTGCTCACAAATATAAATGTTGAGCAAACATAGCAATCATTTTCACAGCCAGCCTGTGTAGTCGTGGATATTATTGCTAATGTTTAGTCTTGTAAAACTCAACCAGGTTAGTAGTATTATCCAAACGATCTTTAGCCCTTACGTCACATTGAAGATCAAGAAGTTCGAGCTGTAAATCTTTAAATGTTAAATGTTACGTTCCGTCTTTTAGATTCCTCCATACTGTACTGTAGCAGTAGGTAAGCAACTGAAACAGTTACTGAGAATAGGCCTACACACTGCACTCCACTAGATAATTGAGTGGTCGTTTCCCTCTCCTCTACCTACAGTAAGCCTATGTCATTCTAACGTATCTTCCTCTCCGCTTCGGCGAGCGGTAAACACAGCTCTCCCGCTCCGAAGGAGCGCGCGCGCTCGTTGAGCGTTGTTTGTGCAGACCTGGTCTATATCATTCTGACCTATCTTCCTCTTCGTTTCGGCGAGCGGTAAACACAGCTCTCCCTCTCCGAAGGAGCGCGCGCGCTCGTTGAGCGCTGTTTGTGCAGGCCTGATTTAAACTATTAGTAGTCAGTGAATAGCACGAAAGACATATTAATTGCCACTTTGCGCTGTATTTTACAGAATTTTTACTTTAAACCTCATTACCCAATTTTGACTTACACCACTTCTGCTCTGAACGGCTAATTTATTATGCAACATCCACCTGTTCTTCCAGTCAATATAACGACACAATCCCTTGTGCTTCCTGTGTTGAAAATATTGAAATTTACTTCTATACTCATTTGATTGGAACACCGAAGTAGCTTATATTACTAAAAAAAAGTTTTTTATATTTCATTCTTTAAACAGCATTCGAAATTTTCTCCCTCTACCACTAAAAAAAATACTAGTGGAAACATTAGTAATGTCCCATTTTGATTATTGTGATTTTCTAATGACCGACTTCAATGTCATTCAGTCTCACAGATTACGTGTTCATAAAGCTTGTGATGGCTTCATCTGCGATGCCTGTCGCGCCAACCACATTATCCCGTCCTTCCAAACTCTACGCTGACTTCGACCTAACGAACGTAGAAATTTTCATTCCCTTGTTCTCCTTTTTCCTAGTTCACACCTCTACACCTACCTACCTTGCTTCCCGCTTCAGTTATGTATCATCGTATCAGAAGCTATACACACTCACGCAAAAAAGCCTTGTACTAGCCATACCAACACACAAAAAGTAAGCGTATTTATCATCATTCACTATCTCGCTATGACGTTTTTGGAATACCCTACTCAGTGACATCAGAGTCTGAATTTAACATCGTTCAAGAACAAAAAACGTAGTATTTTCTTACTGAGATGAGTACAATACAGTAAATTGAACATTTTAACTTCATTTTAATTGTTTCTCTTGAAATTTGCTAGAGTTCAGAGCTGCCGTTCCATGAAATTATTGACTGTACATTCCAGACAATCATCATATTATTAGATAAATCTTTACAAACTGTATTATGTTTAAAAAGAAAATTAATATTTTTCATCTACATGTTTGTCCACTGAGATTACAAACAAAAAAGAAATAAATTTCATTTTATCTTTCTTATCATTCATTATCTCTCCCCGTTGAGGAAATGACGTAGCCAATTAGGCAATAATACATCAAGTTGCACGCAGTAGAGTTAAAATTGTAAGTTGCTGCTTGAACTGAATACAGTACAAATATAAATGACATTCAGAAGGAAATTAAACGCAGAATAAATATGGGAAATGCGTGCTATTATTCGGTTGAGAAGCTTTTATCATCTAGCCTGCTGTCAAAAAATCTTAGTTAGAATTTATAAAACAGTTATATTACATTCCAAGATTATTTATATTACCAGTTGTTCTTTATGGTTGTGAAACTTGGACTCTCACTTTGAGGGAGGAACAGAGATTAAGGGTATTTGAGATTAAGGTTCTTAGGAAAATATTTGGGTCTAAGATAGATGAAGTTACAGGAGAATGGAGAAAGTTACACAACGCAGTACTTGGACGCATTGTATTCTTCACCTGAAATAATTAGCAACATTAAATCCAGACGTTTGAGATGGGCAGAGAATGTAGCACGTATGAGTGAATCCAGAAATGCATATAGAGTGTTAGTTGGGGGGCCGGAGGAAAAAAGACTTTTGGGGAGGCCGAGACGTAGATGGGAGGATAATATTAAAATGAATGTGAGAGAGGTGGGATATGATGATAGAGACTGGATTAGTCTTGTTTAGGATAGGGAATGAACCTGCGGGTTCCTTAAAAGCCATTTGTAAGTAAGTAAATTCTTGTACACCATGAAATTAATGTTTTTTCTTATTTTACTTGGTTGTTTAACGACGCTGCATCAACTACGAAATTATTTAGCGTCGAATCTTAATGTTCGATTAATGTATAATTTAGCCTATTAAACGCAAAATATCCTCCATCTATGGTCAAATACGAATACGTCAATGAAATATTCAAAGAAAATTGTTATCTCAGATTTTGAAGGCAACAGATTGACAGTTGCTGCTCGTGTGAACAGTTAAATTTGAAGATAAAATCTAAAATCTGATCCGGTCAAAAGAGCTGCTATCGCTCAATTAATTTTATTATCCATAAAAGGTGTGTCAAAATAAAATGTACAGTTGCCGAGCATGTCTTGTACAAGACATCTTTTACTTACGCCAGCTTATTCTCTCTGTAATATTCTGCATCCATCTAAAACCTGGCAAGCATATTCTCTTAAATTACCATAAATGCAATAGAAAAAATGGCCCAAACAAAGCGTGTACTTTTGTTACCCTGTATTTAAATGAATATGTTGGTGAAGAAGTCAGAGAGTTATTGCTGTTCAGCGACAATTTTGTCCGGAACAAAACAAGCACCACCCGTTCGTCATACTCAACATGGGTTTAATAGAGATTTGGTTAAATTGAACAATTAAAAACAGTTTAAAATACTGATGATGTAGTGTCACATTTATTTTCATTGCAAAAACATTATATTCACAAAGTTATACAATTATATTTAAATAATAATTAGTTGTAATTGGAAGTCTATGTGCTTCAATATTTTGTGAGCACACAATTGTCCACACCTGTGGAGTAACGGTCAGCTCGTCCGGCTGCGAAACCAGTTGGCCCAGGTTCGATTCCCGGTCGGGGCAAGTTACCTGGTTGAGGTTTTTTCCGGGGGTTTTCCTCAACCCAATGCGAGCAAATGCTGGGTAACTTTAGGTGCTGGACCCCGGACTCATTTCACCGGCATTATCACCTTCATATCATTCAGACGCTAAATAACCTAGATGTTGATACAGCGTCGTAAAATAACCCAATAAAAAAAAAAGAAAAGAAAAGCACACAATTTGTGAAAAAAGAGTTATCATAATTTGAGAGTAATTCAGTTTTTTTTTTTCAGTTTTCCTAAACTTTACTTTTTCTGACATAGATTGTTTTTGAATTCAGCCAGTCAAATAGGTGAATTTATAATTTATAAGCAGAGACCGGAACTTTGGCAGAATGCCTTTTTAATCTGTTAAATCTATCTTTATTTTGAAAGTAAATCTGTACAAATTATACCTTTGTGATTGAAACGTCACAGATTTATGTTGCCATAATCTGCCTTTTTAAATATAAATGCCTAATTTACAAAATAAATTATTTTTTTGTCTTTATTTGATTATTTTTTTTATTTATTAATGTATTATTAAAAATGCCTAGAAGTACATTTTAATTTATTTCTATAACCGCTACAATGAAAGTGACTTCACCGAATGTATATTATTGTCTCTCAGTCAGTTCATATTCTCTTTGCAACAATGAGTGCTGGCGTGCAAAAATGTATAACAGTAAGTAGAGATGGGTAAAAAATAACACAAAAGTTATTTTGGAACTGTTCCGGTCTCGGAACTGTTGCAAAAATGAACAGTAGGTCGGAACCTCCTGTTCCGAAATAACAGTGTTCCGACTCCGAGCTGCTCACTTGCCAACTGTTGCGGCCTCGCAGTACCGCGTGGCACAAGGTATGTTCCGACTCCCTCGGAACTGTTGCAAAAATGAACAGTAGGTCGGAACCTCCTGTTCCGAAACAACAGTGTTCCGACTCCGAGCTGCTCACTTGCCCAGCTGTTGCGGGCTCGCAGTACCGCGTTGCACAAGGTATGTTCCGACTCCGAGATAACAGTCGGAACGTCGGAGCTTGTTCCGATGAACCAACGACAGCTGCAGTTACACTGTACTTGAAACTCTCACGTGGTTGGAGGGGGGCGCATGGACATTGAAATCCTTGCGGTGGCGCGAACTTTAATATCAACATTTGTAAGACTGGCCAATCATCTGTAATGTTATAGTAAGTATTTAATAATCTGTAATATTGATTCCCGCTTTATGGTTTATTTCACCATTAGTTGACTAATTCTGTTTTATAAACATTCTACAAAGTCATAAAGTACGCATACTATTATTAATTAATTGATCAGCTGATTCTATACAAAGGTTAAAGTCGTAAATGGTAATGAGTGGTTTAGTTACAATGTCTGTATGTCGTTTGTTGAGGTTAAGTCTGACAAGCACAAGTTTTTGTGCTATCTTCTCTGTTATCAAAGAACGACAAAAATGTTGTAGCATTATTTGTTGGAAACTACCCATATAAGTACTGATTTGGAGAGCGAGGTTTAATGCGAAGTTTAAATTACACTTTGGTAAAGATGCGATTCCAACATTTTACTAACCCACTGCGGGGTTTCCAGGTTTCAGTACTGCCAATATATATCTTTTTTATTTATGAAATTGTAATATTTATTATTATTATTATTATTATTATTATTATTATTATTATTATTATTATTATAACTGTGCATTAAGAAAAGTAAAATTAAAAATTAATGATTTGTTTTTTTTTATTATGTAATAGAGAGAACAGAAATTACATACCATATGTTTTAAATGTTATGTTATTTTTTTTTACTTGGCTACCATGTCTTTATAACTTTATGTACGAAAACAAAGTGTTGTATTCTGTCCTTGTAGTCAACAGCTGTGTAATTACTGACATTAAGCTTTTGAGTTCTGTCCGCATGCACAGCAATTTTCCAAAATCGATTCGAATGTGCATTGCAGTGCCATCTATAGATAAGAATGTGTACTATGTCATGCCTGTGAGTGCTCTAGTGTGAGCTGCATGGTGTTATTTGTCTATGGTGAAGAGGGAGGGTACTGTACCGTTCGTTTGAACGACTCAACGACTCCGACTCATCACCACTGGTGACTGTTATTTCGGAACTGTTATTTGGAACATAGTATTTTTTCGGAACCGGAACAGTCGGAACTGTTCCGGGAAAAGAACAACTTCGCCCATCACTAACAGTAAGTATTTTAATTATCGCTTGTGTTTATTTGACAAGGCAACAATGAGTGGGGGTTTAACGTTATTTTTAACGGTTATTTTTCTTTCAGTTTTCATTGCGACATTGTTGTATCTAGCTAAATATTTTATATCACGACATATCTGTACAACCAAACACAAAAATGCACTTTCCAAGGCTACTGGGAAGTAATTGCAACATCGACTCGAAAATCTCAATTTGCATTCGACTTATGTGAAGCTTTTCTTGCTGCCGAAGTCCCTTTGTGGAAAGTGCAAGTTTGTGAGTCTAGTGCAAGGTTCTTGTAATTGCCTTTTAATGCCTATTTTAGCTATTTATAATGCCTTTTTGCCTGCTTATTTTAGTTATTTATGATGCCTTTTTGCCTGCCTATTTTAATAATTCATAATGCCTAAACTTCCGGTCTCTGCTTATAAGTCTGAATATAGATAAACCAACAGACGAAATTGTACATCTGATATGTGAAAACAATGATTGTAGGTTCGAGTGAGTGAGTGAGTGAGTGAGTGAGTGAGTGAAATCTATTTAATCGAGTAGATTATATTCAGCCAAAGAATAAATCAACAACTAATTTCAGACAAATCTAGTCGAAAATTATTAATATTCAAACAAAAACTAGTTGTACAGTAGACTACTTATGCTTGAATAATGTTTTCATATACTATTTTGCACATCACAAATTGAAATAACTGCTTTGCCTGAAAATTGTTATTTTTTTATTTCGAAAGTAGATATAATCCTCGATTTTCAAACACGCCAACAAAATATTTATTATAATTTTTACTGTACTTAGCTCCTCTCTTCCTATTTGTCCTATTGTTTCTGACTCTGGCTTCATTGGCTACATACTTAATATAGGTTGTGAATAGGGCAGGAGCACATAAATCAATACATGTCTATTTTTCTGAGCTTGAAGAATTCTTATGTTTCAGAGGTCTCACCAGTAGCTAGCCCTTGTTTGTACGTGCATCTTGAATCCTCTCCATCGAAACATAGGCCATGTTGGCAGTTATCGTCGGTTGATAATTATTTATAAAAGCGTAATGCTCAGATATTCTTCCTCGTTTGCTTTATATTTTTATCCTTTAGCATGTCTTCTGATAACCATATCATATGTATATGTAGACAAAGATACTCTGTTACTGTGACATAAATACACATGTATAACAACGTCAATAGAAACGGGATCATACAAAAATTTCCTCTAGTTAAAATAATGATTAATAATAGAGGTATATACTATATGCATACAAGTATCTTTTGACAAAAATTTAAATCATTCATACTTCAAACCTGTAGTTAACTTTGATAATTATAAAACTTCAAAGATATTATACTGAAAATTACTTTATATTGACTTATACCTATACAGGGTGATTCACGAGGATTTACCGTCCTTTGCGGAGCTTATTTCTGAAGACATTTTGAGCAAAACTGTCATATAAACATAGTTCTTATTCTCCATATTTTCAGAGTTACACTAATTTAAAGTTGTTTGTAAAATACGTTTTTTTTTTCTTTTGTTTGAAGGTAAAAGAGGAATATAAATAGAGAATGAACCATTCAGAAATATCATTTCTTTAATTGACAAATATTATGAAGCTAAAAACGTGCTGTGAACTCCTTAGTTGCTTCGTACAGACATCTTTTTCTATTTTTAACTAGAAAATTACATTATTCTTACGCACTTATCACAACAATTATTACAAATCACACCACTTCCACCGACTTAATTATTTGCAGTTCAATTTTTCATCCTAATTTACAATCTTGGAGAGTTTACAACACATTTTAAAAATATCGCCGTCCGCTTCGAGTACACTTGGCCGCACGCCTGTGAACGGCACTCGTCGCTCTGCGTAACTGCATACGGATCTCTTTGATTTCCGTAGCTCTCGCGCTGGCTGCTGACTGCACGCTGACCAAGATCACGCCTCCACAGCAATGAGTTCCAATAACGAAACGTAACTCTTGAATATTGAGAATAGGACCCATGTTTACATGACATATTTTGCTCAAAATATCTTCGGAAATAAGCTCCGTAAAGGACGGTAAATCCTCGTCAATCATCCTGTATAATTGAAGTCTTATGTCATGAAAATTCCCATATGATACAGAATTTATTTTATGAAAATTCAAATTCAATATAAATGTATTAATATTCTATGTAATTTTCAACATACAGCGCAATGAGATCTTGAAAATGTGACAAGTGTTAAATAAAATTTACAATGTTCTTTTGATCCAACACCACAGATAACTCAGGCTTTCTTTTGCAATTTAAAAATATTACAAGAGGAATTATAATTACCGCTTAGTAAGATAGCATATTGCAGATTACTATAAATTATGCTTAATATACAGTTAATACTTTAGTATCAACAGTTTTTAACAATCATCTTAACATAAATACATCACAGGCTAACTTGCCATGCCAGAAATCATATTCACCGACTATCCCAGCCTAAACCTAGTTCAATCAATATATATGCCCAGGAACTCGATATTTTTTATGAAAACATCACTCTTCCGATCAAAACTAAATTAAATTTAAGGCAGTCTGGAACTTTACTCTCATTAATACATACTGCAGATGGAACACGTTTTTAATTAGGATGTCATTCTCATTTAACAAATTTTGAGATTCAGAATAACAATTAGAATGTAGCTGAATAGCCGTATCATGAGCAAATAATAAATGTAGTACACAGTTGTTAACAGATGAATAATTAATACAAAGAGGTTTTTAATATAGGACCTAAAAGATATCCATAGGGCACACAATATATTGACAATTTTAACTGACATAATATCCCATTATAAGACACACGCCGTAATCAACTATTTAAATAAGAATTTATAAAATTATAGTAATTGCCTCTGAAGAAAAGTCATAACACACTAATTTGTCAGATAGTATATCGTAAGATATAGCTAGTAGGCTAGTCTACCAAAAGCTCTTATCGTATCGTGTGTAAAACATTTTTTTTTCTTTTCAAGAACTTTTAAATATTCACCCACAAGCGAAAAGACAACATCACAAGTATTGCGGTTTTTATGGAAACAAAACCGGTAAGTAGAAAATAAATTATTAATTTCAAAATAATTAATTATCTTATAGGATTCAGAGCCCTTTGGCACTATAGGTGCAATCGTCATGGGACTATAAATTATCCATAGGTCATTTTGACTCCTTTTTGAAATCAGAATAACCGGAATATCTGAAAATAATATCGCTGTAGTTCATTAATTTCACTATCTGTGAGGCAATTGCCGCCAGATATGTCCACCGCTGTGATTAGCACATCAAAATAGAAATTGATGACGGAGTAACAACATACGTAGCCTACCACTGAACCAAATCAACGGAATACCACAAGGAATGAGCCCAATTTTATTGAATTTAGCTATTCTAGACATCTAGAAATAATAATAATACAGTCAATATGTACGTATACGCAGGCGATATTGTTCTAGGATCGAACAATAAAGAATACCTACAAGACACAATAAACAGACTAAAAATCGGGAAAATGACACTGACTTAACTATAAACTTAAAAAAACTGTTATGATGATATTTTAAGGAGAGGAGGAAGAATTGCAGCAGAAGACAGAATCCAATACAATATGGAAGACCTAGCAATTGTAAATTCTTCCAAGTACCTATGCATAACACTACAGTCCACTGGATTATCCTTTAGAAAATGAAGAACAGCCGCAATCTGAAACTATTACGATATCAAAGAACCCATCCAACTAGCACTACATACCGCCATGACACTATTCCGAGCCAAAATCGAACTAGTGCTAACATACGACATAGAACTATTCTAGAACCACCTAACGATCTCGGATCTAAACACCATGGAAGGATATATATATTTTGATGTACCGAAGTACATATGATATTTCCATGCAGATATTCTGCGTCATCATATGATGAAAGAGTGATGGAACGGAGAAAAATTCTCTCCGGCGCCGGGATTTGAACCCGGGTTTTTAGCTCTACGTGCTGATGCTTTATCCACTAAGCCACGCCGGATACAACCCCGACGCCGCACAGTGTGAAATTTCGCCAATCTAGCTGGCCAAAAATATTTGTCGCTTCTATAAGCATGAGTAGTAATGTTATATGTTACAATAACATGATATTACCCTTATTCTATCATTTGACGATAGTTTCAGGTGCGCGAGATTTCTGAACTCGCGAGGATGTCGGTTCGAATCTCTGCGGAACACAAAAATTATGTTACATTTTGGAGTTGACATAGAATATTCTTAAATTGGTCAATTGGAAAAGAAAAATTACTGTAGGTAATGTTCAATATTTTAAAAATAATTTTATTACTTCTTTACCACAAATAATTATTTCGCGTTAAGTGTTGGAGGGATAATTATCGGACAATTATAATATTGACACGTACAGTTACCCTGAAAAAGAATGAGACGATTCTTGGTCGTCGGAAGTTAAAGTTCTACAGCGCGGTTCACTCGATATCGAAGTAGGGATACATAAAATGACAGATAGTACAAGAATTGTTACAAGGACCACAACAAGGACAAGGACCAGAATAAGGCTCACGAAGAAGACTGCCATTTAAGGCCAGGATTTCACAACATAGCTCGAGTCCCAAAATATCATTGCTTCACTGTACCGAATGGCAAATGCCTGCTAAGGGATCTACATTCTGGACTGCTGCTATCACTGTCTTGTCTCGGTAGCTCATATAGTAGCGTGCCGGTTTCATTGTATAACCGAAACGTCTCGTGTTCGATCCCAGGTAAAACTTTTTTTTTATTGAGGTGTAATTAATTTGTTCAGAGTTCCTCGACTGTCTAATTTGTCGAAAAATATGGAATAATTTATGCCCAATTTCTGGGTCTTACAAGTGGGCTGAACCTTTTCAAAAAAAATAAATCTTACTTGGAAGTTAAAAGTATTCTTCCTCAAACAAAAATCATAAGAAACAAAAAGAGACCTGTTAACTTAAAATCTTGTCCACATGCCATCAGCTTCTATTACAGCTCTAAGTCGATCCGGCATGGATGTCACAAGATTGTGGAATAAGTTCTGATCCCCGGCGAGATCTTCCCAGGTGTCAACAACTTGATCCCACAATTCGTCTCGATTTCGAGGGCGTCGGTGGGCATAGGTGGCTATCCTTGTCTTTTTCAATTCCGCCCATAAATTTTCGATGACATTCAAATCAGGTGACTTCGGAGGCCAATTAATGATTTCGATCTCGGGTCTCCTTTGAAACCATCTTTGAATGCTTGCAGCATAGTGCACGGGATGGTTATCCTGCTGGAACAGCAATGTTCCTTCGGGAAAACGTTCTCGGGCGGAGGGAAGGAATATATTTTCCAGAATGTGCTCGTAAGTTTCCGCATTAAACCGGCCATCGATGCGTTCTATAACGCCAGGTCCATCGTAAGACATCCACCCCCAACACGATATGCTAAAGCGCCCCGATCTTTCACGTCGGTGCACATAGCGCTGATCATGTCGGAGACCATCCTCACGATAGACACGGACAGGACCTTCGTAATCACTCGAGATGGTTGTTTCGTCGGAGAAAATTACATTTCTCCAATCGAAATCCACTCGATTGGTAGCGAAGGCAAGACGGTCGACAGCTTGTGCTTCTCCCAATATTTCCATTTGCGCAGCCCTCCGGCTCCTAATACCGCGGTTCCTCAACCTGCTGATCACAGTCCGTGAAGAGCCGGGAAAGTTAGATGCTGCTCTTATTTCGTTAGCAGTCAGAAAGGGGTCCTGTCGAACTGTCTCGAATAAAAGAGCATCCTCTTCCAATGAAGAAATCCGCGGACGCCCAGGAATAGGGCGATTTTCGACCTCCCCAAAATTTTGGTAACGATGAACCCATCTCGCGGCTGTACTTCCAGGAACACCGACCAAACGGCCAGCAGATCTAGCCCCATATCCAGCCTCAACTAGAGCTATAACTCGCTGTCTCATGTCACGTCGGTTCGCCATTACGATGAGAAATGAGAGATGACGATAATACTTTAGTGTAGACAATGACTATTTAACATGATATAGAATTATTGAAATAAGAGGCATCTTGCATAGTAAGAGTTAATAAATCAACCCTAAATTAAATATCTAAATAACAGGATATAACAGGAAGTCCAATTGTTGCGAAACTAATCAAATTAAATCTAATTACATTAAATAAACAAACCCCAAGTTATGACACCACATTGCTACAGCTAAATTGTATGTTATTAACATAAGCATTGAATAGGTCCGTGGTTGTGCGTTGGACGACAAAACCAAACATCGAAAGTTCGAATCTTGCCGAGGAATGTAACTTCTTGCTTTTTATAATGTAAATCAGACTTATAACTACAATCATTCATATTTCTTACATTATTTATTAATATTTATAGCCAACATTGAATTTGTAAAGAAAAGACTTTAGAAATCTCATATGGAATTTGTGATCTGTAGTGACATAAACATAGATTATCTCTCGGAACTTTTCTGTAAAAGTAAATTAAATTCACTCCTTGAAACTGGAAACCTTATTCGTAGGGTCATTTTCCCATAGCATACAAGCTGAAGTAACACAGCCATTGACAAACGTTTTGTACACAGAATTAGACTGAATTCCTATTCGACAGAACCTATAATCAATGGCTTGTCTGACCATGATAAACAAATCCTATGTGTTTCCAATGTCACTGAACAATTTCAGAATATTAATTTAAAAACTAAGAAAGGATCGTAATTGCTGTATCTAGTGATTATTTACATTTATGTCTACAACATTAATCTTGGAAAAACATATATGATACTGGTACTACTGATATTAAGAGTAAATATATTGAATTTTTCACTTAATTTCATAATCACTTCAGTGGATGTTCTCCACTCAATGTTGTGAAAAAATTCAAAAGTTAAAACATGTAGATAACGCAGGGACTTCAAAATCTCATGTATTAAAAAGAAGAATCTATATGTAATGAGTTGCAATGTAATGATCTTCATGTTCTTAAATACTACAAGAAGTACAGTGTAATTTATCAAAAATTATGAAAGAGGGAAATAGAATATATTTGAGTAGAAAAGTACAAAATTCAGATAATGCAATTAAACCTATTCGTAATATTATTAAATTTAAACTTGTAGATATCCTAAGAAAGAAAATATTTTTTCATTAAAACCAATGATTATAAAGTAGAGGATCCCAAATCTATTGCAAATTCTTTTAACGTATTATAGTATATAGTACAGAAATATTATTGACAACTTAAACATTCAAGATTTTGCAAAAGATACTGCAATTGGTTACTTAACAGATGTATTTAATAATTATTATTATTAATATATGTAATTAGTCAATAACTGCAACAGTGCTTATACATTCAATCATAACATGAATAAAATTGAATGCAAACACGTAGATAAAATAGTTAAAATTAACTGCAGGGGTGAGAATGAAATAATCCAAAGCCATACTTTTAACAAAAATTGTTTTTTGCGAGTGCATTTCTTACACATATGGGAAAGCTATTAATAAATTATTGTAATAATTACTCTACAAATGACATAGCCTAAGGACTCTAAACCTTTGTAAAAGTTTGTCTATTATTATATATTTTTTTAATTTCATTTTAATTGTTAGTTTTTAATATATATGCATTTACATTGTATATATGTGTGTGTATAAATGCATTCATTAGATTAACGTTTATAATATTATAACTTGTAATTTTGTATTGTTTGCGATCATTAACACTTAATCTCAGGACTTTGTAAAACTATATTTCAACGTGACTTAGCTATTTCAACGTTATTTAGACAAAAAAAAAAATTGTTGTGTAGACTAAGAATCGAACTCGCACTCTTCTACACAACACGCAGAAGTCTTACCGTCTGAGCTATGGAAACGACATGAAAGCTTTCCTTTCTGTGCGGAGTGTCGATCTAGTCATGAAGGTCCATTGTCGATTTAACTACACGATTTATGTATATATTTATCTTTTATTTACGTAATATTATCATATTTTTTTGCAGATTTTTAATTGAATTTCGGAACGATGCTAGTAACAAACCAAATAGCCTGAATTTAAGTAACTCAATATTCGTTATCTTGTGTATCGGTGCTCTGGTCTCCGATCATGCGCAGTGTCTTACATCTGAGACTTAGGAATATTCAATCGTCTCATCCTTTTCCAGGGAAACTGTACATATCTTAATCACTGTCTTAGCAGATATGGCAAAAATTACTAAATTTTCACTGACATATATTGTATCTAACATCTAGAACCTTAAACATTTTCACAATACATCACACTTTGGAACATAATAAAATATATAAAATATTATTGTCCAACAGTGGGGGAATAAAAAAACACGTTAGCCTATAATTTATAAGTCAGTGAAATTACACTTAAAAGTAACATTTAATAATGATAGTAGTAGTAGTAGTAGTAGTAGTAGTAGTAGTAGTAGTAGTAGTAGTAGTAGTAGTAGTAGTAGTAGTAGTAGTAATAATAATAATAATAATAATAATAATAATAAGTTAATAATAGCATACTAAACATAATAATTGAGTAAACAGAAAATAAATACTCTTGTGTAAATGAAGGGAGATAGAGTAGACTGAATCACATAAACAGAAAATAATACGAAATAGAAGTATTCAAAAGATAATGAAGACAGTAAAAAGGCAATAATACTAACTCAAAATAAAATGAATAATAAAATCTTAGCATAATAAAGAAGGGATATGTTAAAATACTGACTGACATTTAAATTAAAACAGGTAATACCTAAGCAAGAGAATGTTTTCAGACCAACAAATGCTTAAAACTCATTATCACTCTCACTATCTCCAGCATTAAAGGGAATGTCAGGGTCCGTAAGCAACTTTATAGCATCCGGTGATAAATCAACATGTGCTGACTGCCGAAACTTTCTGAGACTGGAGATGACAGGATCACTTGAAATCAACATAGAAAGTATAAATCTGTTAGTATGGATTCTTGACATCTTTCTACTATGATTCTGCCTGTATCTTCTACAGTCCTTGTTGCGAGCCTCTTGGGCTTCTTCCGATAGTTGCCCTATTGGTAGCATGATCTTATGAACAGTTACTGGCATATAATACCATGGGTATAAACTAATATACAGTTCTCTTGTTTGATTTAAATATTGTTTCAATTTATTTTCATTGGTGTCTTAATAGTTTTCAGAACATCCTCTTGCACGCTTGGTAATCGATGAATAGTATGGTCCAATGACAGTAATTTATTTTCTGCATTTACTTCTGTGATCGAAATACTGTCCTCTGGAGGGTAGCATGCTTCTTTTGCCTGACGTAAAATGTAGTAGAAAGGAAATATCTGTGATCCTAATTCTTTTGCATTGTCGTACATAATTTTATATTGATTGTATGTAAGATTGACACTAACATAGAAGGATAATTTGCTTCGGCTTTGATTCTAACAACTGCCTGGCTTTTTTATTTTTCATTTTTTGCTCTTTTAAGGGAAGCTAGGAACAGTTCTTTAACAATGTTAGCAGCATCTCTTTTGCCTGAATGTTTAAGGTCTAGTTCAGCTGCTAACATTACAGCTCCGGAACCTTGGCCCTGAGAAAAAGATTTAGCTTTCCGCCTCTTGTTGATGTAACTACATTCGCCAAAGAATAATTTTGGCCTACCCTTACTTGGACCCCATTTGTTCGTAAATGCTGTACAGTCCGATTTCATGTCTCTATATATTTCTGCTGGGAATGTTAAGTCACAATCTAACCACTGATGATTCAATTTCAAAAATTGGTGCATCCGTCTTCCACACTTAACCCACTTTTTATTAAAATATATCGAAAGTTTTGACACAAAATTTTTAATTTTATTAAGAGTGGTTTTATTACATTCTCCTATGTCCAAATCCTGAAGCAGCGAGTCCAGCATTTTAGTATTCCTTGTTTGTTTGGAGCTACTACGCCACACTTCAAACAGCCTCCTCCTTGCAATTGAAGTGCGCGAGTCTGAAAATGACAAACTTCCGCACATTTCCGCACCTTGTGATTTTGCATGCATATTTAAAACAAATCGATCTTCATAATTATGTAAATTCCAGAGTTTGGAACTTTGTGGAAATTTTCAAAACTCTATTTAAAGAAGAAAATATTTTTTTAAATCCTATATTTTTTCGCCATTTTTAACTTATTGCTGTGGCTTATTAGTAGAAAACAAATTATTTAAATATATATAGGATGAAAGTGCATACCTTCCTCTGCATTTTCCATGTTTCACTTATAAAATACCACGGTTCTGACAAAACTTACACAGCTTCGTCTTATGGTGCGCCGAACGCTACAGAACGGCAACCGAAACCTTATCTCGATGCGTATGTTTATGCTTGTGCTGAGTGTAAACTATCATGACCCTTGCCAAACCAAATGCAGAACAAGATACTGCAGACATTTAAGAATAAAATGTACTGCAGCATGGATCTCAATTTTCGATGTCAAAAATTGACTTTCGCAGCTAGATTGGCGAAATTTCACACTGTGCGCCGGTTAGAATCGTCTCAGATTAAGCTCCATCTCTTGGGTTCCCTCTAGTGGCCGCCGTCTGCACTACGTCATAGATGTCTATGAACGCAGGACCGAAGTCCATACATGTGTTGAGGTGCACTCGAATGAGTGACTGATTGGCCGGGATCCGACGGTATAGGCGCCGTCTTAAATCACAAAGTGATTTATTACGCATATCATATATATATATATTTTGATGTACCGAAGTACATATGATATTTCCATGCAGATATTCTGCGTCATCATATGATGAAAGAGTGCTGGAACGGAGAAAAATTCTCTCCGGCGCCGGGATTTGAACCCGGGTTTTCAGCTCTACGTGCTGATGCTTTATCCACTAAGCCACGCCGGATACAACCCCGACGCCGGTTAGAATCGTCTCAGATTAAGCTCTATCTCTTGGGTTCCCTCTAGTGGCCGCCCTCTGCACTACGTCATAGATGTCTATGAACGCAGGACCGAAGTCCATACATAAGTCACTCATTCGAGTGCACCTCAACACATGTATGGACTTCGGTCCTGCGTTCATAGACATCTATGACGTAGTGCAGAGGGCGGCCACTAGAGGGAACCCAAGAGATGGAGCTTAATCTGAGACGATTCTAACCGGCGTCGGGGTTGTATCCGGCGTGGCTTAGTGGATAAAGCATCAGCACGTAGAGCTGAAAACCCGGGTTCAAATCCCTGCGCCGGAGAGAATTTTTCTCCGTTCCATCACTCTTTCACCATGGAAGGAGTCAAAGCTATATTCCTAAAAAGAATACTTGGAGTTTCTAAGTGGACACCTTCGAGATTAGCATATGAGCTGGTTAGAAAGCCATTCCTGATTGAAGACCTTAGGATGAAAAGACAGCTGCCATCTACCCACCAAAAGAACTACTCAGGAAAAGACAAGGAAAGAAGAATGAAATTCCCAAGGATTTCTACGCAACAGATGCTATGGTGGACCGTAGCTGGATAGGCTCAAACAACGACATGCGCAGTGCCCTAATAAGATTAGCATCACATGGTTTTCATCACAAGCTATGTACAAAAGGCTTCCACGAACCCTCATATCAATGCGTATGCAGCCACTGTGATAGACTCTGTGATCCATGTCACTTCAGCCAGTGCTTACAGAGAACAACATTTTTGATGGAATACAGCAAAGAACAATGACAAGAAAGAGTGTAAAATCTGTGTTATTTGGAACCATACATGCATGGTTAATTTATTATTATTATTATTATTATTATTATTATTATTATTAGGCTATTATTATTATTATTATTATTACGGAAAGAAGCATCTATTATTCCTGTCTTTAAAAATGGTAATAAAAACAATGTTACTAATTATAGACCTATTTCTATCCTGAACAATTTTTCTAAAATTTTTGAAAAAATTATACACAAACACATTTCATTTTATGTCAAAAATAAGATCAATTCAGCCCAACATGGTTTTACTAAAGGGAAATCTACAACTACTAATTTAGTTTCCTATCTCAATCTCATTATGCCTGTTGTCAAAACGCAAGGTCAAATTGACTCAATTTATTTTGATTTTAGCAAAGCATTTGATGTTGTTCCTCACAAAATTTATTAAACAAATTAAGTAATTATGGTCTCTCCACGAACTACGTGAATTGGTTTGAAAACTATTTAACAGATAGACAATCTTGTGTTAGACTAGGTAATTCTCTCTCGGATCCATTTAATAGTTTATGTGGAGTCCCTCAAGGGTCTACTTTGGGGAATCTCTTATTTTTATTATTTATAAATGGCATAAGTAAAAGAATAAGTTCTAGCTTTCTTTTATTTGCGGATGATCTCAAAATCTTTCTCAAAATTAGTAGTTTAGCTGATTGTCAAATTCTTCAAAATGATATCAATTCAATTGCACTTTGGACTGTTGAAAACGGAATGAAAATTAATCAGTCCAAAACTTTTGCTATTTCTTTCACACGTAAAACAACCTCCCAAAAATTTAATTATACTCTTAATAATGTCATAATTACTAGGAAAGATACTATTAGAGATCATGGTGTCTTACTTGATTCTAAATTATATTTCCATGATCATGTGCAATATATTTATACCCATTCATTAAGAATGCTTGGTCTAATTAGGTCTATAACTTATTCTTTTTCTACTCCTATGTGTTTATTAATTTTATATTATACATTGGTCAGATCCAAGCTTGAATATGCATCTGTAGTATGGAACTCTATTACTTCCACTGACTCGGCTAAGCTTGAGAATATTCAAAGAAAATTTATTTCCCTTTGTTCTTATAGATTTTTACCTAATTCTGATGATTATAAATATGAGATTAACTACAAATATTTTAATTACTGTAGTTTATTTGCCAGACTTACTTATTTTTTTGTAAAGTTCTTAAGGGTGATATTGATTGTGAATCTTTCCTAAGCAATATCAGTCTTCGTATTCCTGCTAAGGGTTTAAGATATCATAAAATGTTTTACAATAGAAATTCTACATCTCTCTCTCCGGTCTGCAGATGTATAATATATGCTAATTTGCATGGATCAAGCTCGGATCCATTTAATGTGTAGCCTAGTATATATTTTGAAGTTTTATATCAGTTTTCATTTATATCTTTTGTTTAAATATGTATTTTAATATTATTCTCGCTAACTTTTATATCATTTTGTTATTTATTAATTTACTTGATTCCATCCTTTCATTTTCAAATACAATTACTTTTATCTCATTATGCTATGTAGTTTAGTCATCCATTTTATCCCGTCCATTCATTGTCATTATTGTCGTTGTATTATAATCTTGTATATCTTTGTAATACTATTTTATATGATTCCATTCTTCATGTATGATTCCATTATTTCATTTGTAATTATCATTTTAATTAATTGCCATTAATTTAATTATTTCTTTGTACTTATACTATTGTAAATTACTGCTAATGTTTTTGTTATATTGTTTGTGCTGAACTGTAATTGGCCTCTGGCTGTTGTACAGCACATTAAATATAAGTAAATAAATAAATAAATAAAAATTATTATTATTATTATTATTATTACGATTAATATTATTATTATTATTGTTGGGATCAAATTTCTTCACATTTAAAGGATAAAATTTAAATTATTTCAATAATTCATTATCGTAATGTAGGGACACTGTTGTCTTAAATTGGTTGTGCATTTTGGGAATTAAATCCATAGCTTTCATTATGTTTATTATAAATATTTTCGTGAATTATAATTTCTATATTATTAATTATTATATCTGTATTAATAATTAATATTAACATAATTATGATTACAATTATAGTTATTATTTTTTATTGACATAAGAAATATTTCATTTGATGCTAGTCGCAAAACTTCCAATGAAATATTTCATACAAAACAATTTTTATCTCGAAAAGGAAGCAAAAACGAGTAAAATTGTATTAAACTTTTTTGTTTGAAATATCTAAAAAAAAAAAACCCTTGAAATTAATGACATTACTCACGGTTTATTCTGTATGTAATAACATCCATACAGACTTTGTGTCTGGCAGTATTAGACTAGAGGAAGCAGACATAAAAATGAATCTCATCTCTTTGTAATTTCATTTCTTTATTATTGTCTTGTTTCTCTTAGATAAAAAAAGGCGTATGTCAATATTATTTGGCCATTTATCTGGATTCATAGCAGCTTCCAAATTGTTCCTATACAGGTCTGTTTTGAATTAAGAATATATATATATATATATATATATATATATATATATGTATATATTGAAAGGAATTTCATTTTTCACATTCTACTTGAGGAAATGATATATACTTGTTTAAATTTCTAACGTCATACCGTCGCGTTTGGAGGTAACTAATTTTGAAACACCTTTCAATTTTACGACTCTATGCTCAGATTTATTATTATTGCAAACAACTTCTACAAATCTTTTTTCGTTTACGACGCACCATTGCAGTCCAGATTGTATCATTACTCTGATTATAAGATTCGATATCTTGTTTTTCATCCAAAATACACTTTTCTACAGAAGGCTTCAGAACACTGTTCAATATCTTATTGTTTATCGAATCTTTGAGTTTGAAACTTAAGTATCAGTAGATGTGGAGGGAACTGTCTCTTTATTATCATCAGAGTGTACCTATAGCCGAGAGCTCAACTTGCAAAAGTTGAAAATGTATGTAAAATTTGGACATGTACCAATAAAATGTTGCACTTTTTATTTAAGTTACATAATGACATACTCTTCTGATGTATTAAAAATTGCACTGTGTGAGTATTAATTTTTTTATCATTTTTAGTCATATTGTTCAAAGCAACAAACAAATATGCACAGTGGGCCAAAAAAAGGCACAAAATTATAAATAGGGCCTACTCTGTTTTCGGAAATACATAACATTAATTTAGAATGATTACACTGTTGGAAAGAGCAGACTTTAAAGATGAGCATGACTTTTTATTATGTTTTTTTTGAGGCTGAATCAAAATCTTACGGAGGTCAATACACAGTGAAGCGAAAAATGTGATTTTTGAAGACAAATTATGATTTCAAAATGCAGAAACTGAATGTTGGTAAAATTAATGATCTTTCAAATAATAAAAATTAAAAATGATGCTCTATGTGACCGCCATTTGCCCCCACAACTATTTGTAGAGGTCTTCTCCATTGTGCAATAGCACTGGATATCTGTCTTTGATCAAGCCGATCCCAACATTCAAGAAGACGTTGTCTTAAATGTTCAATATTACGAATTCTTGTTTTGTAGTAAACTGCTTTTTGTAGTTGACTCCATATAAAATAGCCCATAGGATTATGATCCATTTGAAACTCCAGCGGAAACCATCAGAGAATCTGAGAAATGCGATCATTCACGCAATAATCTCTCAAGAGGGATATCATGTCCGTATCTTGCTAATCAATCGTTGTACACTTGAAACAGACCATTCTCGCTGAGCGTAGTTCCTTACAATTTTCCGAGCACATAAATTGTCATATTGGTTGAAATGTTTCATGAAAATCTTGTCTTCATTCGTTAAGCGACCCATTATTCACAAAATGAGAACTCAAAACGGAAGAAAACAAATGATGATAGCACAACAAACGCCTTGGCTTGCTGAATTTGTAAGATCATAATGCTTAGTTCGGCATAAACGATCGATTTTGCACTGCCTTACAAAAAATAAAAAATAATGTTTAGTAAATGGTAAAAAATTAAACATTACAGTAATTTTCCGGTCTACAAGGACTGTGAAATTTTCCTGTGAAATAAACTTTCAAATGAAATCATTAGCTATTGGAATATAACCATTTAAATTTCATGCCGATTTTTGATCCACTGTGTAGGCCTATATATGTTTTTTCTATTTTCGCCATCATCTCTACAACACTTCATTACATCTTCGTCAATATAATGCACTCATTTAGATAATTTCACACAACTTAAATGAAAATAATTATTGCAATCATTACAGTTTACTCCATTTACTACCTCTAATTCGCAACGCTTATGAAAAAGCATAACAGCTAATCCAGGCACAGACATACAGCAGTAAACAGATGACTTCAACTACCAAGTAAATATCTATGCAATTACCTTACTCCTCGAGTAGACTGGGAACTGCTGTATATATTGAATTTCGCCTCACATTCCATGCCGCCAATGTATCCATTATAGTTCGTATCAACACAGTCCTTACTGCATTCATTCATTCTTGCATTCATAGTGTTCTGCCCAGGGAATGTTCTTCACTACAAACCCAGCATTCTCTGATCTTTTCTATTTTATTTATTTATTTTGATAATAATTGTAACACAAAATATAATATAAACAGAAAAACTTTAGCTCGCTCCTGAAGGAGTAGAACTCGCACTCAGGGTCGGATTCCTGAATTGAAATTAAGAAGTATATAATACAATTTGTCTTATGTCTACTGTGCAATAAGAATATATAAATTTAAATTCACAATTTTTCAGTTTTTATAAAATCCATACATAACTTTTTAAATTTAATACTAGAACTGTCAGAATTGGCAAGATTAGGATGTTTAAATATAATTTGTTATATATTGACTACTATGATTAAATACTGTAGCAGTGTTGCATTTTGGTTCAAACAATCTTAAAGAATTCATACCTTTTGTTTCATAACTATGAGAATACAATTTAAACTTATTTGTCTTATTTTAAGAACATTAAAGTCTATGATCCATATATCTTGATGTTGTCTATCATCTGATATTTCCTTCTGCCACAAACTCTTCTCACGTTCACTATTCCTTACAGCGCGTCCTTCAGTAGGTATTTTCTTCTCTGCCAGTGGTCAAAATCAATTCCTTTTTCTCTTCCTGATTAGTTTCAGCATCATTCTTTCTTCGCCCACTCCTTCCAAAACAGTTTTATTTCTTATTCTGTCTGTCTACGTCACACCTTCCATTCTTCTTCATATCCACATTTCAAATGCCTCTATTCGCCTCTCTTCACTTCGTCGTAATGTCCATGTTTCTACCCAATAGAATGTCACACTCCACACAAAGCACTTCACTAGTCTCTTGCTTAGTTCTTCCAGAGGTCCGCAGAAGATGCTCCTTTTCATATTATGAGCTTAATTTTCCATTGCTATCCTCCCTTTAACTTCCTGGCAACAGCTCATGTTACTGCTTACAGTATACCCCAAGACATTTAAAGCTGGGCTACATTTACATAAATTGCAAAATACTTCGGTAGACGTTCAATATCTGAAATTTTCCCACTGTTCAGAGATGTCTCTGTGACTACATTATTTAGGAACATCTGGCCACGTTAATGCAAGCACACATGAAATCGTCTACTACTATGATATCACAATCACGACCATTTAGAAATATCGCTTCTTAAAAGAATTGGTGAAGTATTCAGCTGCAACACTTGATGCTTGCAGTTCTAGTATTAGGCTAAAGACTATGTTTTGATTAACGACACTCGCAACTGCCGAGGTTATATCAGCGTCGCCGGTGTGTCGGAATTTTTGTCCCGCAGGAGTTCTTTTACATGCCAGTAAATACACCGACATGAGCCTGTCGCATTTAAGCACACTTAAATTGCCATCGATCTGGGCACAGAAGGCCAGCACTGTACGGACTGCGCCACCTAGGCCGACTCAGTTCTAGTATTGTAGACGTGAAGTCAGAAATTTTGGTTGGACGTGATGTCGTATCCATCATTCCACAAAGTGTTTGGGTCCCTTTTTCCGTCTTCAATGCACCTCATTCGATATACAAACCTCAAATTAGCATCATGATGTACTTCACTTTATTGCAGGTCACTGTACTATCATTGGCATTGCACATAGAAAGGCAATTCATAATTTTGCAGTCTAGACTCTCTTCTACTCACATTTTCTGTGATTTTAACACAATATTTACATAGTACACTATCTAACAAAAAGCAATTGGGCACCGTTTTTGCCCTTTAGAACCTCGTGGTAGTGTTTATACAATTGGTGAATTTAGAAGCAATACTGCTAGTAGATATAATATATATGATACGATACGATACCACACGATAAAATACGATACGATACGGTATGATATTTATTTATTTTTATCATTTATTTATTTATTTATTTATTTATTTATTTATTTATTTGGTCTATGACAGAGTAAAGTTCCAATTACAATAGACAGTTCAAATATTTGCTTAGAACATAAAATTGGAGATAACATGAAAAAAGAAATAAAACAGATACCACTGCAAGGTACAAGTGTAAGTACAAATGAAAAATAAAAAAACAGACAAATACATACTACGTAAATAAAAGACACATATACAGATATAAATGAAAAATACAAAATAAAAAAGAATGAAGAATAGATAAATTATAGATATCATAATCAAAGATGTAAAATGTAGCTATAAATGGCAAATTACAGAGTAATGAACAGACAGCAATATTATAATATTATTATTTCGGTATATTAATAAGAAAATGTTTATATTTCATGTAAGAAATGCTGATATGTGATATGATATATGATATGACATGACATGACATGACACGACACGACACGACACGACACGACACGACACGACACGACACTGATACGATAATGATATGATATGATATGATATGATATGATCGGTCAGCGCGTCTGGCCGCGAAACCAGGTGGCCCGGGTTCGAATCCCGATCGGGACAAGTTACCTGGTTGAGGTTTTTTCCGGGGTTTTCCCTCAACCCATACGAGCAAATGCTGGGTAACTTTCGGTGCTGGACCCCGGACTCATTTCACCCGCATTATCACCTTCATATCATTCAGACGCTAAATAACTTAGATGTTGATACAGCGTCGTAAAATAACCCAATAAAAATATATGATATAATATGGTATGGTATGGTATGGCATGGCATGATGTGATGTGATGCGATGCGATGCGATACGATATGATATGATATGATACGATATGATATGATATGATATGATATGATATGATATGATATGATATGATATGATATGATATGATATGATATGATATGATATGATATGATATGATATGATATGATATGATATGATATGATATGATATGATATATGGTTCTTTCAATATTTCTTGTACTGCTTGTCTAGACTTAGGCAGAACCGGGTAAAGGCTTGATCTAGCATAATAATATTATTTCGTCTTATAAGTGCAAAGTCTGATGAAGTCAGTTCATTTTCGTTTTCATGTTTTGCAAATTCAATCTGTGGTAGTACGTATTTTTGAAGGCCTTTCTGAAATAATTTCCAAAGCTTTCTGTTACAAGTGTTGCTCACTTCTTGTCTACTCATGAAGTTGACAGATTGAGTTTTTGAGTGGTCCAGTGGATGCCCAGATATACTCGTAAGTACCAACTGCATATTTAAAAAAGATTCAGCTCCACACCATAGAGTTAAACTCATGAATCCAAATTTACTTATAGCGCTTTGATTTATTCATATCTTAATTAATTGTAATAATTATCTAAAGTTTTAAAAATGAATCATCATCTGGACAAATCAAAACATGGATTAACTGATAAATCAACAGTCCAGATATTAATCTAGATGAAAATTATTGAAAGAAAACGGGAAAGCAATGTTGGCGACGAATCAAAATCAGTTGCAGAGCTCCAGGAAGTGTTACGTGTTGTGTGGTATCCCAGCCTCTCGTTGCAGCACACCACGAATATGATTTTGTCTATGCATAGTTGTGGTTCTATGATTGTAGGTAAATGAGTTCACACCAAATATATTGAAATGTGAAGTTATTTAAATAAAGTGCATATAACTTCAGAAAATAGAACATGCAAATAAATAATTAATTTACTTAAATCATTGAAAAAAGCACATGTTGCTGATATCGATAAAAATCTGTACACATTATTGTCATAATTTTCGGTGTGAGTTCAATAAAATGGGACATCATTTCATTAAATGCTGTTTTATTTCATTTACACACTTTCTTGAATTAGTACTTTGTATGTAAAATAAATCTAAACTTAAAACGGACTGCTCATTACGCCTATTAAATACAAATGTATAACACATTTCAGGTGATACTGTTTTTTAAGACTATATTGCATTTTCAAATAAGTTAATTATTGACAAATGTGTAAAAAAAATTATCTATTAAGGCTATGAAACTGTGAAATTTCTAACTTCTACATTTTTACTCTAATTAATCTGAAACTTTTATCACATATTTCTTACAATGTGGATATGCAATACACGGATTTTCACTTCGATATTCCAAATAGTTTAGTTATAACTAATTTTTGTTGATTTTTGAATCAAAGTTTACATAATTGTTTAAGATTTATATTTATTTATTCCTGTAAAATATGACACATGTTTTTTTATGTTTTCCGAATCCTTTTTCAGGAAAATAATATTTATCCCTTTAGTTGTCAATTTTTCAATTTTTTTAAACTTATCACATCCTCAACACATGAAGATCTGAATACTTTCAATAGCAGAAGAAAACACATGTGTCAGTTTACTTCATATGCTTTTGTGGATTTCTATGCAAAATTTAACTGAGATTGGAAGAAAAACTGCATTCATTAGAGCATTTTGAATGTTACAAGATGTCGAAAATTGGAAAATTGAGAAAACGAGTATCAAAGTGCAACATGTATATGATATGGATATCCTTTCTTCCTATACAGGCCTACCACACATTTTTCTCCTACATAACAGTGCGAAATATGAACTGAATGAAAAGTAAAATTATGTATTATCACCATTAAATCGAGAAAAATTCGTTCCGGCACCGGGAATCGAACCCGGGACCTCTCAGCTCTGCGCGCTGAGGGCTCTTTCCAACTGAGCTATGCCGGGACACGATCCACGGTGCCGGTCGAACTCCTCTCATTGTACTGAATATATGATGTATTAAAATTATGTAGTTAGAATGAAAAACAAAGTCTATCAGAATAACAGCTGAGTGTCCGTTGAAAGGGCTGCAGCTCAACGCACGCGCTGGTCCCTTTAAATTGGTCCTGAGGGACTTTAAGTTGTCATAGGGATCAAATATGCACAGATTTAGAAAACTGAAACAGTATTTTATTTTTTAGAGTTTAAAAAATTTCCATTTTTTAATTATTTTTTTTCGTTATTTTCACCGATCCACAGCCTTAAGAGTTGAGTTGTTTGTGTAGGATATTATAAAATACATAATGAGCTTTTATTGATGATTTTGAAGTGTTAAGATACATGAACAATTCTTAAAGTGAAATCTTAAGTACAGTAGTTGAATTCCCTTCGTAAGTGGCGTATTACTTGATTTACTTAAACTTTAATTAATTGCAGCTTCATCTGTTATCATTTCTGAAACTGACGTCCATGTTAAATAGCGTTGTGGGTTAAAATGAGTAAAGTCGTGAATATTTTAAGAAATCTGTTCCTTCTAACTTCAAGCTTCCATTCTTACTCAAGTGTCTAGAATATGTTGAAGATTGTTCACTTACTTTTTTTCTCTCTTCTACAAATACGAAATACTGCAGTTTAAATAATTGGATGAACGTACCATTCTCATTAAGTCTGTATTAACAACAATTTCTGAACGAAGAGATTCTTTACTATCATGAACATAACTTTTGTCTTTCAAGTTTTTAGTTTTAGCCAGTTATATTATTGTTGTTATTGCCTGTAATAGGGCATTAAAAGATAATAGGTGTGTGTACTATTAACACATACTCAGTACTCCTCTAAATGAAGACATCAGAATGTTTCAACATCTTCAGAGTTTTTATTTGTCTTCTTCTCTTCTCCTTCTTCTTCTTCTTAAAAGCATTAAGTCAATTGCTTTTGGATAGTTGTAGTTTCTATTTTATTTGTTGGATCTAACGAGTTTTCAACTGCTGAACTTTCTTCGTCTGTTTCGTATATATTTCAGAATAACTGCAAACATATTTCTAGAATCTTTCTTTCTTGTATGTTTATGAAAATATATTGTTTTTTTTAAATCCAGATATTTTCTTAGCATATATCTTAATGTTTTTTTCTTTTAAATTGTCACATAATTGTTTTTAATCATTGTTTATTATGAATTGACTAGTAGGCCGATCTATCGAACCCTTATTTAGGGCTGCTTTGTTGATACAAATATCTCTTGAGATATTTCGTCAACACCAACTAGGAACTTATTCTTTTTTGCCTGTGTCTTATTTTTATTTATTTCCTTTTATTGTAATTAGGCCTATCAAAAATAATTTTTTTATGTTAGTGTTTAATAATACAGTATTATTTCTCCAAGTTATCTTTACTAAAATCCTGGTTAATGCTTCTCTAGCATTAACCAAATGATGCTTACAACATTATCATCCAATTCTTCTTATTCTGCAAATGCATATTATTTATTTATTTTATTTATTTATTTCATCAATCTTTCTTCACGTCATGGCGGATTAGATGTGTTCCAGTTCTTAATCCGCCATCACTCTCTAAACAAACATTACAAGTACTACGTATTGAACCTGTAAGTATCTCTGTACACCCTAATAATAATAATAATAATAATAATAATAATAATAATAATAATAATAATAATAACCTAATAATAAGTATAGCTCTTGAATTTAAACTCTTACTTTAGCTTTTTCACTTCTATACTCAATCTCTTAAAAATTATTCTGTTGACTTCATTGACTACTTTTCGTAGTTTCCTATCGTGTCCGACTACTCAACATTTATAATTCCATTTCCGTTAGAGCTTTGACTTTCTCTTCCCATCTAATTTTAACTCTAAAAAGAAATTTTCCTAATTTATGCAGACTGCTGGCGTTAAGGGGACCATTCATTATTTTATAAGCTACTATAGCGTTTATTTGTAGAAATTTTTTATCCACCCAACCGTTTCTCAAATCATTCGTTGCCTGACATTTTAACGCAATATGCATTGCGTCTTCCGCTAGTCCACGCAAAGGACATTTATCCTTCTCTACGTTCCATCTCTTATTCTTGAGCCTCCAGATACCTAATCTGCACCATGCCATTCCTGTTCTCTCTTCCCTTGAATTTAGTCTAATATATTTTTCTTGTTCCCAAAACTGTTTCACCTCCCTATAGTATAAATGCATATTAATACATATTAAAAGATTTATTTTTATATAATTACCGCTCACTTTATCTCCTGACCTAGTTGCCTCATCAGTGATGCCTAGATGGTGTCACTTGTGGGGTCCAGACCTGTCTTCGGACAGTTGACTAAACAACAATAAACAATTGAAAATGTCGATTGTTGTGGATCGATAAATTTCTACAGAAGCAATACTTTTACAGCGATCTGAGTAGCAGTGCTTTAATAATATGCTGACAATGTCATAAATAACTAAACCTTTCATAATGATTTTCATAACTATAATTATGTTTTATTTAACGACGCTTGCAACTGCCGAGGTTATATCAGCGTTGCCGGTATGCCAGAATTTTGTCCCGCAGGATTTTGTTCCATTTTCCCCTTAGATAATCCTATAATATGATAATAGGAGAAAATAAATATACTGTAAGTTCACAGGGCTAACAGCTTCGAAGCTGGATACCTGGTTCTAATGAAGTGGATAGGTAGCAATATAATATGGGGGCATGAGATAGTTACTCTGCTTGCCATAATAAATTTCTTATTTTAGCGGATTATTTTACGACGCGGTATCAACATCTGAGATTATATAGCGTCTGAATGAAATGAAGGTGATAATGCCGGTGAAATGAGTCTGGGGTCCAGCACCGATAGTTACCCAGCATTTCCTGTTATTGCATTGAGGGAAAAAAACGAAAAAAAGCACAACTAGATAACTTGTCCCAACCGAGATTCGAACCCTGATATCACGGTCAGACCGTCATTCCAAAGGTGTGGACAAAAACAATGTTAGATTTGATTATACTGTAATGTAGGTACTTATATGGTTTGTACGAATTTTTGAAAAATAGACGAAATACATCTACTTGAAAGTACTACACACACATTATTCTTCGGAATGTAAGTAAGTAATCACTTTGAAATGTATTGACAGTTCTCTCTCGCACCCGCGGGAACGGAGCTGTGACGTTGTAAAGTTGTGTGCGCCGCCAGCCTGCCGTGTCGGAACTGAGCAGCTGACAAGAACTCTTAACCACATAAATTTGTATCACACGGTAGTTTTTGACTAGACTAATATAATAATAATAATAATAATAATAATAACAATAATAATAATAATAATAATAATAATAATAATAATAATAATAAACGCTTGAATGAATGAGAATATGATACATTCTGAGACAAACCATAGCGACCTTTTCTCTTATAAAGCAGGAACGCTAAGGCTTGTCTTATAGTAATGTATACATAGTGTGCAAGCGATGATTTAATGCTAATAAATGTATAGTTTTATGAAATAAAGATAATCACAGTGTTTAACTCCGTGGACCATCTTACATAGGCCAATAATGTCTCGTAGAGAAATTTTCCCTACAATGGACATATGTCACTGATTTCTGATAATGACCGCTGTCCACAGAACTCTCAATGTCCCTGTCACTAAGAGAAATGATCATCTCTTTCACACAGTTTTCAATTAATCCCTCCAATTCCCATGCCTCTTTCATAACTTCTTTCGTATGGTTCACTACTTTATTCCAGTCTTCTGAACTGACATTTTCCACACCATCTAGTAAGAGTTTCTCCATTTGTGTCACTTTATAACGAACGTTGTTCTTAGCAAGATGTCTCTTAATTTGTGCCCATATAGTCTCAAAGTTTATGATTATGTCTCGTGACCAGAATATCCTACGAAATGGAAATATAAAAATTGGAAATTTATTCTTCGAAGACGTGGAAAAATTCAAATATCTTGGAGCAACAGTAACAAATATAAATGACATTCGGGAGGAAATTAAACGCAGAATAAATATAGGAAATGCCTGTTATTATTCGGTTGAGAAGCTTTTGTCATCTAGTCTGCTGTCAAAAAATCTGAAACTTAGAATTTATAAGACAGTTATATTACCGGCTGTTCTGTATGGTTGTGAAAATTGGACTCTTACTTTGAGAGAGGAACAGAGTTTAAGGGTGTTTGAGAATAAGGTTCTTAGGAAAATATTTCGGGCTAAAAGGGATGAAGTTACACGAGAATGGAGAAAGTTACACAACGCAGAACTGCATGCATTCTATTCTTCACCTGACATAATTAGGAACATTGAATCTAGACGTTTGAGATGGGCAGGGCATGTAGCACGTATGAGCAAATCCAGAAATGCATATAGAGTGTTAGTTGGAAGGCTGGAGGGAAAACGACCTTTTCTTGAGGCCGATACGTAGATGGGAGAGTAATATAAAAATTGATTTGAAGGGGGTGGGATATGATGATAGAGACTGGATTAATCTTGCACTGGATAGGGACCAATGGCGGGCTTATATGAGGGCGGCAATGAACCTCCGGGTTCCTTAAAAGCCATTTGTAACTAAGCAAGTATAGTTTCAATATAATTGAAATGGCAGTGGTATGGTGACAATCGGGGAGCCATATTTTGGGTAATGTGGCTTCTGTTGAGCCACTAAATGCAGAAGTTCTGGCTTCTTCATATATCCTGCACGGGTATTTTGTGTGAGACCAGCCAAGGGGTGTTGTTGTCCTTTCTACTGGTCGTTGTGGAAGTCTTATCAACAATTCTGAAATAATATGGAGTATCGTCGATTAGTATTGCCCACGGTCTCTTTAAGTTCTTTAGCAAGCAGTTTTCGAACCATTCTTCGAATTTTATAAGGTTCATCTCCTAGTGGTAGTCATCAATTTTTTCGATCTAAAAACAAGAAGATAAATTTCAGTGTATCTTTCACATGTTCCTGCATGCAATACAATATTTCTGCCCCCCCTTCCAATAGATACTGACCAACGTATCGCCTGTCCAATCTTTACTTAGAGTGTGACCGACATTCATCCATGTTTCATCCAGCCATACAATATTAAAAATATCCTCCTGCATCACTTTTCTCAAAAATATCCTTCAATGTCAATTCTCTCCATTAACACCTTGCGACCATTGAACATTTTATAATTAAAACCAAATTTATTTACGGCAGTTTGCAGAAAATAAACACTATCGTGGAAAAGATTCGCATCTCGAAACGATGTTTGCAGCTTTTTTAACGTAGAATGCTCCTTCCGTCGGTAATATAAATATACATGCCGCCGAATTGCATCCTCCTGGAAGGCATCTAAATTTGTCACCCGCTTTTCCACTTTCCCTTTCTTTCTCGAGGTTTCTAGTCGGGAAGGTCCATCATCTGGCACATTCAACTTAAATTCATTTTCCTTTTCTATTTTAAGCATAGTGTCCTTTCCTATTCTGGGAGCCTCTACCGCATGTTACAAATTATTTTTCTCGCCTGATTTTTAAGAGGAGCACCTTTTCCAATACTTACAGACCTCTCCTTTGTGGAACTCCTTCCTCCCTGTGAGCCCTTGGTTCGTTTTGTGCCGCTAACTGCAGGAGTTCTGCCTTGCGACATTGTATAAGTGAAACACACGGACATTACAAATCGCGTTACAAATACCTACACTCACAACTCAATTAAATTAAAAATAATTCAAAATAATTCTACCTTCACCAACAACAAAATATTTACGAAAATAATAGTCACGACACAACACCAATACTTGCTGTAACACAGTAACTAAGATTCAACACTTTCGAACAAAACAACGTGCTCTCTGCGAAACAGTCGGCAACGTCAACCTGTTACCATGGACTCTGATTAGCTAGTTTGAGCGGTTATCATGGTGATACCACAGTTAGTGCATACAGTCACGAAGCTCAATACGAAGTAAACATGCATCCATAGATAGTTGCTAACCACTAGGATCGCTACTATCGCCTCATTACCGATAATGTGAAATAGTACCTGCACAGTCTATTGTTCCTAGCACCCTCATAAACTCAAGCTTCGTGACTGTATATACTAGACTGTGGTGATACCTTAACGCCGCTGAACTGTCAACACCTTTCTAGTAGTTTTACGTAGACTGTATTTTATGTACAGAGTAATTGAACGTATCGTTCAAGTTGTGAGACCTGGGTGGAGCAAGCGGTAGAGAAACACAATGTCTCTACCGCTTGGTCCGAAGGGTTGTGGGTCCAAGTCCTACCTCGGGCGTGGTTGTTGTGTTCGTTGCTTTAGGAAAAAGAAAAAACTGGAGAACAGGAAACTTAGGAAAATAGCATCTGGCCGGTAATAAAAAGTATAATAGTCTAATAATAATAATAATAATAATAATAATAATAATAATGATAGGCCAATTAATAATAATAATAATAATAATAGTGTAATAGTAGTGCAATAGTGCATTGGTAAATAACAGTGAACTTTGAACTATTGTACATATATGAAATATAAACCTAGCATGTAATATTGCAACACTTGTGCAAAATTTTCTTATAATGTATTTAGACATAAGTTTTATAACTGGCGAGGGGATCATTGATTGTATATAATACATAGATAATTTTTATTAAAAAAATTGTTGATTTGTAATGTGTATTTTTAATATATTTAGAATTTACTTAAGCATAAGATTTATAATTGGCTAGTTGATCATCCATTGTATAGAGTAGATAATGTTTATTTATTTAAAATTTGGATTGTAATGTCTATTTTATCCGACTCTGTATATTGCAGTATTGTACTGCTATATGAATATCAACTATGAACTATAAATGCATGTAACATAAACATAGCACGTGGTATTGAAAATCTTGTAAGCAATGGAACATGCTGTTTTAGCACAATAAAGAAAATAATAATAATAATAATAATAATAATAATAATAAATAGTTTATTTAATCCGAAAGGATTAAGGCCATAAGACCTTCTCTTCTCCTACCAGGTACCACATATAAATACAACAAATACAAACACTGATATAGATGTTGCAAAATAATGTAGTCTGAATCTATTATTTGTTTTTCAGAGCGGGGGAATGAGAAATAAAACAGTTCACTTCTACTTTCAATGTAATAAGTTAAAGCCATGCATCTCTTTAACATAAACTGTAGCTTATTCACCTGTAAGATGAAGAAAGAATAATACCCACATGCGATTATATTATTTTCTGACGTAGAATGCGTTCTTCTCCGCACCGAGTATGGGCACCTGCTTTGGGATCGGTGGTGAAACAAAAATGACAGAAGTTCAAATGTTTACTGTAACAATATCATGACCCACAGTCGAACGCTAATGATATTAGTAGTTAGACGATGAATCGATCTATTTGTGTGACCACGCCAAACGACGATAACTTCCCCCGCTACGAGAATGAGGACGCCGAAATTGAGCATAAAATTAACCTTGCCGCGCTGATTCTCTCAGTAACATTTCGGCATCGAGAGCAACTACATATCCATGCTACCGTTTGATTTAAAATCTCGAGTTCTGCAATATTAAAGTGAAAATAAACACATACGATACATTTTGAGTGAACCGTAGTGAAGAATTTTTTGTGAGCTGGAACTGATTTCGGAATTTCGCCTCATGTGAAGGAAAGATAAATTACATTCCTTCCATTAATTACTCCTCTCCCTTTGTAAATCGAAACAAAAATAAGACATAAAAAGCAACAGAACTGTAGTTTCATTCCTGAAATTGGATGACTTATTCAACGTGCCGGTGTATCCCTGCTACAGGGCAGAATTTTTTAGGAGAATTATTCGACGGTAAAGGATATAGATCACTGCTGACCTGTTCCGGCTTTGAATTCATCAGTCAGTTTCTTCATTGGTTGGCGCTGCTTTCGTCGTGTATTTCGAGTCTTTGGGACGGAACATGGAGCATCCTTAAGCATCTTAGCATTAGGCTTTCACAGCCGGTATCTAATTGGAATTAAGCTTCCGGGCTAAAATGCCGTGGTCTACTGGTGTAGATATTCCCAGACGTCTCGTCTACTACTGCGGCAAACATCTTCAGTGGTGAGGTATCCTAGGTCGAAGGTAACCCTAGCAGAAGACTTCGACCTAGGATACCTCACCGCTGAAGATGTCTGCCGCAGTAGTAGACGAGACGTCTAGGAATATCTACACCAGTAGACCACGGCATCTTAGTCCGGAAGCTCCATTTCAATCATCCCTAAGCACTTTAGTCTAAATAAACTTTTTGTGCACCCGTGATGGTATGAGTTGCGTGTCGATTCCTGCTACTATTAGTAGTAGGTTATTTTACGACGCTTTATCAACAGAATTCCTGCTACTCGGCTAAGCAGCCCTACCATTTGCCACATTATATAATCCTCTCCAGCCATCACATCCATATACCATACCTCTGGTGTCCTCTGCGGTGGTTGAGTGGTAAGACCTTCAGCCTATAACGCAGGTGGTCCGGGTTCGAATTTCGATCAGGCCTGGGATTTTCATTGAAAAGCCATAGTGACCCTTATGGCAGTTGGGGTTTTTCCTTGAGGATCACCTGTTTCTCGATATTAGGCATCCATATCATTCTATCAACATCTCTCCATTCCGTCAACATTTCATAGCATTCCCCGAATGCCGGCTGGCGACACACGGAGGAGGCTGCCCTAGGAACGAGTGGAGTTGCCTGCTCAAAACTGGATACGCAGCGAACCTTAGGTTAGTTAGCCGGTGTGGGTTTGGGAATATGCCTAGCTTGAGGTTTAGCACAATAGATCTTGAAAGATCGCAGTGCTGGGTTGTAGTGCTCCCTTCCGAAATCCAATTGAATTCATAATTCAATTCTCCGGGATGGCATCACACACAAGTACTTGTCGTCACTCTCCGTCATTCAGAAAATTGAAGGTCTCTGATGCCTCTCATGAAGATCCATGACGCACCTAGAATTTCCCACTGCTATCATCTACCAATCTTAGACAAATTGTGAAGACATTCATCATGGCGAGCGATAGATTCGGCGTTACTCGAACATGTCATGACCTAATTTTGAGACAGAGATGATAATGAAAGTGTAGTTGTGAAAGTATTGGTGGAATGACGGGGAAAAACGAGAGAATTCTTTAAAAACCCCACAAACTTATGCTCAAAAGTCACCGTCGAGATTTGAACTAGGACCCGCGGTAGTCGTTAGCTCGCGGTATGCCAACTAAGCTATTAAAGCTATTCTCCATTTGGAGTATATTTTATTGTTAAATTGTATTATAATTTTATGGAGTTTCATTTAAAACTGCAATATACTATTGATGTTTCACAATTTTGGTCCTGAGTGAAAAGATAGAGTAAAGTTGTCTAATGCCGTGATACCCCTAATCCCGTGATACATTTTTAAAACTTAATGTCATTGAAAGCTTTGGCGTTCGATCATAGCGCTAGACATCTTTCTCGAAAGAGTGCATCTTTCGCCTACTTTTGAGACATCGGTGAACTTCCTAGCAAGATACCCAATCCCGTGATATTCAGTGAAAAAAACGTATCACGGAATTAGGGGTATCACGGCATTAGGCAAACGTTACCCTATATTGTATATACACTGTATGTCTTCATTTAATGAGGAAGTATTTTGAGTAGGAAACATTTTACTTGGTCCGAGAATAAAGAAGTGTATTACCTATAACAAACATACTTTTTTCCTTTAAAATTCTGAAAGAAAATTAAACATATATTCAAACACTAGTCATCATTAATACTTTACTTACTTACTTACTTACTTACAAATGGCTTTTAAGGAACCCGAAGGTTCATTGCCGCCCTCACATAAGCCCGCTATCGGTTCCTATCCTGTGCTAGATTAATCCAGTCTCTATCATCACACCCCACCTCCCTCAAATCCATTTTAATATTATCCTCCCATCTACGTCTCGGCCTCCCTAAAGGTCTTTTTCCCTCCGGTCTCCCAACTAACACTCTATATGCATTTCTGGATTCGCCCATACGTGCTACATGCCCTGCCCATCTCAAACGTCTGGATTTTAAGTTCCTAATTATGTTAGGTGAAGAATACAATGCGTGCAGTTGTGTTGTGTAACTTTCTCCATTCTCCTGTAGCTTCATCCCGCTTAGCCCCAAATATTTTCCTAAGCACCTTATTCTCAAACACCCTTAACCTATGTTCCTCTCTCAGAGTGAGAGTCCAAGTTTCACAACCATACAGAAGAACAGGTAATATAACTGTTTTATAAATTCTAACTTTCAGGTTTTTGGACAGCAGACTGGATGATAAGAGCTTCTCAACCGAATAATAACACGCATTTCCCATATTTATTCTGCGTTTAATTTCCTCCCGAGTATCATTTATATTTGTTACTGTTGCTCCAAGGTATTTGAATTTTTCCACCTCTTCGAAGGATAAATCTCCAATTTTTATATTTCCATTTCGTACAATATTCTGGTCACGAGACATAATCATATACTTCGTCTTTTCGGGATTTACTTCCAAACCGATCGCTTTACTTGCTTCAAGTAAAATTTCCGTGTTTTCCCTAATCGTTTGTGTATTTTCTCCTAACATATTCACGTCATCTGCATAGACAAGAAGCTGATGTAACCCATTCAATTCCAAACCCTGCCTGTTATCTTGAACTTTCCTAATGGCATATTCTAGAGCGAAGTTAAAAAGTAAAGGTGATAGTGCATCTCCCTGCTTTAGCCCGCAGTGAATTGGAAAAGGATCAGATAGAAACTGACCTATACGGACTCTGCTGTGTGTTTCACTGAGACACATTTTAATTAATCGAACTAGTTTCTTGGGAATACCAAATTCAATAAGAATATCATATAATACTCCCCTCTTAACCGAGTCATATGCCTTTTTGAAAACTATGAATAACTGAATTTTTATTATTATTATTATTATTATTATTATTATTATTATTATTATTATTATTATTAATCCTATCGTTTGTTTTCCAAATGTATAATATTTGGGTGCTTATCTATGCACTCTAGGTTACGTTCAACTTCCTCAAAAGAAGATGAAAGTGTGTTTATTTCTACAGCATTTTTCGGGAATTATGAATAAATTTTCCTCGAATCTTCGCGATCTATAAGCTAGACAATTAATTATTATAATATGGGTACCAATCGACAACCGATTAGGAAAAACGCGGAAATTCCACTTGAAGCAAGTAAGGCGATAGGGTTGGAAGTAAATCCCGAAAAGAATAAGTATCGGTATATGATTATGTCTCGTGACCAGAATATGGTACGAAATGGAACTATAAGAATTGGAGATTTATCCTTCGAAGAGGTGGAAAAATTCAAATATCTTGGAGCAACAGTAACAAATATAAATGACACTCGGGAGGAAATTAAACGCAGAATAAATATAGTGAATGCCTGTTATTATTCGCTTGAGAAGCTTCTGTCATCTAGTCTGCTGTCAAAAAATCTAAAAGTTAGAATTTGTAAAACAGTTATATTACCGGTTGTTCTGTTTGGCTGTGAAACTTGGACTCTCACTTTGAGAGAGGAACAGAGATTAAGGGTGTTTGAGAATAAGATTCTTGGGAAAATATTTGGGGCTAAGAGGGATGAAGTTACAGGAGAATGGAGAAAGTTACACAACGCAGAACTGCACGCATTGTATTCTTCACCTGACATAATTAGGAACATTAAATCCAGACGTTTGAGATGGGCAGGGCATGTATCAAGTATGGGCGAATCCAAGAATTCATATAGAGTGTTAGTTGGGAGGCCGGAGGGAAAAAGACCTTTAGGGAGGCCGAGACGTAGATGGGAAGATAATATTAAAATGGATTTGAGGGAGGTGGGATATGATGGTAGAGACTGGATTAATCTGGCTCAGGATAGGGACCAATGGCGGGCTTATGTGAGGGCGGCAATGAACCTCCGGGTTCTTTAAAAGCCAGTAAATAAGTAAGTAAGTAAGTAAGTAATATGGGTACCTCGTTAGTTTCCACATTCCACTTTTGCTCCACGTCAATTTGGAAGTAGTTTATTGCTATTTCTAGGGCTAGGATTTTGACGACCTATAAATTGACAAAAATCAAAATATTTATGAGCTAAACATCCTTTAAAAATGCTCAAAACCTATTACAAATAAAAGTATATTTTATGTTGTGAATTTGGCATAGTAGAAGTTTTATACTGTTTAATATTTAGATTTCTAATGGGCCTAATAATTTAATTGGATTCTAGTACCAATATTGCAGTTTACTTTATTTATTTTCCATTAATCTTATTTAAACAACTGTACATAAATTACTTCACCTGATGGATTTCTAATAATTGTTCTTCGTTGATTTGCAGTTTCCTTTACCCAGTTGTAGTATCAAAAACATCTTATGTAAGTTTTCAAAATTGAAACTCTGGCGACTGTCAGATAACAGAGCCTTATACATAGGAAATATTCTTGCACACTGAATTTAGTAGACGACCTTTCAGCCTGCAGACTATACTGGCACTGAGTTTAGAAATATTGATTTATTTCTTAAAACTTACTTTTCTCCACCCTAAACACCCTCGTTGAAAGGGAGAGTGGCTGTCTGACCATCACCATATAGACGAATAACTGGGATAAAGCGAGACGGCAAGTATCTCTTTCTCTTCCAAATGAAGAAATCAGCTTGAACCTCATGCACAATGTAAAAAATTATTGCCACAAAAATCTACAATAACAGAGAAGAATGGGAAAATTTTGAATTTGAGGACAGTGAAGAAATCGATGATCAGCTGAGATCATCAGATAGTAGTAGCACTACAAATACAAAGAATATAGATCAGCATGCAGGGGAAGATCCTGAAACTTAAAGAATTTGGTGATAATTTAGTCCATTTAGAGAAATCTATCACAATCGATAATCCGGAAATCCCTGCGATTACTTGTCACACATAAATGAAAATAGCCGGAAGAATCTATATTGAAGGATGGTTGGACTGGTACATTACATGGAGATAGACGTTAAAATGACATTAATTAGTATATTACAAGTAATTAAAATATATACAAAACAATGGATATTAATGACGAAATTGTGTAGAGTGATATCTATGGAAATGAAACAGAAATACTGGCTTTAATGAGAATTTGTGATCAAAATTCAACAAAAGTCCCAAAAATGTCCAAATAGAACGAAAAACCTCTAAAGACCAAGAAATGCAAAATATATATATATATATATATATATATATATATATATATATATATATATATATATATATATATTCAAAGTCACATATTCATTTTGTATGAGATCTCGCCCACCTCATTGAATACTACACGGCTATTATGAAATAGCCAATATGTATAAATAGTAATAATATTCAAAGTAATATGATTTAGAACATTCCATTCATAAACATGTAAAATTAAAGCAACTAATTATATTTCTGGCGTACGAGAAGAGAGATGCAATTTCATAAACATATGAGCCTTAGTTATTACTATTGTACTATTATTTGTATAATAACAATAATAATAATAATAATAATAATAATAATAGTAATTATTATTATTATTATTATTACTATTATTATTATTATTATTATTATTATTATCCTTCAGGAGGCAATTTCTTCTCAGTCAGTAGAAATGGTGAATGGGAGAAGAGTTCGGGGCAGAAGGATGTATATGGATCATATGTGCAGACAAAGAGGAGAGCAGAATATAGAAAAGATTGGAGAATGCTGGGTTTGCAGTAAAAGACCTGCCCTTGGGAACACTACGTATGTATGTATGTATGTATGTATGTATGTATGTATGTATGTGTGTATGTATGTATATTATTATTATTATTATTATTACTATCATTATTATTATTATTATTATTATTATTATTATTATTATTATTATCATTATCATTATTATTATTATTATTATCATCATCATCATTATTTATAGTTTTGTACCCAAGGGCAGGTCTTTCACTGCAACCCCTGATTTCTCTTATCTTTCATATTTTCTGCCTTCCTCTAAGTCTCCGCGTACGAATCATGCATCTTAATGTTGTCTATGTTTTTCTGTCTCGAACTTTTTTCTTGTTCACCATTCCTTCAAGCGCATTCTTCAGTAGATAGTTTCTTCTTAGCCCGTGCCTCACACAATTAGTTTTTCTCTTCCTGTTCAGTTAATGGTAATAATAATAATAATAATAATAATAATAATAATAATAATAATAATTATTATTATTATTATATTATATTATATTATATTATATTATATTATATTATATTATATTATATTATATATATTATTATTATTATTATTATTATTATTATTATTATTATTATTATTATTATTATTATTATTGGTATTAGTAGCAGTAGTAGGCTATTATGAATATTGTTTTAGTTTCTGTTGTTATACAAAGTTATAGGTTATAATAGAACGAGGTATACAAAGATTTATCCTATTGAGCATTCTTAATCTGCTGTAGATATTCATGTGTAGTTATTCTATATTCCGACGTGATTAGAGTTATGCAATACCATTGATATAGACGTCACATAACGAACACAAGATAAACACACGACCCGTTCCAATGCGAACAAGTCACATGCCTATTTCCCGAACCCATATAAAACTTCAGTTACAGCTGATTTTAATGGCAGGTAGCTATTTGACTTTTGCCATTCATCTAAATATTCTCATCTATGAAGAAACGGCCCGAGTTTTAGCCAGCAGGGGAACTGAATTACCCCGCGGAAACCTACGTACTATCAAGCACCTCTATCATTCATCGCATACAAAATCTAAAGTAAGAAAGCTGCAAAGATGTGGCTGTTCTTGAATCATGGGAGAGAATATATCGACTTCAACTGCAAAACTGAAGTTATGGACACCCTACTATTTATATATTTGTTGCATATATTATGCAAAGTGAAACTTAAAGGAGCATTCCTTGAATTCAAAGGTTACAACACTTGAGAGTTTTTAAGATAATACCAGAAGCAGATCAATATGGAAAAATGAAGACAGATTCCGAATCTGGACATAAATCAGACCATATAACTTAAATTATTGATTTCATTACAAATACGAATAATTTAAAAGAAAAAGAAATAAACATCTGTTTTGAGCATGAAAATCTGATGCGCGTATTCATGGTGTTGCACCGAATAATGTACGACTGCTGCCTGATTGAATTCCCGAATGTTTCCCAGAAAAGAACGTACTCCATAATATAAATAATACGTCAAAATATCAGAGGTATTCACAATCATTTTTGGTGCTAAAGTAGCACGCGGGGAATTATACAGCCAAAAGTAACATATGGATTGAATGTCAGAGGAAATGATGTTCAGGCAGACCGCCTTTCGGTAAAACGTGTGTGAATAGTAGAGCAGTATTGAAAAACAGAGAATGAAAAGGGGATAAATGTATCGGTTATATTTCTCAACACATATAACCAGGTGTTGTACATAACATGCAATTAAGACTGAATCATGAAAGTAACACAACTTTCTGAGAAAATATACAGAGAAATACACGCGAAGTTATTAGGCCTATACAATCGTGTGCAACGAGAACCTACTCAAAAAGTAATGTTTAAGAGTAAGCACATTACATCAATGATGTAGTTTCAGCACGGCATGTTACTACAAAGATGTACTTACATAAATGAGTTTGTTTAATAATGATAACTGTACTGGAATAGCCTACAGATTCACGGGACATGCTTAAAACAGTTCAATATAATGTGTTATTGCGACCCGCTAGATTTCAAGCACTACTTTATTTTTAGACTGGTAAAATAGAACGGGAATATTTTAGCAGCGATCCAATGAAGCACTTGAATCTTCTTGTAACAAAAACAAGGGTACTGAAGTAGCTAGAGTGAATATTTCAATGACTAGCTCAACAAATCGAGCGTTATAGTTCGTATGGAGGATGCAACAGCATGTGAGACGATGGATAAGAGAATCACCCCATGGAGAAAGGGCTTCAGTCTATTAGACCTAGTTTTGAGAAAACTAATAAAAACATTCTGTACACTGTATTCCTTTCTGTATAGAACTCTGAGCCTGACGCTTCAGTTTCTATCTTTTCAAACATTGGACTGAATACCTTTCTGCACAGGCCAATGGAGCCACCCATAAAGATATGATTTCCATCGATATCTCGTTTTTTTTTTTTTTTTTTTTTTTTTCAAAATTTGTGACTGAAGCCCTTTCTGCATGGGGCGATTCGAAGTAAATCGTCCGTAAAATATCATCAGCATGATTGATACAAAACCTAGGAATCCTGGCTATCCCTAAATCTGTGGTCCAAAAATGTGTGCTGTGATTCTACAAATCTTCCGCATGATCATTTATTTCAGACCTGCAGAACTGTAGCTGCTCTGAGCGACTGTCTTCGTATCCCTTCTATCCCATCCACCTTTTCTATCAGTGTGGTCATAGCATTCTACAGTAGTTGCGCTCGGCTATATCAACAATCATTCTCGCGGCGACAGATACACAATACGCTATCAAGAATTGCAAATGAACAAATAATAAATCCTTAGGAACATATCTTTGGAAAGTAAGAGAAAAACGAATGAGGGAAATAAATAAGTTAAAAGATATGTAAAATAAATTTTAAAATGTATGTGAGCATATAATGTAAAAAGATCTACCTATGTACTCGTATATATACAAATTGTATGTTGATAAGTGAGTGATAGCTATATGACCGGAGGTCAATGCTGTAATTCAACATTGTAACGCACTGCAGCCAAGTATTTATTACACAATATGCGTGAAGAGAAATGAAACATAGAAAAATATAAACCCGTGAAAAAATACTACTTCCAAAGGGAATGGGAATATGATTATTTTGTCATTGAAGAAGACGAAAGAATTGCTTATTTACTGTGTTTCATCAAATTTATTTCTACTCGTCATTTCAATATTAAACGACATTTAAACAAAGCCCATATTAAGAAATATGGAATAGAAAAACTTTCGGATAAGTTCATTATCCCGAACTCTATATTCAATACCTAGCCTATATTATTTATTTATATACTGTTAAATTAAGGACATCACTCGTTTTCATTTTGTAGTGAAATGAATAGTGACATTTATATTAATTTCAAGGCTCATTACTTAAATGTTACAAATTTATGTTTCCATAGTTGATGATAGGAGGAAAGTTTTGGAAAATCTAAAGCAGGTTAGGCACAAAGGAATCTCAAAGAAACTACCGACAGAAAATCTAGCGTAATCGTAAAATTTGAAACGACATAACGCATTAAAAATACAGTGATTTTATTACAATCCTTTTTGAAAATTACAGTGCCGTGGACCTTCCACACGCAAAGAATGTTAACATCTCTACGCAGAAGTCGATCATCCCCAATACAAGTGAATTGAGCCTGACGTCATATTTCCCCTACTTACGGGTTCTGCAGGCCTGATTTATTTTATTTATCTTGTTCAGAATTTCGGATTATTTACAAAATCTCTTTCGTTGATATCTGGTATTCTATTCTCACATGTTCAACCTGTTATTTGTCTTTCTATTTCATATGCTAAATTATTGAGGCTTTGTATGGATTACACAACTCGTTACTGTACCTAAATCGCCATTCACTAATCATCTTAACATAACAATCAACAGTTTTCAAGATTTTCATGTAAAAAATTAAATGTTTCTTTCATTTAGCTTCTTTAACATATGTTGTATGTGTTAACGTATGTGTAATTAAATTGATTAAGAATTATTTTTTTGTTTGCGATTTCAAAGTTCGAGACTTAATTTTTTACTGATCTGCCTAATAGGACTATAAAAGAAAAGCACCTGAAAATACATTATTTATTGCAGAAATATGCTTAAGGGGAGAATGTAGATATGTTTGGTGAAGAATCTCAATATTTCTAACATTATAATCTGAAAATCCAAGGATGATTAAAAACATTCTTGTCTACTAGTGTGCAAAATTGCATGATTCTACCTTAAGGGGAGAGGATGGTATTTTTTGGTGAAAAATGAGTAAATTAAAAAAAAAATCTTTAAAATACTCTGTGATATGTGTGGAATGCATAGCATAACATTTTGTGGGTATTTGTGCTCTTATCGGATGTTGAGTCGCCATTTTTAAACTTCCTGCGTTATGGATTTTTAAATCACTCGCCCACTTTTATTGTTGTTTGCGGTAAATTAAATTAAAAAAAAAAAAATTTTTTTCTTTAAAATACCCTTTGATATGTGTGGAATGCATTGCATTACATTTTGTGGGTACTTGTGCCCTTATCGGATGTTGAGACGTCATTTTTAAACTTCCTGCACAATGGATTTTTAAATCATACGCCCGATTTTATCGGTTTCCAGAAACTTCATTCTTTTGCTACATTGCCAGACAAAAATTGATATAATTTCTGAACTATTAAAGATACATGCATGAAATTTAGAACACACATTCTTTAGACTATTAGAAAACTTTTCTCTGTAACAGAAATTTGTTAATTGATTTCATTTTAAAAATACGTCCGTTTTGTTTGTAAGAAAGGAAATCAGAAAATTGTTATTAAATTTTAATTATTTATTTTACAAACGTAGGAACGAATATCAAAATTCTGTTACAGACAGTGTATAGAACATGCTTTTGGAAATACATTGCAAAAAACTGTTTGAATCTATCTTTAAAAACTGTTTAGATATATCGGTTTTAGTACAATCTTGCATTGGGTATATATATTTTTTTCAAATTTGGGCCCCCAAATAATTTTTTTTTTTTCAAAATATTTTTATTTGGTTGAGTTGCCACAGCTATTAGCACTCTACATACAAAAAATTAATATTTTACACCAAATAGAAAAAAAGTAAAAAAAAAATACTATCCTCTCCCCTTAAACACATTCAGAGAAAAAGGTACATAAAGTGCACCAATTTAACATAGCGGGAGATAGGGACCTACCGATACCTACATCCTCCCCTTAATCAAAGTCGTGGCTTACATAATTACTATGGCTGATAAAGGGGCCAACATTTATGAAACTATTAATTAATTCCACAAGCTATTCACATTTTTTTACTGTAGCTGGAGATCTTCCTTCATATAAAGAGATAAATACCCAAAAACGTACTATAACTGTGTATGTCAGATAATGATACGATAGACGGAGCAAGAATTTGGTACAATGGACCTAAGTATACGTTACACACCCAAAAACACCAACCTTCACTTCATAACGAGATGGATTCTGTTGCTAATTGAAACTCGGCTGCCTCACGTGTCACCACAACGACTAGCGCTAGTGAAGAGCCTATCGCTACTTCAGTTCGTTTTAATGCGCCTCCAATCCATTAGTCGAGCTTGTGACTGAGTTCTCAATAAAGCAAAATGGCAGCTATGGGTGAGATCTCGGCCTTTCGACCCGGATCTTTTAAATGTGTAAAAGGCCAAAGAAAATCTCGGCTGGGCTTGGCAAACACATGTGAAGCCATTGACTCACAGACTGTTTGCTCTGTGTTATGTATACGCTTGCATTGCACTCCGCTTGCCTGAGAACGCACGACGTTTTTCTTCTGTCAATACGAAGCAGGATCTTTATGAGGCTGGGCTTGTAGCTACGCATAATATGAAGACTAATTTGTGTTCTTGGCACGTCCAGTTGCTAGTCCTCAGGCGGAATATACTTTTAAAACGTCTATTATTCATTTCGGCGAATAAAGTATTAAGATATATGAAATGGATTTGAAGAAACGAAGAAAACAACTGAATCTAACAGCATCAAATAATAATACTTATTATTTAACTAGCCGTACCCGTGCGCTCCACTGCACCTGTTACAAATAAATATAAAGTAATTACATAATTAAAATAGGCCGTTTGATCCAGGGAACATTCGTGGTTGAAAGAAGGATAAATCGTTTAATATGTTACTTAATTTAAATTGTATTTAAATATTTAAAATGCGGTCATTTTGGTCCAGAGAGCAATCATTTGGTGCAATGACAATTCCTTTAACATGTTTCTTAATTGTTATTACTTGCAACCATAGTTTAATGAAGATTGACAAATCATTTAGTTTTAATGTGTATACTTTATATTACTTGCTATATGTTTCAAAAGTTACTGTAATAACATTATAGAATTATGTCCATCTAGAGAAACTACACTTTCCAATTGTGAAATAATAATTAAACAATTAATTAGCTTCCGATATTACTTCATACAAACACAGAAAAATTCTCTGTAGGTTATGTTTAATAGCTTTCGATTGTTGTTGTCCAAGGCTCCTTATAGACGAAGTCATTTGTTTTTATTTCAGTACAGCGCCTTAGATGGCGTTGTTATTGTAATTTTAAAACTCATTTATCTCATTAAATATCAGTCCCATCAAAATTTTCTACAGAATAAAACGTATCGGAAATTATTTTTAAAGAAACGTTTGTTATGTAATATTTTCCATGAAAATCAATAATAAACGAGATATTTCGATTTATTTAATTCAAGCCTCCTTATAACCCCCCTTTTAAATAAAGTATTTTGAATGCTATATATCCTAAAATCTAAGTTACAACGAACTTAATTTCTATTCCAATTTTCATATAAATCGGTTCAGCCATTATCGCGTGAAAAGGTAACAAACATCCAGACAGACAGACAGATAGACAGATAGACAGACAGACAGACAGGCAGACAGACATACAAACAAAAATTTCAAAAAAGTGATTTTCGGTTTCAGGATGGTTAATTATACATGTTAACATCAATTATTTTTGGAAAATCGAAAATTACCAGAAAAATTTTGGCTACAGATTTATTATTAGTATAGATGCTTAGAATTTGCACGAACGCTGATCAACAATGACTATTCAGGCAAAGATTAATCTGAAAAAATTGTGGCAGTCGAATGGGGTATTGCAGCATATTTTGTAGTTACTCCCGTTTCCTATGTCATAATTCTGTACTTTTGCCATGCTTAATAATTGCAGTTATCATCTGTGTAAAAATATACAAAAAATTGCTGCATCATATCAACCTCCTACGTCTACATTAAGTATTAAATTAATAACTCTAATTTTTGCCTTATACCGTATAAATGTCCGATTATTAAGGAGTCCTCTGAAGTTAAGTATTTAGGCATAATTTTCGACAATTATTTAAAATGGAACCAACACATTAATTACCTGTGTAATAAATAGCGTAAAATAATATATTATTTTTTATTGAGGAATTACTTGTCAATAAGTTTATTACGTACAATATACTTAACTTTATTTCAATCGGTAATTATGTATAGAATTATAGAATGGATAGCTTATTTAAATCCAATTTTAATCCATTTTATTTATTAAAGAAGAAAATAATTAAAATATGTCTTCATTAACCTAGACTTTAATGTTATTAAAATAAGACAAATTTATTATATTGTATTAATAAAATTCATACTTGAAGCTCGAAATAAATTTGAATTATATTCTCATAGTTATGAAAAAAAAAAAGATATGAATTCTTTAAGATTGTTTGAACCAAAATGCAACACTGCTACAGTATTTAATCATGGTAGTCATTTAGGCCCAAGAATATATAACAAATTAATATTTCAATATCCTAATTTCGTCAATTCTAATAGTTCTAGTATTAAATTTAAAAAGTTATGTATGGATTTTATAAAATTGACAAAAATAGTAAATTTAATTTTTATATATTCTTATTGCGTAGTAGACATAAGACAAATTGTATTATATACTTCTTAATTTCAGTTCATGAATCCGTCCCTAAGCACGAGTTCTACTCTTTCAGGGGCGAGCTAAAGTTTTCCTGTTTATATTATATTTTATGTTACAATTATTAGCAAAATAAATAAATAAATACATTGAATGAATGAATGAATGAATGAATGAATAAATGAATTAATGAATGAATGAATGAATGAATGTCTCGAGATACCAACACAATGGGATTAAGACGTTGAAAGTTTCCTGAAGACCGTAACTGCTTATTGTGATATACAGACACACGAAAACACACCCCAACGATATTCTCAGCACACAACTCAATTTCAAAACACATACACTCTTTGACTCTACACTACGAACGCACCCTCACAGGAAACTAGAGGCGCCAAGACCAACAACGACAAGTTCTGAAGATGACCCATAAATAGGTCGAAATATTTGAACAAGGTACGTTAAAATTTAACACAAGAAAGTCTCATCATACATATTCCGAAGTGATACAGTGTTAAAAATTGTGTAATCAAGATGTATATTTATTTTATTAACTTATAATATATTTTGACTGGAGTAAATAAACCTATTCGGTTTTCCTACATGAGTAGCATATAGTTTTTTTCTGACCATAGCTTGTATTTGCTACAAAGGTAGTTACGAATTTCTTTACAGACAATGACAGTTACCTTCTTGTATTCGGCAACTACTAACAAAGAAGTAAGACAACGATGTCTGTTGTCACCTGCACTTTTAACATACATATAGACGACGTAATATTAATTTGGAACGAAGATTTAGACTCATATTTTTAAATCAAGAAAACAATTATAGATAAATTACTCTACAGATGACTAGATTCTTATATTTAGCTCTTCATGTGCGAGAGATAAAATTTAAATCTTATACAATTTTTAAGCTACAGACTTTTTTTCGTCCACACCAAATTTCTTTTATAGGTGATAACGTATAGAAGTTTCATAATTCTCAGTTGAACACATTTGAGTTAAATATATTTTAAAAATAAATCACACATTTTTTAAATCTATCTCATCCTAAACAGTTTTAAATTTTTTATTGTCAAGGAATGAAATTTCTATTCTCCTTATTAACAAAACACACTACCGTTGTTATGACAACGTCTAAACAATTTCATGATTACTCAAGATCACTGAACACTTCTTACGGAAAATGTTACAAACTATTACATGATCACTCACTAATACAACAAACGAAATTGTTCAAACCTGCTTTACAGGGAGCTACTACCTGAAAGCCAGATTTGAGTAATATATTCGTTACTGGAGGTACGTTAACAGGAAGCCACAATTCAAGTCACACAGAATTTGTGTGCACTCAAAGTTGGGTTTTGACGTCTTGTCAGCTTATTTGAGTTGTGTGGATATAAAGGGAAAATTGTGACGGTGTCATGTATAGTTTCTGGGGTAGCTCAGTCAGGATAGCATTCGTGCGCTAAGCGGAGGGTCCCGGGATCGATACCCGTCTCCGGAACAATTTTTCCTTGAAATTATTCATTCACAACATTTATTTATCATTGAAGATTTCCGGCATCCATACAGCTTGACGTGCACGCTTTTTACGTTCTGTGACTTCTAGGTGCCCGCCATGAATTTTGTATAGCATATTCTAAGCAAGCTTGTTGATATCAAGATCTATATTCCTTGAAAAAAAAAGGTCGTCTTACACAACTATTCCTGATCGCAGTTGGCAATATTCTATTAGATCTGCTGATATGAGATTTCGGTGGTCATCCAATCTGAGAGAACTCAATTAACTTTAAAATATTTTTCGTCATTGTTTTGCTGTAACCTATTTTCTTCCAATCGTTTACCTGTTGCTGGGAAATTAGAGATTAATAAATTTACATAATTCTAATATATTTTCTTCCAGGTTTTCCTCTTCATCGTTTTTCAATGGGCATTTTGAGAGGATATCCCCGGTGCCTAATCCTTTTCCAAGAGTGTTTTATTGTATGCCATTAACTACGCAGTCGTAAACGCATTATTTGAAGTTTTGGGGATAGACTGTATAATTAAAACATTTCGTTGAAAACATAGATACGATCAAGTTCTAGCTGAACATGGATCCCCTGTGATGAATACCTTGAATCTTTCACATATCGAACTATTGCATGGCCTTTCATTTTTTGCCTAATTTCTTTTGAGTGGGGGTAAGGAATTTTGACACAGTGATACTGTTCTGTAGCTGCCATCATCTTATTTAATCCCAGCACCTAGTCCATAGTCTGGCGCATCACAGTGTGTAATTTCAAGCAGCTAGCCGGCCAAAAATCAATTTTGACATCCTATCTTTAATGCTAAACTCTTATATTGACGTGTTTATAATACTCCTAAGTATTATATCCAAGTATAGACAGATGTTAACATCTGGTAGGGGACCCTCACAACAGAGCGAAAGTTGCATGTCTCCGATAAGATCGTTTACGCTGCAGAGACAGGCGCACAGTTTGCATTTGGATGATGCAAAGTGAGGAAGTTCATATAATATTTTTCTTTAATACACAGTGTGGATATATTATAAGAAGGTATATATTTACAAATAAACTAATTCTTTTGCTAAAAAGTATTATCTTATTGTCTAGAACAGGGGTCGTCAGCATAGAGCACGCTGGGGCTAGCCTCTCTTACCCGCGGAAAACAAGGTGCACTACAGTGCTCTCGTAGCTGCTAGCGGGTATCTCTCTATCTCTCCCTGTTGCACGACCGTGCACACGGGACGGCACCGCGTACCCATTGCACATTTCAGCGAGTGCTGACGACCACTGGTCTAGAATAAGTGTCTGAATAAACATGTGCAGAGAGTCGAAGTTTTACCTTATTACACTATTTTAAGTTGAACTTTAAAAGGTGTAACCCTCTATCATCTCGCTCAAATTTTGTGGAGTTATTCATTATCCTTTTCTGAGCAAGACGTCGTGACTATTTTCTGCAACCAGATGCATACAGAATAACTATTAATTATTTTCAGACACCATGTGCTTCGTTATCCGTAAGGCCGTTTTCCAGGTGTGGAACAAGTGCGAGGGAAAAGTGAAATTCTCAAATATATATGCCCAATTGAACATTTTGTTCTCAAAGATTACTCTGAAGACATTTTACAGTCAATAAAGAAATGAATTAAATTTCTATGCTCGAAAATTCGATTACGGTGGAAAAAATGCAGCATTGAAAAAAATTTCTTAAAATAGAATGCGCTATGTTTGAACCAAGACGTAAAGTCTGAGAATGAAATATATAATACTTTGCCATCTATTACAAAACAATTCCAATTTGAGTCTGCCAGTACAAGCATTCGAGGACTATCACGTAAACTTTTCGGAGAACTGAGGGAAAGATCAAAACGGAAAAATATTAGTCCACTTTTTAAAGAAATATCGCCAGATTAAAAGCTTTCTGCATCCCCCATGTGAGTTTCAGAACTTCTATGAAAAGAGATGCGGCCAATATTGTAGGAGAGCATTCACTTGCATTACTTCAGCGTGCGACAAAATGGAGAAAAAAACTTGAAAATTGGTTTTTCAGGAACGACCAACAATGTCACCTAATAAGGATCTCGCTTTGATTAATAATTTACAGTTGACCTGTAATCAATATAAACAATTAAGGGAAATGCAAAATCTCGTAACAGTTAATTTAGATCCACTGTATTATTTATTACGAAACATTGAAAATAGGATAGGTTCAGATAGGAAAGGGGACTACTTGTTGACATGATAAAACAAAGCAGTCGCAATAAAAACGATGCAAATACCGCAAGAATATTTTTCAGGGAGGTTTCCACTTCCGCATATATTACTTAGGATAGATGGATATCTAATAAGTCGTCTACGCACATAATATTAGAAACCTTTTCTTGCGGTTTTGCAATACTGATAAGCGGACATTTGACATGTTTGCAAGGGAGACAAGGGAATTATATTTATGCTTGCACAAATAGTATTATATGCCTACAACCCTTCACAAACTCCTGGCTCATGTACAGAAGATCACAGGACACTATTATACCTATTGGTAAACTATCTGAGGAAGCCCAGGAAACGAGGAACAAATATTATATATTAGACTTTTTCAGAGGAATCTTCACAAGAAAGACATCAAGAAAGACACAAATACCGAACTTTTACTCAGGATATTTCTATGGATCCTTACATCACCAGTTTAAAGATATTAAGAAGAGAAAATTACGGTAGATTTCAAGAGAAGCTCTGCAGTTCTCTCCGAGCCTCCAATACCCGGTGCTGCCGAAGGAGAGACTAGCAGCGAAGATATAGATTCTGATGGAGATGTATCTGACGTGTGAACGAGTAAGATATGTAGCAATATTCCTTCGTCTTACGCTTTCAATTTTAAGCGCAATCCACATTATTATAATGATATTTTTTCACTCAAATCGAACATTTTTTTTACAACATTACTAATTTTATTTTCAGTAAAAATAGTTGTTATTTTTTTCCATTATTAAAAACTTATCCACTTCAATAATTGAAGGTTCATACAAAGTTTTATGAAAATTGAGCGATTAGCTTTCGAGAAATGATTTTTGGCCGGCTAGACTCGCTAAATTAGGTACACACTGTGCGCAACCGTTATTGTGAGAGTTGGTCTTTTAGTTCTTAGTTTGAACCAAACTAATGTGGGGGCTTTTGGTATTACATTTTTCACTGATTGAAAGCTTCATCATGCGATCAATTCCAGTGGAACATGTTTCATTTTTATTTACGTTATGAGCGGATTTCTCTCACTTTCTCATTAAATTCTGAATTATAGAACCAGATGATCGTTGAAAGCTAGAATACTTCCGTAAAAAATATATCGCTACTCTTTTCATACAATAATTAACAGCAGTGAAATAATGAATGAACTAAAAACCAATAGATAGATAGATGGATGGATAGATAGATGGTTGGTAGGTAGGTAGATAGATATGCAAATATAGTCTTTCAGGTGAAGCTCCCTGTAAAGCAGATTTGAATAATTTCAAGGGAAAAATTGTTCCGGGGCCGGGTATCGATCCCGGAACAGTTTTTCCCTTGAAATTATTCAAATCTGCTTCACAGGGAGCTTCACCTGAAAGACTAGATTTGCATAATATATACGTTACTGTGTACGTTAACAGAAAACCACAATTCCAAGTCACACAGAGATTGTGTGCACTCGTTGTGGGTCTCTGGCGTTTCGTCAGCCCACGCGAGTTGTGTGGATACAAAGGGAAAAGTTGAGACGGTGTCGGGTGGAGTTCCCGGGTAGCTCAGTGGTAGAGCGCTGGTACGTTCAACCAGAGGTCCCGGGATCGATACCCGGCCCCGGAACAATTTTTCCCATGAAATTATTCAGATAGACAGATCGATAGATAGATAGATAGATAGATAGATAGATAGATAGATAGATAGATAGATAGATAGATAGATAGATAAAGAGAAATTGGGTCATTAAGGAGAATATGAGAAAGACAACTACGGCAAGCATATCTTTATTATTCTGCGGGAAAGCGTGACCAAGGACAAAATAGAAATATTCAATGAAACTCGGAACGGAACAGAAATGAAACAATTTTGACTATGTACTCGTCATAATTTTTCAATTTCATATTATCCGTAATTTGAAACATGTGGGTAAAACAATACTGCTCTTGTAATGGTCCGACGCCGTAGGTAGGCAATAATAATAATAATAATAATAATAATAATAATAATCAGGGCTATTCAAAAATAGGACTTAACCGCAACAATGGATGTGTCAGCTGTTCGGAAGATGCTGGCGAGAGTAACGAGATCTGGTTTCTCAAATACATCAGGAAGAGGTGCCTTCAGCTCTTCTCCTCAACAGCTGACCTCACGCTTGTGAGGGTTACCCGGTATACGACTCAGAGAACTCAATATTAAGAAAATTACATGGCAGGCTTTCGTGCCGCGTGTTGTTAAAGATTTAGAGTTGTACAATCTGATCAGGCCGCTACAGTATTTCTAACTAGGCCAGAATCATCTCATCCCGATTAACGGGAGCTGGTAAGGATGCCGGCTTCACCACAGTTTGATTCACATGCGAAGTTTTGAATATCCTTTCTGTCGGCACTTCTTAAGTGATGCCTTTTATCTCGTGAACAGACTGACGACGGTGTAAGTGTCCTGATTCACTACTCTTTGCACCGCAGGGGTGTGCGAGGTAAGAATGTTTTCAAAGGATACCGGTTTGGATTCTAAACTTTTTTCCAAGAGGCAATTACACTGGTAAGAAGAACATTACATCGTTTTTGGAGACTTTTAAGTAATCCTAGTCCTATGTAATAATTAGTATACAAAGCTTATCGCTATGCAATCCAGTAATGATTATGAAATATTTTGTTCTCTAGATTACGAATGAAAACCCTTTAATTTTGTAGCAAAATTAATATATACCACACAATACTCGATACCACCCGATAGTTTATCATGAATATTAACAAAATCGGATCAACATTGGACAACAATTGAATCAGTGGTTTTGAAAGAACTTAAGTCCGCAAGACCAAAGTTTTGGTAAACTAAAACAAACCGTCTTACGAACGAGGTTTTAGCTCTAGTGTAAGGACAATTTTTGGCTATTGCCTATTATAAACCTGCATTTTATTGTAAAGTTTTAGCGTTTTAACTCATATGGTAACCACAGTCTAGTATATACAGTCACGAAGCTCATTACGTAGTAAATATGCATTCCTAGATAGTTGCTAACCACTAGGATCGCTAATATCGCCTCATTAGGCTACAGACAATGCGAAATAGTAACGGCACAGTCTATTGTTCCTAGCACCCTCACAACTCAAGCTTCGTGACTGTGTATACTAGACTGTGCGGTAACCTCGCAAAAAAACAAGTTTGAAATGAGTGGACTGATGTCTTTTTCAAAACTTCCAAAATAAATACATAAATATTGTGTTTATTTTTTCATAAAATAATATTGAACAGTAAATGAACAGAACATCTAGCTTCTTACAAGTGCTTGAATTAAAATTACTTCGAAATATACTATAAAAATGAAAAGTTACTTAGGTTAATTATATTTTAACAAAACTTTTATTTAATATCTTCCTATCTTTGGTTGGCTAATCGCGAATCTCGTCATAGAAGTAAATTTAAGAGACATGATGAGGACCGAAAAGCTAATACATTGAATAGAGAGACAACTCTACCACCATTGACTACAGAACTACCATCATTATATACACGATATTGAATTATCTCCAGTCAAGACATCATTGGAGCTTTGTCACAGATGGTTCAACAAATTGCAACTCAGGACAACATTTTATATTTTAACATTTTAGCATTTTAATATTTTATTGACCACAGCTTATATAGCTTTTTATTTTATCCACATTTTAATTAATTTGAGTCCACAACTGTTTAAGGTAGAGACTCATAATTAACTCATTGTTCACATTATACTACATAACACACATGTACCAATCTACATTTATATGTATTCTCAGGCATAATTTTCTGAAGATATTGTGGCAATGAGATTCGAGATAAGAACCGTCATGATATCGTGATTAATTATGGAGATATTAGAGGTAATACCCAGAAGTCAAATGGAGTAATAGTTACTTTGGATCCATAGCGAGTAGTATTGGGGTTAAAGTTAAATGTCAAGAATACAACAACGATGTGCAACATGTACAGTAGCGTGCAAATTAATCCGAACAACGTAATTACTTATGCAAAAACACTCAAACGGGATAAAAAAAAAAGGATCTAAGACATACCTCTGTAATCTATGTGGCCTCCCTTGTTCCTAATAACAGCTCTGAGACGATTTGGCATGGATTCCACTAATTTCCCACAAATATTCTTCATTTCTTCATCGCGAAACCATACACCAATGAGGGCAGAAATCATCTTCTCCTTTGTAGAACAATCCATTTTTTGCATTCTTCTTTTGCAAATTGACCACAAGTTCTCAATGGGGTTGATGTTGGGTGAGTTGCCTGGCCAGGGGAGTACCTGAATATTCTTCTTGTTGAAGAATTCTGTAGTTTTTCGAGACGTATGGCATGGTGCCAGGTCTTGTTGGAACACACCTCTGCCATCCGGAAATGATTTTTGCAGCTGGGATACGATTCTGGTTTCCAATAAGCGAATATATTTGTCAGAATTCATCATTCCCTTGATAGGTATTAATGCTCCAGGCCCTTCATGTGTAAAACAACCCCAAAACATTACTTTAGGGGGGTATTTGGGTGCTTGTTAGAGATGAGTTGCTGTTACTTTTTCGGATCCTTTCCGTACGTAAGAAACACGGTGGCCGTGGACCTCGAAATGAGACTCATCGGAAAAAAGTACATTCTTCCAGTCATTCACTGTCCAGTGTTGATGTAATTTTGCCCACATTAAGCGTTTTTTGCACATAACAGGGGTTAGCAGTTTCTTCTTAATAGGCTTACGAGCCCTTCGTCCAGCTTCCAAAAGCCTACGCCACACTGTTGTGACGTGAATATTCGCCCCAGTGGTAGCCATTAACTCGCGGGTTAAGTCGATAGCAGTTAGTCTAGGATTTAATTTACTTTTCCTGACAATTAAACGATCATCTGCAGGTGAAGTCTTCCTTTTCCGGCCACAGTTTCCTTTTTTCTGAGGTGTGATGGATCCAGTCTCCATGTATCGTTTTATGATCGAATTAACAGTAGCCAAACCGATGTGACATTCTGCAGCAATTTGCCTCTGTGTCATAGAAGAATGCTCTGCTAATGTTATAATTTTAGATTGTTTTCGAGGAGTTGTATCCATTTGTGAAGACGACAGAATGTACACAGGATTGCAGTATTAAGTCTTCGAAACAACTGAAATGCTTATAAGTACAAAACGACAGGCAAAATGTCACATATTATAAAAAAAATAATGACAGACCTTCAACAATGGAATTACACGTACTACAGCGATATGAGTAGCTGTGAGGCCAACAATGACAAGAAATGTTAAAATATGTCGTGTTCGGATTAATTTGCACGCTGCTGTAGGTATCTGTCCCTGAAATGGTCGGATTTCTTGGTTTCAGCGCAAGAACTGCGAAGAAAATAACTGTAGTTGGTTTGTCTTTAAGTACTGTACTGTGAGTTCTCTGTGCAATGTTCCAGTTCAAACTGATGTTACAATACCTATCTGTTTCGCATTGTGAAGTTAGATAATCACATGATGTTTACATTGTGTACGTTTTCAAGGCGTGCTGCACGACCCACCCGTTGTCCGGCATTGAACTAAATCCTAGAAAATCTGTGTGTGAGGTGCTTGGAGTGACGAAAGTGCAATTTGGAAGTGCGGGATATTCGGTAAGGACATGTGAGGGTTACAGTATAAGCTTAACAGAAGTGTTTTCCACGGAAATAATACTTGCCCCGTTAGATATTTTGAAAAAAATGCAAGATAGAGTATTGGTTCCTATTTTATTTATGCATACCTTGATGTGCTCTGTTACGCCCTGGTCTTTGAAGACAACATTTAGTATTCACTCTGTACAGCAGTCAATAAAAGACTCGCTTTCGTAATTGTTTGTGCCCTCGCCAAATAAGTGATACCCGTACTTAAATTAATTTCACACACTGTAACATCGCTTGTTATGTGGATCCAGATTCACGTCTCGTAATAAAAGAAATGTACGTAGATTACAATACACACAGCTTACTTTTTACATTCGGTGTCAGTAAAAGAGTTCGCAACATAGATATAGCCTATACAAGATCGCAAGCGCATAAGACTTGTATGTGACTACATTTTCGGGTCCGTCAACGTTAGGATGTTACATTACTGTAGCTTTTCTAAAGGAGATCATTCTAATGAGTCAGCACAAAAATTATCTTCTGATATTGGTGAAAACACAAAAGGGTCCATGTGAAAAAAGGGCTCATCAACATTTTCTAAATTTTTGAAAAGAGCTTTTTAATCAGTGTAATAAGCCTAAATCATTCTTCGCCTGTACGGGAAGATTTCATATTGGATTTATTTCTCACAAGGAGCTCCTTCTTTCTAGTTTGCCTTGACTAAACGAAAGGTCTCATGATAATGTCCATATGGTGTCAATATTGCAATATCTGGAAAAAATGCAATGCGCCCCTTTTTCTCGTTTGCCCTTATGTTAGTTTTCAAAGGAGATCATTCATTCATTCATTCATTCATTCATTCATTCATAGTGCTCTGTCCAAGGGCAGGTCATTCACTGCAAACCTAGAATTCTTCAATCTTTCCTATTTTCTGCCTTTCTTTTAGTCCCCGCATATCTTAATGTCATCTATCATTTGATTCAGTGTATATTCAGTGTTGTACAGTCAGTGAACACAAATTTGTGCAATTGACAAATTCAAGACATGAAGAACAATGAAATTAAATCAGAAACTCTCTACAACATTAACATTAAAAACTTATTAATATCATAAAAGGCTTTGCTGATTAACCAACTAGAGACAAATCTGTTAAAAGACTTCCTTTCCTGATTGAAAACTTGTGTCGGAAATTTATTTGCAATTTTTAAAGACATAATAAAATAATTATTCGTTCCTTTGCTTAGCCTACACTTAGGTATGTCAAAAAGTTCACGGACTCGGGATATCTTCTTCTGCCCCGAATTATTCTCCCGTTCACCATTCCTTCCAGTGCACCCTTCAGTAGGCAGTTTCTTCTCAGCCAGTGACTCAACCAATTCATTTTTCCCTTCCTGATCAATTTCAGCATCATTCTTTATTCAACCACTCTTTTCAACACAGCTTCGTTTTTTATTTTGTCTGTCCATTTCACATGTTCAATTCTTCTACATTTCAAACACTTCTAGTGGTTTCGTTCACTTGGTCGTAATGTCCATGTTTCTGCCCCATACAATACCACACTCCACACAAAACACTTCACAAATCTCTTCCCTAGTTCTTTGTCCGTAGGTTATTAAATGCTTCGTTTGCCATTGCTATCCTCTTTTGACTTTCTGGCAGCATCTCATGTTGCTGCTTATAGTATAGGCCTACCCCAAATCAAAGGCGATCGTGACCACATACAAAGTTGACTGCGAACAATAGCATTTCGTATACCGTGGTAGCCACAAAAACTTCTAACACGTTACACTGAGTATTATACGACTATAAATTTTTTGTGTCTTTTGTTTTATTTTACAGCTACTTCTCAGATTTTTTGTATATTTATGTACTGAGTATATTTTCCTACATGTTCAATATTTTTTGTTAGTGAATTTGAAAAAAAAGACAAGCTAGAAATATGAATACTTCGTTTCAGACTTAAATATTAATATGTGGCGCCTACATCGAGAACAGACACGAAAACACGAAAGGCATGTACTGTACATCATCACTGATTACACAGATGACTGAACTAATGTTTAATTAAAATGCAGGCCATTTATGTGACACGGTTGTAGAATAAGCAATGGGCGTTTTGAAATATTGATCTTCATTGTCTTAGTAGCGAAATAATGGAATAGCAAACAAACCAAATGAGAGAGACAGTGATGTCAAGTGCGTTTATTTAATTCATTCGTCCTGAAGGCGAAGATATGAACGGTTTACGAAATGTTTTCACTCGAACTGCATATGGTAATTTATTATTATATGTTTAAGAACTGCTCTCTCGTATTCGTGTATGTATGTTTCTGTATCCTATTTTCCACACGTGTGAACACATTTTAACCGAAAGTCAGTCCAGGGTAATTTAGCGCTGAAACTTTGGTTCTTTTAAATTATAAAAAGAAATAATAAATATTTCCAAACGAGAGTTAAAACTCTTTTAATAAAAGTAATAGAGAAAAATGTTTGTTAGTATTGAGTTTCTATATTCTTTTTCTATTAGATTTTAAATTTAGGAGAAAATCCACAAACGATTAAGAAAAACACGGAAATTTTACTTGAAGCAAGTAAAGAGATAGGATTGGAAGTAAATCCCGAAAAGACAAAGTATATGATTATGTCTCGTGACGAGAATATTGTACGAAATGGAAATATAAAAATTGGAAATTTATCTTTTGAAGAGGTGGAAAAATTCAAATATCTGGGAGCAACAGTAACAAATATAAATGATATTCGGGAGGAAATTAAACATAGAATAAATATGGGAAATGCCTGTTATTATTCGGTTGAGAAGCTTTTATCATCCAGCCTGCTCTCAAAATATCTGAAATTTAGAATTTATAAAACAGTTACATTACCAGTTGTTGTTTATGGTTGTGAAACTTGGACTCTCCCTTTGAGAGAGGAACATAGGTTAAGGGTGTTTGAGAATAAGGTGCTTAGGAAAATATTTGGGGCTAAGAGGGATGAAGTTACAGGAGAATGGAGAAAGTTACACAACACAGAACTGCACGCATTGTATTCTTAGGAACATTAAATTCAGTCGTTTGAGATGGGCAGAGAATGTAGCACGTATGGGCGAATCCAGGCATGCATATAGAGTGTTAGTTCGGAGGTCGGAGGGAAAAATACCTTTGGGGAGGCCGAGACGTAGATGGGAGGATAATATTAAAATGGATTTAAGGGAGGTGGGATATGATGATAGAGACTGGATTAATCTTGCTCAGGATAGGGACCAATGGCGGGCAATGAACCTCCGGGTTCCTTAAAAGCCAGTAAGTAAGTAAGTATTAGATTTTGAATTAAGAAAATTCTGGGTACATTTTAACAAGAGGTCTGCTTAGTTTGGCTTACATTGGGAAAGAAATAAATGTGGTGGTCTCGTGTCTAGGATTACGGGACTTCAAGGTTAAAATTCTTCCTCCTTGATTGCGATGGCTCCAAAAGTATTACCAGCCAAACGATGAATCTTAATGTTGTGTTGGGTAGAAAGAAGCCCTTAAATTATTAGAAATACGTTCAACACCAGTGTTGGTTATTCTGACCACAGCATTTAATGTTCTGTTACTGTTTGCTAAGTGTAATGTCTAATGTGTGAAAAAATTGTTTTCTAAACTAGTTGTGATTCTCAAAATATATGTAAAGCTATTTCTTCCTCTTATATGGAGTTAGATAAATCGTCCACCATTAGTCCATGTTTTATCTGTCATGGCCAATTGGCGAATAACTGGGATGTTTACACATTGATCTATTTCATTAGTGACATTTAAAAACCTGTCAGCTATAGTTCGAAATGGCTATAAAACCATGACGATTTCTAAGGATTTGTGAAGTCTATAGTTGATATATCTTCAAAAGCATATCTTTCGAGTTACGAACACTATTTAAAAAGAATCTAACCCAGGGCTGGGCACATTACGTGATTCTGAGAAATGAGCGCTGTGTGCTTTAAAGAGAGGGTCTTGCGAGCGCTGTGAAGTATGCATACTGTACGTCATTCAGTGTCGGTGCAGTGGTGACTCTGCAGTATGATGGCGAACTTTGAAGACGGAGCTTCCGCTCATACACTAAAGCGGCCCGCTACTCCTAATGTTTTTAATGTATCATGGGAGGACGAGTTACTTTTCGTAGAGAGGAGTGGATTAGCAAAGTGTTTAATTTGTCATAAAACACTCAAACTGATTAAGAAGTTCAATATCCAACGACATTATTCTTTACAACATGCTATTGAATATGACAAATATGTTGGTAATGAACGCCATAACTTAATACAACTTAAAGAAAATGTTTCTCGGGTACATTATATTAGAGTATCTATTTGATATTTATATTGCATTATAAGTTATTATACGTTTAGTAATATATAATTTTAAATTATACAAGTATTATGATATATCATAGTATAGTGTATCACAGTTCATGATATATCATATCATATCATATCATACCATACCATACCATATCATATCATATCATATCATATCATATCATATCATATCATATCATATCATATCATATCATATCATATCATATCATATCATATCATATCATATCATATCATATCATATCATATCATATCATATCATATCATATCATATCATATCATATCATATCATATCATATCATATATTAACAGGATGACAATAATGCACTTAGTGAATCGGCTATGAGAATTAGCTACAAAAATTTGCCACGAAATTGCAAAGGAATTGAAAACATTCCACGAAGGTGAATTCATCAAGCGATGTTTAATTATATTGGCAGATGAACTCTGTCCACATCAAGTAGGGGAAGTTGAAGCTATACGCCTGTCTCGTAGAACCGTGGTGAGGAGATTGCAGTATGAGAGTATGGGTTATGTAAATAAACCTAATGATTTGTGTGTATGCTTAGAGCGAAGTTTATTTCATTAAATTAATAAGTGTTATAAATTCTGTAATGTACAGTGGATTGATGTAATATTCTTATAAGCTATTATGTACTGACAGACTGAATGACTAGAACAAACGTGCCTCTTGTTGTATTAATGCAGGGAAGGTAGCTGTAATGTGAGTCCGCCACTGCGTGAGCGTTCTGCTCTGGCTTGCCTTGCGGAGCAAGAGCAGCTCTGGCCTGCTAAATGGAGCCGCTCTCATGGCCGGCCCTGATCTAACCCATCCTAATCTAGCCTTAGTTGTGTTTCATCTGTAAAATGTACTATGCAATTTAGTATTGTATGATGAATTAATGTATTTTCAGATATATGCGAGTATTCCTAAATACTTTACAACATAACGTATGTAATTATTCATGTATGTTACTTTTTTCTTACATGCGAAAAAAAAAATTGAATATACAGAATTAATACGTGTGCTTTGGAGTGCCTTTCTCTTGGTAGAGCTAAAAAAACAACGCAAATTTTTTATTTCGTCATAGCTTCAAGAATGGCTTTAAGATCTGTGTCATCCTTTTGATCCAATAATCTAGTATATACATCACACAGCAGAATAGTTAGCCCTAAAAGAATTTATGAAAAAAAAAATAATAATACTTATTTATTTACTGGCTTTTAAGGAGCCCGGAGGTTCATTGCCGCTCTCACATAAGCCTGTCCCTATCCTGAGCAACATTAATCCATTGTTTGTCTTCATATCCCACCTCCCCCAATTCAACTTTAATATTATCCTCCCATCTATGTCTCGGGCTCCCCAAAAGTCTTTTTCCCTCAGGCCTCCCAACTAACATTCTATATGAATTTCTGGATTCGCCCATACGTGCTACATGCCTTGCACATCTCAAATGTCTGGTTTTAATGTTCCTAATTATGTCAGGTGAAGAATACAATGCGTGCAGTTCTGTGTTGTGTAACTTTCTCCATTCTCCTGTAACTTCATCCCTCTTAGCCACAAATATTTTCCTAAGCACCTTATTCTCAAACACCCTTAACCTATGTCCCTCTCTCAAAGAGTTCAAGTTTCACAACCATATAGAACAATCGGTAATGTAACTGTTTTATAAATCCTATCTTTCAGATTTTTTCACAGCAGACTGAATGATAAAAGCTTCTCAACCGAATAATAACAGGCATTTCCCATATTTATTCTGCGTTTAATTTCCTCCCGAGTGTCGTTTATATTTGTTACTGTTGCTCCCAGATATTTGAATTTTTTCACCTCTTCAAAGGATAAATTTCCAACTTTTATATTTCCATTTCGTAGAATATTCTGGTCACGAGACATAATCATATAAGTTACTAATAATAATAATAATAATAATAATAATAATAATAATAATAAAAATAATAGTAATAACACTGACTTTTGACTGTTAAGGAACCCGGAGGTTCATTGCCGCCCTCACATAAGCCCGCCATCGGTCCCTGCCCTGAGCAAGATTATTCCAGTCTACCATCATATCCCACTTCACTCAAAACCATTTTAATATTATCCTCCCATCTACGTCTCGGCCTTTCCAAAGGTCCTTTTCCCTCCGGCCTCCCAAGTAACACTCTATATGAATTTCTTGATTCGCTCATACTTGCTACGTGCCCTGCCCGTCTCAAACGTCTGGATTTAATGTTCCTAATTATGTCAGGTGAAGAATACAATGCGTGCAGTTCTGCGTTGTATAACTTTCTCGAGTCGCTTGTAACTTCATCCCTCTTACCTCCAGATATTTTCCTAAATAACCTTATTCTCTCAACACGCTTAACCTCTGTTCCTCTCTCAAAGTGAGAGTCCAATTTTTACAACCGTACAAAATAACCGATAATACAGAGTGATTTATATAGAACTGACACATTTCTTTCTTTAATTATTCCGTTGGAAATTCATTCAATGACCCAATTTTAGCACCAAATTAAGCAGAATGTTCTGAGTTTCGATTCCTTGTGACTATATGCGCAGATGTGTATGTTTTATTCCTATTGTTGGCAGCACTGACCCAAATTTAGCACCAAATTAAGCAGAATGTTCTGGAGTTTCGATTCCTTGTCACTAGATGCGCAGATGTTTAATGTTTTATTCCTATTGTTGGCAGCACTAGATGCGCAGATGTTTATGTTTTATTCCTATTGTTGGCAGCTGTTTTCGACATTTTGTGTCAACGTAAAAATGCAGTACACATTAAATCAACGACTGTTCCTTGTGAAGCAATACTGGATTAGGAGTTCAATTACAGCTACTCAAAGGGCATACCAGAGAGAATTTGGTGTTCGCAATCCTCCCAAAAGAAACACAATACTGGGACTGGTAAACAAATTGGAAACAACTGGATCTCTGGTGAGTGAAATGGGCAAGCATCGTTCATCTAGGCTTCCCACGGTTGTTGTTGACGTAAGAGCACAACTGGAGCAGTCACCCAAAAAATCATTAAGACGTTTGTCGCAGGAGACAGGGTACACCTACTCAATGTGTCAGAGAGCCTAAAGCCATATAGGGTTACGGTTGTTCATCAGCTACAGGAACCAGATAAGGATAAAAGATTGAATTATTGTCGTTGGTTTCAGACGTTCATTGTGCAAAATCCTGCCATATTGTCCATCACATGGTTCACAAATGAAGCATGGTTCCATTTATCCGGTTATGTGACGACCGAATAATTTCCAGGAACCTGTGGCATCCGAGATCTCCGGATTTGACGACGCCGGACTTCTTTCTATGGGTTTACTTAAAAGACAGGGTTTACGCCACACGTCCCCAGACATTGGACGATCTGAAGCACAACATCACACAGGAGATTCAAGCTATTGACAACAGAGTCTTCCAACGAGTGGTCAGTAACATGGAACGACGTGTTGAGTTGTGTCTTATGCAGGATGGAGGACATTTTCAACATTTTCTATAGAGGTAAATAATCTCCCAAAATTAATCTACATTTTAGGTATAATAAGTTGTCGCTAGCACAATTCGTTTTGAAACAATTAATGAAAGAAATGTGTCAGTTCTATATAAATCACTCTGTATAACTGTTTTATAAATTCTAACTTGCAGTATCTTTGAAAGCAGACTAAATAACAAAAGCTTCTCAACCGAATAATAGCTGGCGTTTCCCATATTTTTTCTGCGTTTAATTTCCTCCCGAGTGTCATTTATATTTTTGTTACTGTTGTTCGAAGGTATTTGAATTTTTCCACCTTTTCAAACAAAAAATTCTAGTTTTTATATTTCAATTTTGTTCAATATTCTGGTCCCGAGACATAACCATATACTTTGTGTTTTCGGAATTTACTTCCAAACCTATCTCTTTACTTGCTTCAAGTAAAATATCCGTGTTTTCCCTAATCGTTTGTTGATTTTCTCGTACCATATTCACGTCATCCGCATAGACAAGCAGCTGATATAACCCGTTCAATTCCAAACCCTCTCTGTTATCTGGACTTTCCTAATGACATATTCTAAAGCTTTAATCCGCAGTCTATTGAAAAAGTATCAGATAGAAACTGGCCTGTACGGACTCTGTTGTACGTTTCACTGAGACGCATTTTAATTAATCGAACTAGTATCTTGGGAATACGAAATCCAATAAACATGATATACAAAACCTATCTCTTAAGCGAGTAATATACCGTTTTGAAATCTATGAATAACTGATGTACTGTATCCTTATAAGCCTACTCCCATTTTTCTTCCTATATCTGTCGAATACAAAAAAACTGATCAATAGCAGATCTATTACGCCTGAAATCACACTGATGATCCCAAATAATTTCATCTACATATGTAGTTAATCTTATCAAAATAATATTGGACAAAATTTTGTGTGACGTCAATAAATTTGATATACCTCGAAAGTTACTACAGTTAGTCTAGTCACCCTACTTATAGATAGGTACAAATAATAATAATAATAATAATAATAATAATAATAATAATAATAATATTAATAATAATAATAGATTAATATTTTATAATATTTTATTCGATTATATTATTATTATTATTATTATAACATATATATATATATTCTAACATATATAATTAACCACCCTGAAACCGAAAATAGCTTTTTTGAAATTTTTGTTTGTATCTGTCTGTCTGTAGGTATGTTTGTTACCTTTCCACGCGATAATGGCTGAACGGATTTAGATGAAAATGGGAATATAAATTAAGTTCGTTGTAACTTAGATCATAGGCTATATGGCATTCGAAATAAATTATTTAAAAGAGGGGTTATAAGGGGGCCTGAATTAAATAAATCGAAATATCTCGCTTATTATTGATTTTTATGAAAAATGTTACATAACAAAAATTTCTTTACAAATCATTTTCGGTAAGTTTTATTGTTTAAAAAATTTTGATAGGACTGATATTTAATGAGATAAATGAGTTTAAAATTAAAATAACTGCCATCTAAGGCCGTGTAATGAAATAAACAAATGACTTCGTCTATAAGGGGCCTTGGTCAACAACAATCGAAAGCTATGAATCATAGCCTACAGAAAATGTTTCTGTGTTTGTATGAAGCAATATCGGAAGCTAAATTAACCGATTTGTATAAATAATTATTATTTCACCATTGGAAAGTGTAGTTTCTCTGCATGGACATAATGCTATAATGTTATTACAGTAACTTCTGAGTGAATTGAGGACAGGTAAGATTAAAATAGCTTCTTATGCACAGAAAACTTGATAGGCTATTCTGTGTATTCGTTTCCTGTATTTCTTAAAATAATGTTTATCTCAGAGAATTAACGAACAACGAGAGTGTATTGATTTAGTATGCAGTAATAATATGTTAGCTTAGCATTTCATTATTTTATAATCCAAATTTTAACTATGCTCAATTGAATCGAAATAAATACATAAAATACATATGCATTAAATGCAATGCAAAAAATTTGGGTAATGAGCCAAGCAGATTATGTTGCCCTGTTGTAAAATAAAATTTGTTCCTCCTGAGATTCAAGAGCCCCCATAACAAATTGAAAACTTACTTATCGGAGTACATCCGTTATCAACACACTTTTTATATAATATAATATAATATAATATAATATAATATAATATAATATAATATAATATAATATAATATAATATAATATAATATAATATAATATAATATAATATAATATAATATAATTTAAGTTATTTAAGTTATTTGAAGGGTTCAGAACCATAGTGGGCCAAGCGCCATTTACTGAATACGTAGAAAACAAGAGTTAAAATTAAGTTATTACCATAATTCAATGGAAACATATAACAAGTAAAATAAAGTATACACATTAAATGTAAATGATGTCAATGTTCATTGAACTATGGATGCATGTAATAAAAATTAAGAAACATGTTAAAGGAACTGTCATTGCACCAAATGAGTGCTCTCTGGACCAAAATGATTCCATTTTAATTATTTAAATATAATTTAAATTAAGTAACATATTAAACGATTTATCCTTCTATCAAACACGAATATTCCCTGGATCAAATGTCCTATTTTAATTATGTAATTACTTTATATTTATTTGTAACGGGTGCAGCGGAGCGCACGGGTACGGCTAGTTGAAAATAAATCTGAAAAATGCTTATTTGGTCGTCTAATGAACTTAGTCTGCAGCATTTGCTGCACAAGCCACTAGTATGCTATAATTTTAATAGAACAATAGAAAAGAAATTGGTAGGAAAATTAAAATTTCACAATAGCCTACTATAATATTGTACAACATATAATATTTGGACATTGCGATAGTTGTTTTCTTTACAGTCCGACAAAGTTTAATAAACTAGTGTGAGAAATGAAGTTTTGCCAATTTAAGGGTTAATTTATTTAGAAAGTTGATTCCCGTTTTCATAAGGGGTGATGAACGTTACCATTATTATATGAAATAGCGGGGGATTATTTAGACTATCGGGTAAAGTTGCCTAATGCCGTGATACTCCTAATCCCGTGATACATTTTTTAAACTGAATGTCAGTCCAAGCTTTGCCATTCGATCATAGTGCCAGCAAGATATCCAGTCCCGTGATATGCAGTGAAAAAAAAAACATATCACGCAATTAGGGATATCACGGCATTAGGCAACTTTACCCTACGACGCATGTCCTTTCCTTCTTGCAGCTTCGGTAAAAGAACACCGATTTGTTTCACAGTTACAAAAAGACACACATAGGCTACCATTGCTTAAGGAATATCGAGACAGACAGAGAGACTTAAATATCAGTCCTATAAAAATTTTTCTTGGAATAAAACTTATCGGAAATCAGTTTTAAAGAAACTTTTGTTATGTATCATTTTTCAGAAAAGTCAATAATAAGAGAGATATTTCGGTTTATTTAATTCAGGCCTCCTTATAACCCCCCTTTTAAATAAAGTATTTTGAATGTCATATAGCCTAAAATCTAAGTTACAACGAACTTAATTTATGTTCCAATTTTCATCGAAATCCGTTCAGCCATTATCGCGTGAAAAGGTAACAAACATCCAGACAGACAGATAGACAGACAGACACACAAACAAAAATTTCAAAAAAGCGATTTTCGGTTTCAGGATGATTAATTATAGCCTACATGTTAACACCAATTATTTTTGGAAAAGCGAAAATTACCAGAAAAATATCGCTTACAGATTTATTATTAGTATAGATACGGGTTTTCTTCTCTAATTGTAGATATTTATTATTCCAGATGGTATCGTTCAGGGATCCTGAGATTCGTGATGCTTTCACTATCTGTTGATTAACTTCAGCTATTAGGTCTTTATGGCTTGTTATCATAACACCAAGATATTGGAAGTGATTCACTTGTTCTACGACCTTAACATATAATTGCAATTTGCATCTGATTGGTTCTTTAGAAACAGTTAATACTTTAGTTTCCTTTGTAGATATTTTCAAGTTGCATTTGTCGCATGTCTGAGCAAATTTATAGAGAAGTCGTTGAAGCGAATCCTCTGAATCAGCTATTAACACTGTATCATCAGCATAACATAATACATTTACGTTCTTATTTCCTATTTTAAAACCACGAAGTCCTTTCAATTCTAAAATTATATCATTCATTAAAATATTAAAAAGAAGTGGGCTGAGAGAGTCTCCTTGACGGATTCCCTTATTTGATGGTAGTATTTTACTGAGTTTACCATCCAATTTTACTTTACGAGAATTATATGTATATATATATATATATATATATATATCTTGGATGAGGTGCATAATCTCATTAGGTGTATTTTGTTTTTCAAGACTTTGTATGACATGTTTTAATCTAATATTGTCACAGGCTTTTTCGATGTCAATGAAACAGAAGTAAACTGGTTTATTGAATTATAATGCCTTTTCGCTTAATTGCCTTATGATGAATATGACATCTGTGCATGATCGGTTCTTCCGGAATCCTTGTTGTTCATCTTGGAATGTTATAATTTCTGTTAACTCATTTGTAATTATTTTTGTTGTCAATTTTAAACAGCTGTCAAGAAGATTTATCTCACGATAATTATCTGGCAGCTGCTTATCTCCTTTTTTGAACATTGGGATGATAATACTCGTCTTCCATTCTTCTGGGATTTTCGCATGTCTGAATATATGTTGCATAAGAGTTGTAATTTCCTTATATAATGGCTGTCCTCCATATTTTATCATTTCATTTGTAATACCATTTTCACCAGGGGATTTACGATTTTTCAGATTTCGAATTGTATCAGAAATTTCTTCTTCAGTCACTTCTATCACGAATTTTTACTGCATTTGTGGTAATGTTAATTGCTTCGGGTTCTTCTTTTTATAAGTTAGTAAAATAGTTTACTAATTCCTCAGTAATATTAGTCCTCAGGGTGTAATCTTGAATTTCTTTTCTTTGATTGTGTATCATTCTCCATATTCTTTTCTGTTGTCCATAAAAGTCCCTTTCCAAATCCTTAGTAGTTTTTTGCCTTGCTACTAATGGCTCCTCTAGACGTATTGACATCATAGCGTATTCCCAGACTACCAAGAAAGGATATATAATTGATCCTACCATAAGGATTGAAACGGGGAGTAGCCAGCCGGAGGATGTCAATAAAGAAAAGATCAACATTTATCTGCCAACAGTTGATTACTTCAAAGCAAAATACCAGCTTGAAGACATTGAGGTGATTGGTCTTCTTATTGGAGCCCGTAGTGTGATTCCCAAGTTCTTTGAAAGCTTCAGGAAGACTTTTGAACTACCACAGACACTTAGGGGAGAGTCGGGTAGTATCGGACAGTGCGTTTTTTCATCTACCACCATATGGTAGTACCTGAATGACATGGTTACGTTTCTCTATGCGACATCACAGAAACGTAACCATGTCAATTAGGTACTATCATCGTGTGGTAGATGAAAGAAACTCACTGTCCGATATTACCCGATGTCCGATACTACCCGACTCTCCCCTACTGCTGACATCATAACTTCAGTTTTGAAACGCTCTTGCCAAATTCTGAGTCATCATATTCACTCTGTTTAATTTTTTTATTCACTTTATATTCATATATGTTTATTTTAATTTTCTTCCTACTAAATTTATGTCAACATTTAATATTGTAAAATTCATTTAGGAGAGTATACTGAGTCCCCTTGGGCTACCTCCAATGGGAGGCAGTTATTATCTTATCTATCTTATCTTCCCAGTAATTTATTTTTATCTGTCTTATTTCTGCGTTAATCCTATTACTTGTTAATAATAATAATAATAATAATAATAATAATAATAATAATAATACTTACTTACAAATGGCTTTTAAGGAACCCGGAGGTTCATTGCCGCCCTCACATAAGCCCGCCATCTGTCACTATACTGTGCAAGATTAATCCACTTTCTATCATCATATCTCACCTCCCTCAAATCCATTTTAATATTATCTTCCATCTACGTCTCGGCCTCCCTAAAGGTCTTTTTTCCCTCCAGTCTTCCAACTAACACTCTATATGCATTTCTGAATTCGCCATAAGTGCTACATGCCCTGCCCATCTCAAACGTCTGGATTTAATGTTCATAATTATGTCAGGTGAAGAATACAAAGCGTGCAATTCTGCGTTGTGTAACTTTCTCCATTGCCCTGTAACTTCATCCCTCTTAGCCCCAAATATTTTCCTAAGAACCTTATTCTCAAACACCCTTAATCTCTGTTCCTCTCTGAAAGTGGGAGTCCAAGTTTCACAATCAAACAAAACAACCGGCAATATAACTGTTTTATAAATTCTAAGTTTCAGATTTTTTGACAGCAGACTAGATGATAAAAGCTTCTCAACCGAATAATAACAGGCATTTCCTATATTTATTCTGCGTTTAATTTCCTCCCGAGTGGCATTTATATTTGTTACTCTTGCTCCAAGATATTTTAATTTTTCCACCTCTTCAAAGGATAAACTCCAATTTTTATATTTCCATTTCATACGATATTCTGGTCACGAGACATAATCATATACTTTGTCTTTTCGGGATTTACTTCTAAACCTATCGTTTTACTTGCTTCAAGTAAAATTTCCGTGTTTTCCCTAATCGTTTGTGGATTTTCTCCTAACATATTCATGTCATCCGCATAGACAAGAAGCTGATGTAACCCGTTGAATTCCAAATCCTATTTTTTTTACTTGGTTATTTAACGACGCTGTATCAATTACGAGGTTATTTAGCGTCGATGGAATTTGTGATAGCGAGATGTTATTTGGCGAAATGAGGCCGAGAATTCTGCATATATTACCTGACATTTGCCTTACGGTTGGGGAAAATCTCGGAAAAAACCCAACCAGGTAATCAGCCCAAGCGGGAATCGAACCCGCGCCCGAGCGCAACTCCGGATCGGCAGGCAAGAGCCTTAGCCAACTGAGCTACGCCGGTGGCCCAAAACCAAACCCTGTCTCTTATCCTGAACTTTCCTAATGGCATATTCTATGATGATGATAATAATAATAATAATAATAATAATAATAATAATAATAATAATAATAAGCTTAATACAATATTATAAATTTTAAAACAACACCATTCCAGTAAACTCAAGAACACATATAAATGAATTTTTCATAACAGTTCATCATTCACTATATTTCAAATTCAATTATCTGTACTTAGGCCTACTTTATACAGAATACAAATTTCATGTTACTTGACGATCAGCTCAAACGCGCATATCTTCACTTAAAAATTGTTAATCTCACACAAAAGACAGAAATCCGTTTCATTGTTGGTTCCAGATGTTTGTTGCCAACACATCGCCCTACAATCTCGCTAACTTTTCAACAAAAAGCAGCTAAATCTCTTCAAAATTTGTTATGAAATCCCCAGAAATGTCGCTAAAATTAATAATAAATATCATTAAATAAAAATAAGAAAAACACACATATGCGAAGAAAAATATCATTTCCTCAACGTCACCTTCTGCGGAGTCTGGGTGTATTGTTGACAACTTTGATACTGAGGTGGAAGGTGGGGAACAGCTGATTGTGAATACACTGCGCTTAATCCTACACTTTCTGGCAAATTGTAAGTGTAGAAATTTTCACCTAAGCGTTTGACCACATTTTTTTTTAAATGTAACACTTTTTAAATATAAAATATATTAAAACCAGCAAACACGACAGTCTCATTTCCTTCACACGAACTGTCGGCACAAAATTCCAAAACTCAATTGCCTCGGGTTGGTTCGGACCGGAAAGTCTCCGCGTTGCGGGGAAGAACCAAGATTGCATCAGCTGCAACTCGCGACTCGTCACGTGTTAATCAAAGTTGCCACCGTTTATGGGTGTTGGAGCAGTAGCATTGAGAGATAGACCTAATCCGTGAAAATCATTGAATCAGCATCTTTCACTCCTGATCACTGATCACAAATATATGTGATCAGGGTTTTCACGTACGAATCATTAGACTACTCATTCATGAACCCATGCCTCTTCTAAAACTAAGAAGTGCATGACTTCAGTTGAATGTTTTAACTTAAAAGAAAGAAAAAAAAATGGAAGAATATAAAAATCAGCAGGAAAGTCGCTAATCGTATTTTACAAAATTTATCGCCGAGACTGATTCAAAATTCTCTAGATTTAGCGACTTATCGCTAATTATAGCAACACTGCTCTAAACTCCACATTTCTGTGACTAGGGCTGTCAACACAGATTTTCACGTAGCTAATTAATATGACGTTAAAACATGCATGGCGTTAATACCTACACTTACTCTACTAGTATTTTCAAATCGACTGTTACATGTAACGTGGTTATTTCTTTTGACTAACTTTGTGCTTCGTTCATAGGATGAAGATTAAAATATTATGACCAGGGAAAGGGATTTGGAGTATTATAAAGAATGGTGAAACGTAGTATAGATATTCGTAGCTCAGTGACTGTCAAGCGAGCTGCGTCACGGCGCATGGAAGAGTACAGTCCACTTCATACAAACTTAAACGCAACGTCTGTAAATATATTTCAGAATAAACAAATGGAATAGTTTAATGACATATAGTGACCTACATACATAATCTGCATTTCTTTTTGAACTACATGTGCTTTTCTTCGCAACGCACAAGACACCAATAAACAACATTACAAATATACATAATTAAATATGAACCTCTGCATCTTCGCGTGTCAGTGGACATATTGATGTTGATAGATAGTTGTCTTCTGTATGGAACTCGCCTCTGAATATGTAGATCCAAACGAAATGACATTTTCAATTAATGCTATGCCTTGTTATAATAAATTGTAAATATTATTTTCAAATTTTCAAAATACAACTTTGCTCTGTTGCAAGGAAGGAAATTTTGTAACATGGAAAAACTACGCTCTCCATCTGCAGAGACAATTAGAGAGTACTTGAAACAAGATACGTCAATTAAATTCACATGTTGAATGACGTCATTGGGAAACGTCTTTGTTAGTACTTCTGAAATCCGACTAAGAATATCGTATTCATCATTTTTAATCAAAACTTTGTTCATTTTTTCACCAACACGTTTTCCTACTTCACCTTCTACTGCACTCAGTTTATTTACAATAGTCCTCATAATATTTATTTACTCAACTAGTTCTACTCCTGACTTTCCTAATTGAATAATGGCATCCGGTAAATATCCAAAATTTGACTTAATATCCGTGACTTATTTCTCGATTGTTTCATCATTTAGCAGTTCCTGGCGTATTTGAATCGCAGCCGCGTCATCGGTATCGAAAGACTGGACCACTTTCTTCACAGATTGGAGTGACGTGCGTAATAATAATTATTGCAAGCTTCTAACCATGACCCCCATCTCGTAGGAATTGGACATGGGGGAAGCGACAATTTAGGGAATTGTTTCCTGAATTTTGATGCTTGATCTGGAGGTTTTACAGATATAGTCTTTCAATACTGTATTGTTAGTTGGTTTCACTTTCGGCATTGTACCTGCACTTCACTACTCTGAACTGCAAACCTGCACGTTGAAGTTCTTATGCGACAACTGCCCCGTTCACCTGTTGTTGACGTGTAGAGACCTGCGAGTCTGTCATGGAGGGGAGGACTTGCTATAAAGGGTTGTAAACAAATGATGCCAATACTAGCTTTTACTACTCCAAATTCCGTTCCCTAATTATGACATATTGCCTAGTACAGTATTTTATGTTCTCACTTTGTTTCAGTGGGTTCGATATCACTCTATTATACGTATTGTCATCCAGATCAAGCATCGAAACTGATGGCCCAATGTAGTCTTATGAAATATGCCCTTGTTTCAAAGATTGTTCCCAATTCCGCTTTCCCTGTGGTTTACAGTTCATAATTTATTGAATATCTTTCTGTAAACATGCACTCTTTCGAATTATTTTCTTCCTAGCTGTCATAATTATTCGAAGAGAACAGTAACTTATTTTACTGAAGTTCTCTTGCAATACCTCCATATATTTTTGTGCAGTATTGTGCCACTTCTATTCATTCATTAATCTCATTCCCTGGTTGTTATCCCCTTCCTTTCAATGATCAAAGTCTCGCTAGCACATAGTACTTACATTTAATCTTACATGTTTCTGTACTAATTGCGATATAAAATCTGAACTAGTGGCATCATTAACGTCTACAAATTTGCGATTTTATTATTTGATTTCAATTTTCATGTTTAATATTACACGAAAGGCATTTGAATGGATTAATGTGTTCCAAACCCATGTTAGATACATTTTTAATAGGCCTTTACCTCTAGAAACATTAATTTTAGAGGTTTCTCAAGAAATTTCTATATGCAGGTTCAGCAATGAAGCTTAGTGACTAATTAGATAAAGTTTCCGTAAGATATTGCAAGAGAATTTTCATTTTCATAACAAAAGAAATGGCGTTGTATAAACAATATTCATTTACTGTTAAATTTAAATAAAAAAGAAATTATGGGGCAAGTATCGACTTTCACATATAAGGATGTACAATATTTTAAATTTTATAATAACAAGTCGCATAGTGATGTGAAACTACACAAACAATTTAATATAGGTTCCATTATAGGAATAAATCTTATACATCTTGATTACACACTTCGGAATATGTATGATAAGACTTTCTTGTGTTAAATTCTAACGCACCTTGTTTACATGTTTCGAGTTTTTGTGAGTCATCATCAGAACTGGTCATTGTTGATCTTGGCGCTTCTTGTTTTGTTTCCTGTGAGGGTGTGTTCGTGTGGTGTAATGTAGAGTCAAAGAGTGTGTGTGTTCTGAAATTGAGTTGTGTGTTGAGAATTTCGTTGGGGTGTGTTTTCGTGTGTCTGTATATTTCATATTGTTCTAGTGTGTTTAGTTTCTGGCTTTTTGGTTGGGTGTGTAGTATTTCCATGTCTGTGTTGATGTCTCTGTGGGTGTGGTTAGCATTTGTGATGTGCTCTGCATATTGGAGGTGTTTTGTAATTTTTTTATGTCTGTGATGTGTTCTTTGTAACGTGTTTGAAATGATTTGCCTGTGTGTTCTATGTAGAAGTTGTTGCAGGTGTTACATTTGAGTTTGTATACGCCTGTGTGGTTGTATTTGTTTGTTTGTGTTGTTTGTGTGTTGAGATGTTTTTGTAGAGTGTTATTTGTTCTGTATGCGATGTTGTAATTTAATTTCTTGAATGAGGTTTCAATTTTGTGTGTGTTTTTGTTTTCGTATGTTAGTGTGATGTATTTTTTTGTGTTTTTGTATTTGTGTTGTATTTACACCACAAATTTACAAGTTAATAATATGTCCTCCAAATGAGGATTGAGTTGTGGACGTTACATTTAGATTTTAAATTAAAAATGATACTGAGAACTCGAATCAGCTCAAATGCGTTATTTATATTTGATTTTTGAATTCACGTGTTAATATAATTAAATAAATAACCTACATCATAGAAAAATTGGAAGTTAAAAATATACCAATAATTGCTGTTTAGTCAACTGACGGAAGACAGGTTTGAACCTCATAATTTACACCAATAAGACATCACTCACGAGGCAACTAGGCCAGAAGATAATGGGATAGAGTGTACAGAAATAGCCTATTAGAACAATTGAAGACTGGACATATAATAAATAATAATAATATTGAACTGCCCCCATTGAGGGTAGCCCATAAGGACTCAGTATATCCTCAAAAAAAATAATATGCACATATTATCATAGATATTAAATTTTAACGAAGGGAAACAAAGAAAAGGGCGTGAAAAATTATAATTGCTATTAATGTGGCACCATGTGATTAATTAGGATTTGGCAGGATTTCTTAACACAATTATCACAATGTCGTCCCTCAGAGATGTTGGCAGAGCAAACTGCTTCGAAATTCTTCGAAAAAAGCTGGTATAGTCCCTCGAGCACCTACGAGCAAGCCGAATACCTCAACGTGAATTAAGGCACATTTCAGCTTGAAATAGTTGACTGTAGGCTCATAGATCGACTTCTTCTCAAGGTGGACCTCGGCTGACTGATTACATTCTACTTCAAAACGTATCGTGGGGTCCACAATGATGCCCTGTTTAGTGTCAGCATTGTACGCTAAAATATCTACTCGTCTCGTTGACCCATTTTCAGCTAGAGAGGAGATTTCTTCTTCTACTATCCAGCCCTTATTTCTTAATGCGGCAGCAATTTTGGATCTTATAAGATGATGTCTAGAGTTCCTCAAGAGCAATCCCTGTTCACACAATCCCAAGACGTGTGCTAAAGTTTCAATCTCCGGGCAGCCATGTCTGCACCGGGTACCGTCGAGAGATCTGCCGGGAACGGAAATAACAGCTGCTAAATTTGCTGTCATTTTCAGGCTAGATATCTATTCACTAGTCGAAAGTCCTTCTCGTTTGCAATCCAACTGTTGGCGGCTGTTACTTCGCTATACATCTCAACACCTTTTCCCCGTCCTGAAAGTGTCTTCCATAATTCATATTCATGACCTCGCAATTCTCGAAAATTTCGAATTGTAGCTTTAGTAAAGTCTTCGGGAAAAGAAAGGCAGAGGGAATCATACGACGATTTGAGTTCGACATCTGTCTCATCATGTTAACATGCGGATTACCTGCTCTGATTAATGATAGACAGATGTTACCATGTTGAAGAAAAGCTTCCCAAGAAGCGCGTATTAACTGACGTCCTTTTAACTGTAAGTGTCTGTAAGTGGCTGTAAGTGCCAATATAGTTGGAAATATTTTTTTTTATTTTTTAAGTCTATGTCCCTGGCTCAATCCACTAAGAAAAATGGTAAGTCCATTGTCATTTTACTTAGGCCCGAACTTCTCCCATAGATATGAAAAACGTATGACGTTACATTATTAGTCGCACAAGAAAGCTCTGTTTACTCTGGTTTGTCTTTTTGACACTTTGAGCCTTTTTTATGTCTAGTCTTCAATTGAAGGGCTCAGAACCATAGTGGGCCAAGCGCCATTTACTAACACCGTAGAAAACAAGGGTTAAAATGCAGTTATTACCATAATTCAATGGAAACATATAGCAAGTAATATAAAGTATACACATTAAAACTAAATGATATGTCAATCTTCATTAAGCTATGGTATTCACTTCACTTTAACCCTTGCTTTTTCCGTTTTAATAATTGGCGCTTGGCCCACTATGACTCTGAACCTTTCAATTAGACATTATTAGTCGCACAGGAAAGCTCTGTTTTCTCAGGTTTGTCTCTTTGACACTTTGAGCCTTTTTTATGTCTAGTCTTCAATTGAAGGGTTCAGAACCATAATGGGCAAAGCGCCATTTACTAACACCGTAGAAAACAAGGGTTAAAATGAAGTTATTACCATAATTCAATGGAAACATATAGCAAATAATATAAAGTATACACATTAAAACTAAATGATATCTCAATCTTCATTAAACTATAGTATTCACTTCAATTTAACCCTTGCTTTCTCCGTTTTAAATAAATGGCGCTTGGCTCGCTATGACTCTGAACCCTTCAATTAGCTTCAAATCATTGATAGGACTGCTGACGATCTTTATCTATAAAGTTTTTCTTCATTGTATAGCCCTATCAATCTAATGTCTAGGCCACGGAAATACGAAATAATATTGAGAAACCAGACATACTTAAATACTGTAGTTTGAAACCTCGTTTTATTATTGACGAAGAATTTAATAAATAGACTTATATTGATATTGAGTCTTGACTTTATTATCAACCGGTAAGTATGGTAATTTAAAAAGACTTTTGACGTAATAGTCCGGAGTTCGCAGCCTGCCCGTCGAAAATAGGAAATCTGATACACCAGGCGTCCCACATCTGAAGATCACACCAATCTGATGTATCTGCACCGTTAGATATCGTGAAAGATTTCCTGTAAATAATAACATTATACAACAATTGCTCTTACAAATATGGCACAATACATTTCACTAATATCTTGCACTTCACTTCTTTCTCTTTCGTAGCTTCTCTTCTCTATTTTGAGTTCAAAGGTGGAACCGCACGGTTGACCTCGCACGTACATACGATCGGCTATGGATTCCCTGAGATAGCAAACCTACTCCAGACAAATGGCTATTAAGCAAGTAGGATGGTGCAGCGTATTATGCTGAGAACTTTCGTATAATTGCTGTCCTCGTGTGCTTCAACGTTATAATCTATTCAGAGAAGAAGGGAATCTTATAAGCTGTCAATTTTTATCGCTTTAACATTTCTTCTGCATGTGAGTATGATTAAAAGTAACTTAGGGTATAATAATAGGCATTATGCGGTGTCTTGTATCGTTATAACGGATGTGGTATTTAATTAAAATTAGGAAATAATTTCGCAAGCTTATTCGTGTTGCCTATTTGGGGATTCTGCATTGAAACTGCTTTCTCGTATTTAAATCGCCTAGTTGTCCTTTTTATTAAACTACGTTACACGTGTTCTTCAATTGTGTTTGTAGCCTGTCCTATCCTGACTTACGCTAACACGGTTTTCGTATTTCACTTCACCTACACACTATACTTACTCATGGTAAGACCACAGTCTAGTATATATAGTCACGAAGCTCAATATGTAGGAAATATGCATCCATAGATAGTTGCTAACCACTAGAATCGCTACTATCGCCCCATTACAGACAATGCGAAATAGTACCGGCACAGTCTATTGTTCCTAGTACCCTCAAAACTCAAGCTTTGTGGCTATATGTTAGACTGAGTTAAGGTGTAATATTATTTATGGTGTGAAAATTACGTTGTTTGTATGTGTAATACCTGCCTTTATTTCGATTATTTATTTTACTGGGTTATTTTACGACGCTGTATCAACATATAGGTTATGTAGCATCTGAATGAGATGAAGGTGAAAATGCCGGTGAAATGAGTCCGGGGTCCAGCACCGAAAGTTACCCAGCATTTGCTCGTATTGGGTTGAGGGAAAATCCCGGAAAAAACCTCAACCAAGTAAATTGCCTCGACCGGGATTTGAACCCGGGCCACGTGGTTTCGCAGCCAGACGCCCTGACCGTTACTGCACAGGTGTGGACTATTTCGATTAAATATTGCGAAATTCTTGTACATTCATTTATGCACGATTCAATAATTTTCTGTTGCACCGCACGGATATTAAGACATGTTGAAATTATAGGTTATGTTTACTGTACCAGTTGCCTCTTTCTGTCTAAATTTAATGATCTCCAATACCTTGCCATTCATCTGGAAATTATAGATTATGTTTACTATATTTAACTTATATTCCTAAATTCGTAATTATGTATTATAATTAATCATAATGCCATGTATGATACCCCGCACATTCAGTTCGTATTTTAATACTACAATTGAGTACTGAATTATTGTATTTATCTACTACTTAAGAGACGAAGTAACACAATTGTACTTACACTAATTTCATAGGAGTGGTATGGTAAATTTTTTGTCTAAATTAAGGAAGGTAGATGTGCTAAATTGAAATCACAATATAATTTTTTTTTATTAAACCTCAAAATAGCTTCCATTCTAAACTTAAAATGTTGATAATATTATGGATTTATTAATTTGTCCTACAGAATAATCTCTGTAATTGTTGACAATTAATATTTCAGGAGAAAAATTCGCTCCGACGCCGGGGATCGAAACCGGATCCTTGGTTCTACGTACCAAGCGCTTTGACCACTGAACTACGCCGAATTCAACCCACAGCACCGGATTGAATCTTCCTCCTTCAGTGTTTCCCTTTTTGGCCTGACTCCAAGTTAGGCATAGGCCTATATGTTGACGTATATGTCTAGTGTCAATTGCCATTATACTAGGAGCGCACTCAGTTGAGTGACTTATTTGGCCTGGATTCCGAAGGTATGATGCACTGCTAGCTATGAGAATATTATGGATTTATTATTTTTTTCCTCAAATATTAATTGTCAACAATTACAGAGATTATTCTGTAGGACAAATTAATAAATCCATAATATTCTCATAGTTAGCAGTGTATCATAACTTCGGAATCCCGGCCAAATAAGTCACTCAACAGAGTGCGCTCCTAGTATAATGGCAGTTGACACTAGACATATACGTCAACATATAGGCCTAACTTGGAGTCAGGGCACAAAGGGAAACACTGAAAGAGAAAGATTCGATCCGGTGCTTTGGATTGAATTCGGCATAGCTCAGTGGTCAGAGCGCTTGGTACGTAGAACCAAGGACCCGGGTTCGATCCCCGGCGCCGGAGCGAATTTTTCTCCTCAAATATTAATTAAATTGTTGACGCGAACAGATTGTGTTAACATGTAATATTCTCTTCACATTAAAATAACACAGTTTTGTAATTATTTCTGTAACATATTATGCAACAAGAAGTAAACGGAACTTAAGGACACATTACACTAAATAAATCTTAGCAATGATACGCAATAAAGTTATAATATTTCACTGAGTTCCATACACTTAAATAGAAAACTCGAACATATGGTACATTACAGTTTGGATCGAAAAGGCATTGACTGTGCCGTATTTCGCATTGTTGTGAAAAGTTGTGTAAACTGTGAAATGTTCGTTATCGGTTGTAATAACTGTAAATAGTTAAAATAAAATAATTTCAATTATAATATGCGAAAAGGAGACTTTCGTAGCACTATAAATTATTGTAAGAAAAAGAGGTCAGAGTTATCCTTCTTCCGAAAGATCCAGGAAGGTGAGTTTATAGAATATAATATATATTTATGAAAATAATATATAAACATTCAATAGTGGAAGGAAGGTATTAATTTTTTTCAAAAGAACACGATATCGATACAATACATTTTATCGTCTGCTAGAGAAAGAGTCCGTGATGAGGCGATAGTAGCGATCCTGGTGGTGAGCAAATATCTATGTTTGCATATTTAGTAAGTATTGAGCTTCGTGACTGTATATATTAGACTGTGGTAAAACTCTTTTCTCATGGGTTCAGCGGAAGGCTAGCCTACACCTAAGACTGCAACGGATAGCAGTACTAACACTTCATTTGTAAATCCTCCATGTAGAAGCCTGTGCAGCTTTAACATTTTGGATAATGTCACGATCCTAGGTTAAAATCCCGCCTAGGACATGATTGTGCATTGTCAGTGTCATATCTAATTTTCTTATTGCTTGGAGGCTCGGCGTGCTGCTTATTTCACGTCATAAGCCGATCTAATATTTGCACGTAAAGCGAAATATGAATTAATTTCGACACCGCGACACATAGGAGGACAGATAAAAGAATGAAATAAAAGAAACCTCTTTTCAAGTGCCGGTAACAGTCGATAGAAGTAAATTGTGGTGTTTCTTAAGAAGCTAAGGTTGGTGAATGTTGATAGTAACCCCCACAGCTTCCTGATTTTCCGACGGAGTTATGACGAGTCTGAACTGTTCTCTTGATCTAGCAATGTAGTTAAAATAGCTCACAAGTGAGTAGTTAAAAGAATTATATGTAAAATTATAAATTTAGATAATAATAATAATAATAATAATCATAATCATAATAATAATGATAAGGGAGTATAAGGGTACAGTACATCAGTAATTCATAGATTTCAAAAAGGTATATGACTCGGTTAAGAGAGAAGTTTAATATACTGTATAATATTCTTATTGAACTTGATATTCCCAAGAAACTAGTTCGATTAATTAAAATTGTCTCAGTGACTCTTACAGCAGAGTCCGTATAGGCCAGTTTTTATCTGATGCTTTTCCAATCCACTGCGGGCTAAAGCAAGGAGATGCACTATCGCCTTTACTTTTTAACTTCGCTCTAGATCTAGAATATGCCAATAAGAAAGTCCAGGATACCAGACAGGGTCATGAATTGAACGGGTTACATCAGCTTCTTCTCTATACGGATGGCGTGAATATGTTAGGAGAAAATCCACAAACGATTAGGGAAAACACGGAAATTTTACTTGAAGCAAGTAAAGAGATAGGTTTGGAAGTAAATCCCGAAAACACAAAGTGTATGATTATGTCTCGTGACCAGAATATTGTACGAAATGGAAATATAAAAATTGGAGATTTATCCTTCGATGAGGTGGAAAAATTCAAATATCTTGGAGCAACAGTAACATATATAAATGACACTCGGGAGGAAATTAAACGCATAATAAATATGGTAATGACTGTTATTATTCGGTTGAGAAGCTTTTATCATCCAGTCTGCTGTCAAAAAATCTGAAATTTGGAATTTATAAAACAATTATATTACCGGTTGCACTGTATGGTTGTGAAACTTGAACTCTCACTTTGAGAAAGGAACAGAGATTAAGGGTGTTTGAGAATAAGATTCTTAGGAAAATATTTGGGGCCAAGAGAGATGAAATTACAAGTGAATGGAGAAAGTTACACAACGCACAATTGCACGCATTATATTCTTCATCTAACATAATTAGGAACATTAAATTCAGACGTCTGAGATGGGCAGGGCAAGTAGTACGTATGGACGAATCCAGAAATTCATTTAGAGTGTTAGTTGGGAGATCGGAGGGAAAAAGACCTTTGGGGCGGTCGAGACGTAGATGGGAGGATAATATTAAAATAGATTTGATGGAGGTCGGATATGATGATAGGGACTGGATTAATGTTGCTCAGGATAGGGACCGATGGCGGGCATATGTGAGGGAGGCAATGAACCTGCTGGTTCCTTAAAAGCCATTTGTAAGTATTAATAATAATAATAATAATAATAATAATAATAACAATAATAATAATAATAATGGTAATAATATTAACAACAAAATAAGTTATTATTCCATAATATTGTATTTATTATTCTATTATTATTATTATTATTATTATTATTATTATTATTATTATTATTGTTGTTGTTGTTGTTGTTGTAGTTAATGGACACACGTCATCTATAACACACAAGAGAAACAGGTATGCCTACTGTACTCCAACCACGAGAAAGTATTTGGGGAAAGAGACGATGCGGGGAATGCTGTGAATGAATGTTGATGTCATAAGATGTCATAAGGTCACACACGTGGGTACTCGTATCTGTATTGGCTAGCTGTCACAGCACAAACAATAACATTGATACACACATATTGATACTACCCTAGTTACAAAATTAGATCACTGTTAATCTCCTGGTCTTTTAATCTCTCCATACAGGAAATAACATATGCAGGAGAGCGCATGGTTTTTAAACTGACATTATAACGGTAATATTATCTATCTACTTCGTTCCAATAGATGACGCAATAGTAGCACATTCCTTTCACGGTTGATCTCCTGGTTGGAGAACAGTATTTAACTTCTCTTTCTGGGGGTGCTAGAGAGTTCTTATATAAAAAAGTCAATATGTATCTTTGTTTTGGCAATAAAGTATTATTATTATTATTATTATTATTATTATTATTATTATTATCATTATTATTTTAGTTAATGAACACAAGTCATCTATAACACACAAGAGAAACAGGAACCTAACAATAGTAACAACAGTCTACTAGTGTACACACAGTTAACACGTGATATGACCACAGATGTTAAAGAGTGTATAAATAAACTCAGCAAAAAAATAAAAAAAAAACACAATACATGTGAGATACGCTTTTCTTTTCGGTCATAAAATATAATATACAATCTTCAGTTTATTGTACTTTGACTTGATGTGCGTGATATTAGAGATGCACAAATTTTTGTCTGTATATTTTACAGGACAGTATAGGCGCCAAAGTGATTACGTTCAAACAATTATTTATCTTTGTTTCGAGTGTACTGTTATCTTTTAAATGAAGGTGTACCTTGGGGAGATTTCGACACTGTGTTTTATGGAGGTCTCGACAAGTGTCGAGTTCTCCCTGATTTCGCTTGTGGTCTATCTAGGGGCTGTCTCTATCAAAATTTTTGTGTTTTCAGTCGCAAGAGAGCTTGCAATCCTTCGTAGAATTTTTAGTGCCACTTTGTCCATCCATCTATTTTTTTCTGTATATGTCTGCATGCACGTATGAAACTACTCATCTTATACTGGACCAATCTTAATTAAACTTTATATTTTAATTTTCATTGATATCAGACAAATAGGAAAAGGCACAACTCTCGATACAAATATGGAAGATGAATTAGTTCCGCGTATCCTTCGCCTTGATTCCAAAGGCTAAATAATAATAATAATAATAATAATAATAATAATAATAATAATAATAATAATAATAATAATAATATTGTTAATTGCCAGAAAAATGAAATTTATTTATTTATTATTGCTAGTAAGCTTGAAATCAATACAAATTAATAAATACAATGAAAGATAAACTAGCCCACTCCTGAATGAGTAAGACTCATGATCAGGAGGGGATTCCAATACAGACAAAAATAAATTTAAAATTGAGAGTGAATACAGATTAAATAGTGTTTAATATATTCAAACCCAAACTATAAATCCAATACAATTTTTTTTAATTTATTTTTTTTAATTTGGAGAGGATACGTGGTTGAAATATTATTGCAATAAAATTTGTTTAATAATCTGGGACCTTGACTCATGCTATGATAAAAAGCTGCTTTGGTTTTACATTTTGGTTCAGACAAACGCAGAGAATTCATATTTTTAGTTCTATATTTATGTATATACCTTTCAAAGTTATTAAAATTTCTATGAAAATATTTTAATAAAATAAAATAATACATTTGCTTAATGTTGGAAACTTTGAAATGTTTGAACAACAATTCAGTTGGGTAATCTTTTTGCTTTTTTAAACAATTTTTTAATACTTTTTTCTGTAGTAAAATTAACGGATAAAGGTTGGATTTATAAGTTCCACCCCAACCTAAAATATCATACATAAATATAGATTGAAATAATGCTAAATAAATTAAACGTAAACAGTTAATTGACAAAATATTTCTCAGAATAACAAAGTAACATAATGTTTTACGTAATTTATTACAAATATAATGAATATGATTATTCCATTTAAAATGATTATCAATAATTATACCTAAGTATTTAACCTCATTAACTTCATTAATAACTGAACAATTGCAATTTATATCGGAACAATCAGACTTACAAAGGAAATTGCAAATTTACAAAATTCTAGCACTCCTTTGAAAGAGAGTGTTCTCGTGCTCAGGGGAGGATACGATACATATAAATATACGTGCATAAATTAAAATAAAATAAAATCTAAAAAGTAATGATTACTCATAACGAATTGCTTACATAGATTTTTAAATGTCAAACTATTGGCGGTAAATATGGTAGATATGTGTATTTCTATATTAATTTATTATAGCCGAAATTATAGGATCGACATTAGTACTATGGTTGGAAGCAGGTTCGGTAAACAATTGTATCCATGCCTTTCGTTATTGTTTTTGTGAGTATATGATCTGAAAAATGTGTTACTTTTATGTATAACATTTTAAAATGCATTGATATAAACTTGATGAATTTTCAAGACTTTAAATTCTAAAAACAATTTTTCGGTAGGATAATAAATAGGTTTCTTAGAATTAACAATTCATGACGTAAGAGGACTGACATCCTGACGTACTGCTTATGGTCACTTCACTAGTTTTTCATGTTGTTAATACAGCACATATCGGAATCTTTCCTCATTCTTCCCAGGTGTCACTGCTAATTGGCGAAATCTCAGCAAATGGATTTGTTTTAAATTATCAATATAGGCCTATAATAAGCTATTAATGTTAAACACAACACCTCTCGTATTGGTTCTTATTATTACTGACGTATTGGCTAATTTACAGTGCAATATAGTTCCATTATTATTCCAACAATTCAGAATAGCTTCGAAACTGAAATTTCCCGACGAAACTCGAATTATATCGATTAAAATAAATAACTATTAAAACTGATTTACATGATGATTCAATACTGCTGCCATGCTAAACCATTAAGTGAAAGACAAAACGCCGGGTTTTGAAGTTAAAGACCAGAGTTCAAATCCCGACAAGTTAAAGTGAAATCTGAGATATAAAAAATATTGTTGAAACAGGTTTTCTCTGAGATTCTCGTTTCCTCTGCTATCATTACAACCCATTACTGATGAAAGGGACATATCGTAATGCACTGTGTCATCGTCTTACGTACCGATGTTCTACTGAGTAAACAACCTTGAGAAAATTCTGTAGATGACGACGTCTAAGACTGCACAATGAAACGAAACTGTATAAAAATTAATACAAGTGACAATCAGCTGAGATGTCGAGTTTCATGCTCAAGTACCTTGAAATGTATATAGATAGATAGATAGATAGATAGATAGATAGATAGATAGATAGATAGATAGATAGATAGATAGATAGATAGATAGATAGATAGATAGATAGATAGATAGATAGATAGATAGATAGATAGATAGATAGATGGGTAGATGGGTAGATGGGTGGATAGATAGATAGATAGATAGATAGATAGATAGATAGATAGATAGATAGATAGATAGATAGATAGATAGATAGATAGATAGATAGATAGATAGATAGGTAGGTAGGTAGGTAGGCAGGCAGGCAGGCAGGCAGGCAGGCAGGCAGGCAGGCAGGCAGGCAGGCAGGCAGGCAGGCAGGCAGGCAGGCAGGCAGGCAGGCAGGCAGGCAGGCAGACAGACAGATAGATAGATAGATAGATAGATAGATAGATAGATAGATAGATAGATAGATAGATAGATAGATAGATAGATAGATAGATAGATAGATAGATAGATAAATAGATAAATAAATAAGTAAATAAATAAATAAGTAAATAAAGGAATGATTAAATAAATAAATACATAAAAATGAATGAATGAATAAATGAATGAATAAATAAATGAATGGATGAACGAATGAACGAACGAATGAATGAATGACTGATGAATGAATGTATGAATGAATGAATGTATGAATGTGTGAATGAATGAATGAATGTATGAATGAATGTATGAATGAATGAATGTATGAATGAATGATGAATGAATGAATGAATGAATGAATGAATGAATGTATGAATGAATGAATGTATGAATGAATGAATGAATGAATGAATGAATGAATGTAAATATGTAGATATAGCCTACCCCAAGTTTTATCTTCTACTTTGTTAAGCATTATGACGTATGCACCATTTGTACATCTGATATCCCAGTAGGACACGGATTTTCCTGAAATACTGAGCATCATCTTAGGCGTGATTGTGTAGGTGATACTTTATACAGGTGATGCAGGTGACTGTTTTTAAATAACAAATGTAACAGTAAGACTTAAAATACAAATAAATATTTTAAATGCTATCATTATCATCATCATCATCATCATCATCATCTTCTTCTTCTTCTTCTACTTCTTCTTCTTCTTCTTCTTCTTCTTCAGTGTCGTCATACAGAATGATTAAGACTTTTTTTGGACATCTTTTCCTTGTCCTTCTGACATTTTTTAACTTAGTTATCTAACGATTCTGTATCAACTACGAGGTTATTTAGCGTTGATGGAATTAGTGATGGCGAGATGATATTTGGCGAGATGAGGCCGAGGATTCGCCATAGATTACCTGACATTTGTCTTACGATTGGGGAAAATCTCGGAAAAAATCCATCCAGGTAATCAGTCAGGAGGGAATCGAACTCTCTCCCGAGCGCAACTCTGGATCGGGAGGCAAGTGCTTTAGTCGACTGAGCTACGCCGGTGGCCTTCTGACCTTTTAGTCTTCAACTAAAGTATAGGAGAAAAGGTACTCGATAACCTACCCATTATGTCCTGGCTTAGTTGTCTCGTGAGTGATGTCTTACTGGTGTCACTTATGTGGTTCTAACCTGTCTTCGGACAGTTGACTAAACAACAACTACAACCAAAGTATACCTACAATTAATAATGGAATTCCGAATACGAAACGTCAGTCGTTCTTCCAAATTTTTCTTCGAATTTTACCCCATAGGCTATTACATTATTTAGAAAAAAAAACTTTTCTGTAATTTTTTTGGTTCTTTTCTTGGTTAGAAGGCAATTTATAACAATATGAAAATTGGAAAATGCATTGTTGCGAAAGAAGTATGACCTAAATGTAACATTTAAAGTGATAAATTTCAAAATCTCAATGAGGTAATGTTGAACATTCATTCATAGTGTTCTGCCCAAGAACAGGTCTTTCACTGGAAACTCAGCATTCTCCAATCTTTCCTATTTTCTGACTTATTTTTTGTCTCCGCATATGATACATATAGAATCCTAAAGGAAACGGAAATGAATTAACAAAAAATTAGTCTTATGCTTTTCAAAATTTCATACTACGTTTTTATGAAAAAATCTAAAATCAAAATGTGACAAATAAACAAATAAATTATGAACATTTAATTCAAAATGTCTAAAATAAAATGTCTAAGGATATAAATTTAAAGTGTTAATAATATTTTGCAAAGCTTTGAAATTTTGGAAGTAAGCTGTTATGACAAGTACTTCATAAGTAAAATCAAAGTAATACATTGTATAAGATATGTGAACAAGTATTGAACATGAAACCTTCAAAGAAACTCAAATCCAGTGGTACAAATTTTGTTGTATGACTATGAAAATTTGGCAGTTAACTGTTGTAATGAACTTATAAACTATATATGAGGAAGAAACTGATTTTTGAAAGGGCTTTATTAAGAAATCACATCATTCAGATGTTCATAAAAATAGCCTTATTCCAAGAATGGGGCCTTTTGAAATGTGCTGTGAATATTGTGCAGCTTCCGTAGGCCTACATCTTAATGAATCCATGGAGTAATGACAGGTTTTAATAGAAAATTGTATTCAGTATGACAAGGAAGTTGTATTCACGTTTCTTTGCTAAGGCTAAGCGATCGACGAGCCCTGCATTCTCTTATTCTCTTTTTTCAAATTCTGCGCATCTCTACCCCAATCTATTTGGCTTCTCGTTTTCAAAATTATCCGCATTTGATCAGCCAAGTAACCAGCTCTCAATATAACAATTTACTCATTACACCTAACCACAAGACATCTTTATATTCTTCATCCTATACAGTTTCAGTTGCTAGAAATTGGAACTCGCTTCCGAATGATGTAAGGGGCTGTTGGACAATAACTTCATTTAGATCAAAATTACATAAATTCTTGCTTAACAGAGTAATTACTGATTAATATTGATTACTTATAATGAAACTAACATCTGTCCTTGCTTATTATTACAATTAATTTCTCTAAATAGAATACAAAACCTCTATTTGCAAAATCTCATTACATTAATATTCTCATTATATCAATATATTTTAGATTTGTATTTTGCTCCCTATAACAGAGTTCTAGTAAACTTCTATTATATTATTTCTCATAATTTTAACCAACTATCTTTCTCAGCTTAATTATAATTCTTTACGTATTGGATATAGACTGAATTGAATTAAATTAGCTCATGAATGTAGTTATTACTTTTTCTTATAGGTTTTATCTCAATTTAAATAAACATGTAATAGTCGTTAAAACTTAACTGAAAAATATAGCTGGAGAATCTTTTAAGTGTATTGTAAATATCCATCATTTAAATATAATATATGTCACTATTGTATTGATTAAGGTCTTAACTCTGCCATCAAAAATAAAACATTCTATTCTATTCTATGACAAACACAATAGCGTTTTTAATTGACTTCATCAAAAATGGAATAAAATCCGTTTATAAAATGACTGTTTAAATTATAAAAATATATTTGCAAAAATGTAAATGGAAACAATGTATTTTTGAGTTGATGAATAATTTCGTAGCTTTTTCTATTAAATCCAAAATTGTTTATGTTACATAAACAATATATAGAAACATACGTATTATAACTATATATTCTCATACACTATTTATGTAGGATTCCCAACATTCAGGCAGTTTTTAGATTCCACACCTTAAGATATCCGGTGGTTTGGAGTTGAAGAAATCGTCAGGTCAATTTTGAAGAGCAGCTTCATTATTAAAGAACATTTCCCGGAGATTGTTGGAAAGAAAACGGAACATTTAAAAATATTATTTAGCAAGATCAGGATATGAGGGTGTATGTGAAATAATCTCCACAACAGATCTCTTGGTTAAGAGGATTTGAAGCGTTTAAACTGTCTTAATCAAAGTCGATCGGTTTTCCTGAACGTGAAGAATCACCATTGGAAAGGGGAAACTATTTTCATACGAAACTTTCCCCAAATTCGTTCTCATCGTAAACGATATAAATGCTTACAGCGGCCTCCTATGACTTTATTCCTCGCATGTACTACAACAAAAAGATGTGTCAGATATGTTTTTTATTCTATTTAACATTCCATTTTCATTAGTCCATAACTAACACAAACGTTCTTAAAATTTAAAAAACATTACAACGAATTCGGTAACGCAATAAAATATTAAATTAAACTGGCAAAATAATGAAAAATTAGAAACAAATTCCTTACAAAGGTTCTATTGCCGTGGAAGACGAAACTGCATCCAACTGATGCATCAACATATTATTGTGAAATATTTGACATAGCCTACTAAATATCTCTTTCCTGATTAGAAATGGAGTTTGGTTTTAAAAAAAATATTGCAAATATGTCCGCCGATCTATTGTTGAACAATCACTGTTCATTTTGTAACACCATTCACAGTATTTTGCAGACTCTGTCTTGGAATATCCAAATTGGTTAAGTATTGATTTTGATAAACATTTATAAGGTGGGTGCTCCTGTTATGGCCATGTTCCCCCCCTATTTTGAGTTAGTTAACCAAAAAAGCTGCTAAATTGCAGCAGCATTCAGTGAAATGGCATCCTTATATGTCACTTGATCGTTTTCCATCCAGTGAGGTTGAGCAATATGGCGTCAGTTGCCTGTTTTGCGGTTTTCATGTGACCTCTTCTTATTTTTCTCTGGTAAGTCTCCTTTCTTTTATGCATGTTTTTCAAAGACTTGTTTCATGAAAACCACCGTACTCCATTCAGTTTTTAGTGCTCTGTTGATTGGTTTTGTAGTTGATGGCGTATCATTTACGAGTTGTTCATAATCAAACGATTTTCGTGAAAGCTTACCTGCTCCTGATATGGCCATATCGAATGCACCATAGCCATATCAAATGCACCATGGCCATATCAAATGCACCATGGCCATATCAAGGTCATATCACTTTTATTTTTTCACCTGACAAATTTACATGCCTTATAGCTGGGATTACGCAAAAATTTTGTATTTTAAGAAAAACAACTTCATTTTTTTATGGAAAAATCTGTTTTGACTACACTTTTGAATTATAAAAAAGATTATTAAGTGTCATGTTTATTCATTTTACACCAAAATTATTTAATTTTAGCACAACTGCGCTATCAAACTGAAAACAATCACGATTTGTAGAATATGGAACAAGAATGGCCATATCATGTGTACATGTTCCTGATATGGCCATTAGGTAGACTGTTGGAATTTGGGACTTTTTGGGCAATTAAAGCTACTTTTATGAGGAAAGGAAATTGTTTTAAGAAAGCCCATTAGATTGAGAACGAGTAAGAAAAAAGTGGTTTACATTTTTTTTTCAAAATGGCGGCTAGAAAAATTCTCAAACCTTAGCATGGCCATATCAGGGACACCTACCTTATATGTATATAATCCCATCATAGAATACAGATATCCGTATAAGAATAGTGTTAAATGAATAATATTCTCCGTTTGGTGTAAGCAAGGCCGCCTTAAATAGACGGAGACATTTGTTTTTATTTCATTATAGCCTATTAGTCTGAGGCAGTGCTGACAAAAGTATTGCTATTTTAAAACTCGTGTATCTCATTAAAGATCTGCCCTATCACAATTTTGCTTAGGGTAAGACTTATCGGAAATCGTGTTTGAAGAAACATTTGTTACGTAACTTTTTTCATGAAAATCGATAATAAGCGAGATATTTCGATTTATTTAATTCAGGCCAACTTTTAAAGAAAGTATTCTGAATGCCTAAAATCTAAGTTAGAACGAAGTTAATTTATATTCCAATTTTCATAGAAATCGGATAAGCCATTATCGCGTGAAAATGTAACAAACATCCAGACAGAAAGACAGACAGATATGCAAACAAAAATTTCAAAAATGCAATTTTTGGTCTTAGGATGGTTAATTATACATGTTAACACCATTTTTGGAAGAGCGAAAATTTCCAGAAACAGTTTGGTTACAGACTTATTATTAGTATAGATTTACAGTGATTTAAATTTTGATGTAAATTTTGAATGACATTACACAGTATTATAATTTATAAACTGTAGGCTATATAGGAGAATATTGAACATGATACATTTTATTGGAACATAAGCTAAGAACTGAATAAAATCAATGCACGAATGTATTTAATAATTGTAATGTGAATTATGTAATGATATTTGTTAAGTTATTGGATTGTATGAAACGCATATGTTAAAATAAAAATTATTGTATTGCAAATTTAAAAGAACCACAGATGACGTGCGGAGCTCAAGTTTTATCCTAATCCCGAAATGAGACTCTGAATTATATTTTTTAGGCTGTCCAGAACTTTCTCACAGAAGCATATTTCACTTGCGTATGATTTCGCATATTTCACTTCTGCATTATTTACATACACATGGCAAATATTACGAAAAGGATCTGCCGAAATTTTCAATTTTTTTTTCGATGTCTTTGCTATAGAAAAAAATAAAAGTAGGCCTACCAAATACTGTAAAATGCTTAAGAATACAGAACTATAATAATTATGAACGTTCAGTTAATAATCAACATCCTTTATTTGAAAATATTAACGACGAATATAAAATTAAATACACTGAAGTTTATCGATCTTAGAACAAAAGAACAAGCCTGCAAATAGGCGACAAATAGCAATTAGCGAGTAATTGTAGTAGATCAGGTGTGATTATGGAGGTGTTCTAAGTGGAAATGTAGATTTTTTTATTTGACGGTTTGAGAAAAACTATTTATAGAATCATACTCTGCAGAGAAATTTCAATCTTCAACCATAAAAGTTATGATAATTACTGTCTTGTCGAATAGTGTTATTCGTCGGATGTTGTTAAAATTCAGTAATTGAAGGATTCAGAGCCATAGTGGGCCAAGCGTTATTTATTAAAAACGGAGAAAGCAAGGATTAAAGTTAAGTGAATACCATAGTTTAATGAAGATTGACATATAATTTGGTTTTAAATTGTATAATTTATATTACTTGCTATATGTTTCCATTGAATTATGTTAATAACTTCATTTTAACCCTTGTTTCCTACAGTTTTAGTAAATGGCGCTTGGCCCACTATGGTTCTGAACCCTTCAATTAGGAGTCAATTGGTCCCGGAATGTGTGCAAGACTTATAGCACAGTAATAAAATCAGTGGAAACTTTTTAACTCAAAATTAATTCTTCGTGTTTGCCTTATGTAGAACAAAGTATCTTAAGTGATTAAAAAGGTATAAGCAAAAAACGATTTCCCAAAAAGAGTTGAGTACAGAATTATTAGTACTGTACTTTCATTTGTGAATTGAGCCAATGTTTGAACCCCTTCGACCAAATGGTTGTGTAGGCAGTGAATAAAAGGATTCTTAACCATTTTGTAAAAACTCCGATGTTATGTGTGGGTAAATTTCTAGAAGAAAAATTTCAAAACGTTCAATAGAAAAAGAAGCAATAACTTAAGTAATACATTACAAATAATAATAATAATAATAATAATAATAATAATAATAATAATAATAATAATAATACGGGTAATAATAATAAAACAACATATTGTAGAAATCACATGCATTTAATGGCGATTTTTGTAAATAACTTAGAGTAGCCTAATAACAATAGATAACAACTATTTTTAACAAAATAATCTGCCCTCAATGAGGGTGACCATAAAGATCCAGAATAAAAGCACTACAGAATAATTTAGAAAGACAAAAATATTAAATACAGGAATTGTTTAGTAAAACATCCAGAGAAATGCAGACCCAATAGAATCATCAATGGCCAAAATATAAATGGTAATGTAATTTTTGGATTGTATCCTTAAGAATATCCGATAAAAGGTTTTGAATTTCAAAAAATCGGGGACCGAGTGCTTTAAAATGTTTCATGTGAATTTAGGAAGTGTGCCACGCGGACCAAACAAAATACCAGAAACACTCCACTGACTAGTGTGAAGGTTATATTTCTCAATTAAGTATGGGATGCAGGACTCATAAATGGATTTCTTCTCCTCATCAACGTGTTGTGCCTGCAGGGCATCCCTCTCGAACCAGATTGTAGGATCAAGAACAATATATGAATAGATATTTTATGTTAATTTATTGAAAATTGATGTCATTTATCTAATTCAACAATAACATTTTTAAAGTAAATCAAATATCTTACTATTGCAATTTGTGTGCAAATCCGGAAAATGGAAGTTTATTTGCATGCATAGTAAATGTATTCATTTAAGTATGTCTGTGAAAGACTAATTCAAGAAAAGAATCTATAAACTACAAAATAACTTCCAATACAATTAAAAATAATTATACATCTTGGTTACACAACTTTCAACACCATATCATTGAGGAATATAAAGTATATATATGACTTTCTCAAGTTAACGAAAACAACAGAATACGCGAAAACCAACCCAGTTCTGAAGATGGCCCCCAGGCCGAAACTAGTCAACTAAGGTAACTTAAAACATTAACACGAGAAAGTCATATATATAGATACATATATATGTAATTTATAATCCTCATAAAATAATTTATGAGCTGAGAGATGTGTACATTGTATAATTCAGGAAATAAGTCTATGCGTCATCTTCGTCATATTAACTTCAGATATTTCATTCTTCGGAATTACCTTGTCATAACTTGGAACCTTTACAGGTTAAGCTATATCTATTCTTACTACTTCCAAGAATTGAATCTGATTATCAAATGTGTGAGCACCTACAGTATTTAAAACACACGAAAACTTGGAAGTGTGAATGAAATATTTCACTAACGTTAATCATGAATCTTATTCTGGAATATTTTCCCATTAAAAGTGAGATTCAATAATTATTGCGTTGCTGCTTATATTTAGTTCATTTTTACTTAAATCGAATTTAGAAAACAATATTTACGCTCTCAAGATATTTAGTCACTTTTTGAGGATTGATTTCCTATTCAAATCGACTACACTGGAGACTACTGATTTAATGCAGCCGTGGCGAAAATGTGATCGTGCGCCGTGCCACTGTGTAACCTGCAACGTGCATAGCACCTATGGAAGGTCTGACTTATTAACGGATTTTTATTTTCCTTACGTCATGCACTTAAATATAATTTTATAAAGTACAAGGCCACGAACTAATTTTTAGTATGTGTAACGAAGAAAGAAATGAACAAGAAAACATATGACACATTATCACAACCTGAAATTAATTGTCTTCAGAATGTCTCTGCGACAGAGTTTCAAAATCAGGAATTATGTCACTTACTGCCAGTCGTAGTTGATCACGAAGGTATTTGTCTGTCAGTCGTGATCTAAATTTGGTTTTTACTATTTTCATTGTTGAAAATAATTTTTCACAAACGTAAGTTGTAGCGAACGTGGCTTCAACAGAGCAAGTGAAAGAACGAAACTTCGGATATTTATTTTTTGGCAAAGATTTGAAAAGTTCAACATTTGTCAAGTCCTTACATCTAGCTTTCATTTAACATCACGTAAATCTGAGTTTAAATTGAAGATCTAACCGCATTATTCGTACATCTGCTGAAAAAGGATCGACGTACAGAGATGATATAACACTTAACCTTTTAATGTTTCATGAGTGACATGTAGTATATAATCCCGTTTTATGGTATACAGCCGTTTTCCTCGTAATACTTGTGAAAAAATCATACATTTAATATTCTCATCATATTGGCAGCAAAAACAAAAATGCGTCCTCCCATCCTACTTTAAACATTAGATTTCGTAGAGGTACACGGTTTCGAGAGAGACATTGCGACGATACGCCACTCGCAGGTCAGAGACAAATGCATATGGAACGGAGTTTGACTCCAGTGAGCGAGAGGGTGGGGTTTGGGGGAGGTAGGAAGCAAGAGAAATGCATAGCTATCATTGCGAGCCACAATGTGCTCGCGAGTCACATTTTCGCCACGGCTGATTTAATGTATCCGTCTCTTAATGTATATTACTTTGATTGTTAGAGGGCTCTTAATTCCTTGAAAGGTAGTCCTGCAGACTCAACTGCTGACGTTAATCAGAAGAGATATTATCCGCAAATCAAAAAATTTGTGTAACAGAAAATAACTCTAAGGTCTAGTTGCCCTGAATATCGTTAGTAAAGAGTTACAACCTTAGGTGTGCCGTAATATGCTTATCCTCGTTAAAATATAAATCAGTGAACTTCCAGTAGACTAGAGATAAAGATGATACTTACTTACTGGCTTTTAAGGAACCCGGAGGTTCATTGCCGCCCTCACATAAGCCCGCCATTGGTCCCTATCCTGAGCAAGATTAATCCAGTCTCTATCATCATATCCCACCTCCCTCAAATCCATTTTAATATTATCTTCCCTTATACGTCTCGGCCTCCCTAAAGATCTTTTTCCCTCCGGCCTCCCAACTAACACTCTATATGCATTTCTGGATTCGCTCATACGTGCTACATGCCTTGCCCATCTGGATTTAATGTTCCTAATTATGTCAGGTGAAGAATACAATGCGTGCAGTTCTGTGTTGTGTAACTTTCTCCATTCTCCTGTAACTTCATCCCTCTTAGCCCCAAATATTTTCCTAAGCACCTTATTCTCAAGCACCCTTAACCTATGTTCCTCTCTCAAAGTGAGAGTCCAGGTTTCACAACTATACAGAACAACCGGTAATATAACAGTTTTATAAATTCTAACTTTCAGATTTTTCGACAGCAGACTGGAAGATAAAAGTTTCTCAACCGAATAATAACAGTCATTAGCCATATTTATTCTGCGTTTAATTTCCTCCCGAGTATCATTTATATTTATTACTGTTGCTCCAAGATATTTGAACTTCTCCATCTCTTCAAAAGATAAATTTCCAATTTTTATATTTCCATTTCGTACAATATTCTCGTCACGAGACATAATCATATACTTTGTCTTTTCGGGATTTACTTCCAAACGTATCTCTTTACTTATTTCAAGTAAAATTCCCATGTTTTCCTTAACCGTTTTGTGGATTTTCTCCTAACATATTCACGTCATCCACATAGACAAGCAGCTGATGTAGCCCGTTCAATGGCAAACCCTCTCTGTTTTAAAATAAGTCTGGATTTTTTGCACCTTAATCAGTTTCATGTAGGCCGTTGTCCGTCCGATTCAGAGAGATATTTATAATGATTTTCTTCCAAACTTCAATAAATGTTCGCACTGTACTATTTTATAAGCAATCCAGCCTAATGAGTGCGATACTTTTAACCAGGATCTTGAAAGGTGGGGTTATACAAACAAAATTTTCTCCAGGTGAGAATGCCAGGAGTGGATAGGAGTTGTTTCCCATGTAGTATGAGGCGTGTTACAGAAGATCCTTGTGACCTCTGTACTATACGAATCGTCGACGGAAGAAACTTGACTATCTCTACAGGTTGTAGATAAATAAAAGAGCTCCCACCAAGTTGGGATGCATTCGGAATACTTAAGTTAGTGTATTAATGCGCGATTGGTTATCTTATAAGAGAATTTCTCGTGTGTCACATTAGAAAATATCATCGTGAATCTGGCAGGTGTGGAGTTACTCGCACAATACATTTCTAACCTCAATTCTTTCACGTGCAAAACAGTTCTAAGCCTCTTTATGTTTCTAATAAAATAATAATTATTATTATTTATTTAACCCGGCAGTTAAGGCCATACGGCCTTCTCTAACACTCAACCAGGAGTAAAACTGCGTTACAAAAACACTACAAATTTACAAAGTACACTACAATTTTACAAACAAAACTGATTAAGATAATAATAATAAAATGTAAACAACAAGTAAGTAGAAATCAGACATAATATATAACGTACAGAAAGAAAGGAAAAAGCATAATAAAATGTGAACAGCAGGTCAAAATAAATGAGACATACAAGGTATAAAAAATAAGACAATTATTGATAATAATAATAATAATAATAATAATAATAATAATAATATTAATAATAGTAATAAAATAGTGCAGTACAAGGCATACAATGAATACAATATTTTTAGGTACATACAGTAAGGAAAATTATGATTATATATAGCTCAACTTATCATATTATAGATAATGTATACCATTATCGGGAAATATGAAAACAAAAATATAAAATAAGTTAAATATCACTAGAACATGAAAAAATGTGAATATGTGGAAACATGCAATACAACACTTGTCATAATACAGTAGTAAGTTAGTTTGGCAACTCGCCATAAGATAATTTTCTATTTTGGATTTGAAAGATTTCAATGTTCGGCAGCCCTTGACTTCAGGCGGCAGAGAGTTCCAGTGACGAGAGATAGCAACAGTGAAAGATGAGGATCACAAAGATGATGTGTGAAGTGGAATTTCTAGCGTGTAATCGCGTTGTGATCGAGTATTAATATTATGATAGCGAGAGAGAGAGAGAGAGAGAGAGAGAGAGAGTATCGATAGATAATATCAAGAATAATTATAAAATGAATATGGATAAATAATTATCCTTCATTGCAATGTTTCCAGCCAATATACATGTCGATAACTGGTCTTCGTCAATGACAGAGACATCAGAACAGTCTAGTGGACATGTTTGCCTGTTGAACTGATTACGCAAGAGCTTCGGCTCATTGTCTGGTTGTTTCTTTTTCCGACGTTTCCTCACCTGTAAGACAAATGCCAGCTAATTCCATGGCCAATTATAGACCCCCATCTCACCAAATACAATCTCGCTATCACCAATTCCGTCGAAGCTAAATGTATGTATTTATTCACCTAGCAAATGTGTAGCTAATTACAATCAAACTTAATCGAAATTAATGCTACTACGACTTCTACTACTACTACTACTACTACTACTACTACTAATAATAATAATAATAATAATAATAATAATCGGTTATGGAAACTTAATTTAAAAGATACATCATAAGTAAAGAGAGCATCCTAATTTAAAATAACACAATTTAAAATTGATCTAATTAATTAAAGAAATCTAATTTGTATCTTAACCCTATCATTGCAATCTAAAGAACAGTTCGAAGTTAAACCAGTCTGAGTGTGATTTATTATCTATCAACTTATATCAAATAATTAATCTCATATCAGTCTAATTCAGGACATGTGAAATTAATAATGTTTATGTGAACTTTAAAAATCACATACTAAATTAATTAATTACACGTCAACTTAATTAATTTCATATTAACTTAACTAATTACATATGAACATAATACTTAAATAAAATATCAACTTAACTTATTAATTAATTGCAACACATATCCATACATATTCACGTACATTTTAGCAAAGATAATCTTACATCATACTCATTTTATTCTCACCACACTCACTGCAGTGACACTATGACACATTTCACTGTCACTGTAACTCATTTCACTGTCACTTCAAAACAATTTTCACTGCTAAAACATTTTACTGTTCAAGAACTTTTCACTGTCATTGTAAACTATGATTTCACTGACACAACACACTTAATTCTCACTATAATTCAAATAACATATAAATAATTATACCCTTATTATCCCTTAGAGCACGGCTGGGCAGCAAGAGCGAATCCTACTCTCTCACGGGGAGCCATATGATTTCTCTTCATCCCCTTTCTTCCCCGCCAAACACCGCGCAGCGTTGATTTAGTGTCGGATGAATATTAAGGGTCCCCGTTTAGAGACTGGTTCCGCTCCCGATGCCCAGCCCTGCCTTCGAGCCTCACCTATAAACTAAATTGATGTAACTTGCTAGCCTCTTACAAGCTAATTTAAACTAATTTACGCTTCAAAGCTATGTAGTTACTCGTCAAGCTAAGTAAATATATGTCACCTTAATTAATGTTATTTTATGTATCCTCTGTAAAACATTTGCAATTTTACAATTTGCATACAACCTAGTAGTTGATAAATATAGTGTCATTGAATAAGCGACAACATTAAAATAAACCGATTACTTAATTGAACAAAGCCGTGTTAATACATGAAATTTAAAACTAAAATTCTAAAATTTTGTGTATGTCTCTACGTGCTTGGTTACAATACCGTGGTGAGTTGACAAGAAATGTAATGCCATGTAGATCTGAATTTTCATTAAAAATCTACGAGTATGTCACACGACTATCATCGCTGTGGTTAAAGGAAATGTTCACTTGGAGCATTCCCTTAATTTTGCTGACATGGATAGCAAGATGAGTTCGTAAGGATCACGGTAAGAACCATGACACATGCACGAAAAATCTGGAAAAAACTGATATTATTATTCATTTAGGAAGAAATATGAATTCATTTCAGTTGCACACCAAAAGTCTGAAATTAATTTATTATTCTCTAGGTAAAATTGACTGTTGAAAAGAAGAGATTAATCGAAGATATCGACATTTTATGACGCCTAACGATATTTTACATTTATTTCTGCAGCTGTAGGAAAATTGAATAGTGATTACTAAACATTTCTGGAAATGTACTAGTTTTAACACGTAGTTTTAACACTATGAACCAGAGCATTGACAGAAAATAAGAAATATGATATCTTTCTCATTACTCTAAAAGCTCTAAAAATAGGAGAGACTCGGCTAATTCCGCAATATTAAGAAGTGAATCTGTGATATTTTTATCAAAATGTTTATTGAAAAATATTATCAATGTATGTAGACATGGACGAAACCTTTCATTACCAAATGAGATAAAGAGACCTATTAAAATGCAAATATCTTTAGTTGTACATACATTAAAGTTGAAAAAGAACAACTCGGGTAATTCCGCAACAGTGCGGATAAATCCGCAATAGGACTTGGCTAATTCCGTAGTAGTAAATAATTATGAAATGCATTATGAAAGTAACATAAAAGAAATAATTTATATGGGACAATGCTCACTTTCTTCACCGCTGTGTAGCAAAACACGAAAAACAGCCAACTTTCAAGTTTCACTGTATTGCCGACAGAGGTGTCGACCAATATCCTTGATTTTTTCTATAGCACTACAGAGGCCATGCCTCCTGTTGACAGTCTCTCAAAACTTACGTTCACGCTATTGTAAAGCTGCAGTAAAATCATATATGCACGACTGCGGAATTACCCGTACTGCGGAATTAGCCGAGTTTCCCCTACAAAATAGGAAGGAGTGCTTATGTGTACAAGCCAATTGTGGGAATTCAATATTAATACTAAGAGTGACTTTGTAAAATGAATAAACAATATATAATACTCTCTTCATACTGTACTTCATATAATGAGGAAGTAAAATATTATAAATACGTTCCAATATTGAAGGGATTAGTTTCTTGTAATTTGGTGCGGAATCCGTACCGAAGTTATAGCAATATTATATATTCTGTACTGTTTTAAAGAGATTGGTTATACTATGTGACACAGAAGTCAGTTGATAAATGGGAAACACTATTAATTGTAAAACTGACATAATTATTGTACAAAGTAACATAATGACGTGTTCCCTCCAAGATAGCCGTAATCTGAGTGACTTTTTTCATTTGTACTGTTACGTGACAATACATATTCTCCTTTTGTACCGCTAGAATTTTCCACCTTTTGCCTCCTCATCAGTTTTCCTGAATTAGTTACTCTGGAATACGTAAAATGAATACGGTACGTAAATTGAAGCAGGCCATGGTATGGTACACAAGAATTCTATAGTTAGTTTGTGTATTGTTTCGTTTATTGTTTGAAGCTATTGAATTATTATTTTGAGTTGAGTAAGAATTGATGAAGATAGCATTACTGTCTATTGTTTTCAGGTATGATATTGATATTCATTGAAAGTTGAAGAGATCATGTTGACTTCTGAACAGCGAGTAGAGCTAGTACTGCTCTGTGGGGACAATCATAGGACAACAAGAGAAGCTGCAGACGAGTTTCATCGTCGTCATCCTGACAATCCAAAACCATCATACCAAAATTACCCAAATTATTGCATAAATTTAAAACAACTATCAGTGTGCTCGACAAGAAACGAAATTGTCGTGTCACATCTGCTACTGACGGACAGCATTCAATACACCTGATTGCGAAGGTGGCGGCCAGCCCAAAAAGGTCAGTGCGCTATGTAGCTCGAGAAAGTGGTAACAACAGAAAATCTGTTCACAGAATATTGAAATCTGCACGTTTTCATCCCTACAAATTACAGCTTTTACACACAATGCAAGAAGAGGATTCACTCAAGAGGCGAACATACTGGATCATATAGCTATTGCATACTGATCGATCGATCCTTCCTTCAGCATGTTCTGTTCAGTGACGACTGCTTATTCTTTCTGAATGGCCACGCTCGTACACAAAATGCATGATACTGGTCCAAAGAAAACCCAAGATGAATGCATGAAGCTAACAACCCTAGTGCTCCAAAAGTTATGATGTGGTGATATGGGTGTGGGACCATATTTATTTGATGGAAATGTAAACCAATACACATATGGGGAATTCCTGGACAGCACTGCAATGGAGTTCCTGTAGATATGATTTGGCACTGAAAAAAATGGATAAGAATGTGGTTTCAACAAGATGAGGCCACGACATATTATGCTCTAACAGTTCGCCAGAAACTAAATGAGATGGTCGGTATTAGAGTCCTGCAAAACCGGTTGAAAGCCGAACAATCTTGCATAGCGCTACTGAACGCCTGGCTTTATAGGCAGTATGCGAAGTACATCTGCTTGCGTACTGCCTGGGTATTCGGTTTAACGTGTATTCGAGTTGATTTGATCTCTTTGTGGATGGAAGGCTCTGGTGTATAAAATGAAGATCACAGTGAACCATCCAGATATTATAGCTGCGGATCATCAAGAGGAACAAACAGCATGCAGCATGAAACTACAGACGTTGTAAAGCGTAAATTGCAGAAAAAAAACTTTCGGTATCCACAAATTACCAAGGTTGTAATTTTTACTTACACTAGAAAACTGAATTATAATATTGCAATAAAAACAGTAAACTCGATCAATAGTAAAACTAAAACATAAATAACTTTATATCTTCTGAAACCTACTATAACCAATGCTTTTATTACGTTTACTATGACTAGAGAATTAAACGTAATATAGGTTTTCCATTCATTTAAGTGAACCTTATCGCCCCGTACAACCTGCAGGGTTATTTCACTTCTACCCTTATATGAATAGCTACTGTTTTGGAGGAATGCATTTAGAGTTAATAATTATTTAATTTTATGTCTTGTGATTAATTTTAATTCTATTTTGGATTTATTTACTTATTATATCGCACGTTATACATTATGCTCATTTCATTTTCTACGTACTAAATTGATGGAAAGATCACCAAACAACTCTAGCCTCTCTAGCAACACTTGTGAAACGAATATTGGCCATTCCATGAATAAGTGTTTCCACCGAGCGTAACTTTAGACTAGTAAAAGAGATTTATTAATACATAAACACAAGAAGTCAACTCTGATCATGTAGTCTATGATAATAGGCCCTAATAATAATTGTGAACATCAAATAGTTGATATTAGCACGTGTGTAATAAAATAGTTCTTTGAATGACACTTGTTTTCTCTGAAGTAGATCTTTTCTATACAGAATGATTTGTTTCTAAACCTTGCTATTCTTTTGTTATTCGTAGTTTAGAAATGTGTAAATTATACTTATTTTGTACAGAACAACAACCATTGGGAGCCACAGTAATCGTATTGTTGAAAATAACATTACTGTTTATCTTTTTAAATTGATTTCTTAATAAATGATATTGAAACTACTTAGAATAATATTAAAAAGCAAGCAACTATTGTTTTAGAGGTAGGCCTATACATTTTCTTTTTAGTTTAAAGTACAAACGTCATAATGGACTATATGTACTTCTTTCTTATTTTGTTTTATAATGAATTGTAATTATATTTTTTAATATGTTTACATTATGATATTTCACATTATACATTACGTCTATTTCCTTCGATGTCACTGTGTCCATTGTTCATTTATTTGTTACTAGTCAAATTACTGCAAGTTCGAAATACAAACATTAATGTATTAAAATGTCAAATTATTTGTATTCCTATTTCAAGCAAACATATTTTTGTAATTAAACAAAATAAATATCCTTCAAAATTATTACTCTGTTTGTATAGCCTATTGAGAAAATGTTAAAGAGTTATTGTTTGATGAAATGTACCTGGTGTTATTTGGAGATCGTATTTTCTTCCTCCTTACCATTTCTTTTTGTGTGAGATTTGTGTTCTAAATAATTCGCGATCTTCCATGAACTTATGTAATATCGATCATTGGGTTATACAAATCGAACAAGATTCAGTCAATATGTGACCAGAAAGAGTTACGACGTAATCAAATGATGAAGTTATGACGTATACTGTTTAACACTGGTATAGAAAAACGCCAGCTATATAGCGTTTATTGGTAAGAAAAATATACATGGCTTGTGGACGTCTTGTTCGGTGAAAAACTGTAACATTGTTTAACATATCTATAAGCAACTTTCATTAGTAAAACTCTAAAAGTTTAAAATATAAACGATACTTATAAAGTTACTGCAAGTTCAGAATAATAAAGAAAATATATGTGTTATAGTGTCGAATCAGTGGCGTATACTGGTTAAAGGGTTTGGGCTACCACTGACCCTATTATTACACAAAATATATGTTAAAATCCCTATAATAAAATTCCTTACATATTTATGTGAATTCCAGACGTCTTGATTGGGACGACAATACGTTGATGACTTCGTCCTTGAAATTACAGTTGGGCCACTTGCAAAGTTTCTGTAGAAATGACTTTTCAATGGATATTAGTGCCAAGCCGGATAAACGTTCTTGTGTATGAGTTGATCTACAGTAGGATTTTATTCTCTTCAACGCAGAAAATGTTCTTTCTACCGATGCTGACGTAGCTGGTATTGTCACAATTAATGTTGCCAATTTAAGGACTTGAGGAATAACTTGGTTCAGCTGGTTTTCATATATGGCAGATAATATTTCATGGATAGGTTTGTTCGAAAAATCAAAGACTTCTGCTGAATATATTACACTTAATTTATTTTTCAAACGTACTTGATCAAAGTGGCTGTTATAGGACTGACATAATTTGTTTAGTGCCTCATTCGGGAAGTTTTCTCTATAAGCAGAAAATTTTCGAGAATCTAGAAGATGTGTGAACTGAAGCTTTCCATAATCAGAAAATCTCTCAGTAATTTCCATGTGCATACGATCTAGTATGCTGTAGTACAGCTGCCTGTATTTCAATTCATCATCTCCTTTTCTTCGCTTTAATGGTGGTTCCATTGTATTGGCTGAAGAATTTTCATTTTCCATATTACTCCATATGGACGGAAACCCACTACGTCTGAACTCGGATATAGTATTTTTTTAACTTTGATACCTCTTGCAAGTAGTATGCTATGTCTAGACTTTTTGTCTGAAGAATATTGTAGAGCACATCTGTATGTGCGAACACTCTAGCATAGACTTCAAGAAGAAATATATTCTGAAACTGTGTGAAAAAATTCAAATATCCTTGAGCCTGCACATTTACAGCATCATCCCAGTTTTCTTCAGAGTTATTACAAATGATATTTTTAAAGAAAGCAGTCCGTGTTTCTCTGTATTCCTTTACTGTATTTACAAGCCGAGATGTAAAATTCAATCTAGTTGGTGCTACTTTTGGGAGTTTCTTGTTCATAAATTCCTTGAGTTTTCTGATCTTTTAGGAGATGATGAGAAAAATTCAGCTAAATACCCGACAATGTTTTGAAAAAATGCGGCATTCTGGAATGGATGAAGTAGTTTGTTGCAAAATTAAATTGAGAACATGGCTGTAACAATGGACAAATAGTGCTTGAGGATAATTTTCTTGAACTTTTGTTTTTAAGCCATTAATATTTCCCGCCACAACTGAAGCACCATCGTATGTCTGTGCAATTAACTTATTTCCGATATTGTATTCTGCTATAACACCTTCCACATGCTGAAAACATTTGTGAATCCTATAAACCGTTCTTGAACATTGGCAGTACTGTCGACGTATCTTAAAACAGTGGACAATTGACTCTGATTAGAGCAGTAACTTGTTTCATCAACAACAATGGCCACAAAAGGTTTTATGTTCTTTATCATAACCCCACTTATAGCAAATATTAAGTCATTCTGAATTGCGAGAGAAGTACCACGAAATACTGTTGAACTCTCAAGATGATTGGCCAGTAAATGGTCAAATTCACTTAAGGAACTTAAATATTCAATATAATTTCCTATATTGTCTGATTCCACACTCTCGTTATGATCCCGAAAAGCCAATTCTTGTTTTCCTAGAAAGCAGACTGCGTTAATAAGATGCAGTAAAATCTCCCGATTTTTTTTTTCACAAGAGAATTGTGTTGGTTGATGTGTAGAGCTTTTCGCTTATCTAGCTGTAAATCAATTCTTGTCTTCCCAAAGTTTGCAAAGTTCATGCTACTACAAATATGAGCTTTTGATTTGTCGTATTCTAGGACTGCCGTTCGAAGGGAGTTCATATTAGAAAACCCCTCTTTTGACCAGACATTAGTTTCGCGGCTAAATAACAAACATGGCCAGCAAAATAGTTTAGACAGTTTAGAAGTACCACACAACCAATTCCACTTACCATATGATGTTGAAGCGAAATGGCGTGTGTACTCTCGCTGTTTTTCTTTTACGTCCATGGACAAATTTAACTGAGGAGTTGGTCTTTCCATTTTCACAATTTCAACTTTCTCGTTGTTATGTACGACGGTTAAAAGGTACTTTTAATAAACCTTCTATTACACAGTCATTTTCAACACAAACCTCTACAGAAACTTGTTCTGCCATATTTTTCACAATATCACTTAATTGGGAAATTAAAAACTTAATAATTCACAATTAATATAACTCTTAGACACTCGAACAAATCACAGATTTAAAATAATGCACTGCAAGAACACAATCACATTCAATTGCTAGCGTACTAAGCGTATTGCTGCTTCGCGCCTGCGAAGAAACCGATCACGAGAGCGGCAACTCGCCCGCCTACAGTGCACGATGGAAACAGATGGGAGCGGGAGGGACGGGCAGTTGTGCGAAGGACAGCGTGAGCGAAACGGTCACAGGCTACCTCACGTAGCAAGCGGTTTCTCCAGCGATGCCGCCTTGACAACTTGTTTCTTTTCGAGAGCAGAGAGCGCATATAAATCTAACAATTACTTTAATTTTAATTACTATGGTAAAACTAATAATACAAAATTATTACATTATGTTATATTATAAACTTTTTCTTTTGTAATTTCCTTGGGCTACCGCCGGTAGCCCCGGTAGTCCGCAAAATACGCCCCTGTGTCGAATGAACTGTAAGAATACTTGCAAAAACTTTTTTTTTCAATAAGACAACGTAAATATCCTTGTTACTCCGGTTGTGTACTCGAAAAACGTTATTTTCATGTAAATGCGCCTGATGTTCTGTCTACTCTGCAATACATCAGGCGTAATCGCTCGACAACCGAGTTATTCGGCCCGATGTTCATCGTAGCCGATTGAGCTCCCGACCGGACGAATCTAAACCGGTTGTGTGCCCAGTTTTGCAGGTCTCTAGTCGTTATGCACTGGGTTGGACGAGGTGGACCTCAGTCATGGCCCCCACGGTCACCAGACCTCACATTCCTTGATTTATTTCTATGAGGATTTGTGAAACACGACTTTTTCAGACAGAACCTACATCTATAGATGACTTAAAATAAAGGATCACCCATGTTATCCAACACATCTCACATACAACACTTTTAAGCGTGACAGAAGAATGTCAGAATCGAGTGAGGCACTGACTTTAAGTAAATGGAGCAAATTTTGAACAATTTCGGTAGTGAATATACTGTATACAATTGAAGACCTCCCTCGAATAAGGGTGTAATCAACAAATCTATAATACGAGTTTCAGGAGAAAAGAACATAATAGCGGGGGCTTATTTCGTTAGGCCTAAATTTACTAGCAGAATCATTTGACTAATTAAGGATACAAGTTTATTCAGATATTGGATGCATTCATTTATTGTTATAAATTAATGTTTCAAAATTACTTTTTCCACCGAAGTCAAATATTTCATTAATTTGATGTTACACCCTTTTTCGAGGGAGGTCTTCTATTATACTGTATTTCTAATTAGAGTAATATTTCGGATTTTTCAACTGACTTCTGTGTCACACGGTATTAATAACTTGCATTTCTAAAGAAATATCATGCTTTGTAAATGTATTCCTATGCTCTAACAACTCAGTTCTCGATGGTCCGCAAAGTTACTGAAATCATTGCAAGAGACTCTTACATTTAAAATGTCTGAGAAGAGATGTGCTAAGGAATACAGCGTTAGATCATTCGACAACATGTAATGCAGGTGTGTTCTCAATCAACACAAGTCAAGAGCTCGCAGTCGAGTTCTTCGGGCAGTGATCTTGAAGTGTTCATAAGTGTTTACGTCTCCTGCAGTAAACACAACGAGACTGTTATTTTTATAACTCAACGTTAAATGCCCAGCACCTGACAGATAGAGCGAATGGTGTGCTTGCTTGATGGACTAGTATTGAATGAATTCGAAATTCGACTCTCCGAACTAGGTTATGTCACTGAGATTTCTCCATGGAAAAAAAAGGACTATTTAAAAGTGGTTGCAACAGATTGTCTTCAAACCTGCGATGGTAAGCTCATAGTGGTTATTTCGCTTATGGTATGTCATTCTACTTTCTACCAATAACAATAAAGAATACCTCATATAAACCAATCACAGCCGTGATCTATACTAATAATAAATTTTTTAAATTTTATTGGGTTATTTTACGACGCTGTATCAACATCTCAGGTTATTTAGAGTCTGAATGATATGAAGGTGATAATGCCGGTGAAATGAGTATTGGGTTGAGGGAAAACCCCGGAAAAAACCTCAACCAGATAACTTGCCCCGACCGGGATTCGAACCCGGGCCACCTGGTTTCACAGCCAGACGCGATGATCGTTACTCCACAGGTGTGAACACTAATAATAAATCTGTAGCCGAAATTTTTCTGGTAATTTTCGATTTTCCTAAAATAATTGCCCCTAACATATATAATTAACCACCCTGAAACCGAAAATCGTTTTTTTGAAATTGTTGTTTGTATGTCTGTCTGTATGTTTGTTACCTTTTCACGCGATAATGGATGAACGGATTTCGATGAAAATTGGAATATAAGTTATGTTCGTTGTAACTTAGGTTTTAGGCTATATGGCATTCAAAATACATTATTTAAAAGGGGCGTTATAAGTAGGCCTGAATTAAATAAATCGAAATATCTTGCTTATTATTGATTTTTGTGAAAAATGTTACATAACAAACGTTTCTTTAAAAATAATTTTCGATAAGTTTTGTTCCTTGAAAAATTTTGATAGGACTGATATTTAATGAGATAAATGAGTTTTAAAATTAAAATAACTGCCATCTAAGGCCGTATAATGAAATAAAAAACAAATGACTTCGTCTATAAGGGGCCTTGGACAGAAACAATCGAAAGCTATGCAAGATAGCCTACAGAGAATGTTTCTGTGTTTGTATGAAGTAATATCGGAAGCTAAATTAACCGATTTGTATAATTAATTATTATTTCACCATTGGAAAGTGTAGTTTCTGTAGATGGACATAATGCTATAATGTTATTACAATAACTTCTGATATAATATAATATAATATAATATAATATAATATAATATAATATAATATATTATGATATAATATAATATATGTAATGTAATATTATATCATATAATTTAAGTTATTTGAAGGGTTCAGAACCACAGTGGGCCAAACGCCATTTACTGAATACGTAGAAAACAAGGGTTAAAATTAAGTTATTACCATAATTCAATGGAAACCTATAACAAGTAAAATAAAGTATACACATTAAATCTAAATGATATCAATGTTCATTAAACTATGGTTGCATGTAATAAAAATTAGAAACATGTTAAAGAAATTGTCATTGCACCAATGAGTGGTCTCTGGACCAAAATGATCGCATTTTAATTATTTTGATGCAATTTAAATTAAGTAACATATTAAACGATTTATCCTTCTATCAAACACGAATGTTCCCTGGATCAAATGTCCTATTTTAATTATGTAATTACTTTATATTTATTTCTAACGGGTGCAGCAGAGCGCACGGGTACTGCTAGTTCTTCATAAGATTAAAGCAATCTAGGATTCACAGTTATCATCTTGGGTTTTATCACCTCTAACATTTCTTAGTCATTTAACAGGCGTAACTAAGATTCAGTATCCATGGAAACATGGTGACAATGGTGTGCATTACAAATGCTTTGCCCACAGGTCAAATGATGAAATTCGTTAAGTAATTCAGAATGCAAAGCCACAGAACTCACAACAAAATATGAAATATGTGTGGAGTCAGCTTTAACAGTTGCGTGAAGTGTATGTTTACGAATATTGAAAGGAGAAATATCACCTCAGCAGAGTGCGCACATTTCAAATGATTTGGTTAATAACACTAATACAAAAAGAAATGGCGAAAAATATAAAGAACATACTGTTTGCATTATAAACATGATTAGTCAACATTTTCTTCTTCCTGAAGAACTTCAGCAGGGTTAATTTTTAATCTATATAAAATTTCTCTCAGATATATTTCCAGCCGGCCGTCGTTCTTGTAGTCTTCATACCATGTAACTATTTCCCTGGTGCGTTCATGATTACTGACATATGTCTGACTTAATGGTGCACGGACTCGCGTGTGTCCTTCTAACAATTTTATGGAGTAATCACCTGCTCATTTGATTCCTGGTCATCCAGGAAGACTTCCAAAAACTTCCAAATGCATCTTGCATTATTTCTGTCAATCTTCTCATGTCAAATAACTTATTCTTCCAACTCCGCTAACTGAGTAGAAGTGGTGGCAGTATCCATTATAATGTAATATTGGTTGCCTCCGACGTGTATATTCAACCTCTGCCATAATTTTTAATATCCAAAATGGAAAACATATATGTTCATACTTTTTAATATCCAAAGGAAAATGAAACGTATATAAGAAACAGATGACAATGATGATAATACTTTCTGTTGTAACTGTAATGGGAATTATGTATTCTAAGATGGACGAAAAATTATGGACATAAAAGGTGTGAACAAAATGTATGGATGGACGTAAATTGTATGAACCAATCGGTTGTGGACAAGAGAAAGTGGACGAAAGGTTTTGGACGAAACAAATTGTGGACGAAAAGTTGTGGACGAAAGGTCCGCAAACCAAATTGTGTATCACCGCTTAATTCGGAAGGGAATAAGAACCCTCCACCTAAATGAGAGAGCTACAGGCAAAATTTTTCGACCATTTGTCTCTCAAGTCCAAATTAGGAGGTAACATAATGGATTCACATCTGCATTTCAAACGTAAGTGGGCCCAGAATTCGTTCGGTCACTTAGCGGAATCTTTTTGTAGAAGATCCAAATATGAATTTTCACTACGTCGAATAGTATTTAGGGTGAACAGTGTGGTTACAGTGTAGATTTTATCGAGTAAATTGAATAACCTCATGTTTTCATTATACCATTGAGCTCAATATAGTTAAAGGACATTAAGTAACGAACTAAAGTAAAGAATGAATTGTTCTTCGTGAAGACGAGTCAGCGTAGAACTTCAGCTGTTGAAGTTTATGATGCGAATTGACGAAGGGATAATGGTAACTATTCAATTATACACTTTTATGCCACTTTGCATGTTAGATTAGGATATATCATATAATGTGTTTTGTTTGTGCCATTTTTATATTAATCTGTGTATTCTTTTGGAGAGTGGTTATATCTAATCATAGGTAAGGGGGTGAAACCTACAAAGTAGGACTTGTTTTTATACAGCACGTACGGTCAAAAAACTCGTGCATTGGAATTAAGAGAAAATATGTTAGTGTAGTGCATCTTATGTATAATATTGCTAAATCTGTCTGTCTGTCTATCGATGGACCGATCCATCCATCCATCCACCCACCCATCCATCCATCCACCCACCCACCTAGCTGTCTGTCTGTCTGTCTGTCAAGGAACTAAGGTTACCTTTATCATCATCCAAGTTGTCGTCAAGATTTTTCTGATCCGTTCTGTACTCACCCTGAAGAGAATTGCGAACAAATATTAGGTATTGGCAAGCAACGGAACATTGTGTTCACGTGACTACAGCATAAGAAAACACACTCACTTCCTATGAGAAGGAGACAAATCCGATCAGGAATGGAACCGCTGTCCGTTGGGTTTGTAACTAAAAGTGATGACACCGGCAAGGTGGAGGACAGATTTACTACAAGCTTTTGTAATAATAAGTAAGTGGTCCGAGTAAATAAATTAATATAATAAAGGAATAAGTGGAAATGAAAGCTATTATAAAAATGTTTGGAGCTTTTGATTTAGGCGTCAAGATTTCGATTAAGTTATTCAGACTTGATTGCCTCGCCTATATGAACTTCGACTTTCTCTCTGACATATATATTATTGTATATTCGAATTATGAGTAACGTAGAATTGTACTAAGGAAATAATTTAAAAATTAGCTAGTCATGACCTCAACTTCCAGCTTCACAAAATAATGACTTGTGCAAAACCACGAGCTGCATTTAAATTATCCTCATCACATTGTACATTTCAAATTCCTTACTCAGACTCTCTCGTCTTCTTTTATTCTGGCACATTACCGCTTCAGTTGCGAGTGTCTCTATTTCATCCAGATACTGTGTATATTTTTCTGACTATAGTAATAGCAATGGTAATAGTAGTAGTAGTAGTAGTAGTAGTAGTAGTAGTAGTAGTAGTAGTAGTAGTAGTAGTAGTAGTAGTATTGATAAATGAGGATTATTTTTTGAGGACTTACTGACTCTCGCAAACCTCAAGGCTTATTGTGCTACTCACAACGTTTAATAGAGAATCCAGTTCTGGGTATTCAACAAGCTCCGGAACCTTCACTCCTATGTAAGGGTCTTCCATACTGCCAAAAGGAGAGGCTCCACGTATCTGGAACTCCTGTTTGCAGGATCTATTCTGATGGTAAGATTAAATCTTCTCGTATGTATGTATGTATGTATGTATGTATGTATGTATGTATGTATGTATGTATGTATGTATGTATGTATGTTTTTTTTTAATATTAGTTGAACGGCATGTCCCATTACAATAAAGGTAATACTACATGCCTTGCTACCTATATGTTTATAATATAACATATTATGTCTCGTTTCTGTCACTATCTAGGCGTACGTAGGTCTGTTATTCTGTTGTGAAAATTTGAGTCTTTCATTATATCTATTGCCTACTCTTATCTATCCTAGATTAAATTATCCTACGTTTACTCGTCTAAATTTATAACATTGACATAGTTTGTGAATGTATGCGCATGGTTTGTTATTTTGTCATTCCAAGCCCTGGACCTTGCATTGCTATCCATGGCCAGTATTAAACCCTTCCCTTTAGCTACTTGGGTAATTTCCTCTAGTTTAGTTAGATCTTTGTTAATATCCTCGTTGAAATCGAGATAGCTGCTTGCAGCAATGAAGGTTAGGTTGCCTCGGGTGATTTCTGTAACTACGTTATCTTCGTTTGATTGTTGGTTTATTAATATAGCATCTATATGTTTGTTGGTGACCACAATTGCTGCCCTTTTTTTACCGTTTCCAGAGGTAAAAATTTTATGTTTACGAGATATGCCTGTTACTTGGTTATTATATAAATATGGTTCTTGTATGAAGACTAAATCTATGCTATTCTTTGCAATTAGTCGGTCAAGATTGTACGCCGCTGCTTTGCAATGTTTCAAGTTAACCTGCGTGCAGTTTAGTGATACTGCATTTCTGAATGTTTTCTTGTTGTTGGTATTGTTCCGTGAGAGAGCCGTATGTATGTATGTATGTATGTATGTATGTATGTATGTATGTATGTATGTATGTAGGTATGAATTTTTTAAGTTGATTATTTAACGACGCTGTATCAACTATGAGGTTATTTAGCGTCGATGAGATTAGTGATAGCGAGATGGTATTTGGCGAGATGAGGCCGAGGATTCGCCATAGATTACCTGGCATTCACCTTTCGGTTAGGGAAAACCTCGGAAAAAAACCCAAGCAGGTAATCAGCCCAAGTGGGGATCGAACCCGCGCCCGAGCGCAACCTCATACCGGCAGGCAAGCGCCTTAGCCGACTGAGCAACGTGTATATATGTATGTATGTATGTAAGTATATATGTATGTATGTAGGCTATCCAATGTCTACCCACTTCACTTTACGTGATTCGGGTTCCGCATATTGCTGATAGATTGCAGGACTGTTATACGCTCTATGTGACTGGCTATTCTCCCAAAGCCACTTTCAATAAATAAAGTGTTTGTAAATAAATAAATAAATAAATAAAGCGACAGAGTGGACTTCTTCATAATATTAATAGTAGTAGTAGTAATACGGGAACATAAAATCATTATCATGTATATTAAGGAGATTACATATAATTAAATATTGACTTAGCCTGATACATAAATAGAATTTATATTCCTGTTTCTCCTTTACGCTAGCCATAAAGGATAGTTTATATAAACACACAGAATAACCTATAACAACCGGATAGCACTCTCAAATCAATTCAATGTAAAAGATGCAATTTTTAATTCTTATTTTAAACTAATTTACAGTTCGGCAATCCCTGATATAATGAGTTAAGGAATTCCTTATGTAAGAAACTGACGTGATGAAAGAGGATGAATAGAAAGAGATACGATGAGGAGGAATGGATAATAAGGCCTAATGTTGATTCCGTAACCTTGTGAGATATTCAAAGCGAGTTGTCAGGTATTTCGGAGTAGAAGTGAGTAGTATTCTACATAGAAGAGACAAACAATACTATATACTATCCTGCGCTCCTTCAGGCAGACCCATGAAAGAATTTAAAAAGATGGCGTTATATGGCCAAATCTACGACTATTTCAGATGAAGTGGACACACACATCATGAACACGTTGCAGTTTCTCAGTGAAATGGGCAGTTATATTTGTCAAGAGATAATCGCAATAATCAAAACTGGGACATCATTAGCGAATGAACAATATTTCTTTTCATGGAAAGAGACAGATAATTTCGCAAATGATTTAGAGAATGAAGCAATGAAAATACTTTGTTATAGATGTGAGTTATTTGACTGTTCCAATTCATATCTATGTTAATTAATAATCCAGGATTTTTCACAGTGTCGCTATAGGGAAAGTGAAAGTATTAACGCCATGCAGGTCATAACGCCATGTAATATTTCATAATTAGCTACGTGAAAATCTATGTTGGCAGCACTTGTCAAAGAAATATGGTGTTTAGAGACACCTTTCTTAACGCCATGTAATATTTCATAATTAGCTACGTGAAAATCTATGTTGGCAGCACTAGTCAAAGAAATATGGTGATTAGAGACACCTTTCTTAAACATCTGTAACCAACAATGAAACGAATAATATTTTGTCTCTAGTGTGAGTGTAACAATATTTATGTGAAGAAGTGCAGACTTGAGCTGATTCTTCAGTAAAATGAATATTAGGGTAAGGTTGCCTATATCGCACCACTTAGGATTTATAATTTTTATTGAATACAATTTTTATTTTCTGCATTCCTTTACAGAGATACATTCCCAGAACATTTACCTTTCATGTCAAAAATAATCCTTGAATTTGATTTAATATTTTTTAATTAAAATGACATTTTCGAAACACATGTCAGTGGTGCCATTTAGGCAACTAGTTTCCTAAATAGCACCTGCGGTTTCTTAAATCGCACCTCTTTATCTGCAGGGAACAGGATGAAGGAAAGCTTTTAATATTGAACATATTGAACAGTATTTGAATGAATAATGTAATAAATGCAAATTACAAGTTTATTGAAATTAATGAAAGAGAGTAACGCATCTTCAAATGAAATTTAAAAAATAGAGCGCAAATTACGTAACATTTAAACTTCCTGAATGCGTTTTTTATTGTTACACATTTGCCATGTGCTTCACCAGGCAGTTCAGACTGTAAACTTCGTCACCTTATCTCGAAGCCACCTAAGAACTGCTTCATGATATAGCTGTCTGAAATGATTTGAAGATAGAAACATCTAAAGGCTGGGCCTATGAGTATTATGACGAGGAAGCTGAAACAGGAGCATACCATTTTCCCGAGATAATCTAGCTTCTAAATTTTTGAATGGGTCGTATAGGTGGATATAAAGAAGCAGCACTTTTTTCTATGGCAGGTTTGAGTGGAAAATAAAATGTTTGAGCTATTCGACAAATAGTTCACTGTTGATGTAACCTGACTTAGAGCAAACAATAACGATCCTGGAGGATCACCAGCTGATAATGAAGGATGCACTGTTCGACGTTTAAAAATTATCAAAGCTGGCACAAAATACCTGGTGCGCTTGTACAACACACACTTGTTGTATTAACGCCCTTTTCACCACTTGATATTGCAGCCACCTGATGCATTCCTAGTTTAGTTAACATTTTTGGGGCCTTCTTTTGTACGGTTAGAATTGCTATAGTTGCTCATATCTCAGCGCTGCGAATTAGGCACCTACAAAGTGGTGCGAATTGAGAAACTACGCCATAAGTTATTATTTCCTTCATTCTAGTCTATAATCACCACATGTTCGAAAATCCTACTAAGTTAAATGTTCTTTAATATCTCTTTAAACGAATAACATCTTAAGATTGTGGATTCCTTTGCATACAAATCCGTTATTTAGTTGCAAAATGTCAGCTAAATATGCATCCACATGAGCGATTATATTAGATACACTATCACCACGCTGCTGACACAAAGAAGTGGCAGAAATCAAGTGACATGGTGGAAGTTCATATGGTAGATTGTAACAATACCACTAGATGCCACACTACTACAGTAATTTGTTTTAAACTAGCAGTGGTGCCATTTAGGAAGCGGTGCGATTTATGCTACTCTACCCTTTATTCTGCATAAAGTAAGAACAGACAATTGAATTTGAAATATAGTGAATGATGAAATGTTATGAAAAATTCCTTTATATGTTTTTTTAAATGTAGTGCAGTGGTGTTGTTTTAAAATATATAAGAAGCTTTTGTCATCTAGTCTACTATCAAAAAATCTGAAAGTTAGCTTTTATAAAACAGTCATATTACCGGTTTTTCTGTAGGGTTGTGAAACTTGGACTCTCACTTTGAGAGAGGAACAGATATTAAGGGTAAATCAAGATTTTCAGGTATAACTCCCTGTAAAGTTGATTTGAATAATTTCGAGGGAAAAATTGTTCCGGAGCCGGGTATCGAACCCGGGACCTTTGGTTTAACGTACCAACGCTCTACCACTGAGCTACTCGGGAACTCTAACCGACACCGATCCAATTTTTCCCTCTATATCCACAGACCTCAAAGTGGGCTGACAACCGTCAAGCAATATACCAATAGTACAAATTTTTTCAATTGTAGGTTGCATTACATTGAAATTTACTTTCCTATATAGATAATTCATTGAAATTTATTTCTCCATATAGAACAGATTTGGGCCAATACAGCAAGTAGCAAAATAGGTCCGAAATGTCAGTCTTGATAGAATTTTACTGGAAGATCAAACAGTATGAATTGAAAGTGAAGTATACACAAAATTATACCATTTATTGAAACTCATCAGCATAATGTTGAAATTGTATTGTCAAACCATGATGAAATACTTCTTAACAAAATAACCTAGAACTGTTAAAATTGTATCGACTTTTTATTATTTTTTTTTTTTAATGGTTACGATTCATGGCAATACAAGAGCAAATGTAACTGATGCCACATCCAATGCACAAGTTGCCAATCTTGGAACTCACTACACTCACACTGTCAAACCAAGACAAGCAACCACCATTGGAACCCTCAGCTGGTCTTCCACAGTTCTATTAATTGCAGTAACTTATTAAATACATTTAACACAATTTGTTTCGGAATAAAAAAAGTACTGGTCCTTTGTATTCCACACTGACTCCATTCTTCTTTAATTAGTCACACAACACTACTGACAGTTTTTTTTTGCAACTGTAGGATCTGGTGATAACTTCTTATATTCGAATATATGGAATGATGCAACATACGATGACATGGCTGATGAAGAGAAAAAAGACACCATGTGGACTAATCTGCTGCAAGACAAAATACAAGAGAGTGGACATACAGTTAATACGGCTGGTGTCTCTGTGTCTGGCGGCTCCCACCCCTCTGCTTACCACTGTAACCACCACCTGTACTGCCATAGTTTCCATAGCCACCATATCCAGTGTAATCGTAGCCACTATATCCTCCATAATTTCCATATCCGCTACCATAATAATCGTAACCTCCATAACCTCCTCTCCCTCGGCCACGTCCTCCTCTGCCTCCTCATCCAGCTCCTCTCATTGCGCCAATTCAGTCAGGTTTTGGTGTGGCTTTTTTAACATCAACCTCTTTTCCGTTAATGGACTGTTTTGGTGATTTGAGCAACTCCTGAACAACTTGTTCAGATTCAAACGTGATGAAGCAGAACCCTTTCCTCTGGTTCTTAGTCTTATCGAATGGCATCTCGACTTCTACGATCGTGCCATATTGTGCGAAGAAGGATTTAATGTCGTCATCCGTGAGTTCAGGTACCAAACCACCAACAAAAATTTTCCCATGTCTTGCTTTCGCCTTCTTTGGGTCAACTTTTTTGTTGTTTATTATATGGTCTCCAGCATTCAACACCTTATCGATAGAGTCCGCTTGTGAGAATACAATGAAAGCAAATCCTCTTGATCTGCCTGTGTTGGGATCAGTCTTCACATTTATACTCTCTATCTCGCCGTATGTGTGGAAATGCTCTCTGAGCTCCTTATCTGTTGTTTCCCAACTTAGGCCACCAACAAACAACTTTCTGTCATCATCGCGGCCAGGTGCTTCTGCACTGCCGCTATCAGCAGGAGCATCACCTCCGCCGGTTTCTTCATTTCCACCTTCACCATTCATTTGATCGTCCTGTTGTTCATATTGTTGTTCACCACCATCCTGTTGAAATTCACCATAGATATAGAGGGATATAGAGTGGATATAGAGGGAAAAAATTGGATCGGTGTCGGTTAGAGTTCCCGAGTAGCTCAGTGGTAGAGCGTTGGTACGTTAAACCAAAGGTCCCGGGTTCGATACCCGGCTCCGGAACAATTTTTCCCTCGAAATTATTCAGAGATTAAGGGTATTTGAGAATAAGTTTCTTAGGAAAATATTTAAGGCTAAGAGAAATGAAGTTACAGGAGAATGGGGAAAGTTACACAACGCAGAACTGCACACATTGTATTCTTCACCTGACATAATTAGGAACATTAAATCCAGACGTTTGAGATGGGCAGGGCACGTAGCACGTATGGGCGGATCCAGAAATGCATATAGAGTGTTAGTTAGGAGACAGGAGGGAAAAAGACCTTTGGGGAGGCCGAGACGTAGATGGGAGGATACTATCAAAATGGATTTGAGGGAGGTGGGATATGATGATAGAGATTGGATTAATCTTGCACAGCATAGGGACCGATGACAGGCTTATGTGAGTGCGGGTTCCTTATAAGCCATTTGTAAGTAAGCATTATGTTATGATAATCATATATAATTTACGACTGTAGGTAATAATGCCATCTAGTTGCTAGAATAAACTTTGATTTAATATGTAATAATAGCGGTTTGTTTAGCTGTCTCTAACTTAAGGATAATCGACCGGACGTGGGTACCACAAAACCTGCGATATGAGTAGCAGAAAGAAATCTGGACTTTGTTCATTATGTGAAGACGGTTGTGCACTACTCAATGACAGCGACCCTGATTGAAATTTTTAAAGGTATGTAGTAATGAGTATTGAGGCTTTTTTGTTGTCCCTAATCTTTTATAGTTCATGTTAAATCTTTCGTACACTACTTTTAACACTTGAATATAAATAATTGATTAAATGGCGATCTTACTCGTGTTAATTGTGCAGGATGTGAGGCTTACAGCTGTTTCGGTGCTTCTTCACACCATCCTCAGAGCCTACTAGATCTCGGCGTCATCTCGAACTTCGCTGCCTGTTGTGTGTGTGCGTTCTCTTGTTGAAAAATGTTGAAATGTGGTGTCAAATAGTGTGTGTGTTCTGAAATTGATCTGTGTGTTGAGAATTTGATCACACTAAAACACACCCTGATCAAATTCTCAACACACAGATCAATTTCTGAACACACACACTATTTGACACCACATTTCAACACTTTTTAACAATCGAACGCCCCCACACAACAGGAGCGAAGTTCGAGATTACGCCGAGATCTAGTAGGCTCTGAGGATGGTGTGAAGAAGCACCGAAACAGCTGTAAGCCACACATGCTTACACAATTAATACGAGTAAGATCGCCATTTAATCAATTACTTTTATAGTTATTTATTTCTATAGCAATGGGGCGGATGGACTGCAGCAGGTGGACATATGCCTCGGCCACGTGGGACCCACGCATTGGGAAAACAAGCAGAAGATGTCCAAAGAGAAGGTGGTCGGACGTGTTCCGGAGAGAGACTGGAGCGCAATGGATGAGAACAGCGAGGGACAGGCAGACATGGAAAAGACTGGAAGAAATTACGAACACTATGTAAACTGTGTATAGTTGTGTATTGTTTATATAGTTATTTTTGTGTTTGGATAGTTTAAGCTCGTGTATAGTTGATATAGTTCATGTATTTATTTAGTATAATTTTTTTGTTCAATTTTATGGTTTTTGTGTGTTTAGACTGTACAATTTGTGTGTGTGCAATTTGTATAGGTTTTTGTGTATTTAGTTTGTGTGTGAGTTAAGACTGTATATGTGTTCACTTTGTATAATTCTTTTGTGTGTTTAGTGTGGATAGTTGTGTGTTCAGATTATAATTTATGTATTTAGTTTGTATAGTTTTTTGTGGATGTTTAGTTTGCATAATTTATGTGTTTAGTCTGTATAGTTTTTTCGTGTTTAGTTGGTATAATTTGTTTATGTGTTTAGTTTGTAAATATAGTGTAAGCTCTCTTGGACTGACTCCCCAAGTGTAGTAGACCTTCACCTCACCCTACACTCCTATAGGAGGCCGTTGCCCTTATGGGATATCAGACTTTCATTCATTCATTTATTTTATTCCATAGATCTTACATGAGCAATGAAGCTTTAAGATGTGGAACATGTCAACATTTTACAATATTACAATTACAATTTTTACAAATTTTTATAGTTTTACAATTTAGTAATTTTCTACAATTTTTACAATTTTGTACAATTTTTTTACATTTTTTTACATTTTTTTTTACATTTTGGCGAGATGTAGTGAGATGAGATGAGGTCCGAGGATTCGCCAAAATATTACCCGGCATTTGCCTTTTCGGTGGGGGAAACCTCGGAAAAACCCAACCAGGTAATCAAATCAAAGGGGGTAATCAAATCAAAGGGGTTGATGCCAAGGATTCGCCATAGACCATCCGGCTTCAGTCCCACGGCTGGGGAAAACCTCCGAAGAAACCAAAGTCCAAAGGGGGATCCAACCCAAGCCCGAACGCAGCTCCGGATCAGCAGCCCAGCGAGTCTGTCGACTGACCAACATCGATGGCTCTACTAAAAGTATACAATACATAGCCAATCAGATTATTAAATTTACAAACGCAAACGATCATTCATAAGTTGAGCTATATTATAATACAAAACAATTTAATTAAATTTAAGGCATAAACAATTCAACCAGTTGTGATATACAGAAATTGATAATGCATATCATGCAAACTACTTCAAATTACAAACACAAACAATTTATCAGTAGAGCTATATAGATTACTATTCAATTTAAGGCATATACAATTCATCGGCCAAATCTATACAAATATATACAATACAAAGTAGCATACTTTCATTAAGCTATACAAATTTGTGCAATTAATATCAAGTAGATTAATTCAATTTATAATCATAAACAATTCATCAGTTGAGCTATACATATTACCATTCAATTTACAGTACCGGTAGGTCTATATACAATTCATCAGTAAAGCTACACAGACTAGTAATCATTTTAAGAACATATACAATTCATCAGCCAAACTATACAAACATATACAATCAAATTAGTTCAATTTACAAACTTATTTTCGTTAAGCTATACAATTCATATGAAGTACATTAATTCAATTTATAAGCTTAAACAATTCATCAGTTGACCTATACAGTATACTATTCAATTTACAGTACATACAATTAATCAGTTATGCTAAACAAAAAATACAATACATAGTAAACAGATTAAGTCAATATAAAACATATTTTAGTTGAGCTATATAAAATTGTACATGTCATTTAAGTAGAATAATTCAATTCACAAGCATAAACAATTCATCAATTGTGTAGAAGGTATGAGTATGTAGAAATTTGGTTAATTCTTTTCTGAACCTTTTCTCGTTGTTCTTCAAATCTTTAAGATAATTAGGCAGTGCATTGAAGACTGTTATACATGAATAGCGAACTCCTTTTTTAAAACAGCTTAGACTAACAGAGGGTAGATGAAGATCTGATTTATGTCTTGTATTAAAATGATGAATGTCTTGATTAGTACTGAATTTATCTTGGTTCTTAATATACAGCATCATTAGGGAAAGAATGAATTCACAAGGTAAAGTCAAGATTTCTAAGTTTCGGAAAATATTTTTACATGAGGTCCTTTTATGCACACCGGCCATTATTCTTATAGCTTTCTTTTGTAAAACAAAAACGTGTTTAGCTTCAGACGAGTTACCCCAGAGTATTAATCCATATTTCATTACAGAGTGAAAATATGCAAAGTATGACATTTTAAGTAAGTTTATATCACCAATAGTAGATAAGGATCTTAATGCATAACAGGCAGAGCTCAATTTACGAGTAATACATTCTATATGCGTTTTCCAGTTCAAGTGATTATCTAATTCTAAACCAAGAAACTTTGTGCTTATAGATTCTTTGAGATGAGTTCCATTTAATCGAATACTGTAGGAAACCTGAGCACTATTGTGTGTACTAAATTTGACTGCACTGGTTTTATCAACATTAAGTGCTAGTTTATTTGCATGGAACCATTCATTCATTAGATTCAGCACTGTATTAGAAGTGTTTATAAAATGATCGTATTGTTTGCTTGAAATAATTACACTTGTATCATCTGCAAATAAAATTACATGGGATGAATTGTTTATGGTCAAGGCTAAATCATTAATATAAACTAGAAACAACAATGGACCTAAAATTGACCCCTGCGGAACACCATGTTTAATATTTCTAAATTCTGAATAAGTAACTTTATGACTATTTGGTACATTTATTTCTACTTTTTGTTTTCTATTTGATAAGTACGATGTAAACCAACCCAACATCTCATCTTTAATGCCATAAAACTTCAATTTTTTTACTAATATACTATGGTCTACACAATCAAATGCCTTAGCCAAGTCACAAAAAATCCCACCTACATGTAGTTTCGAATTTAATGAATTTAGTATTTCATCCACCAAACTAAAAGCAGCATTCTCTGTCGATTTTTGTTTTCTAAATCCAAACTGTTCTAAAACTAATATATTGTTGGACTCCAGGTCATGATATAATCTATTATACATAACTTTCTCAAACACTTTTGAAAATGTTTTTAATAATGATATGGGTCTGTAATTAGCAATAGTACATTTATCTCCCTGTTTGTATATTGGTTTTACTATTGAATATTTGAGTCTTTCTGGAAAAATACCACATTGCATTGACAAATTGCATAGATAGCTTAACGGAGGGGATAATATTTCAGAACAAGCTTTCAGAACTTTACTTGGAATTTCATCATATCCAGAGGAATATTTTGTTTTTAGTTGTTTTATCACATGCATGATTTCTGCTGCGGTAGTGGGAATAAATTTGAGACCTAAAAACTCAGTGTTAAATGCATCAGTTAGGTAACCAAGTGCAGCATCTTCTGCACAATCTTGAATGTTTAAGTTCTGAATAATATTTATATAGAAGTCGTTAAAATGATTTGCAATTGATTTTGGGTTATCTATTTTACTATCATTGATTTTAATGCAAGTAATATTTTCACTCTTTGAATATCGATTAGTTTCATTTTTAATAATATCCCAAATAGTTTTAATCTTATTATCTGAATTTTGTATTTTTTCATTCAGATACATTTTCTTTGCATCTTTTATAACTTTTGTCAAAGTTTTACAGTAATTCTTGTAGTAATTAAGAACATGAGGATCATCACTATTCCTACTCATTAAATATAGATTCCTTTTTCTAGCACATGATATTTTAATTCCCTGAGTTATCCACGTGTTTTTACTTTTACATTTTTTCACCACCTTGACTGGAAAACATTCATTGAAATAATTCGTAAATGTACTGAAAAATGCATTAAATTTAGTATTAATATCAATGGTATCGGTACTATATACATTTTCCCAAGATTCATTTTGTAGACATGTATTTAAATGATGAAGAGATTCAGCATTTATAATCCTTTTTTTTATTTTTAGATTAACATTTTGGAATTTTTCACTCATATTGAAAACACTTAGAATTTGTGCATCGTGATCAGACAGGCCATTGACTAATGGTACTGTTGAATAGGAATTCAATCTACTTTTATCTATAAATATATTATCAATGGCAGTACTACTTCCAGCTTGTGTTCTGGTTGGAAAACTTACTGTGTGACTAAGATTATAAGTTTCAAGAAGTGAGTATAATTTTCTTTTACGTGAGCTTTCTGATAGATAATCTATGTTTATGTCACCACAGATTACAAATTCGGTATGTGGTTTATAAAGTCTTTTCAATAATGAATCTAAGTTAGTTGTAAATTTCTTATAATCTCCCATTGGCGCCCTATAAACACATAAGATAATTAAATTTGATATCTCATAACCAATTTGTATTCCACAGATTTCAATATCTTGTTCAAGGCAAAAATCAGATATATCAATTTTACTAAATAATAGATCCTCTCTGATAAAAATACAGGCACCCCCTTTTTGGAAGACATGTCTACAGAAATGGGAACCTAATACATATCCATGTAAAGACAGTTGTAGTATTTCCTGTTGCTGCATATGATGTTCAGTTATACATAATATCTGAGGTTTATGCTTTTGAGTTGCTAAAGAAGTGATCAATTCATCAGTTTTTTGTTTTAATCCCCTAATATTTTGATGAAAAATAGTGAAGTTACTGTGTTCATTACTAGAAACATCAGAGCATTTACAATTTAGTTGAACTTGTTTCAAACACCTTACCGGTGGGAGGTTTAACCTAAAAAAGGAGAAGCCCTAGCATTAACTAACACAGGAATATTACAACTCTGCTTTTTAACATGGCTGCCTCTGATGCTATTAGCAATAAGAACCTCTACCATTCAGATGCAGGCCATGTGACGTATATTCATACCTTCTTATAGGGCTTACATCTATCAAACCAATGTGTGATGCCCCAGGTCTCATCAGAGCCCGCTCAAGCCGCATATTCACGCTCCGCACCCTCCTGTGAAGATACGGCTTGTCGTACCTGCCGAAAAGACTGAGAAATCCCACATTGGTATGGCTGCTCATCTCAATTATGTTGTTGACATCTTTCTCAATAGAATAGTTACAATCGTTATCAATACTATTACCTGGCCCACCCACTATAACTACATGATCCCTCTTAGAAAATTCTGAACTCAATTTCATCATATCCTCAACAACATTCTTGAGAGGAGCATTAGGCTTACATACACTAGATACTTCAAACTCATCGCCCAGTTTCGACTTCAAAAGTGAGGAAATACCTCTTGCATGGCTGCTTCCTAAAATCAATACTTTACTCCTACAATCATTAACCTTATCTGTTTTCTGACTTACCTTTACTAGTGTCGATACTGGGTCTGAGTTCTCCTGATCAACATTCATTGCTTGAAGAGCACTGAATTTGTTGGTCAGTTTGATTGATGCAGCATCATCCGCAGAGAAACGTCTACTCCTAGATTTGGAATTCTTCGGTTTCATCCAAGTGTGAGATCTCTCTTTATTCGAAACACTAATGCTATCCTTCAAAGCTCTTAATTTATTAATTTCACACTTTGCCTCATCTAATTCCAATTCTAGGGCTCTGATTCTCTCCAGTTGATCGCGCATCTTTCTATCATATATACAATCACTACATTCCCAACTACCTTTGTCAACAAAATTATCAGGATCTATATCTATACATTTCCAATGAAAACAGAAATTACAATTATTACATACCAATCCTTTCACTACAATCCTTCTACAACTACGACAGTTTCCAGACAGAGCAGCCATAGCACACATTATGTATATACTGTACCTTATTTACAAATTCAATTTCACTCACTTTTCAATTTAATGTACTTACGTATATTAGTTTTAGGTTATTTCTAACCTTTAGTACCACCACACTATAATATTTCAATAGGCCAACACTACACTTTATCACTTCACTATACCACACTTTTCGACGTTGAAACTACACGACACGTCACTGCACTTATATTTCGGTCTAGATGAAACTTCACTATTTATGTTTTAAATTATTTCTACTTTGAAGTATCACCACACTACAATATTTCAATGGACCAACACTACACTTTATCACTTCACTATCCGGTATAACACTTGTCGACGTTAATCTACACGATACGTCACTTCACTGCACTTATATTTCAGTCTTGATGCAACTTCACTATTTATGTTATTTAACACACGCAATTTCTTAACCAACAATAGTATTTATATTGAAATGTGCTATTAATAATTTAGCCTAGTCCTTGTTAAAATATGTAAACACGTTCTATATTAGTGTTACAATTAAGCCTACTTATGTATCAATTAAATATTTTCAACTTTACAAATAACAAAGAGCCTTAAAATTAGTCAACTTATGAGTTAAGAATTACTCAAGTTAAAAGAAGAAAAGGTCGGGAATAGTGACCAAAGTGTTGATTTGAGGTTAACTGTTTACAATATGGCGATTTATGTTGTGTATGAAATGCGAAGTATCTTATTACAAAATTGCGTGGAAAATGGATGTTATGAATTTATGATTTATATATCAAACGATTAGTGAGTATTTTAAGTATCTTTAAATATGATGCTATGAATATATATATGAGAATTGTGTTAAATATGAGTATGAAAACACAGAGCTGCTTTATGGCAATCTTATCTCCTCAGTCACTACTACCAACCCCTCACAGCATTTCGTATTTCTATAGCATAATCTTACATTTGTCACTTTTGCCTATAAACATGGTCCTTTGTTCTAAAAAAATATGTGACGTTATTACATTCACTGCAGGTAAAAGCGCCGTTATGCGTCATACTTCATTTGCTTGTATTCTTGTAAAACCTTGTCACAATTACAGTTTCTGAAATGTACATTCTACTGGAAAGGCTACAAATGATCAATATCTAAAACATCAATATTATTATCCACATTTCTGATCAGTTGGAAGCTATTTTTTGAATTGATGGCGTTAATATCTTCACACATCCTATTTAATAAACGACTCATTTATTGCGAGAGTGGTATGGTATGTCGTGAATTGTACTAAGCAAACATTGATGTCTCATTACAATTGCTTGTGATTTCTCCGGATTCAACCTCAATCCAAAATCTGAGCTAGTGCTGCTTATGATTAGCTTTTCTCCGGAGCAGTTGTTTGCGCGCTTTCAATCGGAGACCTCCGGATTTCCTCCGATTGATGCCGCGCAGGTTGTATATGTGCTGTGGCGCTGAGTATTCCTTTAATCGGATCAGGTAGTGATTCGAGTCCGCTGACGTCCGCGTATCTTTTAAAATAAGTTGTAATTTGTTGTTGTTTATTCTCTCTTTTATGTTAATCTCTCTCTCTCTTTCTTTGGCTTTTTTTTCTTGTTTTGCTTGAAGTGCTACGTTAGCTGACAGATTTTTTCTAGTTTTAAAATTCATAGTATATGTGGAAAGGCGCATTAGTTTTATGTCATTGATCAAATTAATAACATTCAATCTAACTGCAAAACTAAAGCAGAAGTAAAGCTTTTCAGTACCTAATGTAAACATGTAAACTGTAGTTCTCCTACAAACTCTCGTTTAATCGCAAACAGTGTTAGTCAATTATTATTCTAATTGGTTTAGTTTAACGAAAAATATATTTAGGGAGCTTCAGAATGGAACAAAAGAAATGTGGGCTATCAATGGGTTAAAATTTACTGTCCAACATAATTTATTCAGATTCTTCACCGGACAGGATTGTGATTATTGTGTTAAAGGGTGTCAGTATTTGAACTGCCTCTTCTAAAACGCGCCACTCTTTCTCTGTAATAAAAATATAAGCGGATATCAACTTAAGAATAATTGTAATTATATTATTACCACATGTTTCTTTAGTTTCATTCAGAAACTCAATATTTTAATCCAAACAGTAAAATTAACTCAAGTTGTCTAAACAGCAAAATATAACTCAAGTCGTCTTTTAAATATTTCATATGTTTTTTTAATGCCTCGAAAGTTACGTTTTAGAGAAATTTCAAGACTTTTTCCTATACTGTAGGCTTTTGGGAACAATAGCACTTAAACAATTTAAAAATAAATCGTATCAAATGCTTTGCGTAATTGTTTTCATAAAGTTCGCGTTTGTGCGATCGCTTCAAATGGTCTAACACATTCGAAGTTCCACCATCCTTAGAGTAAATTCGTCCACAAAGTTTACAATGTGCGACTTTATTATTACATTCAACTAAATTAAAGAATTTCCATGCGACGGATACAGTCAGTCCGTATGCGCCGGTCATCCTTCAGCTAACTGTCGCTTCGCTCCGAACCACCGCATCCCTCCGTATGTCCCCTGTTCCACCTACGGTAGTACCGGAGATCACCGGTGGAGAGCTTTATTCGTAATCTCCGATTCCTCCGCAGTAGTAGTCACTCCGATGAGCAGCACTGACCTGAACCCACAAACAGGGTTTAAGCACAGTCTAGTATAGACAGTCACGAAGCTCAATAAGTAGGGAATATGCATCCGTAGATATTTGCTAACCACTAGGATCGCTACTATCGCCTCATCGCAGACAATGCGAAATAGTATTGGCACAGTCTAATCGTTCCTAGTACCCTCAACAACTCAAGCTTCGTGATTGTATATACTATAGACTGTGGTTTAAGTCTGCAGTCATTTTAGTTATCGCGTCAGATAGTTATAAACAGATGGAAGTGATTATTTCAAGAAAAATGGTTCTAAGGCCGACAGACGGTTTATCAAAACTAATGTGTCATGTTGGAAATAAAAATCTTTCTTCAAAATATCAAAACAAGTCATTTTGCAGTACAATAGTTTCAACATATTTTGCACAATAAAAGTAAAATTAATTTAATTTCACGAATAATGCTCATAATTTCAAGAAAATGTACTATAATAGTTTTACTCTTTTTTATAGTAATAGGTGTTGTAGACACCACACCTGCTCGTCTACCTTTCAAGAAAGGCCCATAAAGTCAGAGTCCAAGTAATCATCCGTTCTCATGTTATAAGCGGACATAATTAGGTATGTGCACGTACTTTAGGTCACATATTAAGATACTCTCTGAAACTGTCTGCATACATTTATTCATTAGGAGTGAAACAATTTAATGATATAGGCAGAGAACATTAAAATGTTTGCGGTTTTTCCTTTATTAAGACTAATTTATACCTGAGAGTGTCGGCGGGAAACAAACACAACTGATGTAACAGCTTCGTGACTGCTCGCATGTAGTTACATATTTGTGTTGATAACACAATATGCCTGGGTCAAGGGAATGAGTAAGCTGTGAAATTTTATAAGTGGTGTGATTTTCTGCCACTCTCAGGGATATTAGACAGTGAATACATAGGTGTTCTAACTATAGGGGTTTCGAAAATACACAGGGAATGCGCGAAATAAATTAAAGACGGTCAAAATTGTAATTAACTATTTACGTTTTGGTACACATCTACTTCAATATTCATGTGTACTGATTAAGCATCAATCATGATAATGTACATAAAGAAGAACGGAATGATATTACCTCCAATTGTTATAATATTATTCTTGATTTTACACATAAAACGTAAAGGAGTGATATGATAAATTTCAACACATTCATCAAGTTTTCTCTCCAATATTATTCGTGATATTACACAAAAAATAAGAAATTGAGTCGATCATTTTAAAACTTATTGACAAGCTATCCCATATTACTCCTGATATTACAAAATTTAAAAGGAGTGATAAGATAGAACTGAAGACGTATTCATCAGTCTTCCATATACTGTAGATTACATATAAAATTTAAAGGAGTGGTATTCATCAAACTTCCTCATATTACTCGTGATATTACAAAATTTAAAAGGAGTGATAAATGATGCAATTGAAGACGTATTCATCAGTCTTCCATATACTGTAGATTACATAATAATAAAATATAAAGGAGTGGTATTCATCAAGCTTCCTGATATTACTCGTGATATTGCAAAATTTAAAAGACGTATTCATCAGTCTTCCATATACTGTAGATTACATATAAAATTTAAAGGAGTGCCATTCATCAAATTGAAGACGTATTAATCAGTCTTAAATATACTGTAGATTACATATACAATTTAAAGCAGTGGTATTCATTAAATTGAAAAAGTATTCATCAGTCTTCCATATACTGTAGATTACATATAGGGTAAACATTGATCATTTCATGAAAATTAATTTAAAATGCAAATGTGTAGATATATCCTTATTCCGATTTTTTCATCTAAAAGCGATAATTTGCTGTACTAATCTGGAGACATAAAAGATTGGACACGTTCTTGAACAAGTGCCAAAAACCACTTTTACAACTTAAGCTAAAAGGTTGGTTATTTCGTGATAACCTTGGTAATTTCGTGTTATTACATTGATAATTTCGTGAGAGGTAGAAGAATTGTGGAAAAATTCATTAAAGTGAAATGAAATTCTCATTTATTATTACAAGACTTCAAACATAGTAATTCCGTCTAATATTCATAGCAAGAAAACATAGAAATACATATCAACACATAATAAGAATGAAATCAAAGTAAAAATTGAAATTGAAAAGGGATCTTCCTTGCCCTGAAAGGGTGAACACTTTTACTACGGACTTTATTATAGCCTATTATTAGAGTAACTCCAAAAGTAATGCATAACATTTGTTTAAAAATTATATTTTTAACCTACAGCTTTGCTATTTTCACAGAATGTAGATAAATCCTTAAGGAACAAAAGTCACTTTTTCCAGATAATCCCCGTCCCTTTCAACTGCCTTACGTAACCTAGGAACGAGGGCCTGTAGACCAGCACGGTAAAAGTCTGGACCAACACGTCTGAGCCACTCTTTAGCAGCGTGCACAAGGGAGTCATCTTCTAACCTCGTTCCGCGAAGTTATCCTTCAGTTTATTAAAGAGATGGTAATCACACGGTGCCAGTTCAGGACTGTAAGGCGAATGTTTCAGTGTTGTCTATTCGAATTTTCTGATCTGGTCTGTGGTCTTGTGACTGACATATGGCTGTGCGTTGTCGTGCAATAGCAGAACATCCTGCTTCTCTCGATGTCGTCGAACATGACTCAGTCGAGCTTGAATTTTCTTGAGAATTGCCACATACGCGTCAGAATTAATGGTGGTTCCGTGTGGCATGATGTCCACAAGCAAGAGTCTTTCTGAATCGAAAAACACAGTAGCCATAACTTTTCCTGCCGAAGGTGCACTTTTGAATTTCTATTTCTTTGGTGAATTTGTATGATGCCACTCCATTGTCTGCCTCTGTCTCCGGTCCAAAATGGTGGAGCCATGTTTCATCTTCTGTCACAATTCTTGCAAGTAAGTCATCTAGCACTTATCATAGGCACTTATCATGATAACAAATCAAACAGAAGCTACACTGAACCCATTACGTCCCCCTTTTCTTTTTTGTTATCACATCTTATCTTCAGATTTCTAAAATTCGTATTGTAATACAATTTTTAAAATAGTATAAAATGTAATGCTTAATGCTCAACAAAATTTCGCCTCAAACAGCTAAGATTTCTATCAGTAAAGCTAAGCCTATATGGCGACTATAGCTGTATCTAAAATTCCAAAAACATTTCCTAAAATTTCATTAAGATATAATAAATCATTGTACAAAATATCATATGCTTGTCTTCAGTAATAAGCCAGTAATATAATTACAAACATCCACAACATTTGTACTCCTGAGAAGTCGACGCTAACTTGCTCTCTCCAAACATAAAAGCTCACTGAAGCAGCTACAATAGTCACACAAAGCGTAGCTGTATGTTATGAAACCGGACAACATATGCAATTCCTTGGAGGAAATTTGAATCTCGTAACACCATTGGTTAGTTCACGAAAGAGCAAAAAAAAAAAAAAGTATCGCGAAATAACCACTGCCACGAAATTAGCAATGTTTACCCTATTTATCAGTCTCCCATATGCTGTACATTAAATATAAAATTTAAAGGAGTGGTGTTGATCAAAATGAAGACGTATTCGTCAGTCGCGTGCTATGAGGAAAATGATGGAATTTATGAAACAATCTCAACGCGTCATGACTACAATTCCTGGAACTTACAGCGTATTCCGAATCTCACCGGACCGGTGGTCATCAATGACGTCACGCTGCAGCGAAAGAGGAACAAAACTGCTGGAAGATTCAATGGCCATCATGGCGGCTGTACAAGTTGTTGTATGTGTTACGCTAGCAAGATTTTGCGAAATTTCCATACTGTCATCTCGTTCAAAGAATAGAGAGCATAAACAATTTATTTCTTGAACCAGTAGTAATAACTGGTCCGTTGACATGTTCGTTCATAAGCCATTAACATATTTTTTTACGTTATGTTCATTACAAACAACATAGCAGAACACACCGCCATGACACAACAGTGAACGACGTCATTCGTCTGCTAATTCCCGCGCCATACAAGAACCAATCAGATTCAATGATGGCGGCTGACTGCAAGCTGATGGAACCGGTGCGACAACGGTGCAGCATCAGTGACGTCATCGTTGAAATTCGGAACACCGTGATGCCATCAGATTGCTCAGCGCTGGGATTCGGAATACGCTCTTACTGATCACACCACATTTCGTTATTATACAAAAGTGATTACTTAAGGATTTAATTTCAAAATTAAAATATCAGGTGAGCAAGTGAACGCCGATACTAATGATATTATAATAAATGCATTGTAATTTCTGTCGTTCTAGTAATTTTATGAGACTTCATATGTTGTTATTTTTATGTCGAACTTATTATAAAGAGCGAATATTGTCCTTGTATTTGCGTCACTTGCTTAAGCAAGCAATCTATTTAGTTATTTCCTCTAACACGCTTCTTTAACCTTTCTTCAGTTGAGTAATAAAACCCACACATAATTGACCACTCTGTGATGTCATGACATCAAGATCTTGGCTGTGTACTGTGACCGTAAAATTAAAATATGACGAACGCAGTCTAGGCAATTGCCAAGTCGTAAGCGTTAATGTTTCAAACAAGCACGGTCCATGGATTCGAGTCTCGCCTAGGGCATGCATCCCTTGTTGAATTAATGACATATTTTTCCTAGGTGGAGACTCTTCAACACACATTACTGAAATACTGCCATGTTCATGTCCATACATTTCAACCAACTCACAACGAATTTTCAACACAACCCCATTCATCAGGTCGGCCTCGGTAGCTAGTCGGTACAGCGCTGGCCTTCTATGCTCGAGGTTGTAGGTTCGATCCCGGCCCAGGTCGATGGCATTTAAGTGTGTTTAAATCCGACAGGCTCATGTCAGTAGATTTACTGGCATGTAAAAGAACTCCTGGGGGGCAACATTCCGACGACGTTGACATAACCTCTGCGATTGCGAGCGTCGTTAAGTAAACCATATATTTTTTTCATGTCCAGTGCATATCCGGTTATTTCGGTCAAAGTTATGTGACCTAAAAGAAAATCCACCCAAAATAATTTGCCCAATTTATTTCATTTTCACTCTCACCCAGGGTAAATTCGTCCACTGAGATTAAATCTAGTTTACTTAATTCATATCCTCAGTTCAACATTGGTATTTTACAACAAATAAGGATCAATTTCATGGTAACATTACTATTTGACTTTAAAAATTTGGAAGTTTAGAATACACTTATGAAATCATTCCTATCCAGCTAGATCCAACGAACCACGGACAAATAAAAAATAAACAACTCAGAAGCTTGATACAACAGTTATTATGGTTAAAAATCATCCTACTCTATACAGACTAATAAATTATCTAATGAAAGGAGGAATAATTTGATATTGACACCACGCTACAGAAATTAGATGTAGAACGAAGAATAAAAGAATCCCAAAAACGGAAATATAAGAGCCTAAAAACTGCAAAATATACTTACGTCATCTAGGTATGATGAATGTAACGACAAAGGAGATATTATTCAATATTTGCGTGCCTTTAGTAATAACATGACAATTTAAATTGCTTACTGGAGCTTTTACTGTACAAAAATACATTGACGTTTACTTTATTGAATAAATTGCATTTGGACTTTTCCTTTATGTAATTTTCTTTTGGTTCAATTCTTCCGGATCAATTCTTCAGTGTGTGATCTATTCCAAACTCATTTTTTCATTTGAGTGAAAATTATGTGGTCAAATTAGTACTGAATCGTCCAGTACATGACATTAAAATTCCCGAAAAATTCAAACTTTAGGAAAGGTAAGATGTGTAAGATAGGAAAAGAAAATAACGAAAATATTATGAGTGGGACTCTTTATTTTATTATATTCAAATTAGATTTTCTCGCATTTCGCATTGCGTGAAAGCATAAAAATAGGCTATAAAGCTGAATAAGGCGCAAAGGGTTTAATTGGTTCCATCCTAAGTGAAGAGCACAGGAAAAGAACATGCTATTTCCACGTTTTTTTTAAATTAGTTATAGATGCTGTGTGGAGTAGGTTTCCATGTAGTTTAATGCTATGAGGCAGTGTGATATTATTAACAGTCCAAGTGGTATGACAGATTTAAGATTTGGCATACAGGGAGAGAACGTGCTAAAGTCGAACTTTAAATAGCTCTCCTCAAAAATTTGTTAAAGTAGACATAGCACATTCTTTTTCTGTACGATTCGTATTAAAATAATGTAATATCCTGTTGCGGGTCAGCAATAGAAACCTTTTTATAGTACAAGTTGCTACACTTCAGCTTCCTTATAATTTGAATATGACTGTTCACAAATACTACGAAACGGAACTGTCAAATGTTTGTTTATGGGTTTCGAAAATTGAAGATGAATATTTAAAGAAGAATACACCAAAGTTTTCAATATTTTACAGTCTCTTTCTTTGTCATGAAAGATTAAATTTCTAAGAATTCCAATGTCGAAGTATTTGTAAGCATTTATGTTATACATTATATGTGACCATACCGTGTGGTAGATTGAAAAATGTGGCAATTTCCTAATGATTTAGGTATATGCCAGTGCTGTCATGGAGGCCATACGGGACCATATATTGTATTGGAACCTAGAATCTTTTAATGAACCGTATGGGAAACAGAAATTTTTGCCTATAATGGAGCCATATAGTGTATGGGTGTCTAAATTTTGTACGTGGAAATTGTGTTATTACATGGAGATCTGTACCGATCTTAGATCATCTCTTGCAGTTCCTAATATATCTTCTTTGACGTTCATAAACATAAACTATCCACCTCCAACAGTGCTGGAATCCAGAAGCACATATAAGAGATGGAATTTTTCCAGAAAAGCTACCCAAAGTATGCAGTTTTCTTTTGCTTCACTGGTTTCTGTGTCATGTATATAGTTATAAAAGTATGATTTTAGTTTGCAGCCACAAATACTTTCAAGATAAAAATCTTTTGATACTTACCTGTTTATTCTAATGCACTGTTATAGGTTCATACTTCCCCACTACTTGTTACTAATTACCAACATAACAGAGGTCCAGGACATATTAGGGAAGTGACCTATTTATTTTACCCCAGTATTGCATCCTGAACCTGTAATATTTGTAACAAATTGAGGGGAGTGCAATATTGCATTAGAATATATCGTACATGTAAGTATCAAGCAATTTTTTATGTTGAAAAGTATTTGTGGCTGCAGACTAAAACTATTTATCACTGCATACATCTAACAGAAGCTAGTGAAGCAATGGGAAATTGTACTTTCTTTGGTGTAGCTATTTATTTACTACTTCTTCGCATAAAACATCTATCAAATGACGCTCAGAGGGATAGAAAGAGAAGGGGTAAAATATATTTCAGGGGAGAAAATAAGGGGGGTCGTATGGCCAAGAAAAAAATTACCATGACAGCACAGATATATGCGTAATAAAAGTGTGTTCCAATTTGAAATTCTCACTTCGCTAGTTATCTAGCAAATTCAGTCTCACTGTTTTATAATGACAACCACGTTAATTGAACAGAAATTCAGACAGAACTTATTTCTAGGTTCAGTAGTATGAGTAATTCAATTGCATTACTTATTTTTCACCCGTCACTTAGTTTTCTTAGTTAGCCTCGCTGTTATATCGAGGCATCACTGATGATGGAACAAAATGCGAAGAACATATATACTGTGAATTTTATTAGTAACAACAATGTACTGTTAATCTTAACTAATATTTACAAAGCACTATTTACAAATCAGAACTACCAGTTCTCAGTTCACAGTTCTTCTATCTCAGTCACTCGAGTTCACAGTATCTCGAACCACAGACCTTCAGAGACAGTTCACTGTACTCGAACTCGGGTCCCTCCAACTGCGGTCCACTGCACTCGAACTCAGGTCCCTCCAACTGCGGTCCACTGCACTCGAACTCAGGCCTTCGGATGCTGACGCAGATGCGGACGCACACTCGAGTCGAACTCCGGCACACAAGTCTGGCTTGCTTGCTCTGGCTTACTCACTGACTTAATAACTGAAAACTGCAAACTGGAAAACTGCTGTCGTTCCTTCGCGTCCGTAATTTATAGCAACAGCGACGTAGCCTCGAAGGCTCCACGCGTCTCTAGAGATGGCACTCCAGAAAAATCCCGAGCCCTCTCCTCTCTACGAGCACCAGATGCGCGCGCACTCTCGCTCCACTCTCTCGCCGTGTTGGCCCTTTTCCCCTCTCCGCCGCGCGCCATCCCAAGTGCTCCGCGCGATCTTCTCTCTTGCGGGACGCTGGTCGTGAGTTCGAATCTCACGTCGCTGTCACAATACGTTATATAGTAGATAGCGTACCGAGTAAGGTCGCCCATGCGTTTCGCATTGAATATGGTTTTCTACTGGTTTTCCACGGTTACATAGGCAAATTACAGGTTGGAATTTTCGTTGCCACAGCCCATGTCCCTTCCTTTTCCCTGCAGAAAAAGAATTTAGATTTCATACCATATTATTCATCTTCATCATCCCATTCCATAGGCATATGCAGTTCATGACGCACGTCTTCGTCCATCTCTGGGTTCCAAGCCTTTCGCAATATCTCTGTCAGGATTCATTCCTTAAGAGCACTTCCGAGGGCACTTCGACACCTTAGAAGGGTTGTAGGAATGGATCCTGTGATGCTTGATCACCTTGGCGGTATGAACTTAAGGGGTTAAGTACAGCTTACAGCAAATAAAATTTTGGAAATATTCAACATTTTTTTCCTTTATTACTGTATCTTGTACAATAATGAAAATTAGCATATGTAAAACACTGTCCTTGTGCTATATGAAAAAAACATTTCTGCAATATAAAAAAATGATTCACATTTTTTTTTTTTTTTTTCAAAATTCAGTTCACTGTGCAGTGATGAAGCTTTTCCCACATAACTAAAAAACTATCCAATATTCTGTGATGACATTTTTTGTGTGTATTCATGCATGTCATATCTACAATATGATGCAAGATCACGTCTCTACCTTTGATAGATTGCCTGATAAAAAATAAATTCATTTTAAAAATGGTCAAATATCAGTATTTTCCTCTAACACAAAATAAAAAAGTATTATTTAATAAGTAATGTAGTTGAAAACATGAATTTTTTTCCATATAGCAGAAGGACAATGTTTTAACATACCAATTTTCATTATTGTACAAGATACATTAATGGAGGAAAAAAAATGTTGAATATTTCCAAAAATTTCACTGCTGTAAGCTGTACATAACCCCTTAAGGCGGGGATGTAGGCAGCCATTGATTGAGCGGATGAGAGGCCGGTGGGCTGGTACACCTCATTTTCATTCATCTCATATTTCGCGGTGTACAATAGGCCATTGTCGAGCCGACGTGCTAAAGGATAGTCCCTAACCCAACCCTGGCCATTCACTACCATTACCACTACCACTACCACCACCATCACCACCACCACTACCACCACTATCACTACCACTACCACTACCACTATTACTACTACTACTACTACTACTACTACTACTACTAGTAGTAGTAGTAGTAGTAGTAGTAGTGGATTTACGTATATAACCATCTTATATATTACTGTAGCACATTCCAGATTCATAAGATACTAATGTACGTTTCTCAAGGAAAAGCAGGAAGTTAAGCGCTCAGAAAGTCGCTTTATTTCTGGTCTGAAAGAATCGCCATAGATCTGAATTACTATAAACCTTCTTGAAAATATCAATATTAAGAAAATACTCCTCTCGAAGACCATATGTTTCTGGATCAAACAAATAGAATTCAAATTAAATAAATGGAAAGTGTGACAACTGTATCAAGACAGCCATAGAATTATTCGTTGAAAAATTGTATTGTGATGGAAAACCTTGTTTTCTTCTGTTGAAGAAGTCCTTCGGTCAATTTCGGCAATGTGAACCATTAGGCATTTACACGGTTCAATACTGCCAGGTGCATTTAGCCTCCATACAGTTAGTGGAAAAGTATAGGAACACGCAATAATTTCAATAAAGTATAGGGTTAGTTTCCTTGTTTTGGAGGTATGTATAACATACTTAATACCCGTGTATGCGCTGAAGGTCCTGAAACTGGTTTCACAAAAATTAGGACAAAAATACTTGTTATTTTAAGCATACTGATAAAATACGCCTCGTTTTTTTAAACTTCCCCTCGCCTCTGTTATAGGTCACTTACCAATCTAATATCGCAATATACTACTGCAAAAACTGTTAGTGTTCGATTATTTGTTACACTCACTGTAGCTACAGTTTTGAAGCAGGACGTTCACGATGCCCTAATTATTATCTTCTTTCGGTCACCGCAGAGCAAGGGCGACTCAATAATGCGTATTTTGTGACATCGACTGTACTCCATTACATTTCTTCAAGATCAAATGAATTTTAATAAGCGCAATAGCTTGTCCACTTAAGCAATTATTGCGTATCGTTGCTTTAAGTAGGAATCAGTTTCATCCTCGATTTTAATCACAGCTACATCTCAATTCAGTGAAAAGAGGACCTTGTAGAGCATAAACCGAAGGATGCTAGTATTTACACAATGCAGAGAGAATTTGAAGAGCCATATTTGAATAAGAATTGGAAGGCTTTACTAACTGAGCGACCTTACTAATATAATTTTTAATTTCAATTAGTTTATATATATATTACACAATGTCAGTTTATGAAGAAAGCCTGACACTGAAAATAAAGGCTCTTGGTATGCCGCCTAATATCTCTTTATACAACAATTCTAGTAAATAACTCGATAGGTTTTAATTTTTTTGTTTGAAAATCAATTCAACAGCGAGTGGAGTTCTGAAATAACGTTTCACACAGAATTTACACTCTAATTATATACCATATGTAAATAATCGCCTATCATCCTATCACTGGGAGTTATGAAATCCGTCTTCCATATACCATCATCTCTGACATGGAATTTTATACACTGTCAGAACCTTATAGTTAAAGAAGGTTTTTAATGTATTACATCTGGGGGTTCTGTGACATTCCTTACAGCCATTGGTATTTACATTTTTTACGTTAGTGACTAGTTGTTAATTATACACAGGGTGATTCACGAGGATTTACCGTCCTTATCGGAGCTTATTTACGAAGACATTCTGAGCAAAATATGTCATATAACCATGGGTCGTATTCTCATTATTTACAGAGTTAGGTTTCGTTATTGGAAGGCATTGCTGTGAACTCATGATCTTGGTCAGCGTGCAGTCAGTAGCCAGCGTGAGAGCTACGGAAATCAAAGATCGCCGTATGCAGTTACGTAGCGCGACGAGTGCCGTTCACAAGCGTGCGGCCAAGTGTACTCAAGCGGACAGCGATATTTTTTAAAATGTGTTGTAAACTCTTCAAGGCAGTAAATTAGGATGCAAAATTGAACTGCAAATAATTAAGTCGGTGAAAGTGGTGTGATTTGTAATAATTGTTGTGATAAGTGCGTAAGAATAATGTAATTTTCTAGTTAAAAATAGAAAAAAATATCTGTACGAAGCAACTAAGGAGTTCACAGCACATTTTTAGCTTCATACTACTTGCCAATTAAAGAAATTATGCTTTTGAATTTTTCATTCTCTATTTGTATTATTCTTTTACATTCAAACTAAAGAAAAAACGTATTTTACAAACAACTTTAAATTAGTGCAATTCTAAAAATATTGAGAGTAGGAACTATGTTTATATGACATTTTTTGCTCAAAATGTCTTCGAAATAAGCTTCGTAAAGGACGGTAAATCCTCGTGAATCTGGACTTTTAGCAAAATATGTTGCATATTGAGTTTATGCGGAGATCAATTACGGTACTCCATTTTTATTATTTACTTTCTTCTCTGCTGTATCTGAAGTGCCTGTATATTCGGCTACAAATTTCGATGTACCTGAGGGAAGTGAATAACTACCCCTCCTTCATCGACATTAAATGTTGCTTGCCTTGTGTTCTTTTACACGACCATGGACTCGCACCCCTTGTGAATTTTCAGTGTTGGTTAATAACTTATGATGTAATCGAACAGTATTTTTTATCTCTGTATATTGGCATTCATTCATTTTCTTATTTACTAATAGATAAAAATTTGTGTACTTGATATGTAGAGTGGATCGGGGGCAGATGCCTTACTTTTTCTTTGATTGAAAATTTAAGATACTGTTCATTTAGTTTTGAATTTCATATTGAAATATCAAAGTCTGGAAGGTATTTTGAAACTATAGTTTTGGTACAAAATAGATAACATCAATTACCTTGTTTATAGATACATATTTTCTTTTTACCTGCACTGTAGACATCTTTCCCCGATAGTCGGTAAGATGGCAAATACAAATACACTTTTACTGATGTATGTATTTTACCTGGACTTGGTTTGATACATGTACTCTATATAACAAAAAATGACTTAATCTGAAGCGCATGGACACTTTCTCACTCGTTTATCACTACTTAGCAACACAGTCATTGCACAGATTTCATTGCCGTGTGCAAGACTCGTGAAATTACTTCTTGCACAAAATGAATTCAATCCAGTATATTTTTTTGTCATCATTCCTTTTTAGGCGGCGTTTAAGGGTACGGTAAGGAATCCCGTATGCTTGCGATGCTCTAAATCAGTTCATACCTCCTGTTCTAACATGTTCCATCGCAAGTTGAAGACTGTCCTCAATCCACTGAAATCTATCAGAGGACCTTACGTAATGTTTACGGATTCCGTGCAACAAAACAAAAAATAAAACTCTTGCAACAAGGTGCCATCTTACCCCGAAAAAGTGATCATCTTCCCCAAGTATCGGGGTAAGATGCCTAGTGCTGTGACGCAGCCTAAGAAGGCGGAACAAGGTCTTTGGTTGTTAACAATGCATACTTTAGAATCTTTACTACAATATCCATTACAAAGTTTTGACAGTTATTATGAATTCAAGGAAGTATTAAAATTTTAACAATATTGAAGTTATTTTATAGCAGAAAAATGAGCTGTCTTCTTGCTTTTCTTCTTTTTACAACAAGAACACGTGGTAGAATGAGTTAGCTTCCACTCTACAAACATTCAACTATCTCACTTATCATAAAGACATGCGCGTGGCGTTCTGTCTTATAAGAATATGAAACTACAAAGAAATAAGCATCTTCCCCCGATAGTCATCTCCCTACGATTCACTCTATTGATTTATATTTTATCGAATTAAGTTTCCATTTTCTACTTTTTTTGCGGACGGAAGTGATTTGTGGTTTCTGTATTACTTAATTTTCTTTTTCGTCAAAATGAACCACTTGATCGGTAAGAATTAGAATAAATTATTGCAATTTACTAAAACACAGATTTCTTGTGATGACACATCGGTGGTTTACCCGCATCTTCCCATAATTACTCCTTCCAATGTCAGATAGTTTCAGCGCTCATAACTCGTAACCACGACCTCCTGTTTCCATCGCCACATTGGAGACCTCATATCTACGCCCAGGTAGGTTTACAACTTCAGTTACAGTTTATAGTTCATATAACTTACATTTAGTTAACCATGTACTCGAATGCGTGAGAGAAATGGAACATTGCAGGTATTTCAAATCAACCTAATGAATGGATAGAAAAGTAACGGCAATGTGCAAAGTCAAAGTTCATATCGAAAAGAAGCGACAGAGACAGGATAGAAAGCAAATTATAAAAATAAGCGATAAAGTATATTCGGTTCGAATGATACTGATGAATGCTAAGAAGAATATTGAAATAATGTTATCTTTGTAAATGTGCTCATTGTAAGGAGTCATTTAAAGTAAGAAACCCATATAGGCCTACATTTTTCCTTGCTTTGAATCTGTAAAACGGTTAATGAGTGAACTGAAAATGAAAAATGTACTGTGTTTCATGAACTTTGTATTTGTTTGTTTCTTCCTTTATATCTTTGTTTGTTTTTTGTTTCTTCCTTTGTTTCTTTGTTTGTTTACTTGTTTCTTTGTTTGTTTACTTGTTTCTTTCTTTGTTTTTGTTATTTCTTTCTTTTTTTGTTCCTTTTCCCTTTGTTTCTTCCTTTGCATCTTTTTTTTTGTTTCTTCCTTCGTTTGTTTGTTTAGTTATTTCTTTGTTTGTTTTGTGTTATTTGTTCTTTCCTTCCTTTTTGTTTCTTTTTTTCTTTGTTTCTGTGTTTGTTCGTTTCGTTTGTTTATTTATTTATTCATTTATATATTTATAACTGTGCTATAGAATTATGGTATCATATAGGATAATAATAATAATAATAATAATAATAATAATAATAATAATAATAATAATAATAGCCCAATGTGTCCCTTGAAGGGCAAAGGCCTCCTGCTAGAGAGTAGCTGTGTTTCACTAACGCGGTGAGCTACTCCGCGTTAGATTGTGTCTAGTGTTTCTTTGTCTGGTTTTTGTTGATTTCGCTGTCACTTTGATTAATTTGATTTCACTAACACTTTGATTATATTGAATGCACTATCACTGAGTCAACTTGGGATGTTGTTTGTGGTTGGCACTGTCTTCATTTGTAGTCGACTTCCAATTGTTCTCCACGTTCCCCTGCTTCCTGCTATTCTGGACCATTGCTGACCTGCTTGTGTTGCGTAGAAGTCTGTCCACCTCTTCCTTGGTCTGCCTCCTCATATAGGATAACGAGAACTTTAATGTGTACTTACTTACTTACTGGCTTTTAAGGAACCCGGAGGTCCATCGCCGCCCTCACATAAGCCCGCCATTGGTCCCTATCCTGAGCAAGATTAATCCAGTCTCTACCATCATATTCCACCTCCCCCAAATCCACTTTAATGTGTACTTCTAGATAATAATGTTGAACGTCGATTACTGTCATCATGCTTACTTTCCCGATATCCCGACGTAAATCTGCTCTAACAGTTTGAATGTGTGCCTTCAATTTTTAATCATATGTGATAATTCAGTATGAAAGTTATTTTAAAATGTTTATTCTACATTCTATTACTATTGATTGAACTTTGTGAATTTATATATGAATTTATAAGCATGCTTTCATGTCTGAGCAATAGTTATGAAATCTAAGTTATCTCCAATGAATGTGGGTATATAATTTCATTCAATTAACTTATAAATCTCACATGGGACATTATCATACAAGGAATTTTGCATATAATTTGCTCAACTCTTTTGTAATTCGAAAATCAGCTTCTATATATTGACCTGAATTACATAATTTTCTGTTATTGCAAGATGTGAGAAATTTGTATCGTAAATAAAGCTTCTATTTGCGTGTAATTTCTTCATACTACTATACTGAGTATTCGAGTAGAAGTGTTTTAGCCAATTACAGTTTAATACGGGTGAAAATTAAAAATTAAAATAAACATCTCTAATGGAAACATAGTCTCTTGTAACAGTCATGAGTTATTTCTGTAAATGTATTCTTTCTTGTACCTATCAAGTATTAACTTCATGACAATTCTAGGCTATAAAATATTGAACGCAGCTTGCATTAACCGCAACATTATGACATTATTTTGGTTTCGTTTTATGTAACAGAGTACATAAAGGCAAGTATAAGAGGCGATACATATTTTAATGGCCATTTTATGCCTCTTATATAAAAAAATCTGCAATCGTGGTATTGTTACCATTTCTCTTATTATCTGCATTGCTAAGAAGTGTGATTCTCACCTAAAATATTACAGTTTTCGGCAGCTTATAAATACAAATTGAACAATGCACTACACCGCTATGTGGTATAATTCTTATACGTAGAAAGCTGTTAAACACAACATGGGATGAACTCTATTTAAAACTTGTTCAATATAAAGATTTAATTCATCATAAGTTCGCCCAAATTAAAGAAAGAAATGCTGAAGCTATCTCCTTTAGTTTGTTGGAGATTTTTGTGCCTGCATATGAAGTTACTGTCACTCGTTGCAGTTTCCTTTGAGGAATCAAGGCGTTGCCTTGACGATGTAATTCTTCTGGGATTGGTAAATAGATTTTACACACTATTATTTTCAAGCTCTTCAGGAAAAAAGTGTCTCAAGTGGTAAGACCGAAGGGATCAAGGAAGTTACACAATATCACTAATAACTCTGTTTAAAAAAAAACATTCCATGCATTTTTGCATGCAAACATTGATTATAATTATGTGGTGCGGCAGAATCTCATATGAAGCGCCAAAAATTCCTCTTTCTTTCTCTCAGATGTCTGATCGAAAAGTCATAAATAATTCCTTTACAATAATGATTGCATTGTCTTCCGACACCTGATAGTGATATATATTTTCATTGCTTTCTGAAGAGATTCTTAATAAGAAAGATTAATTTTTCAGTGCTTTTACGGTACGTAAATTTTTACAACTCAACATCAGTATCTACTGGATTTTGCACAGAATCGTTAAAAATGGCCATTTTCTAAGTGAGAAGACGAAACCATTTCTAGATAAATTTTCTAGGTATTACGCAATGTCACCTAATTTTTCATTAAAGAAAACCGTATGCTTTCATCTGCTCTCATATAGATAGTTGATAGCCGTCCCAACCAGGGTTTAATAATCGGCCTCCTAATCAATTCTAAATGAATATAAATATTTAATTCAATTTTTTCTTTAATAGAAACCCTAGTTAGGTAGGCTATCATTGAGAAATTTATTAGAAATGTAACAAACAATTTACGCTACAAGACAAATTACATTTTATAAAGGATATAAGTGATGATTAATTATGCTAATCGATGACTTCAGTGCAGTGGAGGATATCATGTCCAGGGTGCTGTCATGAACTTTTAATTTTCGGAAGACTTCTAAGGAGTCCCGTGGGATTGTGCCTCTAGCCCCAATCATAATTCCTATAACGTCCCATGTCTTGATGTTATATTTGGTCCCCAAATCGCTGCAGCATGGCAGATAAATTGCTCGTTTTTCTCTGAAGACTTCTCTAGGTTGTTCCTCGCTGTTCTCAAAACGGACTGTGGGATCGAGAATGAGTTCACAACTTTTTTCGGTCTATAATAATGATATCTGCTCTTCGAGTTCAACCGTCAGCAGAAAGGGACCCAATTTCCTCGTACACCTCATACTTATCAGCCCGGCGAAGTTCACTGGCAAACTTTGTTTATCGAAGTTTATTCACCAGGCCATGGATCATTTTGTGACTTTAAAAGTCAATGCCAGAGAACCTGTCCAGGAATAGTCTCAGAACTTCATGAACCGACTGTGTTAACACGGATTCCCAGACGCTATGTCCACGGATATTTCGTCCAGTGTTTCGTACGTCCCTTTGACATTTTGTCCACTATATTTTTTTCGTCCTCTAGTGTTTTATGTCCACTATTATTTCGTCCACAATTTAAATGTCCATTATGCCATTTTGTCTTCTGAAAGTTTGTCCACATTTTATTATGTCCTACATTTACCTTTGTTCCCTTTATTAAGTTGTCCATTTTATTGTCTCCTCCAGTACATTGTGTCCAATATTCCTGATTGTCCTTTGCATAAATGGTTTAAAACTAATACATTATTATTACTGTACCACTACTACTACTACTACTACTACTACTATAATAATAATAATAATAATAATAATAATAATAATAATAATAATAATAATAATAATAATAATAATGTGAATGAAAGTGGTAAGTATAATTGTTGTGGACTAGCATATCCCGTCCTCTTACGGTTGTTATCATATAAGCCATTTTAAACGTCTTTACTTAAAATTTAACACTGAACCAATGAACTTACATATTTGCATAGAAATGAACGTTATTATACTACAAAATAATTAAATACATTTTCAAAGCCATTCACTTACTTAGTGGCTTTTAAGGAACCCGGAGGTTCATTGCCGCCCTCACATAAGCCAGCCATTGGTCCCTATCCTGAGCAAGATTAATCCAGTCTCTAACCCAAAAATGAACAAAATATTCCAGGACAAAATATTTAGTTGGCACAGAAACTAGTGGACAAACAAAAATTTGGAAAAAATTATGGACACGATAATTTTTGACCGAAATGTTAATGGACAAATTTTTTGGTGGACAAAATGTTTGCTGGACTAATTTCCTTGGACAAAATACCTGTGGACGTGAGATAGTGGACAAATTGTCTGATGGACGTACTGCTGTGGACGTATCGTTCTGGAATCGTTAACATGATGGGAATCGCACATAAACACTCACTATATTATAATATAATCCCAAATATGTACAATATTGTCGTCACTGATACACGAACACTATAAACGAAGACTGCTATACATTTCGTTCACTTCCTGCAGATTAATATTATTGTCATGGTATAACAGCATTTTCGATAGCATGAATTTAACACAAAATGTTTTAGTTTAATGTTTCTATGAAGTCCTTTCCTATCTCTGGCTGAGATTTCCGCTGTTCATTTTTACCACACAACAATCTCTAGCACGCGAGAACTCCTTGACGTTAGCACTGCGAAGCATTGCTCTTCTACCACAGACGCGAGTCTACAGAACAGAGACACTCATACTCAGGATTTTCAATTTTAGACTCTCTGACCTACAGCAATCTGAGACTTTTCCATAAGTAGCTAGATACTTGCATTATCAATTCATCACATGCAATGACATCTCTTTCTTGATTGGCAGTTACCTTCGGCAAATAACATTAATCTGAATTTTTATGACTTTTGATCATACAGAGTGAATCGGGGGGAGATGACTATCGGAGGAAGATGCTTATTTCTTTGTAGTTTCACATTCTTCTAAGAGAGAACGTCACGCGCATGTCTTCATGATCACTGAGACAGTTGAATGTCTGTAGAGTGGAAGATAACTCATTTTGCCACGTGTTCTTGTTGTGAGAAGAAGAAAAGTAAGAAAAGAGCTCAATTTTCTGCTATAAAATAATTGCAAAGGTACTATGTTAAAATTTTAATCCATCCTTGAATTCGTAATAACTGTCAAGCCTTTGTAATGGATACTGTAGTAATTAAAGGTTCTAAAGTTTGTATTTTAATAATCAACGATCTTGTTCCGCCATCTTAGGATGCATCACAGTACTGGGCATCTTACCCCGCTACTTGGGGAAGATGATCACATTTTTCGGGGTAAGATGACAACTTGTTGCAAGAGTTTTATTTATTTATTTATTTTTGTTTTATTGCAGGGAATGTGTAAACATTACGTAAGATCCTCTGATAGAAGTCAGTGGATAGAGGACAGTCTTCAACTTGCGATGGGACATGTTATAACAGAGGGTATGAACTGTTTCAGAGCATCGCAAGCATACGAGATTCCTTACCGTACTCTTAAACGCCTCCTAAAAAAAGAATGATGACAAAAAATGTACTGGATTGAATTCCTGGTGTGCAAGAAGTGATTTCACGAATCTTGCAAACGGCAATAGAATATGTACAATGACTATGTTGCTAAGTACCGTAGTGATAAACGAGTGAGAAAGTGTCCATGAGCTTTAGATTAAATCAATTTTGTTATATACGTGTATTAAACCAAGTTCAGGTAAAATACATATGTCAGTAAATGTGTTAATTGCATTTACCATCTTACCCGAGTATCGGGGAAAGATGCCTACAGTGCAGGCACGAAGAAAAGTTGTGTCTATAAACAATGTAATTAATGTTTTCTGTTTTGTACCAAAAATATGGTTTCAAAATATCTTCCAGACTTTGATATTTCATTATGAAATTCAGAACTAAATTAGCAGTATGTTAAATTTTCCAAGAAAAAGTCAGACATCTTCCCCCGATCCACTCTAATCATTTATACACATATCAAAATTATAAAATGTATCAATTTGACACATAATAATAATAATAATAATAATAATAATAATAATAATAATAATAAAGCAATATTTACTGATCAATGTACAGACCTACTGCAAAAATGTCTTCCAACTGTTGTCTGATAAAGTGACGTAATTTTAAACTTTACAAATTTATAAATGAAAACTAATGGCTGTCATGTCTCCGGTGTGATAATACACGCCCTTTGTTGTCGAACGAGAGAATGATGACACAGCGCGACGGGCGAGCGTACGTGACCCTCGAGAAATTGCATCATCTACTAAATGGACGTTAAAGTTCTTGAAGTGTTAGCAAAGTTATTTCTTACCTACAAATATTGTACAATGTTATTTGCATTTTACACTTTACATACGTTGAAAAGGCATGAATAGAGGACGAGGCCTCAACCTCTAGAGATGTTAGTAAATCTATGAAAGTGGTATATACTTATTGACAGTAACCATTAGAAATATAAGACGGAATTATTTAGAGACAAATATCTCAATATTTCTACGTCTTTATTTCACGCGTAACCAATTCTACAAAATTAGATAACGTATCTAGAATTTCTCATACATGTAGATCACCACAATTTTTTAAAGTATTTCCTTCTTGTATTATATATCATAACTTCTGAATCTTACTAGTATGACATCACCGCTATTTTCCGTGCCAATATTACTACCACTACCTCTAGCATTAATACTAACACAATCATTACCGCCTTTATTGTTTTTACTACTGCTACTACAAGTACTATTTGTACTATTACTATTACTACCACTACTACCAACAATATTACCATAGTTACTACTAATACTATCACTATTGCCAACGCATGGATATACAAGAGGGGTTTGGGAGTAAAACATGGTAAGTGACGTTTTAGTGTTTAGAAGTTATTATGTAAGTAAACATCAAAAAAAATCTAATTACAAGTTTACAATAGATGATTCTTTTTATTTTTGCTAGTAATTGCAACATTATGAAACATATTGGTGGCAGTACAAAACAGAAAATATATAGCCTATTTTTTTTTAATTATTTGCAAAAAGTAATCGGGACCGCATTAGGAGCGAAGACATAAGAAATCAGTGAGAAGTTGAGGAGATGACCGCAGACGTCCATCTTTATCAACGTAAATGGAGAAACCACCTTCTTAGGATGCTTGAACATCGTTTACCAAAGAGAATATTGTATTACCATCTACGAGGATGAAGAGATTTTGGCAGACCTCACCGACGTTGGAAGGACCAATTCCCTTTGTAGTTCACAGACGGGAAACAACCCAAAACTGTGTATTGATAGAAGAAAAAGAAGAAGAAGAAGAAGAAGCAAAAAATAATTCAATGAGTATGACACAACAGTACATGATAGAAACTGATTGCTGGAAAAATGTTCACTTTTCAAAATTTTGTTGTTAGTTTTCCTTATTATTTAAGACAATGTATATTAATATGAGAGAATATAATTATTCCTTTAATAAGCTCAACTTTTTGTTACTTGCACCTCTTCCTTTTTACCACGTCTTTTTTTCTATAATATTAGCATCTTCATTAAGAGGAACATTTTTAAAACAATTAATTTCAATAACCTGTTTTATAAACAGTAAATTTTATGTAATGAAAAACCTTGAATTTAATGATAGTGTAAAATTCTTATGACAATTTTTCATGTAAAAATAACCATAGTGTAAAAAAATACTTAAAAATAATAAGAATATAGTCACTAATTACGAAACAGAAACATGATAACTTTACCTTTGAAAACAATTCTAATGTTTAAAAAAATAATATAGTCTACACATTTATTATACACAATATGTTCGGGAGATCATAGTCATTACTTTAAGCCCACCCTTTTTCACCTTTTCAAAGTATGTATAAGATGGTAAATACATCAGTTACCATTATGTACATGAAAACTGCCAATCTGAGGTTAATAAATATTCCTTACTTCGATTTGTCTATTAACAATGCTGTAATCACTTCCATATCTTCTGGTTGGTAGTCTGGATCTTTATCACGATCATTACACTCATTGAGTTGAATTGAATTGAATTTAACGGAGAGGGGCACTATGGCCCAGCACTACGACCTTCTTCAGATCGATTGCGCTAGCCCTCTGGTGAGGCATTCCCAAACCTACAACGGCCCACTACACTAAGTCTCTCTGGTCCAGGTTTCGAACAGGCAACTCCACTCGTCTCTAGGCCAACTCGTCATCACATACATAATCACTATCTAGTAGCTGTTCTAGTGTTGTAGTACCGTTCACTTTCATTTTAGCACCAAAATCCAACTTCCTTCTAGCAGTCATCTTGTCTCACATGCCAAGTTATACTTGCAAAAGTTTGTATTTACCAGGAAAGTAAAATCTGTCTACTTCTACCATTTGTTGAGATGTTGGAAAACTAACTACTGCATCAAACTCAGAATGTAAGATACCATATTATAAGCTACATATATCATTTTTGACCAAAAGTCAGTTATCATGTTTTACGCCCGAGTTCCTTATTATTACATAAACATACTATTATTAATCTGTGCAATTAATATTATGCAGTTTTCAAATTCTTCTCATTTCCTTCATGTTCTTCATAGCAATAAGTAGGACATGATATAATAAAAAGTTTTTTTCCGTTTTTATCTATTTGTAGTGAACATATTTTAAATAAATAAATATATATATATATTTTTTTTGACATGAATGAAGCCTAACTCAACTTATGCATTATAGGTTACTGAACACAAACATGATAAAATTTTGTCATTTTGGTTCAGGTTTACGGATAATTGCAACAAATAAGTTTTTACAAACATCCACCGAATCACTTGTATCGTTTACTTTGATTACGTGTGAATTCTCTTTGCTCCCCTGAGGATCATGCATGGTGACCGCAAAACAGCACTCCTAGAGCATGCTCTACACTTTCCTCAACAATGCTTTACCAATGTAGTGATTTACTGGTGAAAGCGCTCTCCTTGTTCATTACATACGCCCCACAATTTTCAGGAAAAAGGAAATCAAAATATAAGTCTGAAAATGTAATGTTAAGAGACATGTTGCAATACACTTTGTGGTAGAATGACAGCAAAGTCCTTACAAGTACAGTGGAAGCTCTTAAGTTCGACAGAAAACATGATCAACATCCTATAGTTCGACTGCTTACGTAGGAGAATTAGACACGCCCCTATATGGGCACTAAGAAAAGAGTTTGCCTTTTAATTGAGAATTGGTTCTGTGTCTTGTAGTTATACTTTTGTTCAAGGAAAACACAACATTTTATTGATTAGGACATCCATATTTAATCACTGATTTTAAATTAATGAACTCTTCTTTTTCTATTTGAGAATTGGCCCTTTTCTGAGACGGAACTGTCGAAACCCACTGTGATACTAGAAGCGCATACACAAGCCTCAGGGCGGGCAGGAAATGCAAGTACAGTAGTGTATTCGTTGATGGATAACCAATAAGAATTTGTATTCATTTCACCTGTCACACCCACTACCCTTATTGGACTGAAATTTCAATCTGTTCAGTCGAACTTAGGAGAGTCCACTGTAGTAGTTTTCGATTTATAGGTCACCCCTCGCAAAGCTTTCCATGCCATATTCTTAACATCACTACCAGATCTCTCTCAGAGATAATTCAATTCATTGTGCGTAATCTTGTGTGGTTCAAAGATTTAACATCAGGTATACAGTATCTATAGATTCGATGATCCATAGTTATGTGGTTCTTGTACATTAGAACCATATGTTTCATATTTCTCTGAGTCTATGGAAAATGCTTCAGTTGTGTATGGGGACAGGAAGTTCATTTTTATGGCGCAGGACAAATAGTAGAAGATATATTGCAGTAGGTTACGGTCTTTGGTATTACTCGACGTATATTAGATTGGTAGAACAATACAAAAATAATAATCGTCCAAAGGTATCACAGGCTCTCTTGAAATATTGGGTATGTGAAAGGACATCAATGACCTACATTAGGTATTTTATTCAGCAAATCCAGAAGACTAGTGCAACAGATGTGTGGGGCTCAAGTCTTGTTGTCTTCATCTTCTAATTAACATTCAAAGTAAATTTTGTAAGCTGTTCTCACATTAGGGGTCAGAGTGATAGACAGGGAAGTTAGCACCATATTACTACAAAAAGTAACTGTTGGCATTGTTTAAATACTTCCGCGGCATTATCGACAAGAAATGAAGGGTTCAGAACCATAATGGGCCAAGCGCCATTTACTAAAACTATAGAAAACGAGGTTTAAAATGAAGTTATTACCATAATTCAATGGAAACATATAGTATATAATATAAAGTATACACATTAAAGCTAAATGGTATGTAAATCTTCATTAAACTATGGTATTCACTTAACTTTAACTCTTGCTTTCTCTCCTTGGCGCTTGGCCCACTATGGCTCTGAACCCTTCAAATGATTACGAACATATTATTCTACTGAGTTTACGTTGGAAACGTTCTAGACAATACAGGGAACAAATTATGATCGAAATAAAGGAGTACGAAAATGATGTTTGCATCTAAGAAATACTTTAAATATAACCAAATAAGTAAACAGTGACATCTTTAGGATGTGTGCTTCTTTCGGATTGAGAACAAAAGAGTAAAATGTAATGTTTAGGGATGTTTATATCTATTTTTGCAGCTACGCGGAACGTCACTATTGCAAATTTGCGGTTTAGCTATTCTGCCGTGTTAGGCCTATATACGTAAGAACGAAATGACAACATTGTTTTCATGTTTAGACGCTCAGGATTAACGAAGAATTTTACATTTAATTTGTGCCAAAATTTTGTAGTTAACCAGTGGCTTATTTGTCTTCTTCAGCCATAATCAAACGTCATATCTTCCAACTGTCTTTTAAGTCTTACAATTTGAATAATTTTGTTCCATTATTTTATCACGGAGCAGTCAACCTTTAAATATAATACGCGATTTTAAACATATGTATGATGTGAGATATCTTTGAAGGTGAAGAAATTAGCACCTATACAATGATGCTGGCACAAGACGTGTATTGTGTAATATATGATCTTTAGATACTGCATGACGACTACGCTTATTTCATTGAAATGATGCAACATTCGTTACGCTGTTTCCTCATACTGAGGGCGGGAATGATAACTTGAGATACTTGATTAAATCAATACCGAACCTCGAAAGATATCCAATTGTTAGGTCAATATGTCAATTACTTTAATTAACCTGGATATTATGAATGAAAATTCATAATTTTATTGAAATACAACGAGGCTTGCTTAAAAGATATAATTGCGATTTATTCGAAAGTGATGCAGAAAATGTTATTCTTCATAAGTTTAAGTAAGAAATAGTATAGGAAGCGAAATAGGATTAATCTTATGATCCGTAACGCGGACTATAATTTTCACACATTGACAAGAACAAAAGGAAATAATGAAAGACGACGAAGCTCTCTAAATTTTAACATTGAAAGTTTAAGTGGCACCTGTTCCAGAAAAATGTTCATTACCATTTCTGTTAATGCTTTAAGTGCATCGTTCTTTTCACTTCATCTTAAGTAAGAATTTTCCCAACGTTTTAGATTACTAAAACTGGGGATCCACATAGTTTACTACTGGGTGAACAATTCTCCGCGCACCAGCTTCCAGTGTTTGCCGGTCTTGGGCGAATCAAGCCGATAACAGCGGTGAACGGATGTCAGGAAGTCCGCAGTGACCTTCCTAAAGTTTGTCTCGTAAATTATACTTATTACCAATAAATGCTTGTCCCGCGCCGTGGCGTCGTGGTCTAAGGCATCCTCGCGTTACGGAATGCGCGCTGGTTCGAGTCCTGATGGGGGAAGAAATATTCTCATGAAATTTCGGCCAGTGTATGAGACCGTTGCCCACCAAGCATCGTGATGCACTTGGGGAGCTACTATCTTTCTCCGACGAGTTTAGCGCTGGGACCTGAGGTATTCTTGCCATCGGTGCGGGAGGGGGGGTTGCAGGTAGATTCCTTTGCTGCTACAGCCAAGCCGAGCCGAGCGGAGTGGGAAGTATTAATCGCCCAAAAATATGCAGTCTTCAGTTTGTAGTAGTGTGTGATTGTGTGCACGTGTTAGGTATTCTATATACGAGTGAAATGGTGAATAAAAAAAGGTAGAACAATTCACAACGAAGCGCGTAATATAATCGAGAGTGTAATTAAGATGTGTGCCCAGGAAAAGAAGCTGAATACTGTGAATATTCCCCTGGCCCGTGCAACAGAGCAAGCTGCCGCTTATACAGGCGTATCTGTGGCAACTATTAGAAATATAAGAAAATAATTGAAAATTAAGAACGCATCAGACTCTCAATCACCAATAAAATCAGCAGGGAAACGCCGTCCGATAACAAAAGAAAGAAACGTGGAAACTGATGATTTTGACTTGTGTGTCATTCGTAGAACTGTTCACGAGTTCTATAGTGTTAATAAGGTAGTGCCCAAATGCAGACAGTTATTACCTGTAATTAGGGAAAAAATTAACTTTCCGTGGAGGATTGAGGCACTCAGAAGAATTTTGCACAAAATTAGTTTTAAGCGGAGGAAGTGCAACGCCAAGCTTAAAATATTAGTAGAGAGATCGGACATCATATTTTGGCGCGCTAGATATTTAGTAGATTTCCGGCGCGAAGGGATATCTATTTTCTACTTAGATGAAAGCTGGGTGGACAGTAATCTCACTTTTCAGAAATGTTGGCAGGGCCCTGAAGTAACTGGCATATGTGAAGATGGAAATGCTGCTAACCTTCTGATTATGGTTCATGTGGGATCACGGTCTGGCTTCTTAAATAATGCCTCGCTGGTGTATAAAGCAGGTACCACTGTAGAGGGATTATATGGCCAGATGAATAGTGGACATTTTGAAAAATGGGTTCGCGAAAATTTACTTACGTCCCTCCCGCCTAACTCTGTCGTCGTCCTCGATAATGCGCCATATCATAATGTTCAAGTGGATAAACCTCCAACTAAAAATACTGTAAAGTCAGATATGGTGTCATGGTTGCAGCGACAGGGTGTTGTGTACAACATAAGTATGCGGAAGGACCAATTTATTGTATGAGCTGGTTGTAATAAATAAGCAGAGGGACAAGATTTTCAAAATCGACGAACTTCTGAAATCTCATGGGCATAAAACTTTTCGATTACCTCCATATACAGTAATTGTGATATTAACCCTACTGAGTGGGCATGGGCTAAGGTAAAGAGATGTGTGCGTGCGAATAACGTATCGAGGCACATGTCATTATCGAGACTCAAGGAGTTAACTCGGCTGGGAATCAAATCGGTGACTACAGGCGACTAGGAAGCCTACTGCAATCACGTCGAGAGTTTAGAAAAGTGTTAGCTATTGGGATCGTGATGGACTTGTGTCTGATCTGGTCGATTCCATCATAATCGAGAATCCGAACGGCGACGAAAATTCCTCATGTGATGAAAATTCTAGCGATTCTGAAGATGATCATGATTCCTACAGTGACTCTGGAGAGGATTCCTCGGACTTAGAACTTGCTCGATCTCTTTAAGGTAAGCGTATCAACATTTATAGTATCATAATTACATTTCGAAATCTGCGGCAATATTAAAATATCCCATATGCATATTGTCTACCTAGGCCTATATGGTTTTGTTATTAATATATTAAATATAGTGTTGCAATTTTTGCCTAAACATCTCCCTGATGTTAGCTATGTTAATATTATATGAATTACTCGTATTAAATATTTCACCGTTACAAGTAATTTTAAGCAAACATGCTGTGGAAATATTTTTGGTTTTATTCTATTGGAATTTTAGAATATGCGTGATTGGTATCGTGAAAAACAGATTCCTATAATGTCATGCGAAAGTCATTTGTTGATGGTATCTTAAAATACAAATCAAGTAGTTATACTTCTCAAGTGAGTTCAGCAGTACAGTATATTTAAATTGATTACTTTACAAATTTAATTCAATTCTACTAATCACTCAATTTTATAGTATGATTCTTCTTTTCATTTATGTTATTGTAGTTGTATTATGATTTTCCTTTTTATTTATTTTATTGTATTTGTATTTCCGATGGTGTGATGGCCTTAACTTCACCAAAATAAATAAATAGATAGATAGATAAATAAATAAATAAATAAATAAATAAATAAATAAATAAATAAATAAATAAATAAATAAATAAATAAATAAGTGAATGAATGAATGAATGAATGAATGAATGAATAAATAAATAAATAAATAAATAAATAAATAAATAAATAAATAAATAAATAAATACCAATTTCTACAATACTTTCCTTCTCTGAACACGTAAGTACGAATGGGTGTATCTCCATCGCCAAAAATACGTTAGAAAACTAATAGGCATACTGCTCTCGTAAATTGGGCGAATGTTTTCAGTATGATTATACTTCCTTCCATACTGCCGCTGTCACTATTCACTCCCACTCCAGTACCGCGCTAGACTAGTTGGAACCGCATTCCTCTCAGCACTAAACTCCTCAGAGGATGACAGGATAGGTATCGAAAATCCGGTTTCGCAAACCCGCTATAACGGCTGGGAGAATCATCGTGCTAACCACACGATACCTCCATTTTGATTGTATGATCGTCCATCTCTTCTTCAGTATGTGGACGTGAGACCAGCAGCCGGCTGGTCGGTCTAGGACCTTCATGGGCTGTAGCGCCACGGATTTACTTTTTACTTTACTTTACTAATAAACGCTTAAAAACAAACACTAATAAACACTTGAAAAATCTACCTACAGTTTGTCGCGTAAGTTATTACCAATAAACGCTTAAAAATAAACACTAATAAACACTTAAAAATCTTCCTACAGTTTGTCGCATAAGTTAATACTAATAAATGCTTAAAAATAAGCACTAATAAACACTTAAAAAATCTACTTACAGTTTGTCCCGCAAGTTATTACTAATAAACACTTAAAACATAAACGTAATAGACACAAAAAAAAACTACCTGCAGTTTGTCGTGTAAGTTATTACTAATAAACACTTAATATAAACACCAATAAACACTTAAAATCTACTTACACTTTATGGCGTAAGTTATTACTAATAAACACTTAAAATAAACACCAATAAACACTTAAAATCTACTTACACATTATGGCGTAAGTTATTACTAATAAACACTTAAAACATAAACGTAATAGACACACAAAAACTACCTGCAGTTTGTCGTGTAAGTTATTATTAATAAACACTTAAAATAAACACCAATAAACACTTAAAATCTACTTACACTTTATGGCGTAAGTTATTATAATAAACACTTAAAATAAACACCAATAAACACTTAAAATCTACTTACACTTTATGGCGTAAGTTATTATTAATTAACACTTAAAAATAAATACTAATAAACACTTAAAAATCAATCTACAGTTTGTCGCGTAAGTTATTACTAAAAAGCTTAAAAATAAACACTATTAAACACTTAAAAAATCTACCTACGATTGTCGCGTAAGTTATTATGTTATTACTAATACCTACTTAAAAAAATACCAATTAATACTTTAGAAATAAACACTTAAAAAGTAAAGTAAACATATTTCACTCACCCATATCAAGCAAGGTTTTAGCTTCAGTAACTTTGTAGCCATTCGAACAGAGCCATGGGAAATTCCCATTTGCTGAGAAAGACGTCGAAGTGATTCTCTAGGGAAATTTTCCATGCCCAATGTTACCTAGAGTTACTTCTGTGAGTACTGTACGTGGCTGTCTACGCTTCTTATCAAGAATACTTCTCGTTTCAAGAAATTTATTTACAAATCTTTGAATCGAACTTCGATTTGTAACTTGGACATCAGGGAATCTCTCTTGTAATAATCTCCTTACAATACGAGCAGAATCTGTACGGACGTATGAATTATACATGAATACCCTTTGGGAAATACAATACCTGAATTAAGCCATATTAACTTAATTAACACACTGTATTACATCGCATAAAGAATACGTGCTTACCTTGCAAGATTACAACTCACACTGATGCCTCACACGACCTTCATGGCGGTGGAGCCGAGGAATTTATAATCTGCTTAGCAGCTGGTTTCGCCGACTAACCATAAACCGTGACAGTGCGGGCGCGCGAAAGATTGTTCACTCAGTATAAGCTAGACTATACAAGTATTTAGACTCAACATTTCCTTATCGATCCATATACAGTAATTTTCTTAAATTTTCTTTTCATGAGCATACAAATATTATGATACTACTTCATGAACATATAATACAAATTTTCTGCTGCAATTTACTATAACATGAATATTTTTAATCACACTGCAAAACGATTTCGAATATTCACGTTACATCGTAACATCGCCGTTTCCATCGTGGTACCCCATATCCTGGTCTAATTTTAAGGGTATATGTACGTGAACGATCACAAATATTAACAGAAATTGCAGGCTCTAAATTTCTAAAATTTTATAAGAAAATGAACTCACAATTGGACAAAAATTACAAGGTACCACGACAGGACTTATTAGAACTTAAATATCTGATAAAAGTATAAAAAAGGTTACTAATAATATTTTTTAGAATTCAGTTTTTATTTTAAATTAAATTTTCCGAAATTTGAAAATTTTACACATATTATTTCATAACTCCACAACCATTAGAGATAGAATTCTGAAATTTTGTACACTGATTTCACATGCATTTATGTAAAAGGTAGACTACAATGATGCCCCCTTCTTTGAAAATAGAAAAATTAGGTCACAAAACATTATGTAAATTTTAATGTATTTTATATAGGGCAAATAAAAAATTAATTGTATTAAAATAAATAACCCTACATGTCTGAGAGTAGTCCACTTTTCAGAAATAAGTGTTTATTACATGCAGGGAAAATATTAAAGATGTCAGAGATACCATAACAATGTTATGGTTACCAAATGATGTAACTGTAGAATTTTTTAGTGTTTATTATATGCAGGGAAAATATTAAAGTCGTCAGAGAGACCATAACAATGTTTTGGTTACCAAATGATGTAACTGTAGAATTTTTTATCATACTTTGATAAAACTGATTTTTAAAATATTACTAGTAACCTTTTTTTTATACATTTATCAGATATTTAAGTTCTAGTAGTCTTGTTGTGGTACCTTGCAATTTTTGTCCAATTTTAAGTTCATTTTCTTATAAAATTTTAAAATTTAGAGCCTGCATTTTCTGATAATATTTGTGGTCGTTGACGTACATATACCCATAAAGACGTATTCACGTCAGAACTTAGCGAGGTTTTCTATGTAACTGTAAAGTTTTGTATATCGAATTGATAGCCGTCCAAATCTTGGATTTAAACTATCGGCATCCTAATCAATTCAAATGAACAAAAAAGAAAATGTAAATTAATGTTAGAAAAATACATAATGAAATTAAAAAATAATAATATTTTGTGTTTATCAAAACGATAAAAATTTATTGAAAATAAATAATATACATTGACTATTACAAAGATGAATAACTTACCTACAGGGATTCTTTGAAACCGCTTAGCCCCTTAATGCCATGCGAAATAAGGTGATAAATGTAAAGTGTATTACTGAAGTGTCCAACCCTGTCCATATTAAGTAAGTAATACAGATGTTGTATCTATAGGGGAACGTCCCCCAGCCCCGGACAGATCCCAGTATCGGAAAAATGTAGTTCTTGCTATGCTCGGTAGATGATAGACAGCTACTATGAATCATCACAGAGTATTTACTCATTCACTGCATTCGACAGGTTGAAACAAGCGTTAAACCGTCATAGTATATTATATGAATGTTTTACTGAAAAGTTTTCCAAGTGCTGTGTCTTATTTTCTACACCATCTACTCTTTTTTTAGTATGTTATTTTACGACGCTTTATCAACATCTTTGGTTATTTAGCGTCTGAATGGGATGAAGGTGATAATGCCGGTGAAATGAGTCCGGGGTCCAACACAGAAAGTTACCCAGCATTTGCTCATATTGGGTTGAGGGAAAACCCCGGAAAAAAACCTCAACCAGGTAACTTGTCCCGACTGGGAACCGAACCCGGGCCACCTGGTTTCGCAGCCAGACGCGCTAGTCGTACACCCTTTACTATCTCTTGAGGTGAACGTAGAATTTCTCGTATATAGTTCTTGAATTGTATATTGAAAGGGCTACGTACTGAGGGTGGGTGTTGCGTGAGATTCACTCAGGGTAGCCGAGGTACGGTTGTGGTGTAGGATGATGTCAGGAATATTACCAAGCCGGCTACTTATATAAAAGGCAGTGTAAACTCCAAAACTATAAGTTTATTGTCGTATTCACTTGGTAAACCCTAGAGTATGTATTTCCGGCTGACTTATAATTCAATCGTTGGTCGCACTTCTGTATCGACTCTATGGCAACTCTGAATAAGCTCTAACCGATACTATAAATTCAATACTCTGCCCAGTACACTATGATCGAAGCTCCTAAACGTTGATGAGTGGTCTCGCCGATGACAAAGTTCTATCTATCGAGTCTTCGCCGGAAGAAAGACTATTAAGTTGGGCCGCCGACACCAAAAAAAAAACTCAGTGTGTCGTGCCGTCGACACGAAAAGAAGTCGTAGTCCGGTCGACACAAAACGAAGTAGTTATTGTGCCCTGTATTTAGGGCCGCCGACACGATGAGATGTTGTGTTTGTGCCCTGTATGTAGGGCCGCCGACACGCTAAGAAGTTGTGATTGTGCCCTGTATGTAGGGCCGCCGACACGATGAGATGTTGTGATTGTGTCGACACGAAGCGAAATAGTAGTCCCTTCTCCGCGCCCCGTCACCCTTATTTATAAAAACCTATCCTACGCTAAAACTAACTATCCTATTGGTTAAAAACTACGTCACTTAACCGGCCTAAAATCTATTCCCTATTGGTCCAAAGTGACCTCATAAGCTGGACCAAGATCTCTTCTTATTGGGCGCGAAATACGTCATGTCTAAATTTAAACTTTGGACTTCCGACAACATCAAATTAGTTAGTAGATCTTTAGAGAACCCCCGTTCTTTGGAAAACCCAAGCTTGGCAGTATCTTTCCCACGGGTCCAGTCCAACTTTAGGATTTTACGCATCGCCGAGTGTCTATATACAATCCCGCACAAGGTGGCCCTAAATCTGTCCGATGCTGACAGGTGACGAGAGGGTGTGAACCATCTGCGTGTGAAACTAATTCTAACCAAGTCGCTGGGACATCCCCGCGAATACATGTAACAAAAATATGGAGATATCACTTCGCTATTAAATCGGTCTCTCCCTCTCCTAATTACTGCTTCAGTACTAGGTAATTGGTTTTGATTTGCGAGTGATTATATGTGAACACAGAAAGTTACCCAGCATTTGCTCATATTGGGTTGAGGGAAAAAACCTCAACCAGGTAACTTGTCCCGACTGGGAACCGAACCCGGGCCACCTGGTTTCGCAGCCAGACGCGCTAGTCGTACACCCTTTACTATCTCTTGAGGTGAACGTAGAATTTCTCGTATATAGTTCTTGAATTGTATATTGAAAGGGCTACATACTAGGTAATTGGTTTAGCGCGCGAGTTACCCAGTATCGGACAGTGTATGTTCACTCAGTACCGGACAAGAGAATATTATTAACGATAAGATTTTATGACCTCATTCTTATTTCTAGGCCTTTGTTCCGACATGGAAACGAATAAGAGAGGGAAGTGGGAAGGGAAGGATATGAAATGTGCATTGCAGAAAGTGATGAGAGAATGCTCATCAGAGAGATAACTGCTTATTTCTCTCTGTTCCTAAAAGTATCTTAGGAGACAGCTAAGGAACTAAAATCAGTAAATTCAATTATTATGATGCCTAAAATGGGAAGATTTGATGTGATATTTTCTGAAGAACTAGAGAAAGATTATTTAGTGGACTCGGATAATTAATTATTTGGGAGCATGTGGACTGTACCTAATCAGATAATATATTATATATTTTTTGTCTGTGATCATTGTTAGTAAATCCAGTCTCCCTGGGTAGCGTAGTCGATATAGCGCTGGCCTTCTGTGCTCGAGGTTATAGGTTCGATCCCGACCCAAATCGATGACATTTAAGTGTGTTTAAGTGCGACAAGCTCATGTCAATAGATTTACTGGAATGTAAAGGAACTCCTGCGGGACAAAAATACGGCACCGGCGACGCTGATATAACTTCGGCAGTTGCGGGCGTCGTTAAATAAACCATATATTTTTTTTTTAGTAAATCCAATAGTAATTGTCCCACACAGTTCAATGTCTTCAAATAGTGCGGCAAATGATTGTTTAATAAGAAATTGTATTGTGTGTATATTCAATATGCTTATGTTGTTTTTTTGTTTATAAACATAAAAATGTTCACTTGCGATTGAAAAAACATTCATGCTAATGATTCATTATTTTTATTTGCTTACACAGGGTTGTTTCCGATCTCTGATAACGAATTTGAATGGCATCATGTGCGTTAGGAGTCACACGGCAGCTGAACTGTGGCGCGAGGTGACAGACCAGTAGTGAGTGATCTCATAGTCAAGAGTTCACGGCGACTCACAGTAGAAATTCCCAAGAAAATCGAGCCTTTTTGGGAGGGGTACATTACGACCCTTTCCGATGCCAAGTACAGTTAAGTGAAAATAAAAGAAGCCTGCAATAAACGAGGTTTCGTTATTTCCAAGAAAGGCAACTTCTGTGTACTTAATAAGATTGGTAAATCTCGAATGGAAATAATTTGTGGGGTGCGGCGACTTGTGACAGGAGTAGATTTGCTTGCTTTTTCCACTGTGGAATTAATCGCATCCGAGCTTTGCCAGTCTTATTAGATACACACAAGATGCCTTTCTTGGAAATAATGAAACCACGTTTTTTTTTCAGGCTCCTATGATTTTCACTTAACTGTACTTTGGCATCGGAAAGGATTGTTATGTACCCCTCCCAAAAAGGCTCGATGATACTGAAAGACGAATTGAAATGTATTCAAAATTTTTCAGATACTGCATATGCTCTGTTACCATTCTGAAGTTTCTCCGCAATCCAAAATCATAATTATCGATGCAGAAAGCAATGTGAAACTACGCCATCGGTTCATATATACGCGACATATTGTCTGTAGAATTCGTTAACTGCCGAGCCTGCAAATACGTCAAAATCATATAAAGAATTTGTCATTAATTTAGCTTTACTCAACAACTATGAAACTAAGCCAGTTGCTGATTCTCAGTTCTCAGTCTTATCTGTTGCTAATATGTTTTGCTGTGCATTTCATAATAATTTCTATGGCATTCTTTGGATATGTTACTAAAATCTCAATATATTTATTTTATTTTTCCATAGTCATTCAATAATACCTTTCAGTTTTAATTATAGGCCTATGTGTTTGTATTTCTTTTCAAATATTAATATTATGCAGTATTTATTTTCTCTCTATCTCGGTTCTAATGCGGAAGCCTTGCTCTCATATCGTAGGATTTTTCTAATTGAAGGGTTCAGAGCCATAGCGGGCCAAGCGCCATTTATTAAAAACGGAGAAAGCAAAGGTTAAAGTTAAGTGAATACCATAGTTTAATGAAGATTGGCATATTATTTAGTTTTAATGTGTATACTTTATATCACTTGCTATATGTTTCCATTGAATTACGGTAATAACTTCATTTTAACCCTTGTTTTCTACGGTTTTAGTAAATGGCGCTTAATTGGACAGCATGTTCCATTACAAGGTTAGTAATAACACATGCCTTGTTGATCATTCAATACAATTCTAAATTACTATTAGATAATCACTGTTAGATAAATGTCACATATGGCTTCACTGTTCTTTGGGTCTGGTTCATAATTATCTAGTTCACTTCCCTTTTATGTTTATACTTCATACACTTCTATATCGCTAGTAAAGAGATGAGTATTATATAGTTGCACAATTTTCACTATGGCTACTGATTGCATTTGTTATATTGTTATTACACTACTATATACACTATTTACAACTCTCTTTCTTTCTTTGCTTTTTTTCTTCTTCTTTTTGGGGTTACAGCTTTTCTAAATTTACAGATTGAACAAATTATACGTATTGTTTCTTATATTTAAGTATTAGTTCATTCAATGTGTTAGTCCAGTTACCACCTAGTTTTAGGATGTTGTTTCTGAACACACTTCTTTCTTTATCAAGAATGGCACACTGGAAGATTAGATGCTCAGCTGTCTGATCGCCCTTCCCACAAGGGCATTCGGGGCTGTCCAATATGTGGAAACGGTGGAAGTAGGCCCTTAATTTGCCTTGGCCGGTTAGGAATGTCGTAAGATTATTATTCAAGGGGATATTAACCCGGAGTCGGTCCTTTACACTGGGAAAACATGATTTGGTGACTGGTCCTTTAGTTGTCTGCCAGTACGTACGTACGTACGTACGTACGTATGTATGCATGTATATATGTATGTATGTATGTATGTATGTATGTATGTATGTATGTATGTATGTATGTATGCATGCATGCATGTATGTATGTATGTATGCATGTATGTATGTACAGGCGATTTTAGTTTCTTTCGGTTTCAACGTATGGTAGCCCCACTTCACTTGGTTTATAAAGTGTGCTTTAGTTAATATAATTCTAATTTGAATATGCATATTTCATTTTCCTAATTCATCATCCCAAGATATAAGATACTTGCATTTGCCATTTTTTTTATCCTTGATCTCGTATTATTATATTTTCATGGTCTACATCATATAATAACATTCATTTGTGTCAAAATGTTTTGCTTGATCATTTAGAGCGTGGGCCACTTCATTTGTTTTGAGAAAACAGTGCTTGATAATCAGAAAAAGTACGCAATATACTCGTCTCTCAACATTTTTATTTTATTTTCAAACATGTTATCAATTTAATATATATCGTCTGTTTCACAATTGCCTATCATGGAGTGTTAAAATTTGTGTTAATCACTGATACTAAAAAATATTTATTTAATCTGACAGGATTTAGGCCATAAGGCCTTCTCTTCCATCCTACCAGATAGCATATATAAATACAAAAAAGAAGTACAAACACTGATGAAAATAATACAAATTAAATTGAAGCCCTATAGATGGTCAACAGAGTCAAAAGAACAGTATAGAGCTCTCATTATAAAATAATGTTAAGGATTCTTCAAAATGAGTAAAATGAGGTTAATGACAACATATTTTCCTGTGCTAGTTATTTTAATTAATTACCATTAAAAATGAATACACAACAAAAAATGTCAGAGTTAGCAGGAAGAAAAACTGTTGTGACATTACACTGCAAGCTTTAAACCACTTAGCTAGACCGCGTTTAATGGTCTTACAATAAATATCGCCAGGTGATGTCTGCTGCAGAGCTACTCGTGGCTTGTATTCAATTTAATAAGGATTCCACGAGTTTTACGATCGTCTGAGAATATTGCGCGAAAGACCCTAGAGTTATAGAGTATATGGGACGAATATTTGCTTAATAATATCATTATAGAAAGTGAAGTTAAGTGTATGAATTGTATATAACAGAATAAATTGAAAACAGTCTCTATTGCTCCACACTGCAGTTTGATGCAATAAAGTTTCGCAGACTCAGCTCTGTAAGACAGAGATCCAGCTTCTCCAGCGAAAATTTATGCAATTAAAATAAACTTGGATTTAGTAATTTTCAGAATTAAAAAATAATAAATTAAAGATAATAGAAAACAGAATCCTAAAACAATTCAGTTCATTTGGTGTTAAATGATTTTAGTTTCTTTTCCCGTTCATAAGGCATTTATTGACAATTAATATTCGGAAGACAGTCTCTACAAAGTATACATTTTATCTTTCCTCGTTCGCGGAGATAGAGCGAAAGCAGCAGTACACAGCACAGCTATCCATATACGGGCATGGAAAGATAAAATGAATGCACTGTACAAAAATGTTTAACTAGATTTTGCTTATGGTAATTGATATTTATATGATATTCTTATTGAATTTGATATTCCCAAGAAACTAGTTCGATTAATTACAATGTGTACAGTGAAACGTACAGCACAGTTCGTATAGGTCAGTTTCTGTCAGATGCGTTTCCAATTCACTGCGGGCTAAAGCAAGGAGATGCACTATCACCTTTACTTTTTAACTTTGCTCTAGAGCAGCGGTTCCCAAACTTTTTCAGCCACGGAGCCCTTTTTGAAGCTAAAGCTTCTCGTGGAACCCCAAGAAATGTTTACTTTTTAGTTTTATCTGTCTACTTTCTATGAAGCATATTTCATACGATACATAAACGGAAGTATGAAAATATGTATGTATGTATGTATGTATGTATATATATATATATATATATATATATATATATATATAAAGGAAACAATAGTAAATAAGTGCTGGATATAATTTATTTAAATCTATAAAATGATATTAACACGTAGTTAAGATATTTAAAAAATATTATAATGTAACATGTACACCCGAAGTTGTTAAATTGTTATGTTTTATTTAACGACGCTCGCAACTGCAGAGGTTATATCAGCGTCGCCGGATGTCCCGGAATTTTGTCCGCAGGAGTTCTTTTACATGCCAGTAAATCTACTGATATGAGTCTGTCGCATTTAAGCACACTTAAATGCCATTGACCAGGATCGGGATCGAACCCACAACCTTGGGCATAGAAGGCCAGCTCTATACCAACTCGCCAACCAGGTCGACCCACCCGAAGTTAATGTGAAGAATGTGCCTGTTTCTTGCGACAGAGTTCGTCAATGTCCGGTGTCATAGAAGTCAGTTCAAGACGTATATCGTCTTCTGTCTCCAAACAAATTCGATATTTTGTTTTTGTAGCCGTGTACCTCGAAAAGGTCGTTTCACTGACGTACACAGTACCAAAAGGCAGTGAGAGAAATTTAGCTTTTGAACTTAATATCAAAAGATCCTCCCCTAACATAGCCCAAAATTTCGGAAATGGTTTGCTTTTAAATTAAGCCTGACTGTGGCTGTTCGAAACCATGTCTATAAGGACCTCATATCTGAAGCAGTGAGGGCTGCTGGTTTTGACATCACTGGAAATGGATCTACTCATATTTCTTTATAATCGATTCCTGAGTGTCCCTTGGAAATTATGAATTCATATTTTGAAGCAAATTGTCAAGGTGTTCTTTCACTATTGCTATGAATGAGACATTCATTGTTATGTTATTTTTTTCTATAAAGTTTGAAGTCAATGAGAAACGTAAGATCCTTATTGTCTATTCTTTCTACGTAGAACGCTATATTTTTCTTCAGTGTGACAATTTCGTCGTCAGCATCGAATATAATCTTCCGTTTACCTTGTATGTATGTGCTGAATTAATTTTTGACAAAGTCTGCCAAGTAACATAATTTGTACAACCATTCCTGATCATTCAAATAATCTGCTAGCAAACTGTTCTGGCAATTCGAAAGTGAATGAACTTCCGTTCGAAGTTCATGTAATCGGGACAACACTTTACCGCGCGACAACCATCGCACTTCTGTGTGTAATATTACTAACAATGACTTGTGTAAGCTACCCATATCTTCACACAGGATTTTAAGTAGTTTACACTGCGAAGGTCGTGCCTTAACAAAGTTGATAATTTTGACGGCGTTGTCTAGTACCTGCTTTAATAAGCTGGCATTTTTTCGTTGCGGGGACGTGTTGGTATAGTACACAGTGACTACTTGTTCAGTTTTTTTAAATTTTCTTGATCCTTGTAACAGCGCCAGCAACAGGACCTCCCATGGCCTTTGCGCCATCTGTGCACACGTCAATGCAATTGTCCCACGGCATCGACTTTTCAATGAAGAAGAAAAAATTTCAGTACCGCTTGAAGAGGATGGCAATGGCTGCAGAACAAAATATTTCATGAAAGAACCTGAAAATTAACACCGCACAAACATCATTAACATAGCTAATCCGGCAAAGGCCGTGGATTTGTCAAGTTGTAACGAAAATATCGTTTAACTGATACGGAAAATCATGTTATTTTTACGTCTTTTCATGTATTCTGGATTCCATCCTGCACAGTGTTATTTGACAAGGGCACAGTGGATTCAAGTTTGCAGTTTTCTCGTCCACCATGCACTTCACTACCTTCACTAATAGTGGTTTCATAAGAGTTTCAGCAAGGGTGAGGTTTACCAGGAAGAGCCTGGTCATGACTAACCAAGTACGACGTTTTCAGTGCTTTCTCGTTGTTTGTTTTTACACGAGGTAAAATTTTGTCTGAACTGCATGGAGTTCGTCACTTTTTCTTTCGAAGTACTCTGCAGTTTTATTTGTAAATTTTTGAATTGAGAAATGCCGTATAAGCTTGGCAGGAGACATAAAACTATTGGGAAAAACTTTGTTACGTATCACACACTGTGGACGTTCATCAGCAAACTCAGTGAATCCCATGTCCAAATATAAATCACAATATTTTTGTTACTTTCAATACCTCTACACTAGGCATCGTAGACTCAGAGACAGGATCATGTTCAACATATTCGCACCATCTTCTTTGAAAGTAAGGTTATAGCTGTTGTTATCTCCCTTTGACTGAGCAATGGTTGATGGCTAATGACTCTTAGGTTTTAGGGAGCCCGTCTTAAGCCACAGTTCCGGTTCAATGAAAGTTTAGCCAGCACATCTGCTATCAAATTAACATGCTGGTATACGGTATATATTTTTTTGAGGTAACGTAACAGTCAATAGATTGTACAGGGACATCATTTTATTTTTACTTCAATTTTTTTTATACCTGAGTTTTTGAATGTACTTCATTCCCACCCCTTCTACTAATGAAGTTCAACCGTCCTCCACACAGATCCAAGACCGCATATACAGTCATAGTAGCCTTACGGTCAAAGTAAACAGTACGTTCCAAAAATATGTTCGCGTTTTCCAGTGACGAAAGAGGTTTCAATATTGCATCATTTTCCATTTGTCTGTGTCGCATCCCGGTTTCCCCCATCTGCTTCTATTCGCCTCTCTGTAAATGCTAGTGGCTAGGCTGTCAGCTCTTTTCTGGGAACATTAATTTCTGTTAGGAATTGGACGTCTACGTAATATTATACCCATACAATTGTTTAAAATAACTTAAACAAAAGGACCTCGTTAAGTCATTAACTGTCACGTGATTTCCTCCCTTTCTACGACGCTGCGACGTAACCACTTGGACGGACAGTAGATAGCATGTAATTTTATCCTTTCGGCTCGGGCAGAAGTGAAGATTGAATTTACAGTACGTAAGGTCTCTTTTATAGAGTAGGTACAGAATTATTTCAACATGAATTACTAATACGAAGTACGAACCTGGTAATTGGAATTACGTACAATAGTCTATAGTGCGATAATATGCACAAAAGAATTGAAGCTTGTATCGAAATGAACGGCCACCATTTTCAAAAATGTGTTTAAATATCCATATTATGATTATTTTTCTATGTAACTTCATTCTCTATATTGTACGCTAATGTGTTGTAGACAGTATAATATACACTGCATAATAAATACGTCCTCATGGATAACTCAGTTCGAGAGTAAAAACACTCATTGTTAATACTGTACTGTATTTTGATTAAACAAAAACCTAATGAAAATTATCAAACTCAAAATCGCGATATTTCCTAGTTTACGTAAATTGATGAACTACCTTTCTTCTCTCCTGTACCTAGTAAAGTGATTATTTGTATATTACGCCAGTATCATCGAACTCCAGACATGGAAGGGGGTAGCAAACGGCGTTTCCGGTTCTTAATCGTTGACCCAAAGGTATAGCCAGGTTAATATTATAAATGTTAGTAAAAATAAAATGATGTCCCTGTAGATTCCACGTACCACGAATAATAAACGCTGCCTGTCCAGTATATAAAAAATAAAATAAATTTCGAGAATAATTGAGTACTTGGCAAGCAAGAAAGATCGAGATAGTTCCAGTGACGAGTAGATCTAATATTAATGCTTCCAGGTAGCAAGAAGAACGCAAACTACTTTCTCAGAAAGTATTTTTAGCTTGATGGAAGTAGTTTCCGTTTATCCCGCTAGAGACTAGATGGAATTAGCAATTTTTGTCATCTTCATCAATTCCGCGGACGGAGCCCCTGAGAATCATTCGCGGAGCCCTAAGGGCTCCGCGGAGCACAGTTTGGGAACCGCTGCTCTAGAGTATGCCATTAGGAAAGTCCAGGATAACAGAGAGGGTTTGGAATTGAACGGGTTACATCAGCTGCTTGTCTATGCAGATGACGTGAATATGTTAGGAGAGAATCCACAAACGATTAGGGAAAACACGGAAATTTTACTGGAAGCAAGTAAAGAGATAGGTTTGGAAGTAAATCCCCCAAAAGAAAAAGTATATGATTATGTCTCGTGACGAGAATATTGTACGAAATGGAAATATAAAAATTGTAAATTTATCTTTTGAAGATATGGAAAAATTCAAATATCTGGGAGCAGCAGCAACAAATGTAAATGATACTCGGGAGGAAATTAAACACAGAATAAATATTGGAAATGCCTGTTATTATTCGGTTAAAAAACTTTTATCATCCGTCTGCTGTCGAAAAATCTTAAAGTTAGAATTTATAAAACAGTTATATTACCGGTTCTTCTGTATGGTTGTGAAACTTGGACTCTCACTTTGAAAGAGGAACAGAGATTAAGGGTGTTTGAGAATAAGGTGCTTAGGAAAATATTTGGGGCTAAGAGGGATGAAGTTACAGGAGAATGGAGAAAGTTACACAACACAGAACTGCACGCATTGTATTTTTCACCTGACATAATTAGGAACATTAAATCCAGATGTTTGAGATGGGCAGGGCATGTAGCACGTATGGGCGAATCTAGAAGTGCATATGGAGTGTTAGTTGGGAGGCCGGAGGGAATAAGACCTTTAGGGAGGCCGAGACGTAGATGGGAAGATATTATTAAAGTGGATTTGAGGGAGGTGGGATATGACGATAGAGAATGGATTAATCTTGCTCAGGATTGGGGCCCATGGTGGGCTTATTTGAGGGCGGCAATGAACCTCCGGGTTCCTTAAAAGCCAGTAAGTAAGTATGTAAGTAAGTAAGTAAGTAAGTTAATTGATATAGATTTTTCTCCGTACATACGCAAGAAATTTGATAATAACTAAAATATAATTTAATAAATGGAACTTACACCTAAAACATCTTATTAAAATATAATAGGCCTACATAATTTTGAAGAAATTGAGTGTGTTATTGAGATATTGATAAATTAATCTGAAAAAGTAATATAAGGGATGACATCAATGTTGGTGTTGTTTTACATCATACAAAGGAATGACCTAAAGTAAAATGTACGTGTTATTAAATGTTACTTCTGCTGTAAATGCCTTGAGAGTAGCTACATATAAGCGGACGTTTTTCCGATCCTTGGCCAGTACATTCACCTTTTATCACTTCGACATATCTGCGGCTTTGGGTCTATACTAAAGAGATCTTTAAGTCTTCCTACTCTTAAGTACAGGATAATTTTATTTACAAAATAGAAGAAAGATTGTTGCTTCTTAAACAACGACAAGTCAGGCATGTTCAATATTTCTTTAAAATGAATTATTATTGTAGTCTGTCCCGCGCCGTGGCGTCGTGGCCTAAGGCATTCCGCCTAGGACTCGCGTTACGGAATGCGCTCTGGTTCAAGTCCTTATGGGGGAAGAAATTTTCTCATGAAATTTCGGCCAGTGTATGGGACCGTTGCCCACCCAGTATCGTGATGCACTTGGGGAGCTACGATAGGTAGCGAAATCCGGTTGCGAAAGCCAGCTGGGGGGATCATCGTGCTAACCATATGATACCTCCATTCTGGTTGGATGAACGTGCACCTCTGGTTCTGCATGTGGACGTGAGGCCAGCAGCCGGCTGGTCGGTCTAGGCCCTTCACGGGCTGTACCGCCACGGATTATTATTATTATTATTATTATTATTATTATTATTATTATTATTATTATTATTATTATTATTGTAGTCTTATCTAGTTTACTTACTTACTTACTTACTTATGGGTTTTAAGGAACACGGAGGTTCATTGCCGCCCTCATATAAACCCGTCATCGGTCCCTAATCTGTGCAAGATTAATCCAGTCTCTATCATCATATCCCACCTCCCTCAAATCCATTCTAATATTACTCTCATCAACGTCTCGGCCTCTTCAAAGGACTGTTTCCCTCCGTCATCCTAACTAACACTATATGTGCATTTCCGGATTCGCCTATACGTGCTACATGCCCTGCCCATCTCAAACGTTTGGATTTAATATTCCTAATTATGTCAGGTGAAGAATACAATGCATGCAGTTCTGTGTAACTTTCTCCATTCTCCTGTAACTTCATCCCTCTCAGCCCCAAATATTTATAGCGATGTACCGAAGTACATATGATATTTCCATTCAGGAATTCTGCGTTATCATATGATGAAGGATCGGTGGAGGAGAGAAAAATTCTCTCCGGCACCGGGATTCGAACCCGTTTTTTCAGAGCTACGTGCTGACGCTCTATCCACTAAGCCACCTGGATTCCAATTCCGATGCCGGATTGAATCCTTCAGCATATGATAACGCAGAATTCCTGAATGGAAATATCATATGTACTTCGGTACATCTCTATAATGTGATATGCGTATATAATCACTTAGTGATTTAAGGCTTCCCTAATTCCGTCGGATCCCGGCCACTTAGTCACTCTTAATGAGTGCACCTCTGCACACTAGTGTGTTGGACATTGTGCCACTGTCACATATAAATTTATTTAAGACCATAAACAATGCTTTCAAAACCTTAGACCGTCTTGGTAGCTCAGAAGGTAGATACTGGCTTACAATGACTGCGGATCCCGATTTGTATTTCTGTTATAGCGGACAAAATAATCCAATCTTCCTAAGGATTTTTTCCTCGGAGTTCTCCCTTTTCTATGTAAAACTCTACAGCCACTCTCTATTTCAATATTCACTTTCATCTTTACACTAACGTTACTAAAGTATCATGGCTCACTTACATATGACGTCAGCATGAATAGACTAGACAGTAATATGCTTTCGAGAGGTGTAGAGGGAACTGCACTATAACATAATCGAAACAGCAAAGACGTCAGTTGGCTGTGGTACGCGGTGGAGAGCAGTGCTAGTCAGTTAGTAGCTGCGTGTTGTTGCGTACAGTGCTCACATTGTGTTTAACTTTCACTAGTGTTCAAATTATTTAAAATTTGTGCTGAAAGCAAGTTCTTAATTTTTGTGTGTTAATTACAATTATTATATTTATTTGAGTTACATTCTCTTCGTTTTTGGGCCGTCTGTAGACGGACCCATTGTGTTGTTTATTCAATATGACTTCTAATGAAAATTCGAGTGATTTCAGTGAAATTATAACTACTGCTCAGGTTCATTCAGACATCTATGATGCTGCTATAAATCCACAACTGGAGAAGAATGCCATTTCTTCGCATATTGATGAAGTTCACAACTCTTCTGGAACACGGCGTAAAGTCGGAAAAATATCCTCAGCTAGAGAAGCCGACATACATGAATTTAAATTCAAGTCAGTACATAGTAAAATGAAGGGAGTTCTTCCCCGAACTTCAGCTACTCGTTTGTATAAGAAAATGGGAACTACAGTTCCGTTGAAAACTAACAATGTTTTCCAACCACTATTAGAAGATCCAGAAATTGAAATAGATAATTCTATAAGTCAACAACCTACATCACAAATGGATTTTTCCACCACAGAAGAAAAATCTGCAAATTCCCAAAATGGAAGTCGGAAACATAAGCCACCACCCCCTATTGTGGTAACAAGTAAAGTTGATTACTTCAAGTTGCAACAAACTTTGAAGAACTCGCTTCAAATATTAGCAGAAGGAAAGTTTAGTCCTGTCGGTCTGAAACTATATGTTTCAACAAAAGATGATTTTGAGAAATTACAAGATTATTTGATGCTGCAAAAATATAATTTCTATACCTTTCCTTATAACATTTCAAAAGTATTGAAAGTTGTTCTAAAAGGACTTCCAAATGAATCCTCGTCTGAAGAAATCCTAACTGAACTTCGGAGTTTAAATTATCCTATTGAGTCAGTTCGACAATTAAGGAAAAAAGTCCAAGATGAAAACACAGGCTTAATGACATGGTTGCCTATGCCAATTTGGGTCCTGACAGTAAATCAATTACAAGACAAACCCGATATTCGTCAGTTACGCAGTCTTTGCCATCTTAGAGTGGAAATTGAAGATTACATCTCCCGGCAAGGGGCGATTCAATGTTACAAGTGTCAAGGGTTTGGCCACAAGGCTTATTCATGCCACATCCAACCACGATGTGTTAAATGTGGTGAGAACCATGAATCATATTCTTGTCAAAAACCTACTTCTATTCCTGCAAAATGTGCAAATTGCCAAGGGGATCATCCTGCTAATTTTAGACAGTGCCCAAAATACCAAGCTTACGTAAATGGAGTGAAAACCAGGAATCCTACCCATAAGAAGCAGCCAGATCTTTCTGCCCAGTCTTTTCCTCCACTTCCTGTCACTCAACAGGTTATTAAAGGATTCCGAAAGGTAAATATCGATAATAATACTCGACAGGCACCAGATCAATTTGCTGACAGTTCATCTTTCAGTCAATTTTTTCATGAATTGAGAGAATGGTGGAACTTTTTAAAAACATTCAATATCAGTTATTATTTAAGATGTTTACATCAAACCTTCTTGCAAGTGAAGCAACAAAATGATATTTTTAATAAAATATCAGTGTTCATTGATGGTGTTTCTAGTCTGTTTGGAAATGGAACAAAATAAACCCAGACAAAAGTTACACAAGCCACTAAAAATAGTGACCTGGAATGCCAATGGAGTGACTAGGGATAAAAATGTACTTGACGACTTTTTACATCAGCATGATATAGATGTGTTTTTAATCACAGAAACTCAATTAACACCTAATAAGAGACTCAGCGTTAAAAATTATACAGTGTATCGCTCTGATGGAAGTAATGGCCCTTTTGGTGGAACAGCTATCTTAATTAAAAATTGTATTAGACACTACAGAATACAATCACCCCAGCTTACACACATATCTATAACTTTAATTGAAATTCAGTACAATAACGAAACCATTTTAATTGGATCGATGTATTGCTCTCCAAATAAGCCTTTCTTAGTTTCAGAACTTGATGCAATATCCTGTATATCAAATAATTTTATAATTGGCGGTGACTTCAACGCTAAGAACATTGAGTGGAATTCACGCGTAACAACAACCAGAGGTCGCATACTCTCAAAACATGCTGACAAGCACGGCTATCAAATCTTAGCTCCTAACAAACCTACTTTCTACCCTCAAAATGCAAATCATAAACCAGATGTACTTGATGGATTTCTTTTCAGATGTAATACTGTACCCCTGTTTATAGACACTTTACAAGAACTGTCCTCTGATCATAACCCTGTTGTTTTAATCATTGAAAGAGCAACTACTGAGAGGCTATTTCCTCAAGCTTTCTTAAGCAGCATGGATTGGTCGTCCTATCGGGGATATATTTCACAATCAATTTCTGCTAATCCATTGATTACAACAAAAGAAGACATTGATGAAGGAATTAAAATCTTTGAAAATACTTTGAAAGCAGCAAAATATGCTTCACTAGAGAAAGAACCAATACAAAGTTATCTCCATCAAAACTCGAATTTACGTCTACTAAGAATGGCTAAACAGAGAGCTCGTAAGCGCTGGCAAAAAACTAGATCACAAATTGACAAAAACGTATATAACATTATGAAAAATAGAGTGCACAAAATGGCACTAGAAATCAAAGTTTCGAAATTTGAAAAAGATGTTGCTGATGCAGGACAGTCAAATAAAATTTGGACAATCACCAAACGGTTAACCAAACATGATTCCTACTCTAAAAATCAACCTTTACATGGCAAAGATGGCCCAGTTTATAAGTCTTGTGAAAAAGCTGAACTGATAGCCGATTGTTTTGAGAACCAATTTAAACCTGCTAATGAATGTGACAGCTTAGTTGAACATTATCGCCATGTCGAGGAAACTGTCAGCACATTCCTACTATGTCCCGTATCCCAGTACATTTGTTTAACGAGCCCGTCAGAAGTCAAAACCATTATTAAACGCCTTAGACCTAAAAAGGCACCAGGTCCTGATAAAATTAACAACATGGAACTTAAAAACTTACCTAGAAAGGCACTTATGTATATTACCAAGCTTTTCAATCAGTGTATAGCTCATCGATATTTTCCAGATGTTTGGAAACTTGCATATATTACTGCCATTCCCAAACAAAAGAAAAATCCAAAGGTTCCAGCAAATCGCAGACCAATAAGTTTGATTAATGCTCTTGGCAAAGTATTTGAACGAATTCTTATGACCAGACTTCTACACAGTGCACCAAACCTTATTCCACCCTATCAGGCTGCATATCAACAAGGTCTCTCCACAACACACCAACTGCTGCGTCTTGTTGAACAAACAACTATCGGTTTCAATAACAGAGCTACTACCGTAGCAATATTTCTCGATGTCAAAAGTGCATTTGACTCTGTGTGGCATACTGGTATAATTTATAAATTAATCCAATCAGAGGTTCCTGATGCACTGATTCATATTATTGCTGATTTTCTTCGGAACAGACGTTTCTGTGTTAAGGAAGACGGCTGTTTATCAAGACAAAAGAAAATTCAAGGAGGAGTTCCGCAAGGCTCAGTATTGGGCCCTTACTTATATTGTGCATATACTTCAGATCTTCCAGAAACTGACGTCACCAGGTTAGCCTTATATGCAGATGATACACTAGCATACACTACACATCGTAATGCCGATCTAGCCATTGGTCGACTTCAACGGCATGTCCACCTTATAGAAGAATGGTTCCAACATTGGCGCTTAACTGTAAATACAATGAAGAGTCAAGTCATAGCCTTCAGTAGAACTCGAAGTGTACCACAAACTAAACTCACACTGTATGGTATTGCCCTTGAATTTCAGGATTCTGTTAAGTATCTTGGAATCCATTTGGATAGTCGTCTGTTATGGCATACCAACATTGCAAATACACGAGCAAAAACAATAGCAAGAATGGTACAACTGTATCCCCTTTTAAAAACACGTGCATTGTCAACATCTAAAAAAGTGACAATTTATAAATTGCTGATTAGATCAGTGCTTTTGTATGGTTCTACAGTATGGGGATACGCACCTAAGACAACATTAGATCCCATTCGAGTTGTACAAAATAAAGTATTACGTGTAATTCATAACAGCGGGTGGTACACAAGAAACGAAGAGATACATCAAGATCTAAAAGTGGAAAGTATCCCAGTTATCATTAGAAGATTCGCTGAAACATTTTATAAACAGGCACATTCCCACCAAAATGTTTATGTATCAAAACTAGGAACTTATAACCCTCAGTACTACACAAGACATCGTACACCTTTGTTCCTCCTCTCATAGTTATCTGTCAAATTTGTTTTCACGCTGTTCATCCTGGTTATGACGGGAGTGCAGCATCATAAATGAACTACCTCTCAGCAATAAGTAAAAGTAATTAGGAACAGTCGGGAGATCACCCAAGATTTCGATACTGTATCCAAAAGTTGACGAATTTAAAAATTTAAAAAAAGCAAAGACGTTCAAACTGAGTCGACAGATGACACCACACGACATCTGCAAGAGCCGAACAGTTCCGATTTCAAACGTCATTCCTAAAATAGGAGCGCTAATGCACAATAAGCCTACTAGACTCTGTTACAAACCTCCTACACAATAGGATGAGAGCTAATAGCGGAGTTAATATTCATATATTATTTACATTTAACATGTATTAACAAATGTTAAGATTAAATTGATAAGTCATAAGATTGAAGATTTTGACATTATTTAATTTATTTAATAGCAGAGCGCTGCGATGTAGCTATATCATTGTCTCCTATAGGAGGAGAGAGAAAGATAGATATAATCTCTAACGACGTACTAAGACGTGCTAACATGTAGTTAATAAGTACATTATAATACATGGGATAACGTATAGAGCTGTCATCCCTTTTGTTGGCCAGGATTGTCCCAAAATGAAATATTTTTTTCTATCTGGTGATTGATGTTTTTTTTTTTTTTTTTTTTTTTTTTTTAATTCTCCAATGTCAAACATAATACGGAACATTCCAGGAAAGAATAGTTATACGTAGAATAGTAGTGTGCACATAAAACTGTTTAGGTCCTTCTTACGCGTCGGAAGCTTGTTTGACGTTTAAATTCGGGGTTGAATTTAGCTTGTATAGTACAGTAAGTGTATGCCATGAATTGAAAAAATTGATTAAAATTGACGAGAAAATAATATTGATCTTCGAGAATATTAATCATTTGTAGCCTTTCCTATGGAATGTACGTTTCAAAAGTTGTAATTGTTACAAAGGTTTACAACAATACAAGTAAATAAAAGTATGACACATACTGGCGCTATTACCTGCAGTGAAGGTAATAACGCTACTTAGTTTTTTAGAACAAAAGAAGAAGTTTATAAGCAAAAGTGACAAATAGGTATAAGATTAGGCCTATGTTATAGAATTAAACTTCTGAGCTAAATGACAGCTGTGAGCAGCATGGAATGAACATAAATGCCGACAAGACGAAGACCATGGTCATAGGAAGAAAAGTAAAGCAGGCAAATTTGGGAATTCTAAATGAAGCACTAGAGCAAGTGGACAGCTTCAAATACTTGGGGTGCACTATAAGGAATAACATGAGCTGCTGCCAAGAAGTCAAAAGGAGATTAGTTAATGACAAGGGAAGCTTTTAATAGAAAAAGGATCATCTTCTGCGGACCTCTGGAAAAAGAAATAAGGAAGAGACTAGTGAAGTGCTTTGTGTGTAGTGTAGCATTGTATGGGGCAGAAACATGGACATTACGACGAAGTGAAGAGAAGCGACTAGAAGCATTTGTATTGTTGATATGGAGAAGGATGGAGCGTGTGAAATGGACAGACAGAATAAGAAATGAAGCTATGTTGGAAGGAATGAGTGACATTACATGTACTAATGCGAGCAAAAATAATACATTCAACGCAAAACCTGCCGATAGGTTATTAATATCACGATTTTACTATATAGAATGGCGTAATCGAACGGTTTGTGCTACAATTACGTCTTAATTTTTTTCGTACATACTTAGAAATTAATTCTCCTTACACTTTGTATACTACGGTATCTTACAGTACAGTAGTTATGCCAGAGCGCCAATTACTGGCTTCAATAGCGGAAGGCTTGACAATATCAGACAACGCTACACGTCTTCGAATCGCTGCAGCCGTGAAGCCATTGAAGATCATATTCAGTATGTTTGCAGTCGAAAGTAGAGAATACAATGCTATCCTAGGGTCTCCTTCTTCCTGTCAGAGAAAGAGAGATGAGAACAAACAAACCGCCGTCACTGACAATCTTCTTCGTGCGTTACTTTCCCGCTCTTGCTTGTCAACACACTGGACTGAGGAGAAGTTGTTAGGGAAGAGTGATTAAAAGATCTGAGTGCAGTTATTTACCTCGCATTAGTACAAGCTACGCATACTACAATATGGTGTTATAGGATGGGGTTGTACTTTTAGTATAATGCCAATAACACTGCTACAGAAAAGAATGATAAAAATGTCTTAATACGCCTCTTGATTATCCCTCACAATCGAAATCGAAAAAAAAAAATCGAAAAAAGAGAGGAGAATTGGGAGGACAAATTTAAAAGGTACGCAAAACGCGTCCTTGCAAGGGGTTGGGGGCTGTAAGAAACTAAATATGTGAGCTCCAAGCCTGTTGGCCACTAGTCTCACTCCGGGTATCGATGGATCCCTCAGAACTGTTGTATTCTGAATTTAAGGGAAGAGGATGTTATTTTTTGGTGAAAAAAAATGAGTAAATATTCAAAAAAAATATTTTCTTTAAAATACTCTGTGATATGTGTGGAATGCATAGCATAACATTTTGTGGGTATTTGTGCCCTTATCGGATGTTGAGTCGCCATTTTTAAACTTCTTTGCGTTTTGGATTTTTAAATCACTCGCCCACTTTTATTGTTGTTTCCGGTATATTAAATTTAAAAAAAAAATTCTTCTTTAAAATACTCTTTGATATGTGTGCAATGCATTGCATAACATTGTGTGGGTATTTGTGCCATTATTGGATGCTGAGACGTCATTTTT